>NC_045428.1:18196890-18871265 GCF_902635505.1 Sarcophilus harrisii | reverse complement strand
TACCCAATACCCTGCGGGTGATCCAGCACAGATGGATTGGTTTTGTTCGCTCTTCCTCCATCTCTTCAATGCTTAGCCCAGTGCGGGCACACAGTAGGCACTCAAAATGCCAGGCTGAGAGGCAAGGGCTGGACCTCCTGGGCCGGCCAGCCTCAGTGACCGCTCGGGCCTTGGGACGGACCACCATCCATCAACATGACCGGTGTGTATACTATATAAGGTGACTTTAATGCACCTACTGTGTGCCAGGTGCTGGGCTCAGCTTGTCCAACACGGAACACTGGAATGCACCGCACTCATTCTGACCACCTCACATGGGACGGCGCAAGTGGGGGCTACAAACTCCCTCACTCCAGCTCTCCCGCTCGGTGACTGGAGAGGCCCCGAGGCAACCATCTCTCGGCTCCTGAAGTGGGAAGGACTCTGTGCTTCTGGGAGCTGAAGTCCCTACATGGGGGGGGGGGACCCCAGTTCGGGTCCCACGATGGTCAGGGCTCAGCCCCTATCCATGAAAATGCCCGTGTTCTGCCCCCGAGCGCAGGATGAGTTGGTCTGCGAGAAGCCAGGGGCAAGTTCCTCAGAGGCAAAACCTCTTCCACTTCTGTCTTCCTGGCACCTTACCTGGCACTACCCAGTGCCTAACATACAGTAAGTGCTTAATAAATGCTGTGGTAGCGCTTAGGAATCAAAGTGACCCAGAAACCGCCAGCCAGGCTTCATTTCCCAGGGCCCAAGCAGGATTTGGGCTCCTTCCCCAAAGGAAATGCTGCCCAGCAGGGGGTCCCGGGGGCTGAACCCAGGATGGCCCTCATGCTGGGGCCACAGGGCTTTGGGGCCCACTGAGGGCTCCTGGGGTGGAGAGGGGGAGGGTTTAAGGCAGAGTCCAGGGGAGGGCTGGGCCTCGGACCCCTGCCCACCCCTTCCAGCTGGGGGGGGGAGGGGGGACTGTAGCCTCCTCCGTTCCCCAGGGGGGAGGAGAGGAGAAAACAGTCCTCCCCTCACTATAAAGCCCTGGCCCAGCCTACTTGGGTTAGGAAAATCTCCCTTTAGGGCCACACTTTGGCCAAGGGAAGGGTCATTTCTGGAGGAGACCCCGAAGACTTCAGCAGAAAATGGCAACTCATCACTGGCTTCAAGCCACACTCTCAGGCAAGGAGGGCACAGGGAGAACCCCCCCACCCCCATCCTGTGCGGCTCACAGCATGGGCCAGACCCCCACTCCAGAAGACACCTCAGAGTGAAGAGGAAGGGAAGGGAGAGGTAGGGAAGGGGGAAGGAAGAGAAGGGGGAGGGAGGGAGGGGGAAAGAAGGGGTAAGGAAGGGAGGAAGGAAAGGGAGAGGGAGGGGAAGGGAAGGGAAGAAGGGAGGGAAGGGATAAGGAAGAGAAGGAGGAGGAAGGGAGGGTGAGGAAGGGAGGAAGGGAAGGGGGAGGGAGGGAAGGGAAGGGGGGAAGGAGGGAAGGGAAGGGGGAGGGAAGGGGGAGGGAGGGAGGGAGGGAGGCATAGGAAGGCCCCAGGCTCCAGAGGAAAATGTCAGTTGCAAATCAGCTGGGAAAACGTGCCTGGCATTTTCATGGGTAATCCAATTACACCAGGAATCTGAGTGGGAGCCAAGGTGAGGCTGCCCGTGACCCGCAGAAAATGGGCCCCTCCCCTCGGCGCCCGCCCTCTCCAAAGGCCCCCCCCACAAGAAGCCGGGCCCTTGTGGGTCGGAAGGTAAGAGCAGCCCATGAAAGGCCAAGGGCCGCCAATGGCCAGAGTCCCATCCGGGATGGCTTAAGGAGCACCGGGGTACACAGGAGCTTCTGCTGGCTTGGTCAGCACCTGGCATCCGTCACACTGCTGTGGGGCATGCGGGGGTCTCTGACAGAGGCCCCCCCCCTCCATTCAGGGTCTGTTTGGACAGGAGGAACAGGAGCCCGGCCCGTACCAATGTAAGAGCCAGTGTGGGGAGGGGGCCGACAGAAGCTCACGCGTCTGGGAGATGGGTTTTGGGCCTTAACTCTGGCAGTGCTGAGGGACCGGCCTCGGCCCTCTACTCCGGGCCCTCTCTGTGAGCGGGAACAGGCCATGGGGGAGCATTCCCACCAAAGGGTCCCCAAGCCTGAGGTGGGCCCAGAACCATCTCACCCCCACCCCCACCCACTCTCTGGTAGGGGGCTTGTGGCTGGGGCAGGGGCCTGGGGGGGGCACCAAAAGAGATCGGGCTTGCCCAGGTGACTTAGGGCATTCAGGAGAGAAGCCTCCCACTCTGCAGAGGGCCTCGGGGCCTCCTGTGTGCCAACGTCCCCACGCCCGGCTCTCCTGGGCGCCACAAGGAATGAAAAGCTGATTCCAGATTCTCCTAGTTACACGGCACCAGATTCAATTGTTTGGGAGAAAGCGGCTTCTTTGTTGTGATTTATTTTATTAAGTCTCAGCCTTAAAATGCCAGCCAAGCAAATGTTTTCATTAAGGCTACATGGGAGAGACGCAATCCAGTCTCAGAGAGACGGGGAAGGTTCCACACCGGAGACCAGGCTGCAGCGGGCCAGGGCACCCCAGAGGTCACGCCCAGAGCAGCCTCCACCCCCCAGAACCCCCAAAAACTGTCTCTGGGGCAACACAGAACGCAAGAAATAACAGAAGGCTAGAGATGACAGAAACAGAGACAGAGACAGAGACAGAGAGACAGATAGAGACAGAGACACACAGAGAGGCAGAGATCATCATGGAGGGAAGGAAGGGGGTCCTAAATTAGATGAGCAAACACCTCCTCCTGGCACAGTCAGGCCTCCGCACAAGGAGCTCCTCACCAAGGTCCTGCCTCCATTTCCCAGAGAAGGGAACTGAGACCGGGCCCAGGGAAGTGGCCAGTGCCAAGTTTCGGGCTCAGATATAAATGGCAGTCTCTGGGCAAGGCCTCCCCATCTCCTTAAGATGGTAAGCAATTTGATATAGGTGATACACACACACACACATATTTATTTCTGCAACCTTGTAAAGCCTAGTTCCACAATACGCCCTGTGTGACCTGCCTTATTTAATTCTGATGGATTCCTTATGTACATTTTTTCTTATCGACGCCATATTCAGCTTGTTTTATATATATTTGTTTGCATATTCCCCAACCCCTCTGGATGGTACAGGGAGGGTCTGCCTTTTCCCTCTATTTGTATCCCTAGCCCTCAGCCTGGCAAACAGGAGGTGCTCAATAAATGCTTAGTGACTAATCAAGTGACTGACAGGAAAGTCAGGGCGCCTCAGTTTACCCAATGGGAAGTGGCTCAGATCCCTCCCCGATCTGAAACTCTCTGTATACTTTTACCAAACTAGAAAATGAAGGTGTAACAGGAAACAAGCCCAGAAGTGCTGATTTGTGTTTTTGTGTCTCTCCCAAGTATTGGGCAATAAATCTGCACTGTCAGGTTTATTAATAATAAGTATAGAGAGAGGGTGCTTTTCTGTGAAACAGCCCAATGCACCCACATGCTGATCATTCCCTTACACTACAGACCCCTTCTTGAAGGCAGGAAAAGGCAAGTACCAGAAAACTCAGGATAGAGAAACCCAAACTTAGAAAAACTGACAAATCAGGGACAAAATCTGCCCAAAATAAGATATTTTATTTTTTTTAAAAATTCTATTTTCCCTAATTACATATAAGACGATTTTTTACATTTGTTTTTAAAACTTTGAGTTTCAGATTCTTTCCCTTCCTCCCCATCCCCCAACTGAGAGGATATGTGACGTTATGTAAAACATTTCAATCAAACTCATGTTTCATAAGAAAACACAGATCTCTCTTCCCTAAAAATACTCTTTAAAAATATTTACAAAATAGTTTACCTCTGGGTGCCTCTGACACAATAAAAAGAAGTCTGGATTCACTGGACAAAAGCATCCCCTTTTCAGAGAGAAAGTAACCCCGGGACAATCGGCTGCCCCCCGCCCACCAATGTCCAGCATGTTAGGACTTGGGGGTAACAGGCCATGGACTCCCTGTGTCCCCTCATTTAAAAGAGGGGGCTGGACTCAGTGGGCTCTGGATTGGGCCCAACCCTGGCTCTACGACCCACGGTCCCACGGCTGGCCACGCCCAGGGCAGACTCAGACTAAAAGCTGGCTCACCAAACTCCCAAACCAACGTTCCTGAGTCTTGGGGCTTTGGGTTGTAAACAGTGAGATTTGTGAAAAACACAGGGATTAAGGCAGGAAGAAACTTCAGGGACCGTCCTGTTTGGCTCCCTCCTTTTACAGATGAATAAAGGATCCTGAGAGGGTCCCTAGATAATATGGAATTAGGAGGGCCTGGAGGGGTTCGGGAGCCTCTGGAGTCCCTGGCCCCCTCTGAGAAGCACTTTGGCAGCCGACCCCCTCCTTCGTCACCAATCCTGTCACCTTTGACACGGATCTTGGGGTGCCTTTAGGGAGGAGGGAGAGGCACTTGGGAGAGAAGTCCCGTGTCAGGGAGGACCATCCACCAGGAACGTGAGAGGTTCCAGCTCCTGCTGTCCACACCTAGGACCTCAGGGCCCCCAAGTTGGGGGTTAATCCGACCTCCCAGGACCGGTCTCTCAGCAGCCAGACAAGCTGCTTCTGAGGGGGGGGGGGGAATGGGGAAAATTTGGAACTCAAAATTTTAAAAATGAATGGTGTGTTTAGTGTATACTGGATTACTTGCCATCTAGGCGAGGGGGGAGGGAAAAACCAGAACACAAGGTTCTGTGAGGGTAAATGTTGGAAACTGTCCATGTACATATTTTATAAATAATTTTGTAGAAAAATGAATGATAAAAAATTTTTGTTTAATGTAATTGCCCATGTTTGACCTATGTTGAAATACTTGTTATCTACAGGAGGGAATAGGGGGAGGGAGGAACATGGAACCCAAGGTTTGCAAGGGTGAATGTTGAAAATTCTCTAGGCACATGTTTGGAAAATAAAAGGCTTTAATAAAAAACGTGATTGCAAAACAAGTCCAATTTTTTAGAATTACACGTGAAAAAAGAATCCAATGAGATGCCACTTATTTTTAAGTGTTTTGCTCAGCACCTGGTACACAGTAGGCGGTACATAAATGCTCATTCCCTTTCCTTCTCCAACAGTGTCCAAATGACAATTCATGAGGGGAGGGAGGAGCCTCTGGGAGTCAGGTGCTACCTCCAGGTAAAATGGGAATTCTGGATGTGGGGGGGGGGGGGCAGCTGGAAGGGGGTCATGGAGCCCGGAGCCCTGGTGGGCAGCTTTGCTGGCCCAGGGAGAGCAGTCGCAGAAGGGGGTCGGAGCCAGGGGAGGTGAGAGGCCTTGGCTCGGTTTTTCCAGACCCCTCTCCTGGGGCCAGGGGGCCCGGGTGCCCATGAGGGTGGGGCTGCTGCTGGCCCCGCTGCCCTCTCTGCCAGGACGTCAGGCCGGGGGCTGGCCCACGGCTGCTTTGTCCCGACTGCCCTTCTGGACTGACCGCCCCTCTCCCCCCCCCCCTTTCATCATACGGGGAGAGGAAATGTTCCTTTTTACAAAATACCAAGGTTCTGTTTGTCCCAGGAAAAAAGGTGACCCCAGAAAGGTCACCATCCGCCCACACCTGCAGGCCAAGGCCATCCTTGGGGCTTGGGGGCACGGCCAGCTGGTTCCCCAGGGAAAGCCCAGGGCCCGGGGCCGAGCTCACAGAGGCAAGGGCCCACTTCCCTCAGAGCTGGGGGGGGGGCGGGCGGCAGGAGGCACCCATGTATGCCCCTCCCTGGGCACGGTGGGGCCAAGAGTTGGCATAAATCCCTTTCCCAGCCCCACTTTCTGCCCCTGGGAAGTCTGACTCGGAGAAGGGAAGGAGGAAGAGAGCGGGGTCCCTGGGGGGCCGGGCGTGGGACTGGGGGCTCCGGCTGCTCCCCTGCAGGGGCCCGGGCCCCGGGCCCCCCTCGCCAGCTTCTAAGCCGTGACTTCCTTGGGCCAGGACGGAGCCAAGGCTGTGCTTAGGCAGCAGAAGCCTCGCTCCGGCGCTTCTGTTTCTCGGAACATCTGGAAAGGAGATTGATGGGGGATATTTTGGGAGAGGAAAATAGGAGGTTGGCAGAAAAGCTTCGCTTCCCAGGCCTCCCCACCCCCGAGATCAGACCAGGGGCCAAACTGGCAAAAAAAAAAAAAAAAACAAGGGGGGGGGACCCCGGGGGAAAGGGAGGCAGTAAGAGGTGCCCTGAATGGGCAAGGAAATGGCGGCTCCCAGGGTCAGTCCCAGGAACCTCTGGTGGCTCCTTCCCTCATCGGCACATCCTTGCCAACCCAGAACAAGCGCTTCCCTTTGACCCCCGACCCCTGGGCCAGCCCCCGTGCTGCCCCCTCTTCCCCCTCCACAAAGGGGAGCTCTCCTGCATCCCAAGGCCCATGACCACCTCCTGGAACTGCCTCCCGGGGGTCTTGAATCACTGGACTCCACAGCCTCCTCCTCCTGCCTCCCCGAGGAAGAGTCCCCAAGCCCCCCGTGCCCTCCCTTGCCCAGCATCAGGCCTTGCTCTCCCCAAGCCCGTGCTCTGATTTATTCCCCTTGATTTCATTCTCAGTTCTGGTCTCTCTCTCCTGCCCCAGCCATTGAGAAGCCAGGCCCCCTTTACTGACTGGATGCGGACGTCTCCGGCTGTGTCTCCCCAACAGAGTAAAAGCCCAGGAAACCGCCCCCGACACCCCAGGTTTGCCCGAGTGGCCTCTGGGTGGCCCCCTCCCCTTGGGGCCATGTCCCCATACCATCAGGGCAGCCCTAGCCCCCGAGCTCAGGAGGCCGGCAGGCAGCAGTCTGCTGACAAGCAGGACTCAGGCTGGGGGCTCCCTCCCCGCGGGCTCTGCCCCCAGGGCTGCCAGACTCAGAGAACAGCGGGTGCTGGCCCCGGAGCCCCCAGAGGGGTCCGAGAAGCAGCCCTGCCCAGAAAAAGGCCTGGGGAGCAGACGGTAAAATGCAGGCCAGGCTGGGGCACTCGAGCTACCGGCAATCATCTCCTCTGCCTGGCCCAGGCCAGCCGGAAGCCCAGAGCCCTGCCCTGGGGAGCCCAGCTCTGAGAGCTCTCCCAGCCAGAGGGCACCAGGCCCCCCTCCTGGCCCTGCCCACCGCCTCCCCATCTCTGACCAGAAGCAGACTGGCCAAACATGGCAGGAATTGGCCTCTGTTCTCTGCGGGGCTTGGGAGGGGAAAGCAGGTCGCCTAAAGCCCCCCAGCCTGCACCCGCATGACCGGGGCTCGCCCCCTGCCTCCGGCTCCTCCTCCTTCCAGTGAGATCTTCCGTGGCCCTCGGCCTTCCTCCTGCACCCCGCTCATCACAGGTGTCGAAGGGGATAGACAGTGAATAATCCGGGGTCACCCCGGGGCGCACTAAAATGTCCTGCCCCGTGGCCCCGACTCCCGGGGCTCTCCCGCCTCCTTCTCGACAATCACATGTATAAAGCCCTGGGAGCACTCCTCCTACCCGAGGCCCGCAGTGACCCTGGTCATCTGGGGAGCCCTGAGGGACGAGGGAAGTGGTGGATGTTGGAACTGCCATTGTGACAAACAAGCGCTGACCTAACTTCCTGTCACAGCGTGGGCCACGAGGAGGAGCATGGGCAGCCTGTAACTGTTGGGCACGCTCCTCAGGGAGCACCGAAGCGCTCTGGAGAGAGGTCCGACCCTTTCCCGCAGCCGGCCAGCCCCAAGGCCTCCGGGCAGCAGTGTGGCTGATGCCAGGCCCCTTTTCCGAGCCCGCTGACTCACACCCAGCTGCCGTGCGGGGCCTTCGTGCAAACGGCCAACCCTGTGGGTGGGATCCAAGCAGTGGAGACAAATTTTTGCTGCTGGTCTAACCAGGCTGGAAATAAAAAAGAATTCCAGATCCCAACACAAGGGCCCCGGCCCTGAAGGACCCCGGCACCGAAGGGCCCTGGCACCGAAGGCCCCCAGCCGAGGGCCTGCCCCACTTACGTTACAAGGTAGATGAGGCAGAGGTCCGGGCAGGCGCTTGCTGTGGGCCAGGGCGGAGTCTGCCCAGTGGAGGGGCTTGGTGATGAAGGGTTGTCCTACAGGAAAAGGGCTCGCAGGCTTGTCCCAGCTGACCCGGGTCCCCTGGCTCTTCACATCACACACACACACTCCCACTGAGTGGCCCACGGGGTCAGTGCCTGTGGCCACATGGCTCTGGGTCCCTGGAGTAGCTCCGGTGGTGGGTGAGGATCCTGTTGGGGGTCTCTGGGTTGGCAGCCAGAACTGGATGGCGAGACAGGTGGTGATGGCGCTAAGGGCAGGAAGGGGATGGCCCCGGCCTGGTGACTCCCTCCTCCCCCAGCAATGAGTGCTGGGAACAAGAGACTCAGTGTAGCTGGGATCTGCCTCTTTAGGGCGGGAGTGGGTGGAGGAGGGCGGCCGAGCTCTGAGATTAATCACTCCTGCTCTGCCTGATGCTGGGCTGTCAGGGAGACACGTGATCAGGTGCTGCTGTTTATCCTCAGGTGCCACAGAGTGGGACCTGGTGAGGGCCCAGGGCAGGGGGCAGGAATCAGAGGGTGGGGGGGAGAGGAACAAGGCTCTTCAAACAATGGGAGAAGCCCCTTTTTTAAAGGTAAAGCGATGGCCCACTTCCCAGGGGCGGCTGGGCCTTTGCTGAGCCAGAGGCCTGACCTCTCGCATCCTCCCTCCCGAAGGAGACTCTCCACGGAGCCTCATCCCAGCTCAAGGGCCCCAAGGGCACCAGCAGAGGGAGGAGGAGGAGGAAGGGAGCCGACCCCCATAGAACCCAGAGCCGGCCAGAGAAGCTCCGGGGCAAACATGAGGTGTGAGCGCTGGATGGAGACCAATGGTGCAGAGGAGGAAGGCTTCTCTCCGGGAGCCAAATGCTGACTGTGCCAGAAGTCTCTGACTTGTAACGGGAAAGAGAACGGCTGAGAGCCGCGCTCCCGAGCCCAAAGGCAGGAGAGCTTCGCGGGAGCACGATCTAGGAGGAGGGGACGAAGCGGCCAACGACCCGTGCACGGTCACAGCGAGAACAGCCAATGTCCGAGTCGGGAGCCCACGGGGCCTCTGGCAGCCGGAGCGTTCTGCAGCCCGCAGGACCGAGGCTTTCCCAGCTGCTTCCTGCTTCCTTTTCCATCCTCGCTGGAGGCAGCCGGACCGTCGCAGTGAAGTACCTGTCCCCAAACTCTCGGTGCCCTTCTCATCCCAGAGGACATAAGACTGTGCCCAACTGTACCCCAAACCCTGGGCCCGTGACTGAAAGAGATCAAAGACAAGGCAAAAAACTCTCTGTGGTGGCAAAGAAATGCAAACTGGGGCGCTGCCCATGGAGCGGGGACGGCCGCTGTCGGGCAGGACTGTGAGGGAACACCACCGGCAGGCAAGCGGGTTATGGAAGAACCTGAAGGGCTCATATGCGCCGGGGCGAGGTGAGCGGGACCAGAGCACAGGGATGATCAAAGACCGAGCTGCTCCCATCAACGCAGCCGTCCCAGACAATGCCCAGGCCTCGTGGTTAAAGAAAAAGCCGCCCCCCACCCCCAGGGAGAACTGAGGGACGATCTGAAAGCCTGTTGTCCTTGTTGCGAGTCATCATTTTGTCTTGTTTGCAGCGCGGCTAACAGGGAAGTGTTTGGTGCGACCCCCATGTATAACCGAAATCCAAGTATCTGCCTTCTTAGGGAAGGGGGAGGGGAAAGAGGGCAGGAAGAAAATAAGCTTTCTCATTAGTTCCCAATTACATGCAAATGTTTTTTAAACAAGCCTGAAAAAAGTGTGAGTTCCAGACAGACTTTTTTTGGTGTCACGAAGTCGACAACAGCAACGACAGCGACAACGACGCCCCTTCACCTTTGTTCCTAAGGAAGGGGCCGGGGGAGACCTGGGGAGGAAGCGCGCTCCGGTTCGTGCCCCCTTCTCCCACACAGGCAGCGCTCACCGGCAGAGTGGGCAGCCCCGCTTCTCCGAAGCACGTGGCCGGGACATCTGATAAGCCCAGGGGCGTTCTCTGAGGGTCAGGCCTAGTTTTAGCCGCAGGACGGGAGGCTCCCAGGCCCTCCCCCGCCCTCCAGGAGCCGCCCCGGGAGAACGCGGGGTCCGCGGGACTAAAGTCCCAAGGTCCCGCTTCCCAAGGGGGAAGAAGCAGTGAGTGAGGCGCAGGAGACGGCGTCCAAGTCAAGAATAAGTAACGTCTGTCTGTGAACAACAATTCACACACGTTTGTGCAAGGGGAGACTTCGGCCCTGGAGCTACAGAAGCTCAAGCATCACGCAAACCTGAACGAGCCATTCAGAGCTCTAGAGAAAGCAGGGAAACGCTCTGTCCAAGCGCGGTCTGAGGAACCGGCTCCGCCGGCACTAATGGCCGTGTAGGAGTCAGTAACCGAGGAGGGGACGGCCCTAGGACGGCAGGGAAACTTCCCGGCCGGGAATAGGGAGCCCTCAAGCACCTGGAGCTGCCCATTGACCGCCTCGCCTCTGGGGGCCTGGCCGCCTCTCCGGGGGAGGCTCTCCCGCCTTGCCCCCCGCGGCCTCCGCCCCCCAAGCTCGGAGACTTTCAGCTGCTTCTTTTTTAAAACCAAGAACGGAAGCCTCAGCAAACGGTCTGCGGTGCCCTGTAAATGAGCGCCGCGCACGCGTCCCGGGCCTCCCGGCCTCCGGCGGGCTCTGCTCCCCGTCAGTCCGCACCTGAGGGCCAGCCCGGCCCGCTTCCGTCAGCCCCAGACCGGTCCGAACGCCCCGGGCGGCCTTGGAGGCCCGTCATCCTTCTCTGCGCTGAGTCAGCGCAGGAGCGGCCCCGGGGGCGACGGCCCGGGCGGCTGGGTCAGAACGCAGGCCGCGGTCAGCGCCAGGGGAGAAGGGGAGGGTGGGAGTCACCTCGCAGCCCCGGGATGGCAGCCCCAGCCTGGCAGCCCCCAGCCTGGCAGCCCCGGGATGGCAGCTCCAGACACCGGGGAGCAGCAGGACTTCTGCGCCCCAGAGCTGCCTGAGAGCACCGGCACAGGGATGAGAGCCGACCTAAGAAGCACCGCTTGTTTTGTGCGTCCCCTCCCATCATCTAGAACCGGAAGCCTCCTGATCCCACCTCCGGCCCCTCAGTCCCCCTCGGCCTCCGTCCCACCATGGCCCAGCTCCCTTCCTCCAGCCTCCCAGGCAGTTGCCGCAGCTAAGTTGGGGACCGGTGCTCCTGTTCCTCATGGGGCCCCAGGGTTTGGTCTCCAGCCTCTCCCTTCCTCTTCCTCCCACGGCGGTCTTTCCCCATAAGAAGGGAGGCTCCTTGAGGGTGCGACTTTCCACCTGCTTGAATCCCGGGCCTCAGCCCAGTGACTGCGGAGTGACAGACTGGCTGCAGGGACTCCCTGAGGGGTGAGGAGGGTCCCTAGGGGAAAAGCGCATGCTCAGGAGGAAAACCCCATGTGGGGAGTCGGAAGTGGGGAGAAGGGGAAGCAGCCGAGGCTGCCCCGGAGCTAGCCCACAGAGAGCTCCGACCACCCCCACGGCCCTGGCCCTCAGCCCGCTGCCCGCAGGGTGGATGGGCCGCCTCTGGGGACCTCCCCTGTTCTCCTCTGCTAGCCCGATGGGTTAGACACAGTCAGGACACAACTGTCTCCCGAGGGAAACCCGATCTCTCTGGGGAGTGGGAGCAGATAACCCGGTGGAGATGGGGGACTGCTCCAGGTGCCATCGCACAAGTGACAACTGAGGATAACGGGCTCCCTCGGCCAATGCGGGCAACAACCCTCGGGGCCTTGGCATCTGTTCTTCATGAGAGCCCCGGCCCAGGGTCAGTCAGCTTACCCTGGCGAAGCCTCCCTCAGGAGACGCGCCCTCCACCACTCAGCACCTCCCAGCAGCCTTTCATGAGGCCCGAGTTTGGATTCTGCCCAATTTGCCTTTGGAGTCACCCCCTGCCAGGAAGGAAAGCCCCTAACATTGGTGCCTCCAGAAACACACATTACTCCTGAATTACACAGACCAGGCCCGGGGGAGCGGCTCCTAGAGACATCGCTTTAGTCTTAAAATTCAACAGAGCCGTCTGTGATGGATTGACAGAAGCAGAATCGCCTGTTTTTTCCTCCCTACAAGACATAATATCCAGTTGCTTAACACATAACCCGTTACTCCAAGTACAGCACATCTCTGGGAACAAAAGCTTTGTTGTCCTGATCAGAAAAGACTAAGATTAGTCCCAAAGTGGAAAGAGTGTCTAAGAAAAGGGAGCAAGTATCGCTGATGTGAAGGTTCGGGTCTGCGTAATAATTAACTTGGCAAATGTTCACTTTTCTAAATATACCTAAAAGGACAAAGACATGACTTTGGGAACAGCAGTTAACACCTTATAAATCTTACTATTCCTGTCCCTTTAAAAGAAAAAAGTTATTGACAGGTCTACATTTCTTAAAATAAATTACAGAGACTTTTTCTACTGAAATAAAATGTGACACTTGCCTTAGGGATTTTACTTGCTGCAATAACTGGGAAAACCACATTGTGCAAAATTGATGTCTTCTTTCAATGTGAACCTCAATTCCCTTCAGAGGGGGTTCTCTCCCACAATGATACAGACTGTAGCTCCTTCATGCTTACTCACCATGGGCAACTCTGGTGGCTGTTCCCAGGAAAGTCGCCACAAAAAGACCTGGAAGTCCTTCCCCATGTGCTCCTGACATCATGAGGATCTTAATCGAGGATCTGGGTTGTCCAATGATTGCCAGCCTTAATTTTTTTTCTAGCCATACATCTCTATGATGACAATCTTTATGCTGTTCTATCCAATCCTTAAAATTCATTTTAATAAGTTTTATTGACTTGTTAAATTTATCCACAGGGGGGAAAATTAGCACATATTGACTATGAAACCTATTCTTAAATGACACATAAACAAAGACTTGAGAATGACTTCAATAATGTTCCTAATAAATAAAATGGTTTCTCATTTTCACAATTCTTTTTCAAGTTATTCATTAACAATCAGCCCACCAACAAATATTTGTTAAGCATTTACTTCGAGCCTAGCACCGTGACCTCTGAGTAGGAAAATATAATAAAAGATATGGTCTCTGCTTACAATGAACAGTCAAATGACATATGTGACAACAAATGGCATCTGTAATCAATGGCTCAGCAAACATAATTCCTCTTCTACATCATGAAAATTATTTTAATGGATCATGATCTCATTCCATTAGTTTTCCCTTCTCTGGTACAAGTGGAAAACTCTCCATACCTTCTCATTTCTGTGGGATTCTTGTCCAGGTCTTTCAGTCAATCCTCCATAGGGGCATACAAGTAACATGCTGAGGACCTTCCTCAAGGTCACTTGACATTACGTTGTCAAGCACAAAGGATATCATCTCTCCTTTTAACTAACGGCCAGTTTGTCAATACATCATTGCTGATATGTTGTTGCCCAACCAGGCCCACTGGGATCCATTCCACCAGTTCTCCAGAGACTAAGTTATCCCACAACCCACAGTCATACATTACCAGAAGACACGTTATTGTATTTCAGCCATGTCCAACTCTATATGACCTCATCTGGGTTTCTCTTGGCAAAGTTACTACAATGAGTTGCCATTTCCTTCTCCAGCTCATTTTACAGATAAGGAAACTGAGGCAAACAGGATAAAGTGACTTGCCCAGGGTGTCACCACTGATAAGGCTCGGAGGAGTCTTCCTGATTCCCAGTGCGTGTTCTAGGTGCTGAGACACCTGGCTGACTACTGATGTTGCACATTTCAGGAAGAGATCTGAGATGATTATTCACCCCGGGCAGTTTCCCAAAGGCAGTCTCCCCTCTCCCCTCCTCCTCCTCGGCTGTGCCCCTCACTGTCTGCCCCAAGTCTAGACCCTCGGTGTGGTCCGTCCCAGACACTGAGCATCCACACTCACTTGTTCTTCCTGGGTGGGCAGTTATGGCACGCTTCCTTCCAAGAGGTTCTTCGGTGTTCTAGGTGTTGGACGCAATCAGCCCAATGGGACACCACAAATACTGTTCCTGTCCTCCACAGGGCTACAGGAGGTGTACTGCCCGCCTGGACCCTTCCTATATGGCTCCATCCTGGTTCAGTGTCGCTTGTACAAGAAAGGTTAAGGTCACTTCCAACTGTGAGAAGTCCCTATCCTAGTGAGATCACAGATTCTGATTTTTTAAAAAGGAGCAAGGGAGAGGGATGCTTTGCTCAACTGAAATCAAATAAACTGATTTTAAAATAGTGACTTGAATCCTTGAGCTAGTTCTTCCAAAAAGGATCTAGGAAATGTACAATAAAGTGATACTAAATAAATCTCATAAATGTTGTACAGATTGCTCCAGTGTTCCTTGGCTATAAGGAAAGCATCTCTTCAGTGACTCGGTTTCCAAAGGAGTCTAATACAAAACCAACAAGGGTTCTGAGGATATTATCCAGTCTCCCATGATATACCTTTAACCTTTCCCTAAAAAGAAACAACAGCACACTTTTATCTAGGGTTTTTTGTTGTTGTTTTTGTTGTTTTGCTGAGGCAATTGGGATTCAGTGACTTGCCCAGGGTCACCCAGCCAGGAAGTGTGAAGTGTCTGAGGCCAGATTTGTACTCGGATCCTCCTGACCTCAGGGCTGGTGCTCTATCCACTGCACCACCTAGGTGCCCCTGTCTAGGTTTTTGAGAGAGAAAACAGCTGTGTGTGCACATGAAAATGGAGGCAAGATCTCTAAGCAGCACGAGACTCTTCCTAGTTTCCCAATCCAGCAGACAATAGTGACCTACAGTAATGAATGTTAACGATGCAATTATATGTATGCCAAAATTAAATTGGATAAAAGAAAAATCCACATAGATTTCATCTTATATAAATTAGAAGCTATAAGCTAAAAAGGATCATATCCACTCTAAGTCATACTTTTAACAGATGACCAGGAGAAAATTTTGTTAAGAATTTTTTTTCCTACAAAGACATAAAGCCCACAACTTCCTCTGAGAAAACTCAAGGGGAAAACAGGTGTAAAAATACAACATAAATCCAAAACAATCCAATGGAAGAAAAGAGAAATACCAGAGAGTAAATTTATAGCTCCTACCAACCACAGCCAGGAAAACAAAACAGGGTCATCCAGAGATCTAATAAAACCTTCCTGTCTCAAAATGCAAGCTGCATTCGCGCACGCGCGCGTGCGTGCGTGTGTGTGTGTGTGTGTGTGTGTGTGTTTCCTAATTATATGCCCAGGACCTAGCACAACACTTGGCACAAAACAGACACTAAAAATGCTTGCTGATTGACTTAGCTAAATATATGAAAAAGCGAAAAAAAGACTTTCTTCATGCTGAGAACCATGACAAAACAGTCTTATAAATCATTTTTAAAATAGCTCTTCTGCCATTGGCCTTAAGCACCTGAAACCAGCACTCGGGGCCAAGATGCTCCGCATCCGAGGGGCAGGAATTGCAGAGATAGGGCTAGGAAACTCTAGTGGGAATAAGTCAGACTCTGACCTCCTTAACCTTGGATGTCCTGGGAGAAGCAAAGATGTCGTGGAAACGCACAGCGGTCTGAGAGCTGAGACACTGGGACAGACACACCAGGGAGGTGAGAGTCGCAAACGGAAGCCAAGGAATTGTGGTCAAGACACAATAAGGACCTCGCACCCACTCCCAAATTTAGAGAACAGAACTAGAGATATGAGTCAACAGGAGAAACGTCATGATGCAGAAAGAGCATCAGATCTCCCCAAAGCCAAGAAAGAAAGGGCCCAATCACCAGCAGGACATGAGCTCTTCAAAGAACCATCATGAAATTACGAGTTCTCAGAAATCATAAAGGAAAACTGTCTGGATCTATTACAGCCAAAGAGTCAGGGGGAAAAGGACAAAATAAAAGTTCCCCAGAACGTCCAGGCTGGCTGTATCCCACATCGTTTTGTGCTGTGGTTTCCTTCCAGCTGCTTAAGCTCCCCACTTCTCAAGATCTCCCCTCAGGTTCAGGAGGTTCCCAGAATTACTCCCCCCCTCCATGGGGCCCGGAACACAGCCCCAGCCGGAAAGGGCCACGTCCACTCTATGAATTTGGGCAGGTGGCTCTGGCTGAGTAATCGGGGGCACCTCCTGTGCTGGGACCACTCTGGCTCCTTACCTCTGCCTCCTGACTTCCTTCGGGTCCCACCTTTCTATCCTCCCTAAATAGTGGCAGCTGCAATCTGAAATTGGTTCCAAGTCACGCCTTGACAACAGGGTTGCTACGGATGCAAGCACGTAGCCCGATGCTTGGCCCACCCTGGGTATTTAACAAAGCCCTGTGCTCTCCAACACTGGAGACCACTCCCTCCAGCTAGGTTGGCAGCCAACTTGCCCTGCCATGGTCAGATATGCCACCGGCCCTTGGCAAACCCCCACAGGAGGCTCTCCAAGTGCATGGCGGTCTCAGAATGGTGAGGCTGCCAGCCACAGGGCCCATCACTCCGGCTCCACTGGCACTGCCCCTGACTGCCACTGTGGTCCCAACGGGGTAAAAATGTGCAGAGTTCTGAACTGACGACTCGCCCCCCTCCCTCTCAGACCACATCACCCCTCAGGAAGTCTCCTGGGCTTCCCCGGCTCGCTCTCCTTCCCCGGCCTCCCCACCTCCTGGGGCACCATCCGCACCGCCTACAGCTCTCCTTATAGTTTGGCTTCCCCTCTTAGAGTGTAAGGATCTTGCCTCCTTGTATCTGGGCCCCCACAACTTTTTTTTTTTTTTGCAACAATGAGAATTTGATTTATTTGTTCCAAACATCACGTAAATTGAACACACATTTCCAGCAAACATCACAGATACACATGAAGTGAATATTGGAGCGTTTCCGCCGGGCTTTACTTACGCAGCAAAACCGCCAAACACTGCTATGACAGCACGGGCCTGACTTCTACTTCATATAAGCGCGAAGGCGCAGATTAATAATGCACACTACGCAGAGGTAAGAGCACGCTGTCTAGCTTAAAGCAGGGAAGAGCATGATTTCATTTCCAGCTCATCTATGTTAAAACTTACTTCTCCAAACCTGCTCCTTTAATTAGATAAAAAATACAGGTCAGATTCTTATTGTTACAACCATTTCACAGCTGCAGAACTGAGGCGCTCCCCAGACCAACGCCCCTAGCACAAAAGTGCACCCCACAACTCAGTGCCACAGCGGGAGCAAGCTCTCAGCCCACTGGGAAGGGAAAGGGGGAGGGCGGCTAGGAACCCCAAAAACGACATCCAACAAAGGCGCAAAGAACAAAAGCAACCAGAGAACAGCCAACGCCGTGTAATCAGAATGACCCCAGGAAGCAGGAGGGGATGCCCCCTTCTGCAGGGGTGGGGGGCCCGGCCACAGAGCACTATGGGACTCAGCCGAGGGTGGTTCTGGGAGCCCATTCTATGGCCTTCTCTCCTTTGGGCGTTTTTTCTTTAACAAGGAGTGGCTCTGTAGAGCTGGGAAGGGCCTGAATACACTGGGGAAAGTCAAGGAAAAGAAAACAATATAAAGTGTAAGACAGAAAAAAGCTGCTGGTAGAGCAGTGCTAGAGTAATGGAATGGTCATCTTTACCACTTTTCTGCAAATTCACTTTAAGTCTGAGGGGCCAGGGAGGAGGAGAGGGGGCTGCTAAGCAAAGCCTTTTCCGCCGTCCAATAGGCAGCAAACTCGACACGTCCAAAATAGAACTCGTTGTCCTTCCTCCTCAGTGCCCCAGTGACCCCCAGGCCTGCTATCAGGAGGGACCCCCACCCTGATCCACCCCCAAGCCTGTCACTTTCCCTCCCTCTGCCCAGAGCCCCCTCAGCCGGACATCTGCCCCGACAAGCCACCTTCAGGCTCTCCTTGACAGCCCCCATTCTAAGGCCACAGCCCATGACCACCCAACCCCAGACCTGTGAAATTCAGGGTAACCCGGGACAAAGTGACTGGGAGCCCTCGGCTTTTTGGTGGAAGCAGGGAGCGCTGAGTGTGGAAGATGCCGCCTTTATTTGCAGGGGAAAGAGGGGTCGTAGGGAAAGAAAGTACAGCTCCTCCATACTCGGTCCTGGGTGGAAAGTGCCAGATCTCACAGCTCCCTGGCCCACAGGCCTATTGGAGGAGGGTCAGCGAGGGAGCCCGGCCTGGGGCTGGGGCCTCTTCCCCAGGGAGTCAGGAGGCCCTGGGACCCACAAGGCCCAACAAGGCCCAGTGCCACCAAGAGGCAATTTCTGGCTTTCTGACGGATGGGACCCTGCTCTGGCCACCCATCTGCTGTCTGACCCTTGGCGGTCGCCCCCTCCCTGTGCTCCTGGGCCCTTCTCTGAGCACAGTCTGGAAATCAGGGCTGACCAATAGTCGCCCCACCAGCACTGGGCAGCCTCCTGTGTGCCGGTGGCCCGGGGAGCTCAGGGGCCAGGACTCAACATTTGACCCACTCAGCCTGTAACCTTGAGGGGACTTCCCTTGTACAGGGGGAGTTTTCCACTTCCCAGTGGGCCAGGAGCTGCAGGATTCCATAACATGGGATAAACTTCCCAGGTTCTGAGCATCCTCTAAACACATCCAATAGGGATCTGGTCTCCTCAGGGACGGCCGCTGGAACATGCGTGCTTTGATTCTCTTTTGGGCACAAGCTGCACTGGGAGCCTCTGTCAGGGCCAGGAGGCTCCTTCATGGGGCAGCTGGGGGACAGACAGAGGGCTGGGCACTGCCTCACACACTGACCAGAGGGGGGCCAGGGAGAACAGCCCCCCCCCCCCAGGGCCCGGTGCAGACTCTGTGGGGGATAATGCTGCTTCTTGTTGTTAGACTCCGGCAGGCTCCCAGCCCAGGAGACATTCACTGGCCTCCCAGGGCCTCCAGGACCCTGCATGCTCCTGGATTCCTTCCACAAGTGGGGAACTATTTAGTTCTAGAACAACTTTGCTTCTTGGTCCTTGAGTCTGTATCAGAGCTCCCTCTCCCCGACCAGACCCGAGACTCCTGAGAGCAGGGGAAGTAAGAGGTGCCCCCGACCTCCCGGCCTTCTCTCGCCAAGGTTTCGGGACCAGCTGCGTTTCCCTGAGCGGGAGTGACTTCTCTCCAGGGCCGTTCCTGGATGTTTGAGGCCCTAATTAGCGGTTCTCTGGTGCTGGTCTGTGTGTGCTGACCCCCCGGCCCTCAGAAGCCTGTGCCACGTCTGCCAGGGGCACCGCTGCTAGCTCCCCGGCCGCTCTGTCCCTGCAGCCCCGCCAGCTCCTGTGGTTCCAATTATCCTCCCTGCAGCCAAGGGCAGCCCTGACCTCCCTCTGGCCGGCCAGCCTGCCATCTCCAACCACTTATTAGGCTTTTCCAAGGATGCTCCACAGACGCCTTAAATAACGTGCCCAAAACTGAACTTTCCACCTCCCCCCCAACCCCTGCTCCCCTCGGATCTCTCTGCTCTTGTCAGGGGTGCGCCAGCTCCTCCCCAGCGCCCAGACTCCTCCCGCTTGCTCTCTGCCCACATCCACTCTAGGCTGGGTCCTGGGGTATCTCCTTCTGGCTGTCCCCCATGCCCACCCCCACCTCTGGCCCTTGAGCCCTGGGTCTCCTTTCACCTTGAGTCCTCCCAGACCTCCTCTCCCTCCTCCTTCCCTCCAAGCCTGCCCCCAGCCGCTCCTGTGCTGGTCTGGCTTGGACAGTTCTTCAGAGGGGCCTCTCCCATCAGGCTCCTTGGGGAGTGGGGGGCTGGCTTTTTGCCTTTCCTCGGGGCCCCTGCACTTAGCCCAGCCTGGCACACAGGAGGCACTTAATAAATGCTGGGTGACGGAAAACCACTCTTTGTCCCAAGTGAGTCAAAGACCGCCTGGTCTGTCTGAGACCAAGAGAAGAAGAAGATGCTCCAAGCCAGTGGGAATGTTCCCAAGACAAGTTCTGGGCCTCCCCCCGGCCACACAGTCAATCCTAAATAACAAGGAGGAAGGTCCCTCAAAGAAACCAAAGCATCATCGGCCCCGTCCCGGAGACTCCCGAGATGGCATCATTCGTCAAACGAATCTCCTGACTCAATCCCTAGATGGAGAGTCAGGACAGTGTCTCAAACTCAGCTCCACGGGCAACCAAACCCACCACCCGGAGCATCAGTCTCCTCACCTGTGGAATGGGAAAGCCGCCAAGAGCTGGTTACTGTGAGGGCCCAGATAAATGACGGCCATCGTTGTTACTAACTCAGCCAGCTCACACGCCCTTCGTTCCCATGTCCTAGGGACCCGGCACCAGAGACACAGAACCCGCACGTCCCTGCCACGGTGGCAAGTGAGTGACCAACACGGTGGCTAAAGCAGGCACTGGGGGCACGTGGGAGAATCCAGAAGAGACAGAGCACCCTATGTGGGTACGGGCCGGGGTACCGTGGAGAGGCCCTGGCCCTGCAGCCAGTCTGCCTGGGCCCGGGACCCTTCCCGACTGTGGGATGCTGGGCAAGGCCCTTCTCTCCCTGGGGGGGCCAAGTGAGATGGTGGGATTAAGGCAAAGGGAAGTGACCCGAAGACAAAGGACCAACCAAAAACAGGCTGTGAGAAAAGCCCGGCCACATGTCAAACGGACGGGGAAGGAAGTGCCCTTCCTGTGCATGGGGGAAGGATGGCGGGTGGGCACCCATGCCCAGCTGGCACCAGGCGCGGTGAGAGGTAAGCCAGACCCAGATGGCTTAAGCTGCTTTTCTTTCCTCTTTTTTTTTTATTATTCATAAGAAGGGACAGATGGAGAGAGAAATGAAGGTGATATAAAAACAAAAGGGATATAAGAAGTTTTATTAAAATTCTTCACACCAACAGAACAGCCAAGAAATTAAACCTCAGTTCCATCCGAATCACAACTATTACTCAGAGACATCCCGTCTCATTTTCCCTGATTAAATCCAATACAAAGCAAACAGAAATCCTCACCTTCCTTAAATGCTCCATCAGCTATCGGGACACAAGGCAACGGCAGTTATGTCCTAAAATTCTTAGCTGCCAAGTCCCAGAGCCGACCCCTGCGCGCCATCCTGCCTATGGAGAAGGGCCTTCCCTGGACAGCGCCATCGCCCGGCAGCTGCGGCCACAGGCCAGGCCCCAGGGAAGCTTGGGGTGCTCCTGGAGGACGGCTCCTGAGAGGCCTCTCAAGGGGCTTTGCTCACCCCGACCCCTTCCCTGGCCCCTGCCCTCTCACGCCTGTGGGAGCGATTTGGGCCCCTCTTGTCCAGTTGCTCCTCCACAAATTAAGAGGGAAGAAGAGGCCCAGCCCTGGAGCCTCCCTCAGTGGCTCAGCTGTCCACAGGCCCACTCGGGCCACAGTTCTGCCCAGGAGGCCATCGGGCCCTCGTGGTCACTCACGGGTACCGGCCGCACTGACTGCAGCTTCCTCTGAGGGGACGCAGGAAGGAGGAGAGAGGCTGTGGAGGTTTTAACGGGCGGTTCTCAGGGCTCCGACCACATCCTCTGTAGAGTGGCAGCCCAGCCTTCCCCTCCCTGAGAGCCCGCGGCCTCTCGGTCTGGAGAAGCTGACCCCCGATCCTCCAGGGGGGCTTCTCGCACAGGAGAGCCGCGCGCCTCCCACCCCTTCCACCCCATCCCCTCACTGGGGCACCGCACTTTGTACTGGAGGCCAAGCGTTCGCTCCCTTCTTGGACGGCAACAGCAGGAGAGCCCCCGGGCAGCCTCAGAAGCGAGGGGTCCCCGTGTTCACAGTGCATTGCAGGGCCTGCGCCCCCTCCTCCTCATGAGCCGCCCAGTAAGGATTGCAGGCGTCCTCTCTGAGGAGCTCAGAATATCAGCTCTGAGGCCAGGGCATGCCTTCCACTCCTGCCTTGGGGCTTCCCAGCTCCAGGGGCAGTGCTCTAACCACTGCACCACTGTGTGATTTGGTCTATGAGCAGTCGGGGACCAAGGCAGGATTAGAATTCGGGTCTCCCGGCTCCAATTCCAAGGCACATCCCAGCACCCTGAGCTCTCTCCAGAAAGCTGCCACCATTTCATCACCCCAGCTGTCCGGCTATCAGGAAAGTCTCCTGACATTCTAAACAAAGCTGCATTCTGGTTTCCCAATTCCAACATTGATGAGCAAAGAATCTTATAACTTTTTAAAAGGTCAGCTTGACCTTGATTTGTCAACAGAACCACGTTGACAATTCACGTTCTTCAAAAAAACCAGTGAATGCACATATTATCCGGTGGTTTTATCTTGTCTTAAAACTGGCTTTGAAGAGAAAAAACAATTTCAAAGCACCAGCCAGAGACTAAGGAAGGAGCTGATCTCCTCGTGTGATTTATTTTTAAAGAACAGAGGAAGTTGTAACTTGTGAAAGGTGGCCCAGAAGCGGGTGGAGCAGTCACCCTGCCCGGCTACAAACCAGGGGTTAGAGTTAAGTGTTTGAGGGCACTTCAAAAGAGTCCGGCCCCCCAGTCCTAGAAGCTCCCTCCCTCAGAGAACTCAGAGTCACGTCACAAGAAAAGGCTGATTTCCTGTTTCTGGGCAAAGGCGAGGCAGGAATATGTGTGTCCCAGGGCAACAGCTCCGTCCTGCTCCAGGAGGCCCAATGACAAGGGCCTGCAGGGGCATGGGGACCATCCCCATTCCTCAGGACATTCCTCAGTGCTTTGATGTGGCTCAAGTCATTTGAGCGTGTTCTCCACAGGCCATCCACCTTTTCTTTCCTCAAGTCCCAGCTCCGGGAGAATGGCGCAGGCGGGACAAATAAGCAAGCCCCCCTCGGGCCGACTAAGGTCAGTGAGCCCTCCTTAGAGCCTGCTTCCCCAATGTCCCATGGAACCAGGGACAATGTTCAGATCCTCTTCCAAGACACACGCTTTTAAAACAAAGAACAGATCCAAGCACAGAAGCATCACCTTGAGCTGCTGAGGGTTTGGGAGAAAGCAAGCAGTTTTTGAAATGGAAAATCACAGCAGCTTCCACAGAGCTCCCCACCCTGAAATCCTGTGTTCTGTGAGGCAGAATCAAGAGGGACCTTGGCTGAGGGGATGACGGGGTATTCTCTGGGAACTCCATGGCCAGTGACCGGGGGGCTGTCTAGGACACCCACATGCACCTACATCCCCTCCTTTAAAAAGGCCCTGCTTAGATCTTTGGGCCCCCACCCTCCTCCAAAAGGCCTCTTTCTGCCAGGACATCCATATCCACACCCCGGACTTGTCCTCCTTTGTGTGTGAAAGATATAAATGGGAAAAAACTTGCATGAATCTTTGGATCCTGAATGGATTTCTGATCAGCATCATCTAGATGTTAAGGGTCTCTAAGAAGCAGGTAGAGGTGGTCCAGCTTCTCAACCACTCAGGGTGAACAATGCAACAAAGTTTACTCTCAATTCCTACTACTGAATAAAGTTTTCTCAAAGGCAAAAGCTGGACTAAACCTGTAACTGAATAGAAAGGAAACCAAGCTAGCACTAGAATTGTGAAATCACAAGATGGAGTCGGTGTGGTTCCCTCAATTTCCATAGTTAACTATATAATTGCTATCCCAATTTCCTCAGATTTCCTCAAAAGAAAACACAATTATCAGAATATTTTAAATTGAAAAAAAGTCAAGGACTCCAGGTGAAGGAGTCTTGATGCGGCTGTCCCTTGATGGGATACACACTTTCTGAGAGACAGGCTTATTCATTTATTTTTTGCTTCCCCAGAGCCTGACACACAATAGGCACTTAATAAATTCTTATTGTTTTAGTAAGAGACGCAGTTGGTATAGCCTATTAGATTTATATAATACTGGGGTTTTTTTTTTTGAGATTTTCTTTTAAACTGGTAGGCTCTATAAATTAACTAAATTGAGAATTTTAAAAGGCAGAACCTATGCTCATGGAGCTCAATCGTTTAGCATCCTCCAGTATTTTGACAGGGTAAGTTTCAAAGGACAAAACGCTTACTATGGCTAGAAATTGCTAGATTTCCACAAAATCAATTCATTTAGGCATTTGTTATATGCCTACTGTGTGTTGCGTGCTAACAGCCGCTGTCATCAAGAACACTACATTCAAAGACAGACAAGGATAAAAAAAAAAATGCAATACAACAATAATGAATATAATGAAACTAGCAACAAAATAGTAGCTCCATGCAATTCTGATAACTCTGGTATCCTGGTTCAGGGAGGATCATGGAACCTGCTTGATTTCTACTAACTTGTACAGTATTCAAAATGTTTGTAAAGCACTTAGCCCTTGCACATGGTAGGCACTTAGTAAATGCTTGTTCTCTTCCCTCCCCTCCCTAACACCTCCCTGTCCGTTTTATAGGAGAGAATGGACTAATTAAGTGTGGTCAGTCTGGTACTCAGCATTTAAGGAGTGCCAGGTACTATGCTGAGGGCTGTTCACAACCTCAGGGGAAAAGAGCAGATCTACATCCTTTTTGTATTTCTTACCACTACTTCCTGGTCTACAAGCACCTAACCAAAGGTCAGCTACATGCGATGACCCCAGTCTATTTTCAAATTTTTCAGGAATAGTCGAGGTGGCATTCTTCTAAGGGAGATAAGATGGCTGACAATTAGAGGTCACTTGCAGGGCTAAATCAGAAAGAGTTGAGATGGCATTTTTTTTTAAGGGAGATAAGGATGAATGATAATTAGAGGGCTCCCAATGCTAAATTTCTCTAATCTGATGGAGATACCAGATTGAACCATTTGGTGAAATGAGGCACCACTGAGGGGGAGGAGTAAGTGAAAGGACCTCAGTTCAAATCTCTGGCCCCATCAGCTGTGTGCTCATGCACAAGTCATTCAGTCTCTCTGAGGTGGCCTTCCTCATTTGGGAAATGAATGTGCAAAGGATCACTTACGAGGAAATCACTGTGTGCTACCTTGGCAAGAAAAGCACAGGATTGGGAGTCAGGAAATCACTGTGTACTACCTTGGCAAGAAAAGCACAGGATTTGGGAGTCAGGAGAGGCCAGGATTAAAATACTGCCTCTGACACTAGCTGGGTAAACATGAGTAAATTACTTAGCCCCTCTGAGCCTCAACTTCCTCATCTGTGAAATAGGGATAATACCATTTGTCATCCTTACCTACTGGGCTATTGCAAAGATCAAACAAGATAAGGTCTGTGTAGCCCTTTTCAAACCCTAATGCAGATTATGAAAGATCTGTTGTTATTCTTATGAAGATTCAAAAGAAATTTGAAAATAAAAGGCTTTAATAAAAAATATATATTTTTAAAAAGATTCAGAAGAGAAGGGAAAAAGGCAAAATTAGAACTGCACCAGTGATTGATCATATGAGGAAAAATGAATGAGAATGAGTGGGTCAAGAATTTTGAGATGGGCTGTATAAGAGGCACAGAAAAGATCTTCTGATACATGGAACAGGGAAATTAATTTAAAGTAAATAATTATTAAGAACATTTAGCAGTATTCATAATGTTTTCTTGGTAAGGCAAGTGGGGTTAAGTGACTTGCCCAGGATCACACAGCTAGTACATGTCAAGTGTTTGAACCCAAATTAGAACTCCAAAGCCGGTGATCTATCCATTACCCCACCTAGCTGCACACTCTCTCTCACCCCAATATATTCATTTTTTTATCCAAGATTTATAATAAAACACCGAACTTGAAAAGCTCAACCAAAAAATCAGCACTACATAAACACAAGCTCACTCCCTATAATAACTTAGATTTGTATACTTACTGAAAGTTTATAAAGCATGTGGTAGGCCAAATCGAGAGGAAATGGTGGGATGGAGGAAGGGAGGAAGAGGCAGGGAGGGCACAGAATCTCTCCCCCAGGTGCCAATCTCTCCCAGCGTGTGCGATCGGTGACGGCAACACGCATGAAATAGCCCACAACATCATTCTGGTTTCATGTTGCCCCAGGGGGCTCCAAGAAAGCAGACACTGGTGTCACTTGATAAGAGTTAAGCTGTCCTCATTTCCATCAGTATCTGAGCACATCCCCCAAAGTGTAAAATGCTGAGTTTATGCAAGGAACCTTCCGGTGCAGGAACCTAGCTTGGCAAATGTGCCCCATGTCTATAAAGTGCTTCTGTTCCTGAAGCCTCTCCCTGGCATAAACAAAAAGAACAGCTCATGAACTGAAGAGCTACACTAATAACACACACAGATGTGATATCTTGTCTCCAAGTTTCCTGGCAGTTACAAAAACAGGCTCGGCTGCTGCCTTCTCTCCGGCTGAGTTCAGACCCCAATCTCCCAGCGCCCACCTCTAAATTCCAGGGGGTCTGCAGGCAAGGCTCCACATTTCAGCCTCACATCACTCAAAGCCAATCAGGTGACTTTCAGTTTTTCCACTCTTGAATATTCAATAATGACTGCATATCTCTTCATTCTGAAAGATGTTCCCTCTCCATAAGTCCTTAATTATGGGAGAAAGAGAACAAAAAGGAGCTAGAGAGATAATAATAATAATAATAAATCCTTTCTATGTGGCTTCAGGATACGTTTCTGCATCCTGGTATCCTGGTCTGGATTCAGTTCCAGAGCCTCTGAGGGTCTGTTGATTCAGAACCCGTCTAATGAATAATAATAAAAAAAAAAAAAACCTAGTAAAAACCAATCCCTAAACATGAAGGAAATTGGCCAGCAGCCTAAGCTGCCCTGTTTTTAAATTACTGCTTGCTCACCACTGCCTGCTGGGAAAACAGAGTGGTCTTCTGCCTGCTTTGTGCAAGGCTGGTACCAGCCTTTTAAACTAAAGAGATCTTTTTTTCTTCAAAACCTCTCCATTCACTGAATGGATCTTCCCAAGATTGTAGAAGATGACAGCTATTGTTTTAAGGATAGTGGCCTTGATATAAAGTACAAAACTAAATTTTAAACACCTAAGTAGCATATCTGACAGCACTGGATCTGGAGTTGACAAGAGTTCAAACACTGTCCTGGGCAATTCACAAGCTGGGTGACCCTAGACAGGTCACTTGTTGACCAGTTTCCTTAACTATAAAAGAGAAAAATTAATAGCCTCTAGCCCCCAGGGTTGTATGCAATCCAAATGAGGTAATAATAATAAAACACCTAACACAGTGATAGCATACAGGAGGTACTTAATAAAAGCTTATTTTCTTCCTGCCATATATGTATACTTCAGGTCTCCCCCATTAGACTATGAAGTCTTTGTGGGCAGGGATTATTTCCTTCTTTGTAGGCACATAGTAGGTGCGTAATAAACACTTGGTGATTAGTCCACAGAGGCAGCATAAGAAACCACTGGGATGAGAGGTGGCTGGGAAAGGTGGTGTGCAACTCGACTCTTTTTAGTGACTAACTAGCTAAGGGAGATCTGGGGGAGGCGGAAATGACACAAAGTTTTAACCGTCAGACAATGTGAAATGAGGAAGATCCAGAGAGAAGTTAAGAGTTAAGAGACCAATGTCAAGATACGGGAAGTGGAGCAGGGCAGCATGATAAAGAGACGGCCACAAAGCCAAGAAGACCCCCCTGTCAATTCCAGCCTTGGACTTCGTCAGCTCCCTTGTTGTTGCTCTGGTCAGTTCTTGGGGTCTCCATGCCCACGTGCAGAGGAGCATCTGGGGTACTGAGTATGAGGGGACAGCAGGGGAACCTCAGGCTGGAGAGGTTCATGAGGCATCCTCTTTCCAGCTTCTTACTCCATGACAAATGGATACCATCTCTGGTCCCCGGCCTTGGGACAGCAGTCTCCTCTCTGGTCCACTTGGCCTTCTCTTTCTCTCCTTCACTCTGCGCAGGACAGTTTACAAACATGAGGGAGAACAGTGGGTGTTTTTGGGGGGAGGGGTAAATTTTGTTTATGAACAGTTCTCTTTTTTCACAATAGCTTTTGATTTTTCAAAATACAAGCAGAAGGATGATTTCAGAGAGGCCTGGAGAGACTTGCCTGAACTCATGCTAAGTGAGATGAGCAGAACCAGGAGTACCACTGTACACAGCAACAGCAAGATTATACAAGGATCAATGCTGATGGACGTGGCTCTTTTCAACAATGAGATGATTCAGACCAGTTCCAGTGATCTTGTGATGGAGAGAGCCATCTGTACCCAGAGACAGCACTGTAGAAACTGAGTGTGGTCCACAACATAGCATTTTCACTCTTTTCTGTTGTTATTCATTTGCATTTTGTTTTCTTTCTTATTTTTTCCCTTTTTTGATTTGATTTTTCTTGTGCAGCAAGATAATTGTATAAATAAGTCACATATATTGGATTTAATATATATTTTAACATGTATTACATATGTTGGATTGTCATCTGGGGGGAGAGGGTGAGGGGAAGGAGGGAAAATTTGGAACACAAGGTTTTGCCAGGGTCGATATTGAAAAATTGTCCCCGTATATGTTTTGAAAATAAAAAGCTTTAATTTAAAAAATTACAGGCAGAAATCATTTTCAGCATTCATCCTTGCAATGGCTTGTGGAGAGCAATAGACCAGCTGTGAACGCACACCAGCCACTGAAGAGAGCACTCTACCTGTGCACACCACTCGGCTCCCAGCCCCCAACTGCTCTGCTCCAGGGACATTATTTTTGTTGCTGCTGTTGTTGTTTTATTTCGTTTTGTTTATTGTTTTTATTTTTTCCCCATGGACATTACTGCAGTCATCCTGCTTGCTGTTCTCTAGGACTGGTCACTGAGGAGGCTGGTGACCGAAAAAGCCCCTTCGCACCCAGAGCCGCTGCTGAGGAACCTCAGCCACCTAAGCAAGGCTGGCTCTGTCCTGAAGCCATGGGGAGCCCAGTGTGGCCTAGAGCCTCGGTCCCTGCCAGGACTGTGATCCTAGAATAATCTGGCTTAGATCATTATTTCAATGACCCCTCCCATCCCCATGGGGACGGAAATGCCTACAAAGCTCCAGCAGTGGTGAGCACAAGCTTAAACCACCTGACCAAGAGCAGGGAAAGGGGCCAGGACTGATTCCCAGGCTGGGCTTCTTGTGGGAAGGAGGAAAAGAAACTCTGCTTCTCCTTTGGGCTTCCCCAAATCCTGAGGAGTGCTTGCAGGTTCCCCTCCCATGCTGGCCCATGGTTTGGTGCCTTTGAATACTATTTAATAAATGGTTAATGAAAACATAACCTGACGAATATTTACCTCTCCCAGGCCTCTTGGGTGGTGGTGAGAGCTTTCCCCAGAGAAAGAATCTGGTCTCTGGCATCCAATTAGTGCTACCTGCCAAACTAAAGCCATTCCTTGAGGTGTTTGTCAGTATAATTCCTCCACCTCATTCCATTTCTGTCCCTCTTTTTTCGTCCTGATTTTGCCACTGCCTCCATCAGAGGGGCCTTTCTCCTTGACCCTCTCCCCAAGCTCATGTGGTCCAGACCAGGGGTTCTTAAATTGAGGGATCAGGACAACTGGCAGCCTAAAGAAGTCTATGAACCCTTTCTAAAAAAAAAAAAAATATATATATATATATATATATATATATATATATATATATAATACTTTAAAATACATAAAGTAAAAGGAAATCTATTACATAGAAATAGCTACCAAATTTTTTTAAACCATTTTTGTAACCCTGGGTTAAGATCACCTGGTTTAACAGAAAAAGTCTCACTGAAACCTGCAAACTACAGAGCCACAGGCAAACTCAATCACCCCCTCAACCAAACTCCATAAAATGGAGATCATATTTATATTACTCATTCCATGGAGTTATGAAAAACAAAAATGAAACATATAGCATTTGTAGCCAAGTCCTTCCTTTTTTTTTCCTTTTTTGGTGGGAGTCTTTCTCTTGCCCATGGTCTGAGCCAAAATCCTCACCCATAGTTCACCCTCCATAAGATCCTCCAGCTGGAGTTCAAATGAACCTTGGAGGTCCCCAATTCCAAGTTTTCATAGTCGAGATGAAGGTAAGTGACCTGCCAGTCAACACAGGTTGTATGGAGAGCTGGGATCAGAAGCCAGATCTCTCAGTACCTCAGCAAGAATACAGAACAACTCAGAAACGCAGAACCACCTTTCTTTATTAAATGATGCTCTTTTCATATTTTCCCCTTTCCCGTTTTAAACTAAATTTCAAATCACCCTGCCCTCAGTATATCCCATTTCAAGTCGCTGACTTCTCCTTTACCCACCATGGAAAAAGCGGCTCCGTGGTCTCAGTAGCAGATGGGGGAATTCGGGCAACGTAGCCAAATGGCAACATCTGCAGCATTCCTGGGAGAAGCTAAAAGCTTAGTAGGTCTGCACAAAAGCCCACTGGCCTTACTTCAGAAATGGAAGGCTCAGCTGGAGATGAGTCAATTCGAGTCAACAGCAACAGCTAGGCACTTGCCAGGAGCCAGGCCCTATGAAGTGAATCCTAATGCCCTCCCTCTACTGAAGATTTCCGATGTATCCCATGTGCCTCGTTGTTTCCTAGAGTCCTGCGTTTAACCATGATTTCCTCCAGGATGTGGTCTTTTACCTTTCTTTGTATCCCCAGCTCTTAGCACAGTGCCTGCTACATAGCAGATTCTTAATAATGCCCATTTCCTTCTTTCAGTGGGAGGGAAAGAAATTATTCACCCCAGAACTAGTTTATGGCAAATGCCCACCCAGAAATGTGGGGACCGGGAGGGTAGTCCAGCTGCAGCCATCACTGCTTTGGCCTTGCAAGTGACCTTGGATCCCAGTTGGCCGACCCATCTATTTTACAGATGGCGGGGCTTTGGCCTGCTCCCAGGTCTCCTGCCTCTCCCAAAGTTGCCCCTCAGGATTTAACAGATGCAGAGGGGCCGATTCAGCTGCCCTGGGGCGGGGGGGTAGGGGTGACCACCCTCGGAGACTGGCAGACCCAAGCACTGAGCCCCAAACAGAGCACCTGCTTTGGAGCCGTACCCTCATTAAGAATCATCTTCAAATAACAACAGAAACAAAAAGCAGCAGCAAGTGCCTAGAATGTGCCACTCTCCCAAGAAGTCATTTTTAAAAAATACATCCATGGTCAATGGGGGAATTCATCTTGCTTGACTGCGCCTATTTGTTCACATGATCTGGTTTCATTTTCCAACAGTGGTGGGAGAGGCGAGAAAAAGAGAAAATATTTTTGTCCATTTAAAAAATAAAATTTAATTTAAGAAGATCAATAGATCTTTCCACTGGATAAAAAATTATTAGACAATGAAAACTAGCGCGTGGCCTGACCTAGAAATGCCCACTGCCTTCTGGAAAATTGAAATGTTTTAAACTTAAAAAGGGAACAGACCATAAAGGCGAAGTCCTGGCCACTTATCAGAACAAACACGCGTTGCCCCGGGGTCATTTCATACTCAGTAGAACAGAAAATGTTTGGGGAGTTTTAACATTAAAGAGTCAACTCACCGAGAGCAAGGCTGCAGATAAATTCCATTTCTCCGGGAAGAACTCCTATATTTCAGATTTGCTGCCACGAGGCTTAAAACCCCACCAACGATGCTGGCAACTGGACATTTCAGAAAGCTGAATGGGACAGGCATGTTGCCCCTGAAGAGCCAATGCAAAAGCCTGACTCCTCAGGGAGGGGAAGCCATTTGCTTGCGGACAGGAGGCAGGATGGGTGGATAATCGTCCCCTGTCTGGTCAGAGACGTCGGCAGCTCACAGCTGGCAACGTTTCCCCATCATAATCCATTTGTATCAGCAGTGCTGTGACTGACACGTTACACAGCCACCCCACGTTTGCCCCAAGTCGGTTCATCTGACACAGAGACAACCATGTTGCAGCTTCCTTCCTATCACTCCATGACCCCCTCAGAGTCCTCCAAGATCAAGAAAAAGCTTCTTCTCTTACCCTCCCCTCCAACCCCCTCCAGCCTCCACTTCTGGCCTGGAGCAGATCTGTGAGATTATTTTTAATAAAATTACACCTTTTGCTGTGATCGTCTATAGTCCACATATTAACCAAGAAATAACATCCTAATGATTATGACCAGCACCTAATTTACCTAATGTCTGCAAACTAATTTACTGGAAAGAAAGAAGCAGGAAAAAGAGGCTGGATACGAGACAAAAAGCTCGCAGATAGCTTCTCAATCCATCAATGTGCTAACGATACAATGACTGAGCAGCTCTGGCAGCTCCGCAGAAAGGGGGCCCGGGAAGCTGGCCACACTCCACAAACCCTAACCATCAAGCTCAGGGAAAACTGCCATGTGTAGCCATCCCGGCTCTCCTGCTCCTGCTGACCCTTCACCCTGCTGGGCTCCCGCCCAGGAGCCCAAAGAACTCAGGCCAACGTGGAGGGCCGTCCGACAGCGCAAGACCAGGCTAAGGGAAGCGCCCGGAGACCCAGGAGTCATCGGCACTGAGAACTTTAAAAACGGAGGCACTGCCGCTCCCGACTGGGGCAGCCAAAAGGAGGCCTGCTGCAGCTCAGCAGTAGCGGTGGCAGCAACAGGGGCCAACGGTCTGACGGCGCCCACTCTGTGCCAGGAGGCAAGGGCTAAGGGTCCGACGGCGCCCACTGTGTGCCAGGAGGCAGGGGCTAAGGGTCCGACGGCGCCCACTGTGTGCCAGGAGGCAAGGGCTAAGGGTCCGACGGCGCCCACTCTGCGCCAGGCAGCAGGGGCCAAGGGTCCAATGGCGCCCACTCTGCACCAGGCAGCAGGGGCCAAGGGTCCAACCGTGCCCACTCTGCACCAGGCAGCAGGGGCCAAGGGTCCGACCGTGCCCACTCTGTGCCAGGAGGCAGGGGCTAAGGGTCCGACGGCACCCACTCTGCACCAGCCACTATGCCCAGCATCCTACAAATGGGACTCATTTGATCCTAACCACCACTCTGGGAAGTCAAGGCTATCATGCCCATTTCACAGTTGGGGAAACTGAGGCAAATAGAGGCCAAGTGACTTGCCTGGGTCCCATGGCTAGTTAGTGTCTGAGGCCAGATTTGAGTCGGGCCCCCTGACCCCCTGTGGCCCCAAGCAGACCGGAAGAGTCCCAGGGGAGCAGACAGGACGGACAGCCCTCCCAAGGCTGCCATGGCACTCCGGCCAGAAGGTCTCTCCTCATGGAAGGTTCGGGGAGACCAGGGAGAAGATGTATCTGGGCTTGAAGGGCACAGATGGATCGCAATCTGTGCCTTTGGAGGGAGAAGCCACAGGAGTTTGGCAGCCTCCACTGTCTGGGGGCCACGGGCCTCCCCGCCCTGAGGACCGCATCTGATTCCCTGATGCCCGGCAGGGGAGACTTGCACCTGTTTATGAGCCCCAAACTTCCGGGGGGGTCAGAGGGTCCCGGGAGAACCCCGTGCTGTGGGCCTGTGCCTCTTGGTCCCATCAAGTCTATAACATGGGGGTTCCAGCACGGGCTTCTCTCAGGGACACACAGAAGCAGGCCTCAAACCCTGGCCTCCCTGGCCACGGGGTCACTCACCCTGACATCATGCTGCCTCTGTCCTTTCCACAGCGTCCCTAAGGGAAGATCTAACTCCCAATGACCAAACCCATGAGAACAAGAAGATGCTCCTGTAGAGAATCACACAAAAACTACAGAGGGGTGGAATACATCCCCACCCAGTCTGTGCAATCTGGGCCTCAGTTTCCCCATCTGTAAAGGAGTGAGACACACCAGACAACTTCCCAAGTCTATCAGGAACAAAAAACCTCCCTTTGGCAAAATGGCCCAACCCTCATGGCTCATTCACTGGGTCTAAAACACTTTGCTGATCCTTTATAATGTTCAGAATCTTCCCGGAGATTTGACAGTGACGGATCCGCATGATGCGACAAAGAGACTGGTGACAGAAGGACCTCCCTAAAAACACCGGGACCCTCTGTCTCATAACCAAAGGTTTTCTAGCAGGGAGCCTGCAGGTCCACCTGTCAGAGGCCGGGTAAATGTAGCCAATTCTCAGGAACACGGTGGCAAAATGGACAGAGTAGGAAAACCTAAGTCACGTAGGACCTCAGACACTCACTGTGTGACCCTGACAAGACACGGAACCTCCCTCCACCTCAGTTTCTCTGTCAGAAAAATGGGCGTGAAACAGCATGGACATGTCAAACCCCCCTGCTGTGAGGATGGAGGGATGTAAAGCATAAGCAGCCCGGGTATCGATAACAACAGCCATTGCCACGAGCCTTAGCCCGGGTATCGATAATAGCCGTCATTACCAGCTTTTAGCTCAGTTTCCATGGCTGTAAATAAGCCTGATGGTTCTGCTGCTGCAAGAGACAATGCCACGAAGCTCATTGCAAACCATAAATCCCTCCACGTGGGTTTGATTATCACCCTGGGTTATTATTACAGACAAGCTCTGATTATTCTCTACTTCTGGGCTGTTATGACGCTTCAGGTCACAAGCTCACTAGGACTGTACAAGCAGCCACAAAGGCCACTCCTAACAGCGAGCAGGGGCACCCGGCCTCCAGTGGAACCCAAGCAAGGGGGCCCTCCCTGAGACCCGATCGGGGGCTTCTCTGGTGAGGGCCGAGGTCCCACTGCCTCTTCCATCTGGGGCTGGTTTGCTGCAGCCCTTGGCTTGCAGGGAGGCAAGAGCTCCTGCCCAGGCCTATCCAGCCAAGAGGTTTGGGGCCTTCCCAGGACTTCCTGAGCAAGAGTCAAGTCAGGCGCAGAAAAGGAAAAAACGGTTTCCTAGATGAGCTCCCACTGTGGCTCTCTGCACAAGGACGTCCACGCAGCACCAGCCACAGCCTTAGAAGTCCTCTGTGGCTCCCTACTGCCCCTCAGCTAACACAGACACCTCAGCCTGGCATTTCAAACCCATCACCATCAACCTAACCAATGCCCCCTGGCAGTGCCCTGGGCCCAGCTGTTTGCATTTGATGCCCTGGCCAGCTGCTGGAAGGCTCACCCTCCTCCCCACTGCCCAGTTCAAGGGCTGAGCTCTTAACCACCATCCCCACCCTTGTCCTCTTGTGACTCATCTTCCTTCACTCATCCATGAGTGGAGTGGAGACCAGGCCGGGGAGGACTGATCTGTCACCTCCAGAACCTCTCCTCGAGGACTCCCACTGTCCTGGCTGGCACCAGCTTCATGTGGCTCCCTATCTCAGTCAGGCCGCACTTCTGACCACCAGCCCCCCACTCCCCGCCCGCCCTCGTCTCCATGCTGGAACTGTGACCACATCACTCAGCTGCTGCTCCTCTGCCTGCCTCTCATTCCCTCTGCTCCGACTCACGATGGCCCCCTGTGGACGACGCTGCCCTGGGTGCCCTCTCCTCCATGGCAGGGCAGGGCCTGTCTGTTTTCAGGCCTGTATCTCCGACCCTCGCCAGTGTCTGAGGCACCAAGTCCTCAATAAGTGCCTTTTCTTGCCTCGATCACACCGACTCCCCCACTCCAATGGGACAGCGACTCCTAGACAGGAAAGACTCGTTCACTTTTCCCCATTTTTGCATCCCCCAGCAGCTGACATAGGCCTAGCCCAGGGGAGGCAACTAGGAAACCCTGTCGCTGGGGCTGCTGGCTAAGAGTCTGGCTGAAGGAAAACTTCTGCTCACACAACATACAGGCCACACACCACAGACTTTTAAACTGGCAAGTAAAGGGAGAAGTTGCTGAGCAAAAATGACAGTCCCTGAGCATTGAGAGAGCCCGGTGGCTTTATACACCCACACTCCCAGAGAGAATCACGCAAGCGAGACTAGAACACAAGCAGCCCTCTTGCTGGCTGTGAGAGTGGAGAAAAGACCATCCTGGAAAGCTTCTTGGTAACTGCTTAATCCGTGGCACCAGGTTGGACAAGGTGGCAGGAGAGACGTCGCTGCGATGGTCCCATGAACACTTGGCCATGGTGGCAAATCCATCCCAGGCCCATGAAATAAGCTCCCTAGCCCTCCCATCTAGCAGGACACCCGTCAAGGCCAGTGTCCAAGGCAATCAGACCCTTTGCCTGACAGTAAAAGCATCCCTTCCTTCATCCTTCTCCCAGGCAAATTCTTAGATTCTGCCCCAGGACCCAGCCTGACTGCAAGCAGCAAGTTCTCCTCGAACCTCACCCAGGGCAGGTCTCCCTCGCCCTTCCTTGCCATCCTGATGCCAATCCAAACTTTCCTCTTCTAGCTCCATTTTATGTTGTGATCTTCCCACAAGACAATAAATTAAGTTTGTGGCGGGCAGGAGCTGTCTAGATTATCTTGCTTATCCCCAACTCGGTGTCTGACACACAGCAAGAACTTAATAAATGTTTTCTCCATCCATGAATCTACTCACCAACACCTCAACCCTGGAGGAGGGCACTAACTGGGGTAGTTCCTCCCCATCCAATGCACTCTCCCCCTCAGCTACTACTGTATCTTCCTAGATCACGACGCTAACCAAGTAACTATGCTAATCAGCATCTGATGCTCTGCACACACTGGCCCTTCCTTCCTTCCCTCTTCTCCTTTCTTCCCTCTCTCTCTCTTTCCTTCCTTCCTTCATTCTTCCTTCTTTCCTCCTTCCTCCTTTTCTTTCTCCCCTCTCTCCCTTCATTCCTTCTTTTCTTCTTTCCCTTTTCTTTCCTTCCTTCCCTCCTTCTCCAGTTCCAGAGACTGAGGTCTCCTGTCCCAGGTCTAATATATTGCTGGCATCTAATAAACGCTTGCTGGTTGATCTGACTAGCTTGATGCTCCAGGACAACAGCTTCTTGACGCACTGCTCACGTGATGCTCTTGCCATAGAGGTCTCCCTGCCTAAAAGGCTCTCTGCCTGCCTCTGACTCCCAGCTTCCCTGGCTGGTTTCCCTCATCCCCTTTATGTAAGCCCCTTCTCCTCCTCCTGAGATCTTCTCTCTTAGACTGTGAGTGCCCAGAGAGTACTTGGTACAGTGCCTGGTACACAGGAAGGACTTAATAAACACTTGTTGACTTGTCACCCATACTTGGTACTAGAAATAGATTAGCTTTCAAAGATCATCTTTTCAGAAAGTTTTTAAAAACTGAGTCGAGAACGTAGGATCAAAGATTTGGAGGGTAAGGATTAGGACCATCAGAGGCCACATACTGCAGGGACGATGCCCACCGCAGAGCAAGGCCCCATTTTCTTGTTTGTCTTCCACACCCCCCACCCCAGCCCAAAGCATCACACCCTCTCAGCACAAGAAAACTAGCTGAACTGAACTGAAAATTAAGGCCCGACAAGGAGAAAGGCTGGCCCCAAGTCAGACAGCGGGCACTGTGTGGAGGCCAGAAATCCAGGTCCTCTGCCTCCAAATCTAGGTCACTTTCTTCTGAAGTGCCGGTCCCCTGGTACTCAAATTTTAGCTGAATGTTCCACCACAAGCACTTAACTCTGAGTGGGTTGGTTTTTTGTCTTGGTTTTTTCCCAGAATTACTAGGGCATCTGCACAGGTGAGATCTGTAAGAGTATTATGTGAAGCCATGAGCTCCCCCAGACACTACGATTGGGCACCTTAAGCAACGTTCAAAACTAAATGCTCTTGATGTGTTTTCACAGAAAGGGTAAGAAACAAGATACATGTAGATTAGCCCATAAGGAGCCCATACCAACTGACCCATTCGGCCCACGTGAGCTGGCAAAAGCAACACTACTACCAAGCAAGGCTCATTTCTGCAAGCGAGGATCGGGGACCTGACAGAGACAAAGGAGCCTCACATCCGTGGCAACACTGGATTTGTCTGAAATATTTTAAAACATTAGAAATGTCCATATTTCCCATCAACTGATGCAATACTAGAATTTTTCCTGACTTTAATCCTGAAGAATACAGCAAAATAATGCACTTCCCATTCTACAAAGCTGCCTGGCCATGGGAGCCATGGGAAAGAACAAAACTGAAGGATGAGACAGGGATGCAAGCTCTGGGCCTGGGGACCTCAGAGGCTCCTAACAGCTCAAACTCCACAGGATGGGAAGAAGCAGAGCTGGACTGGAACTGGAATGTGTCTCGGGTCCATCTACTGTTTCTAAACACAAAAGAGCACACCTAAAACAGAAGCGAGGACAGTAACCTCATTTCTAGGGCGGGCTGTCCCTTTGCCTCCAAACAGCACCATGTGGTGGTAGGATGGACTGGCTGCATGGGAGCTGGCCGGGCTGCCCTGTTTCACCCGGCTCCCTCAGAACAAAAAGAAAGCCGTGATCAGGAGACCGAGTGTTCCCCCAGCACCAGCTTCTCTCTCGCTCGCTCTTTGTTTTATGGAAGGCGCATAAACCAGGTGCTTCATGGTCTGCTAAGAACAACCTTGTTTTCTCTGCTGGGAAAAAATTAGAATGCAAAGCCAGGTATTTGTAAAATGCTTTTGTTAGAACAAAAGCATTTATCATAAACCTATTTGGTGCCTTCATGGAGACACACAAAGCACCGGGTAGAAGCAGAAAAGGTTTCGCCCTGGAATCGTGTGCACACCCAACTGTGCCAAGTTTTAGAGACTTAAAACGAGCTCTCATGCTCATGAGCAACACACACACGTGCACACACAGGCACACTCTCACACGCACACTCACACACACACTCACACACACACACACTCTCACACACACACACTCACACACACGTGCTCACACACTCACATTCACACTCGCACTATCCAGGCCCCAAATATCCAGACAAGCCTGACCCAAATGACCACATTCAAAAACTCCAGGTCTTAAAAGAATCATCTAAAAATAAGATTCAAGCAACTGACAAACCAAGCAAGTCCCGAGCCCGTTTACAAGGACACACACGGCCCAAGGCCTCGGGGTAAGGGGGGCGGAGGGACGGCCCCTCTAAGGGTCTGGCTTTCAGTTTACTTGTGACACATGCTGCCCGTGTGCCCGGGCAGCCGATGCAGTTTAACTAAGCGTTGCAGGCACTTGTCTAACTGCGCCGGTGAAAGCGCAGAGGCCCCTCTGGGTAAGGGAAGGAGGAGGTCTTGGGGAGGCCGAACGGGACTTTTCATTCTAGAGCCAGCTGGGCTTCCCGAGCCGGGCACCTGCCGGGTCAGGGGCTGGCACAAGCCCAAACACACCTCCCTGCCGAGAACAGAAGCCGCTCGGGAGCGCCAGAGTGTGACATTATTCCGGGCAGGTAAGACGTGATTGGGCGGCCCGAGAAAGCCATCCCCGTTACATCTGGGGTCTTACGGGGAGGTCTGACAGGATGGCCTCGCCCTGCGCTAAACACGGCGGCCTCCGCTTCAGGGGGGCCTCCCCTTCGTGGGGGCCTCCGCTTCAGGGGGGCCTCCGCTTCAGGGGGGCCTCCCCAGGGGGACAGGCTTCTCCCCCGACGCCGGCCCTGGCCACAAACCGGGAACTCGGATCGCGTCCGGGATTATCGGCGGAACGTCCCGGGGAAAGGCCGAGGAGGGCGGGCCTGGGAAGGAAATGCGCGCACGGTCTTCCAGGAGACCCACTCGGGCCTCGGTCAGCCGTGTCACAGACAGGAAAAAGCCGCCAAGGGGAACGAGGACCCAGGAAGGAGGCGCGGGGGGTGGGGACCCGGTGGGGGGGGCCAGCCGGCAACAAGCGCCCGCGCCCCCGCGGAAAGCGGAGTGGGCAGAGTCGGGCACGAGGCGATCCCCGAAACACAAACTGCCGGGCGCCCCGGGAGTCCTCGGCGTCCCGGAGGGAGGGGACACGGCAGAGGGGGCAGGGGGAGGGGCGGCGGGGGGAGGGGCTGCGGGGGAGGGGCCCCAGAGGCAGGGGCAAGGGCAGAAGGAAAAGGCGGGACGGAGGGAGAAGGGAGCTGGGGGCAGGCGGGACCGAGGCACGGGCAGGGCCGAGACAAAGGAGCGCCCGTGGGACATAGCGCCGGGCAAAGCCATCTAGCAGACAGGGCGTCCGCATAAATGGGGAGGCCATCCCGGGTTTCCTCCGTCCCAAGCCCGGCGGCGATCGGGCTCCCGAAGGGCCGCCCCCCCCCGCCCCCGTCTCTCTCCGCATCCCTCCACAAACACGCGCGGCCGCTCCCCAGGTTCGCCGAGAGCTCCGTGCCCGGACCCCGCAGCCGGGAGCCGGGCTGCGCTGCTCCCCCCTACACCCGCCCAGCGAGGAGCCTCCCCCGCATCCTGGGCACCTCCGGAGAGAGTCGCGAGTTGGGAAGAAGCTCGGGGCTCGCTCTCTAACCGGGGGGAAGGCGGGGAAATGGTCCAGGGGCAGGAGGAGGGGAAAGGGGGCACGTAGGCTCGGTCCGAAGCCCCGCCGGCCGAGGGAGCCGCTCCCGCTCCTCCACATCGGAACCGGGTCAGCCAGAATGGGGACCCGGGGCCCGAGCCCGCCGGGCGGGACGTCTGGATCCCCCCGAACGCCGCCCGCCCTTTAGCCGGGGTCTCACGCCGTGCACAGAGGAGCGCGGTCTGATCCTGGGCCAAACTTCCTCTCCTGGCAGAGGAAGGCGCCCGCTGGCGATCCCGCGGGACCCTCCGAACGTCGGGGCTCTGCCCCCGGCCGCGACGGCTCTGGCACACACACACACACACACACACACACAGGGCCAGCTCTGGGACGCAGACCCACAGCGCCCAGCCTTCACGGCCGCCGGCCTCGGAAGATGCGAAGATGGACGGTGAGTCTTCACCAGTCGGCAGCACTTGGAAGCGGTCCTCCATGTGGTCGCGCCGGCCCTGGATGGAGTAGACGGCCACGTTGTGGCTCTTGAACTCCCAGGTCTTGGAGAACTCGGCCTCGAGCACGTCCAGCCCCCCGAGGCGCTCGTTCTGCATGATCTCGGCCACCTTGCCCTTGACCATCTTCACGGCGTCGCGGCTGGACTTGACGATGGTCTTCACCTCGTCCGTGTGGAAGAAGTAACTCCACAGGGCCAGGCTGATGCAGAGCAGGAAGAGCGTCTCCGGTCTCAGCAAGAAGTAGCGCATGATGCGACCCAGCAGAGACAGCAAAGTCATCGTATCCTCTATCATTTATTATCGCTGAAGCCCCCACCGCGACCGAGGCGCTCCCCCGAAGGCTCCTCCGGTCCTAGAGCGGGGCGGGGGGGGAGGGGGGGGAGGGGGGAGGAAGGGGAAAGGGAAGGTGGAGAAGTGGAAGGAGGGAGGAAGAGGAGGGGAGGAGGAGGAGGGGGGGAGGAGGAATAGAGGATAAAGAGGGGGAAGAAGGGAGGTGAAAGAGGAGGAAGAAGGGAGGAGGAAGAGGAGGAGGGGGGGAGGAGGAAAAAGAGGAGGAGGGGAGGAGGAGGAGGAAGGGAGGAAGAAAAAGAGGAAAAGAGGAAGAGGAGGAGGAAGGGAAGAAGAGGAAGGGAGGAGGAAGAGGAGGAGAGGAGGAGAGGAGGAGGAATAGAGGATAAAGAGGAGGAAGAAGGGAGGTGAAAGAGGAGGAAGAAGGGAGGGAAAGAGGAGGAAGAAGGGAGGTGAAAGAGGAGGAAGAAGGGAGGTGAAAGAGGAGGAAGAAGGGAGGAGGAAGGGAGGAGGGGAGGAGGAAAAAGAGGAGAAGAGGAAGAGGAGGAGGAAAGGAGGAGGAAGAAGAGGAGAGGAGGAAGAGGAGGAGAGGAGGAAGAGGAGGAGAGGAGGAAGAGGAGGAGGGGATGAGAGGAGGAAGAAGAGGAGAGGAGGAATAGAGGATAAAGAGGAGGAAGAAGGGAAGTGAAAGAGGAGGAAGAAGGGAGGTGAAAGAAGAGGAGGAGGGGAGGAGGAAAAAGAGGAGAAGAGGAAGAGGAGGAGGAAAGGAGGAGGAAGAAGAGGAGAGGAGGAAGAGGAGGAGAGGAGGAAGAGGAGGAGGAAGAGGAGAGGAGGAGGGGAGGAGAAAGAAGAGGAGAGGAGGAAGAGGAGAGGAGGAAGAGGAGGAGGGGATGAAGAGGAGGAGGAAGGGAGGCGGAGAAAGAGCGGAGGAGGGAGAGGAGGAACAGCAGCAGCAGCCGGGGAAAGGAAGGGAAAACAATCAGTGCGTGCGTGCTCCGCGCCGGGCCCCCCAAAGGGCGGCCGCGCTCCCTTTGTTTCCCGCCGCCCCGGCCCCGGCTCCTACCTGTCCCCTCGCCCCCCGGACGCCCCTGGATCTGGGCCCGGGTCCCTGGGACGCGGCGGTGACAGCGGCGACGGCACGACGGGCGCCGCGGCCGCTCGGGGAGGGCAGGGGGAGCAGGCGCTGCTCCGCCGCCGCGGCCGCTCCAGTCCGAGTTGCGGGCGGCGGGGCGGAGCGGACTGCGGTGCGGGGGCCGCGGGCGTGCCCGGAGGGCGCGGGCAGCGGCGGCAGGTGAGGCGGCGGCGGAGCCGGAGGAGAAGGCGGCTGCGGGAGGGCGCGACGCCCGCGGCAGCTGCTGCCCGTGTCCGAGCGCCCAGCCGCCCCCCAGCCGCAGCAACCGCAGCAACCGCAGCAACCGCAGCCGCCGCGCGGGGCCCGGGAGAAAGTTTAGCAAAGGCTCGGCGGAGGCGCGGGGAGCTCGGAGCCCGGCGACGCCGCACTGTCCCTGGGAGCCGCCGGCAGCCCAGCCTGGCCCTGCCTCTGCCTCCGCCTCCCTCCCTCCCCTCTCGGTCTCACGCGGCCCGCGCGCGCTCCCTCGCGCTCGCGCCCCGCCCCGCCCCCGCCCCGCCTTCGCCCCTAGCCACGCCTCTCCGGGGCTCGCTCTCCGTCCCGGACCCCCACCCCCCGGGAGCCGTCAGTTCGCGAGACGCCGCGGCGGGCACGCGCCGCCGCTCTGGGGCCTCCCCTCCCCCGCGGACCACCCCATCTCCGCTGGGCCCGGGGAAACTGAAAGGGGAGAAGGACCACGGGGGATACTACCTCGGCCGCCCGCCCCCCGAGGACCCCTGTCCTGCGCTCTGCTCCCGATCTCGGGGAAGCACCGAGCGGGCCGGGTCCGGTTCGCGGGCCGGAGGGTTCCTGGAGCCGCCGCCGCCCGCTGGGATCGGAAGCCGCACGTGAGCCTCCCCCTCCGTGCCAGCGCGCAGTGGTGCGGTCCGCTGCGTGCCGGGCATAAGGCAAGCGAGGAGGGACGCACTTCCTCGAGCGCGCGCGAGCGCCGCAGCCGGAGTCCCGCGCCACGCGGGGCCACGAGCCCGCGGGGACAAGCGGGAATGGGCCGGGCCGGGGCCGAAGGGCCGGGCCGGGCCGGGGAGCCGCTGGACGCGAGCCGGAGCTCCCCGGGTCCCGCGGCCACATCAAGGTCAAAGGCTTTGACCCGGGGAGCGCGGGTCTGGAGTGTGGGAGCGGGGCGGGGCTGCCCCGACCGGGTCTTTCCTAACCGCTCTGCCTAGTGTGACGGGGGCAAGGGCTTACAGGGCGCTTCCAAGTTCTAGAAGCGATTTCTTTGTTCTCCATCGCCTTTGACCCTAAAGGCACCCGGTCGGCCCCATTTTACAGAAGGGAAAATAGAGGCAGAGCAGCCCGAGACTGTCCCGCCCCCCTCCCACGTTCGGGTCCCGCGTGACACGCTCTCAGGCGGTCCCTCGGCCTTGCGGGGCGCCCCTCGGAGCGCAGGGAAGGCCGCCGTCTCTGTTGGGCGCTTCCTGTATACGTTCCGTTCCCTGCGCGTGAAAAGTGACCTAAAACTCCGCAGTGGACACAGACCTGGGGATCGAGGGGCTCGCTCTCGGCCCGCCCCGGGGCCCACCGGAAGGGGGCGTCAGCGCCCCCGGGAGACGAGCGCCCTGGGGGGGGGGGGAGGGGGGAGGCCGGGATCAGGCAGCAGGCCCGCCACCTGAGGCTCTCGTGACGTCATTGCCCCAAGGAAACTGACTTATTTTCTGCCACTGGAAGTCTCCGTCGGATGCAAATCAGGGGGGCGGTGCCACGGGGTCGGGCTGCGGACAGTGACCTCCCCCCCCCCCCCGCCCAGATTTGCGGATGGACGCTCAAGCGTAAATCCCACACGCCAAAACGCAACCAGGCGCGGCTAAAAAATATACCGTAAAAAACAAAGCAAAAAGCTAAGGGGGTCACAACAAACCGTAGCTTTAAATTTTACGGGCTTTTCATTTAGCCTGAAAAAATCCCTGCCGCAAATCTCACTAAAGGCCCCAGGGCGAAGGTTCCACCGCAAGCGTCCCTGAAGCACGCGAGGAAAAGCGGACGCAAGACGGAGCGGCCGGTGCTGTGAGCCGCGGATGAGCCGCTCCAACGGCCCAGGGAGCCTTTGCGAGTCTTCCGGTGTCCCGTGTCCTGGCTGGCCCTTTGTCCGCGCCAGTTTTCATTCCGATGTCTGACCCACGCAACGGCTTTGCACGAGAATGGATGCTGACAGACAAAAAGAGAAACTAAACTTTTTAATAAAAATTTCACATCTTTCTGTGAAGTCACTTTTTAAAAAAATAAACTGAGTCAGTTCCCCCTTGATGCCACTTTTATTCTTCCCTGGAAGGACAGCATAAGGAAAGCAAATTCTGTGATAGTGCTTTTTTTGACTGACCCAAATTTTAACCAAATTAAAATCTAGTAGGTTGGCCGAGTGATGTGAATAGACATCTCTGAAAAGAATTGGAAACTGTTGACCATAAATCCCTGATTCGGAGGCGGGGTGGAGAATGACACGATAACTCTGAAGTCTTGTCTCGCTCCCAGAAAACGGGCAAAGATCACCGAGCAGGAATCACCGGAGTTGGAAGCACAGCATGTACAAAGCACATATCATGTATAATGTGCTATTTGTGGCGATGGGGACTGACCTAATCTTTCCAGATAGTAATTCGGAATGATGCGAAGGAAACGAGTGAAATGTCCTACCCTTTAACTCAGGGGTTTCAACCACAGGCATCCCGATGAGGAGAGCAGCACTTTTCTTGAACTGAAATATCGTTCATGCCGTTAATTGGAGAACAGTCAAACAAAAGGCGATCGGTGAATTCAGTGGAACCTTTCTTCTTCGCTCTAAGAAAAAATTAAATATGATTTTTTTTAAAAAAGAAAGAAAAGCAGAGGAAAAAATTAGATCAACGGATATAAAGTGAAGCCAACCATAAATAAAATATACATGATGACCCAACAGCATCTGTGGGAAAACCAACAATGAAGAGGCAGAATGCTGCAAGATTACAATGGCCATGTTGTTATTGTCATTTTAAGTCATGTTCAAGTTTTTGCCCCCTCGTTTGGGGTTTTTTTTTTTGGCATTTCCTTCTCCAGCTCATTTAACATGAGGAAACTGAGGCAAACAGGATGAAGCGACTTTGGGTAACATAAAAAAGAGTTGGTATTTAAACTCATGACTTTGGGGTTCAAATCTGGTTCGTTTTCCTCTGGACCACATCGCTGGCATTTTTTTTAAAGCCTCTTCATGGTAGAAACTATTTGTGGCTCATCTGATAGCTGTTGTGATAACAAATGCATCTTCCTTTATACGACCATATTGTCAGTGCGAGGGGCATCTGACCCTGAAGGTAAAGTGTCTAGAAGGAAATAACACCTAAATTGCTACCATAAGGAACTAAGATCGTTGCCCATTTTCCGTGGCCCTTCCCAGCTCCTGTCTTTGAATTGTCAGTCTCTGTTCTTATGACCTAATGTCACTCTGAATCTTTCTCTGCTGTCAGTAATTTCTTCTAGTGAATTTCTTCCTAAGTACTGGCCTCCTACCCTTTCTGCACCATTGCTATAAATCCTTAACACACACACCCCAACATGACCTGTAAAATAACTGGTTTTTACATCCCACTCTTATTACTCTTTCCTTTAAAATACTAACCTTGTCCAACCTCCCACTTTGAACCTCATCGAAGTTGGAAAGGACTCCCCTGCCCTATTTCTCTTCCTCCATTCAAACATAAATCTCTCTCCCAAACTGAATCGTGTCACCCATAAATCTCTCTTATATGATATTCTGATTTAAAGGCTTTCGCTATGACCATAAGCCATAAAGGCCACACATAAAGGCTGGAAACCATCTGATTTCTGACATCTCCCAAGAATTGATCAGACATATGATAGTCTATTGATTCAGCCAAAGTATTATCATACCTTTTCCTAATAGGACAAGAGAGATGATCAGTTACAACTAACTAGAAGAATCTGTTGCTGGACCCTTCTACTACAGGGCTTGATACTTTCTAAGTTCTTTCTTTGTTCAAATAGCACAGTGGCCCTTTCTGAGCCTTAAATATATTTTTTTTTCTTTTCTCTGAGGCAATTGGGGTTAAGTGACTTGCCGAGGGCATATAACTAGGAAGTATTAAGTGTCTGAGACCAGATTTGAACTCAGGTCAATTCAATACATGTTAAACATGCAATTCTTCTATACATATTTCCACAATTATCATGCTGCACAGGAAATATCAGACTAAAAGGGGGGGGGGAGGAATGAGAAAGAAAGCAAAATGTAAGCAAACAACAACAAAAAAGTGAAAATACTCTGTTGTGATCCACACTCAGTCCCCATAATCCTCTCTCTGGATGCAAATGGCTCTCTTCATAAGATCATTGGAATTGGCCTGAATCATTTCATTATTGAGAAGAATCACATCCATCAGAACTGATCGTCATATAATATTGCTAGTACCATGTACAATGTTCTCCTAGTCCTGCTCACTTCACTCAGCATCACTTCTTGTAGGTCTCTCCAGACTCTCTGAAATCATCCTGCTGATAGTTTCTTATAGAACAATAATATTCCATAACATTCATATACCATAACTTATTCAGCCATTCTCAAACTGATGGGCATCCCTTCAGTTTCCAGTTTCTTGCCACTACAAAAAGGGCTGCCACAAACATTTCTTCACAGGTGGGTGGGTTCCTTTCTCTCTTTTATGACCTCTTTAGGATAAAAGTTCAGTCGAAACACTGCTGGATCAAAGGGTTTCAGCCTTTTTTTTTTTTAAGATTTTGAATGTTTTCCCTCCCTTTTTTTTTTTTTAAGATTTTGAATTTTTTCCCTCCCTTCCCTTCCCCCTCCTCAAGACAACAAGCAATCTGATATAGGTTATTCCTGTTCAATCATGTTAAACAGATTAGTCATGTTGGGAAAGAAGAATGAAAGGAAAATCACAAGAAAGAAAAAACACTAAAAATAGTATGCTTCCGTCTGCATTCAGTCTCCATGGCTTTCTTAGGATGTGGATGGCATTTTCCATCAATTTGGAATTGCCCTAGATTACTGTGTTGCTGAGAAGAATTAAATCTGTCATAGTTGACCATAGTCCGTTGTTGCTGTGGTTGTGTATAATGTTCTCCTGGTTCTGCTCACTTTACTCTGCATCAGTTCTTGTGACCCCTAATTACTTTTAAGTCTTTTCTGTTAGAAAAATGTACAATTGCTTACCATTATGTAGTAAAGGGATGAGGGAGGAGAAAGACTCAATTTCGGAGTCTCCATTATTCCTAATAGGGCTTTAATTAGTTTATATTTATCTTGAAGATTTTATTCTTAAAGATACAGCCTGTGAACCATGAAGAGCAACAGAATCTATTACCCCTTTTGGGTGGTGGGAGAGAGGGAGAAAAAGGAGTCTTTTTTTAATATGTCTCCTCCATTGGACAGTGGGCATCTTGAGAACAGGAACTGTTTTCTGCCTTTCTTTGTGTTCTTAGTGCTTAGCACAAGGCTGGGTACAGAATAGGTGCTTAATAAATGCTAGATGACTCAGTCTATAGAAAAAAGTCTAGGAAATGTAACTTCAGAATAACATGAGAAGGGAATTCAGAATATATTTTAGTAACATCAAAGCTGTGATGAGGCTGGTTGCTTAGTCATACCTAGTTTTGAGAGAGCTGGAGAGATAGATGGATAAATAGACTTAAAGAAAAATGTATATGTAATCAGATGAATAAATATAGAGATATAAATCTATATCTTTTACATATATAGATATATAAAAACATTTATGAATAATTACAGTATAATCTGTAATCATTTATACAAATATATGTAGATACATACCTAGTCCTTTTTGACCTGAGGATACATAGAAGTATCCCAGAAAAGGAAAGAATTTTTAAAGATTTCCATAGAGAAGAGTTCCAATATCTTCCTCATTAACTTACTACCATGCTTAACTTCTCGACTAAGAAATTACTCCTAGATTACTCACATAACCTTGATCACTTCTGTACTATGGGCCTCAATTTCCCTAAAGGGAGAAGGGTTAACTAAGTCATTAAAATGACTCTAAGTCTGTAGTTGCCATCATGACTCTTATCTCTAATCTTCCTGATTGTGCCGTGTTGTCCATTTCTGTACCCACTGGAGAAGGTCCTGGAATCCAGATTCCACTCATTTGCTGTCTGCACTTTTCTGGTTCTCTGAGATGTCAACGTTTTCTCCCAGCTTCCCTCCCAGGCAGGTATATCCTCCTACCTCTGCATGCCCCCAGCTTGGATCAGCAAGAGCTTAGTTGCTTTGCTGTACATCTCTTTGCCAAAAGTTTTCTTGCCAACTGTTCTGTTTCTGATCCTGAAGAAAATCTGCTTCTAAAAACCAAGCAGACCATTATCGAGAAGAGATCTTTAGATTTTTGGCCAAATTTCCCTCTATCATTCCGGCTTAATAGTCTTTCTTCTTGAGTAACTAAATCCATTCAATAATGTTCTATTGGTATTCTCTGTTACTATTTGATGTCGTACTTTGTGACAATCTGTCGTGCTTCCATTGCCCTCAGAGTATATTTCCAGGAATAGCTGCCCACCATTTCTGAAGCAATGGAGTATTTAAGATGTTTTTGAGTTGCCAGAACCTCTGAATGGGCAGTTAAACATGCCATTCCCTAGCTAATACCCTAACCCTGCAGATTAATGTTCTAATTTGTTTTATTTCATCCAATGGAACTAATTTGTGATCAACCTAGAGCTTAGAGCTAGAAAGGAGCCATAGGAAATCTAATCCAAGACCTTCAATTGGTCTAAAGTCAAGTTCTAAAGAAGAGAAAGATCTTGTCCAAGGTGACTCAGTAAGTAACAGAACCAGAGTCTGAACCCTCAAACTCTAAAGCCTCGCAATTTCTACAACATCAAACTCGTGTGAGAAGATTCACAGAATTTTCTAAAATGGCAAAAACTTTCTACTGTTTTGGAGCATGCCTTAGGCAGGGGCTCCCAGAGAAAGATGTTGGGGAGGAAAGATATACGAAGAAAAATATCTGCAGAAGCTTAACTACGAAGATGATACTAGATAGGATTTTAATACGAAGAGAACAAATTTAGAAGGAAAGAAACATTTGACAACCGACTTTGACAAGCAAGAAGAAAAAAGCCCACACAAGTCGTAGCAAATCCTGATTCCTGAAAGTTGATTTCATTGTTCAAATGCTGACTTCATCCTAGACCCACTCAACTGCTCGCCCTCTACTAGGGCTGCTAATGAGCTGTGAAGCTGACAGATGTTCCTGAGAATTTGGGGTGACAGCAAGAAGAGGGAAGGAGAAGAAGTCAGAGGAAGGTTAATACTCTACAAACTGGATAAACTATCCTTGATTAGACTAGCAGACAAAAACAGTAAGCAATATCTGATTTTTTTTTTTTATTTTTACTCTACTTTGCCAATTCATCTCAAGGCCATGTTTTTTATTGAGGATTCAGTGAAGACCCTCCCAGTATAAAAAACAAAAACAAAAACAACAAACAAAAAAAACTTTTCCAAAGTCCTTTCTACATAGCCAACAAATGTTCAAAAAGTCAATGTTGCTAAGAAACTAGAATAAAGAATCTTATCCATCTCATGCATTTATATGAGAGGAAAAGATAGATGAAAAAGTTAAGTTGGGAACAAATGGGAAAGAAGTGGAATTCAGACATTAAAGTTAGCCATTATCACCATGATAAGCTAGAGGAGAAAAGGGAGGAAACAAGCATTTATTAATTGCTTATTATGACTTTGTGACACTGTGCTAAGCACTTTACTCAAGAGATCAATAGACACACAATCCAAGGAGAAGGAGAAGGAAGCTCAGAGGCAAGGAATTCCCTTAATAGCCCTCCTTATCCCCCATGCCCACCCCTCCAAGCTTACAATTACTGAGCTTTGATGTGGCCAAACAAGAGGCAAATACTTATCTTCTTCTATCCACATCAAGCCACGTTTCTCCCAAAGTTTCTCCTAACTCCACTTAGATCCTGGGCATCCAAAACACAGAACTCAGGGTGACGGTTCCTACTCACTCTCGGGGCAATGGTTCCCCAAAATAGCAGCCTGCTTCCCTTCTGCAGTGGCGGAAATTGTCTTTTCTGATTGAGTTTCCTGAACCTCGAGATGGATATCTGTATATGTTTAAAAAAAAAAAAAAAAGATCATGTATATATACTAATATTAATATTAGTAATAATGATAGTAATATTAATTAAGATCCTAGGATTGAGAGCTGGATGGTCCTTGGAGATCCCCTAGCCCAAACTCTTCATTTTTGGTGAGGATGTATTTGTAACAAACTTACAGAACGGTATCTGTTTTTGTAGGTATATTCAAGGTACTCTAAGTAATATTCTGCTTCTGCCTAAAGCTCATACCCTCAGGACACCTAACCCTCGCACATTGCCTGGAGCTATTTGTCATTGAATTAATGTTTTTTGATTGATTGTTTACAGATGATGAAATGGATAGGGTTAGATCAAGATCATAGATCCCTACGGTCAGGAAAATCTGATTCACTCTAACTTCAGACTCTTAAGAGCAATGTGATCCTGGGCAAGTCACTTATTTGTAATATGAAGATAATAATAGTACCTATGTCAAAAGGTTTGTATGAATGAGATAATGTTTGTAAAAATTACTTACAAACTTTAATTTTTATGAAGGTCAAATGAGATAAAGTTTGTAAACAATTCCTTACAAACTTTAATGTGCTATATAAATGTGTTATTTATTCACTATTTTACTACTTACCTGCCATGATAATGTCAAAGATCATGCGATCATAAGTCATTTATTGTAGATATTAACTAAAGACAATGAGCTGAGCCCAGAATTCAACAGGGAAAGGGGAAAAGGGAAGAAACATTTAATAATCACCTCCTATGTATCAGGCACTGTACTGGGCATTTTGATCCTCACAACAGTCCAAGATGGGAGATACTGTTATTATCCTCTCTTAATATATCCTCACAGACAAAAGTTTAAAAATTTGCCCCAAGATGAGTATCTGAAGCCAAATTTGAATCCAGGTCTTCCTAACTCCAGACCCGGCCCTCTGTCCCTTGCTAGATTGCCAACAATGGATCAGATTACTTCTAGGAAATGGTACCATGTTATATCCTTCTTTGAACAAAAGCCCATTTAAAAAAAAAAAAAAAAAACTACAGTATTATTCTGAGGATCCAGTTCTCTGTGAGGGAATATCTCTGAAGAATTAAAGCGGGACATCTCCCCCAAAGGGCAATGGAGCAGCTTAAGGGTAAACCGCAACACATAATCAGTGAGGAGAAATCCCATAGAGGATGTCATCAGAGCTGACGGGGATGTAGGCTGGCCATGGGGTATAAACAAAGGATAATCAGTGCAAGGTTTCGCATCCATGCGACATCCAGAACTCTGGAGGAAGGCCTCCGCACATGAATCAGAGGAAGCTCCGTAGAGAAATCACAGGAGGGCACGGGAGGCAAAGGCTGAACAGAATAGATTGCATGGATGAGATGGTTCAAGGATGACATCTCGGGGAATTTCTCGCAAACCATCTTCTTGCCTCAGACCTCCTCCAGGATTTCCCTCAGAATCCATCATCTGTCTAGGTATTTACAGAAAATGTAAAGAATCTTCAGCTCCCATTTAGTGTAAAGTGTCAGGGTTTATGTAACCCAGCAGAAAACAGAACACATGAAGGGTTCACACCGCAGCGCAGACTCTGCTGGGGAGCCCAAACCTCTGGGAAGAGCTCCACTTCCACCCCTGTCCCCCAAACAGATGTCTCTCTAACTCTGAAGAGTTCTGGGGTGCCCCAATCATAAGGCTCCCTTGAGAAAGTCAAGAACTAGGGGTTGCTAGAGCCTTTTCTAAGACTCAGTCCTAAGGGGGGGCTCTTCCTTGGCCCTAAGCTATTCCCGAGTATTTTGGGAGCTCCTCCACCAGACTGGAAACTGCACATCTTCTCTCTAGGAGGCCAGATCTCCAAATTTGGAATTATCCATTGTCCTATAATTTCTCCTCTTCTCTTCCAAACATTTGATTTGGTCTGTCACTCTCCCATGGGTGATTCTTCAGAAAACTCCTTTGTTCTACTGCCGCTCTCTCTGGGGGTTTTGGATGGATAAGCAGGCTCGCCTTTCCCCTCCCTGTATTTAGGTTCTCTCTCTGTGTGCGTAAATCTTCACTGTCTGTGCCACCCGGTTCTGGCCTCTGTCCATTCTCCCCAGATCTGGGTCTGCTCCTTTAAAGGACCAAGTCCCAGAAGACAGTTCAGATCTCCAGGAGCCATGACTCTAATCAGTGAAATTCAATGGGGTATCAATGGGCCAACAACTTTCTAGGGCAGGAGCTCCTGGGTAAGATATCAAAGTCCCAAGTGTGGGAATGCAGGGTCAGTGAGGACATTTGTACCACGTAGGAGGGGACAGCTTTCAAGTTTTCATCCTTGAATCTTGTTCATTTTAATCAAACTGACTTAGTTAGAGGATTTATGTCATAGGAGGGACTTCCACATCAGTGAGGTCACACACACATCAATAGATGGATTTAACATGGTGGATTTATATACTTTTCCAAATTTTTACCTCTGTCAGGAAAAAATTAGTCTGCAGGCCCGTGTTGTGTGATTACAATAAGCAAACTCAGTTCTGAAAACATTTATTAAGTGTCTGCTATGAAAAACGGCCCCTGTACATAAGAAACTCATATTCTATTGTGGAATATAACATACAAGTGAATAGGGGAATATAAATAATTTTAGGCAGAATTGGAGGAGTGAGGAAAAACTTCCCTTACTCTGAAGAAAGCCATGTATTCTTAGAGGTGGAGGTAACTAGGAAATGTATTCTAGGCAGCCCTGGAAAAGGGATAAAGACAGAAAAAATGGAATATTATACATAAGAAACAATAAATAGACCAATTTGACTGGAAAATGGAGTACACAAAGGGAGCAGGTTAGGGTGAAGTCAGATTGTAAACAGCCTGAAATGACAAGCTGAGATCTTTGCATTGTATTTTAAAGACACTAAGCAGTTCCTGAGGATTTTTGAGCAGACAAGTGACACGGTCAGACCCATGGTTGAAAATTATCATGTGTGTCAGGGGAGAGACTGGAACTAGCAGACCAATTAGGAGTCTATTGCAATCATCCTAATGAAAGGTGATGAGTGCTTTGCATTGGAGGACACCCTTGCAAGTGAAAGGAAGGAGATGAATTCAGGAAATATTGTCTAGGAAAACTGACAAGTCTTGTCCATTGATGGCCACAGGATGGTAAAAAAGAGGGAAGAATCAAAAATGATGTCAAAACCGAGTCTTGGTGATTGAAAGAATGATGACATCCTCAATGAAGGCAGCGAGGTAGACAGAGAAAAGATACTGAGCTCTGCTTTGAGCAAGTTGAGTCTGAAATCTCCCTGACTTCCAGGTATACAGTAGGTGTCAATTAGTGATGTGAGCCCAAATTTCACTAAAATAAAAACTAGGACTGGATAACTAGGTCTGGTAGGGAAGAAAGCTCAGGAAAAAAATACTTAGAGGCTACCCAGTGTTGGGAGTCAGGAGACATAATTAACTAGCAAAGATTCTTTGGTAGGTAGGAGGAAAATCAGAAAGAGTAATATCATAGAAGATGATGGAGAGAAAATAATTCAGGAAGGAGGGAATAGTAACAGTATCAAAAGGTAAAGAAAAATTTTTTAAAGTATGAGAACAGAGAGGTGGCCATCCAATGAAGCAATCCAGAAATGGTGAGAGAAGATTCAGTCAAGGAGTGGAGTCAAAAACCAGAATCCAGGGGACGGGGAGTGAATGGCCAATGAGGCAAAAAGCATGCAGAGCATTGTCTGAAAAGGAGTTCAGCTATGAGAGGGAGAAGAGATAGGACAGAGGATGATCATTTGAGGGGGTGGCACGGTCAAGAAAGGGTTTTTAAGAATGGATGAAACCTGGGTATATCTTTTAGGCAGAAGGGAAGGAGCTAGTCAATATAGAGGGTAAAAAAGGCAGGAGAAATGATACATAATTTTGTTTTTATTTGGTTTTTATTTTCCTTTTCTGTCTTTCATTTTCTACTTTTTTTATTATTTTGTATTTAGTTTTAAATAAATAATTTTTTAAAAGAAAGAAATGAACAGACAAGCTTCCTGACAAGATAAGAGGGGATGGTTTCATGGACAAAAGCAGAGAGATTGGCCTTGGCAAGGAGAAAGACCACTTCTTTGAAAACTGGTGCAAAGAGGAAAGAATAGAAGATGGTGAAGAGGGCTCTTGGGGATGGCATACGGGAAAAGGAAGCGGGTGGCTTCTATTTTCTTGATAAATCTCAGCTGAGAAGGAAGTGGAAGGACGTTCCGTAAAGGGCATAAGGAGAAAAAATAAAATAAGATGTGAAACAGCTGCTACAGGAAGTGTATGCAAGTCAGTCAGGGAAGAGTAGAAGGATACTCATCGAATCCTGAGGACCCATTTGAGATCAAACCACAGGCTTGTATTGACCCAATCAGGGAAGGTGGCAAAGTTTCCTGCAATAATGGTTAGCCACACTTAAGTAGTGCAGGAGGAGATTGGTAAGGGTGACCCAGGCTTGTGCTTTAGAAAGGCATGAGTCTTAGACCAGAAAAGAGGGTCAAGGAACTCAAGGGTAAAGGGTAGTGTATAATAACTGAGCTCATTAACAGGTAAAGGATGATGTATAATAACTGAGCTTGTTAACAGGTAAAGGATGATGTATAATAACTGAGCTCATTAACAGGTAAAGGATGATGTATAATAACTAAGTCGTTAACAGGAGAACCAGGAAAGGGAAATGTCAAGAGTATGAATGTGAAAGGTAGACCTGTTAAGGATAATAATGTGTTTGAAACTACAACCATCACTGTGCATGTCCCTGGTAGCAGGGAGGTGGAGCTCATAGGCTTGGGAAAAGATGACAAAGTGGGAAAGTAGAGTGTTTGAGAGGACAGCAGCACATATATGATGACAAGGGACTGGGGAGGCAGGAAAGGAAGGGCCAGATGCTAAAATCGGAGGATGCTGTAACTAGGGTATAGATTGATTGACATAAACAGGTGGAGTGAGCCTCGAAGGATAACAGACTCCTGACTGATGGGGATAGAGGAAGGCTCTGAAAGTGGCAGTGAGGACTGAGGAGGACACAGACTCCTCCTGATCCCATGCATCGAGAGACACGAGGATTAATGCATCCAGCAATGGCCAGGGTGAGCATGGCCAAAGTATATTCTTGGAAGAATCCAGTTTCTGTGAATGCAAGATGTAGAAAGGAAGTTCATCAATAATACAAGGGGATCCCAGAAGGAATACTAGAAGGGGAGGGTAGAGGTTCATGGAGATGAAGGAAAAAGGAATGGTGGCTGGGAAAGGAGCTCTTTGCCTGACAGATGGTAATGATAAATGATGGAGATTAGGGAGGAGATGGTGGTCTGATAGTTATAAAATAAAGACATATCACTTGACTCAGGTTCCTGCCCTCAAGGGTCCTCTGTCAGCAGGTTCTTTCTCAGACACCAGGAAAGAAAAGGCTGATGGGGCAGCTGGAGTAGTAAAAGCAGGTCTTCACTTCGTGAACCTACAATCAGGGCCAATTCCTTTGCCACCCCCAAAATGGCTAGGGATGATACACAAGCAAACAATTCCCTCTATGGTTCACTTGGGTACTGGTAAGATTTCGTGTCCGAGATCCGGATCTACTAAAGTACTGGATCCCAAAGTCCGGGTGTCTGAGACCGGATCTTATGAGAGTCCAGAAAGCTGGTTTCTAGGAGCTCAGTGATTAAAGGGGATGGAAGAACCATTGCTCTTCTCCTTGGTTCAGTGGGGCAGGGAAGAGCAGATAGTACCTCCACACCTGGGTCTAGAAAGGGGGCTTCCAAATCTACTGTCCCAGGTCCTTGATGATAAGGGCTTGAGGAGGTTGCAAAGCAATGTACCATTGCTACATTATGGTAGCAATACAAAAACTTGCTTATATTCAGTAGACTCAATATAGGCCAAGTGGGGACAATTGTTCTGATCTTAGATACTATCCACAAGTGAGAAAAAATGCTTAGCTATAGGAGGGAAAATGACCTGCAATCTCAAATCACTTGTATTTTCTATTTAGAGCATTTCAGGAGCACCACTGTGATTATCGGAGATGTACCAAGCAGTTTTTTCCTACTTGAGGAAAAAAAAAGTGACAAGTGAATTTACTAAACTGTGGATAAACTCTAACAATAGCTGCTAATTGCCACTGGCTGCCTCTTCTTTTACTTTCTAAAAGTATGTTCTGACTTACATGGAGTTTTCAGCTTCACCAATATGGCTCCGTTCCTAAGTACATTTTCATAATACAGGCAATTAAATTGTGGAATAGTCTTCCAAGAGATGCAGCAAAAACATGATTGCTTTGGCCTACCTAGCTGAAATGTTTCTGTGGGGAAGAATCGTGAGCTCACGGATAAATAGTACCACAGATTATCCTCCCAACACTAATTTCGGAGACTCTCTCGGGAAATTATGAAGGCTTTCAAGGTCCTCATATTCCCCTTTTGAAGAACAGATTACATTTTGAGATCCACAGATTCCACCTGTCCAGTGGAGAAGAGTAAATTTTAGAAGCGAATTGCTCCATTTTACAATTTGGGGCAAATACACTGGGATTTTTTCAGATGTTTGCTCAGTCTGTCTAGGAGGAGAAAGTTGGCAGTATTTGCAGTTTCCAAAAACAGGTGTGAAATAAATTTAAGGTTTATAGGGTGATGAATACCCCACTGAAATCAGCCTAGCTCTCAGATGGCCATGGTTTGCAACTGAGGAAAGGATGCCAGAAATCTGTGGAGCTCTAGGCTGTTGATTGCAAATCGCTACTTATATACCCTGCCAATTTTGTCTCTTCCCTAGGTGCAAATGGCAGCCATTCCAGTAAGTGTCTGTGGGCCCGAGTGATACTTATATTTTTTTTTTTGCTAGTAATTCCAGATTTCATAAAGGAGAGTGACAGAGAGAGTTCGCAGATTTTGAAGCTTGCTATTAACATTTTTAAAAAGCAAAATGTTTAGCATCTCTACTCGGTAGCAGATGCTTTAAATCACTAATTATTGCCTCAACGTCTGCTCCTAGAAATAAAAAGTTTGGGGTATCCACCCAAACCCTACTTTACAAATGTGTATGCCTGATCTGTTCTTGATAAATTCAACCAGGATTATTTTCCTCCTGAGGATCCCCCCAAAGAAAAGAGGGGTGTATGATCATGGATCTGAAGTCATCACCATCTCCAATCCTTAGGGAAGCTAGTTTGGTATAAATTCTAAATCAGCCAAAAATCAACAAAAATATCCCAATTCACAGCTCAGAGAGGCTTGATGGAAAATGAACATTGCTACAAAGAATCAAAGAATACAAACGTTTTCTTAATAATCAACCCACCAACTACTCCAAAAACGTTTCTACCAAACTGATGTGTTCCATCATGAGGGTCAAGTTTTTAAAATTAAATAACATGATGAACAATAAAAAGAAAGAGACCTATCAAATTAATCATCACAATATCTAGCATTTAAACTTGCTTTGACGTTTGCAGGAACTTTGCAAATATGATCTCATTTTTTCTGGAAATAAGGTAGATGCTATTATAATGCCCATTTTATAGAAGAGGAAGCTAAGGAACAGACAAGTTGGGTGCATTGGTCAGGATCGCCCAACTAGTAAGCATCTGAGGCTGGATTTGAACTCGGGACATATTGACTCCAAGTCTAATATTGCTGCCTTTTTTTCTATCACAATTATGGCCATTGTGATCCTACCTGATAATATAGGACAAAAGTTTGAGGTGTTGATTTGGGAGAGATCTGAGTTTAAATGTGACCTATGACACTTACCAATTATGTGATCAAGGGCAAGTCCCTTCCCCTCCTGAGCCTGGAAAATGAAGCTAATGAGACCTGCACCTGCCTTGAAGGGGAGAGGAGAGCCAATGAGATTCCACCTGTAAAGTACTTTGCAATCCCTAGAGCCCTCTTTCCATGGCACTTGTTCTCACCAGCATTCAATACGAACCAATCAAAAATCCCTTGGCTCCCTGGACAAAGTCCTTCCTCAAAGTGGGATGTTGCTCTTGTTGAACAGCCCAGAAGGTCACTCCACAGGGAAGGAGGCTCCCATTGACCCCACTTATCCATAAGGTCCCTGCCAGATCCCAAAGGTTCTAATCCCTCATAAGGATGAAGGGTGATTGGGTTCACCTGTATCTGAACCAGACATGGAGCTAAGCAACAAAATTGAGAGCCACAAGAAGCAGCATAAAAATAACCCATTTCCTTTCCACAGGTCTCCAGATTTATTCAGTGATTTTTTTTAACAGGAGGGGGTAGCCTGTATCTATGGTATATTCCTAAGATCTTGTAGAGTCTCTGAGGTCCTGAGAGGTTAAATCGATGACCCAGGGTCATCAGGATCCGTCACAACTGGGATTTTAACCTGAGTCTCTGGAATTCCACTGTTAGTTTTCATTATACCCAACTTGGTGATGGTTTCAGAATAGGTGGTTCAGTATAAGCTTCTAGTGCCTTTGAGTTCAACCTCTTTATTTGATAAAGAAACCGTCCCAGAGAAGGAACAAATGGAAGAGCCTGGATTGGAGTCTCACAGCCCCCAGGTCTTGGTCTTTCCATGTCATAATATTTGTGAGGATTTCTCCTTAAGCACAAGGTCAAACACTCGTCAAGAAGGGTGTTGAGGTTCAAAGCTCATCAACATACTTTGCCCTTTGTTCCATGGTTTCATACCGGCAAAAACAGGGTTAAATGAAGAACCTTGTAGGGGGAAAGGGAGTGTCTCAATAGTTATTTAAAGGGAGCATGAAGAGTTTGAGTGGTTTGTATTACACTTGAGGTAGGGGACAATTAGTTCCACCTGTTTCACCTTAGCAACAATTAGGGAAGATATTATTGGCAGTTAGTTCAATATGAGAGTCAGGTCTTTTTTTTTTTAGAACCAAGCCCCCTCCTTCTCCACCCACCTCCCTGAATCTTTGCCCAACATCCCAGGGGCCCCGGTTCCTTCAATAGCTCAGGGTCCCTGAAGTCATGAAACCCACATATTCCCTCAATTCCCTATACCCCAAGGGCAGCTCTTTAAGCAACCATGATTTCATAATGATGACTGTGAGATATTATGAGATCTTAAAATTCCTTCCATTGCAGACAGAGGGTTCTTGAACACAAAGATCATGTCCTTCCCTCCACAGAGTGACCCTCCCTTCCAGGTCTCCCCAGCTCTCATTAGGACCTCTCCCACTTCCCACTGAGATTACCCTGCTTTTACTCCAGCAATATCCAGTCCTGACCTGGTGTGTTTCACGTTGTCTCCCCCATTAGAGTGGGAGCTTTTTGAAGGAAGGCAGGGACCATATTTCCCCTATCTGTAGCCAACAACCAGCATGCAGTAAGTCCTTAATAAATGCTGAACTGGCTCTTTGGCTTTCCTCTTGCAGGATGTGGCAGAAGGCATCCTGGGCTGGGAACAGGAGAAACAGCAGTCACTGAAAACGGTACCAGGGAAACCAGGGAAACGGACAGAAGGAAACCACACAAAGCTGGAGGCAAATGATGCTGGGGCATCATGGTCAAGCTGGAGATGTTTCTAAGAGGAAGAGGGAGGGTGAGCGTAGCCTGCCTGCGACAACTGTGCTGATGGGGGCTGGAGACCACAGACTTGGGGATTCTCAGAGCTTCGTGGCTAATATACGGGATTATTTACCCTCTAAGGGAAGAGGGAGGGGGAAAGTTGGATCACAAGACTTTGCAAGGGTGAATGTTGAAATTATTTATTCAGGTGTTTTGAAAATTAAAAAAAAAAAAGCTTTAATAAAGAAATTTTTAAAAGGAAAAATAAAAGAATTATCAGTGCTAGGGATGAAAATGAGCCTGGGGGGGCTGATGTGACCGTCCTGGGAGGGAAAACAGAGCAGACAGACCCCAGGATGGATCTTGGGGGGATTCCCGCATTAAGGGGGGGGGGGCTGAGGATCCAGCAGAAAACACAGAGAAGGAGAAGTCGGGAAACCAAAGGCAGCAGCTCCCAGGAAGACAAGGGAAGAGAGCACTGAAGGGTCGGTAGCTGCGGAGAGAACAAGCGTCCCTGCTGTCAACAGATCGGGGATGGGGAGAACGGAGGGAGGTGCCTGATTTAGGAGGGAAGGTGCCTGAACCACCTTTATTCTTCTCTCAGGGACCGGGAGAACAAAATCGGGAGACGATTCTCACGTGGGAAACTAGGGCTACAGGGCAGTGCTTCAGACACCAGGCGGGCAGATTCATTTTCTCCTTCAGGGTCGGCTCACCCCGCTCACACGCTGCACAAACCCACCGGGTTTTCCTCCCCAAGCCCTGCTCTTTGCTGGCAAGCAGCGGGGGCGTGTAACCCCCGGCCCCCGGGCCGCTGCCCGCCCAGCGCTGCCGGGGAGAGCGCAGCCCGAAAACGGCCCCAGAGACCGGCCCGAGCTCACCCCGGCCCGGCGGCTTTCCCGGCTGGCTTAGAGACTGGGGGAAGGGGAAAGCCTAAGGGATCTATCTTCCCGTGGGGCACGAGGGGAGGGGGCGGCGACCCGTGCCTCTGGCCTCCAGGGGTCTGCTCCTTTGTGTCCAGGACTCTGGCAGTTGTGCCTGCGGGGTGGGCGCGGGAGAACTGCGGGGGGAGCTTTAGCAGCCCCAGCCCCTGCTCCGTTAGGGAGGGAGGGAGGGAGCGAGGGACGGGAGAATCCGCCCCGGGAGACTTCACTCTTTTGTTCCTCTCCGGATTCCTGATGGGTCCCCGCTGACAGCATCGTGTATGGCCTCAGGGCCGGGCGTAAATGCGCAACCCGCAGCTGCCTCCTTGTTCCGGGCTAAGGACAGAGCAGAGGGAGATTGGAGAAGAGGGCTCAAGCCCCTGAGGAGCCAGAAGACATTCCCATTCTCTCTCTCTCTCTCTCTCTCTCTCTCTCTCTCTCTCTCTCTCTCTCTCTCTCTCCTTTTCTTCTTCCTTCTGTCTCTGTTCCTCCCTCCCCCCTATATCTTTGTCTCTCTGAGTTTCTTTGTTTCTTTCTCTATCCCTCCCTCTGTCTCTCTATGTGTCTGTCTGTCTGTCTCTCACTCTCTCTCTCTCCACATAAGCTAGGGCCAGGGGGAGGCCACATCCCATTTGGATTTCCTCTAAGTAAGAAAGCTGTATGCTAATAATATCCCCTTGGCAAATGCAAGCTTCCCATAAATAGCACAGTGTATACATGTATGCCACAATTTATATACCCCTCTACCAAACACAGAGAAGCCTTTGAGTTTCTTTGCATATGACTCCATGTGTTTGCTCTGGCTGTCTCTTCCTCCCAGAATGCTCTTCTGGGATGCTCCTCTACCTCCTCTGGCTTCTTTCAAGATTCAAAATGTCACTTTCGACATTTCTTTCTTGTCCCTCTTGGTCCCTCTTCTTTTCCCTATTCTTTTCCTTTCCCTTCTCTCTCTCCCATGCTCTCCCATTTTCTTCCCTTTGCCCCTCCCCTTTTCTTTTCTCCCTTCCCCCTTCTCCTTTCCCTTTCCTCCCCTTCTCTTCCTTTGCTCTCCTCCTCTTTTCTTTTTCCTTCCCTCCCCTTCCCTCTTCCTTCTCTCTTCTCCCCTTCCCTTTCCTCCCATTTACTTCCCTTGCTTTCCTTCCCTCACTTCCCCTCTGCTCCTTTTTCATGCCCTCTCCTTTACTGTCCTCTTTCCTTCCCTTTCTTCCTTGTATCCTCAGGGGCTGCATAGGATATTATTAAATTATTAAATGTTAAACTGCATAAAGTTGAATATATTCTTAAGGATCCATACCATCTATCTTTCATGAGGAGACTTCTTCAATCAACAAAGACATATCAATCCTTTCAGGCTTAACTATTGATCTTCATTAGAATGTGAGTTCCCTGAAGACAGACTATGTTTGTACCTTTCCATTCATCTGTGGACCTTAGCAATGTATGTGTCCCATAGTAAGGACTTAATAAATGCTTGATAATTGGTTGATCTTCAAGAGTTGTGGCCAAAAGACTTCTTTCCTTATGATCAACTTTGTGGTGAGCTTCTGTCACCAGATCTATATTCAAATGGAACATTTCCAGCCTTACAGGACCTACAAGACTGTTAACCGTCATTGGCTTGGGAAACAGAGCTCCCTTCCACACTCTAGTGAGGGCCCAGAAGAATACTCTGTCATGTCATCCATTCACTGGTGGCAATTGTTGTTTGGAAGGTCATCATAAAGATCGGCGTGGGCGAGATCGAAACACCTCATTTTATCTCTGATACTTTGGCTAAGTAAGCTCAGTTTTGGAAGGAATCTGTCCAAAGACTTACATGAACTGATGCTAAGTGAAATGAGCAGAACCAGGAGATCATTATATACTTCAACAACGATACTGTATGAGGATGTATTCTGATGGAAGTGGATCTCTTCGACAAAGAGAAGATCTAACTCAGTTTCAATTGATCAGTGATGGACAGAAGCAGCTACACCCAAAGAAAGAACATTGGGAAATGAATGTAAACTGTTTGCATTTTTGTTTTTCTTCCCAGGTTATTTCTACCTTCTGAATCCAACTCTCCCTGTGCAGCAAGAGAACTGTTCGGTTTTGCCCACATATATTGTATCTAGGATATACTGTGACATATTTAACATGTACAGGACTGCTTGCTATCTGGGGAAGGGGGTGGAGGGAGGGAGGGGAAAAATCAGAACAGAAGCGAGTGCAAGGGACAATGTAAAAAATTACCTATGCATGTGTTCTGTCAATAAAAAGTTATGATAAAAAAAAAGAAGAAATCTGTCCAAATTGACTATGAATTGGACCTCTCCACTTCTTTGTATACCTGCAAATCAGCCAAGTGGAGAGAGGGTCTGGATTGGGAGTTTGGAGGTCTATTTTTGAGGGGCAAGAGGACTAAACTGTGGCACAGAAGGGAGTTGTCACTGATTCTCAGTCATCTCAGAGTGAGGGATATCCCTAAAGAAAGGCAGCTCTTCCCCTAACTTTCTCTCCCCATTGTGTCTATCTGGAGACATGTTCATATAATCCACCGAATTGTTACCCAGCATTCCCAGTAAACTGATTTGTGTCTCTGCCCAAAAGACTAGGAGATAACTAGAGACTGTTATAAATGAGGGTTTATATAGAAAGCCTGATCCCTCCTTAGGTGGGAGGAATTTTCCTAACTAGAGCTCAGAGCAATTGTGACTAAAATCAGAACTTTCCATCTCAAATAAATCCCTAAAACCAAAGAAAAGGGAACCCAGTGGAGCTTCAGGGCCATTCCATTATCCCCAAGGCTGAAAATGAGCTAATTATTATAATAGGGCAAAATAAAGAGTCATCAGAGAAAAACTCCAGTGGTGGATCCCTAAAATGAGTCCATGTAAACCCAAGGTCAAGTGATTTCTTTGTTTCAAAGCCAACAGAAGTCCTGCATCCCATGTGTTTGGACTTTTCACAGCATCATGGCTCCCCACAGACAACAGCAGTCCACAGACAACGGCCCTCGCCGTTTTCTGTTATTTATTTAGCACAAAAGGGCTGCAGCAAGATGCAACCTGATTCTTTAGGTTTCTCTGAATGCCCCAGCATGTGGTTTCTCTTCAGGACTGTTATTGAATTTGATTAGCCTCCTTTGCCAGAATGGATGCTCATAATGGGCAATTTGGATTCAGCTTAATAATTAATACGTTCGCTCTTCTAATAACACGCTTTGCAAGAGAGCCCCTTGTTTCTGCTCCGATTTCCTGCATTTTCGTTTCTGTGTTCCCTTCCGTGTTGTTCAGATTGTGAATAGCCCGGCCTTCCCGGAAAGGCCAGGTCCGCTCCAGGGAAATCCCTTCTGTAATCACTGTGCTGGATGCTAATAACTGCTGCGTGCTGGTTGCAGTGGGCATGATGGAATTCTGTTGTTTTCTTAATCAAAAGTTTAATAAGAGCAAATGTGAAAACATCGGGTTTTATGCATGCTGTTCATCAGCGACACATGCTCAGAATTTCTCCTGTTAATGGGTCTGCATTCAGCACTAATGAAAGATGAAACCCTACTCATGTTGAAGGGAAAAGCAGATGAACACTCTGTAATTCTGGTTAAAATCATTGTCGATTGGGGTAACCCGGGGAGACATTGGTGGGGAGGAGAAAAAAATCTTTAAGGTCAATCAGTCATCAATAAGCATTTATTAAGCACTTACTGTATATCAGGCACTTTGCTATAAAGAAAGCCCCCCTCCACGTGTCCCCCCAAAATCCCCAGTCCTGCCATTAGGGGGCTAACATTATAATGGGGAAAAAGCATACAGATAATTCTACACACACACACACACACACACACACACACACACACACATATATTATACATGGTGAAAATGAGAAGGAAGGCACTAGCAGTGGAGCTTCCTGCAGAAAAAAGGTGGCTTTTGAGCTGAATCTTGAAGGTGGCCAGAGAAACCTGGAGTTGGGGTGAGAAAGAGGAGCCTCAAAAGATCAGTTAGGAGACTGGGGAGAACCAGAGCTAGAAAGGGGGGAATAGAGGAGGGGAACTCATACCATAGCCTTTCTTTTTCTTTTCTAGTGCTTGACACAGTATCTGGCACATAGTAGGTACTTCATAAATAAATGCTTGTTGACTTGATTTTTTACTGGACTTTTTATTTACTTGGAATAAAGAGCTCTTTCTCTACCCTTCCCTGACTCCCTTCTTATCGAGGGCAGCAGCAGCCAAACTTGAGCCTGGTTCACCGCCTTCAAGGCCAGCTCTCCATCCACCAGGCTTCTCTGCTTCTCAGGTTATATCTCAGGGACACAGAATCCACAAGCCCGACAACTGTGCTGAGAGACAAGGGCGATGGGACAAGGGTGTCAATAAGAGCCAATATATGCTTGTCATCTATTTCTGACTTTTTCCCAGTAAGCAGGGAGGGCAGGATTCTGGGGTTCACTACAGAGTGTGAAACGGGATCCCAGCCTGGGTGACCTTGGGCAAAGCCCTGGCCTCTTTGGAGATCAGCTCTCTCAGAGCAGAAGGGAATTCTGCAGTTTCAGACAATAGGTCTGGGACTTCTCCATGGCCTCCCTTCCCCTGGGGCTCCAGGAAGCTTTATGAGTAAAACCATCTCAGCAGACAAACTAAGCCAGTTTGAGAAGGACTAAGGGCCTCCAAAGGGAGGTAGGGAATGTCTGTCCCAAGCACGTGAAGGCTTCCCGATGGAAGGGGCAGATGAGAACAGTTTGTTTCAGTGGTCATAAAAGTGGCCAAAGACGCTGTCCACTGCATTCTGGGCCATTTTGCTTTTTTTTTCTTGTCACTGGATTTTGTTGACTCTGGAAAGGAGAGAGGGGGAGAGGAAGAGAAAGGGGAGAGGGAGAAAGAGAGAGAGAGAGAGAGAGAGAGAGAGAGAGAGAGAGACATGGAAAAACAGAAACAGACATAATGAGAGTGAAGCAGAGAGACAGAGATAGAAACAGAGAGAGAAAAAGAGAGGAAAAGAGAGACAGAGAGAGACAGAGACAGAGAAAGAGAGAGAGATAGAGACACAGACAGAGAGAGTCAGGTAGAGACAGAGACAGAGAAAGAGAAACAGAGACAGAGAGACAGAGACAGAGAGAGAAAAAAGGAGAGAGAGACAGAGAGAGAGAACCAGAGAGAGACAGAGACAGAGAGACAGAGACACACAGAGAGACAAAGACAGAGAGAGAAAAAAGGAGAGAGAGAGAGAGAGAGAGAGAGAGAGAGAGAGAGAGAGAGAGAGGCTGATAATTGTGCAACTATACCTCACTGAAATCCAATTCACAAGTGAGACAAGATGTCACCCCATGATGTCACTGGGTTTTTTCCAGAAGTAGAACAACTTCCTCCATGCTTCCTCTACAAAGGAGCCACCTAAAGTGCCGCAGGGCCATCCTGTAAACCTTTACCACTTTGTGGGTGCCACTGGGATGGCGCAGCTATCCTTTTGCTGTCTCTTTTTCCCTCCACAGGTCCGACTTAGTTCCTTTTCCTTTTATATATTTCATTAATGATCATCCTTATATCACTTCTGTAATAGAAGTTTATGGACATACTCAGCAGCCTGCTTGTACCCCCGATACAAGGTACCCAGTGGGCAGGTGGAGAAAGTGCTGAGCCTGGAATCAAATCTGTGTCCAGATAACTGCCGGCTGTGGGACTCTGGGTACATCTGCTTGGGTTCCTCAACCATAAGAAAGAGACGACGGTAACATTCACCTCTTAGGGTTCACAAAGTGGTTAGTACAGGGCCTGGCACACAGTAGGCACTCAAAAAATGCTTATGTTCTCCTCACTTTCCAAGGTTATTGAGAGACTCAAATAAGATCTCTATAAAGGGTTTTGCAAACTAAAAGTCATATAAATGCTAGCTTCATTATTATTATTATTATTACTAAAAGTCTCATTGAGGAGGTCCTACAATGTTACTAATAAAAGTCACTATAGAGCAATTTCAAATTTGCAAGGTGGCTTACCCATATTATCTCACTAGATCCTCATCACAACCTCAGGAGGTGGATGTCATTATTATTCCTGTTTAACAGATTTAAGACAGAGAAGTCGAGCAGCTTGACCATGGTCACTTTGCTAGAATCTGAGGGGATCTGAATCTCTAACTTCGTGCCCTCAGCTCCATGACTCCCTCTCCCACACTCTGGGATGGGGTCGGATACTGTCAGTGCTAGATTAACTAAAACCCAGATCATCCAGAATCCCTCCTCCATATGGAACCAGCAGGGCTCCCCGGTGGGGATCTCCCTTGCTGAGCATCATCACAACGGCTCATGATGTGAATCGATTAGAGGGGCTGTTGAACCAAGTTATCTCTGCGGCCACATTTGTCATGATCTTGTCATCTATACAAGAGGGTCCTCCAGAGCAGAGTCCTGAAGTCCCGAGTCAAATCCTTTTTAGTTATCTAAAAAACCCAACAACAGACAGAGGGATTCTGTGGTATCCACATCCTCCAGCTAATTGTGTAAATCTGGGCGGCTACAGAAAATTCTTTCCAAAGGCCTGTCTGTTTTCTACTCAGAAGTTTTGTTCAGGACCTCCAAAATAAACCTGCAGGTGATTCTTATGAATATTTTATAAAAAATGAAAAAATAAGTTTTTTCTCTGTTCTCTAGGTCACCTTTTGAGGATCATAACAATGATATTCTTCATTCGTTTAGTGTAATATCCCTTTTCAAATATTTTATGAAGTGCCCTCTGCCCCTGATACCAAGGTGGCCACCTCCAGCACTGGTTTCCTCAGTGTTTGGTGGCCAATGGGAGTGTCGAAGAATAGGGAGTGGAAAGACACAGTAGAAAATGTGGTGAGGAGGCAGCTCCATGATGCTCTTGAACCTGCTTCTTTCTCTTTGGGTCTTTATTATTGTACATAGAGGGTCTCTGTTGGTCCAGGTGATGGTTTGTGCTTCCTCAGAATCCACAGCAAGTCCTGGTTTTAGAGAAGTAAATGGGGATGAAGTCAAATGTTAGGTGCAACCTGGACCTGCCTATCCGAATATTACCTGGTGAACTCACTCCCTGTCTCCTCTGCCCATGGTGAATGGTATCCAATAGCAAGCACTGGAATGTGCCAGTAACACAAATAAGGAAACAAGTTGGGAGGGGGGGATAAATAATAATAATATAATAGCTAGTGCTGATATAGCACTTTAAAGTTCACAATGCACTTCACATCTGTTACTTCATTTGACCCTCACTATAATTTGGGAGATAAATATTGTTCTTATCTCCATTTTACAGATAAGTAAACTGAGACTGAGATGGGTCACACAACGAGTGAGAATTTAAGGTAAGATTGAAACTCAGTCTCCCTGAGTCCAGCACTCTCTAAGTGAAGGTCAAACTTCCACCTCAATGTGTCCAAAATGTATCTGAAATAGAACCAGTCTCCTAAGTCTTTTTTTGCCTCTCAGACCTATCCTTAGTCCAACACACCAGTTGTTCTCAAACTTTGCTTCTTAATATCTTTATGCCATTAAAAAAAATTATTGAGGCTTTGTCCAAAGAGTTTTTGTTTATGTGGATTATATTTATAAACATTTTCTGTATTAGAAATAAAAAGTAACTTGGAATTATAGACCTTTTGAAAGGGTTTCAGAGATCATCAGGATTCTCCAGAGCATCCTTTGAGAACTATTGCTCTGTAGTGCTCTCTAATTACATTACTGCCTCGCCTCCTCATTACTTACATTACTGTCTTACCTAATGGAAGGAGATAACACACACATAAACCGGTTCCTGCCGCACTGTATGAAATGACTCTCTAAGAGATGGAAGGAAGAAACATTGGAAGAATTTTTGACAATGCAAAAACAAAATCTGCCAGCGAATGTTGGTTTTTAAAAAGGGAGGTTATTGTGATAATCCAGATGTGAGTTTTCTGGGAGCAATATGGGTGTGTTTATAGGCCACAGGAAAGGACCAAAAGATGGGGAGAGGCTGAATATTAGCAGCAGAAAGTGGAAATGGTAGAAGAAGAAGAAAGGATACGGAGTGGATGAGGAAGGGTTTGGGCTTGGCAAGGAGAGAAAGAGGAAAGGAATAGCTAGTTGGTGGAAGATGGAGTCTTGTGAAAAGAAGACGACAGGAGGAAAGGAGACAGCCTCTGTTTCTCTGAAGAAAGAGGAAGCGAGGTCTTTAGCTGAAAGCCTTTGAGGGATGCTATGGAGACTTGAGGAGGGATGGTAAGGTCTGGGATAGCTTCTGTGGCAATCAACGAGGGAGATGTAGAAACATTGCTTCTCTACAAAAAGTGCACACTTGGGAATTATGGAACATAATGTTTAGAAGTTGCCTGGAATTTCATCATAGATGAAACGTGAAACTGGCTTTTTCCCTCTTTCTCTCACAACACTCTCATCTCCCATCTCTGTGCCTTTGCACTAATGGTACCCCATGCTTGGAACACCCTCCCTTCTCACTCTACCTGACAGAGTTCCTCCCATCCCTCAAGACTCTGCTCAATCACCTCGTTCTCACCAAACATTTTCAAACTCTGCCCCTACCCACCCACCATCAGCTTCCCTCCCCAAGTGCTTTGCATTTAATGTCCTTGTTTTTATCTCACATTTGTCCTGTGTATAAATATACATTTATATGTACAAGTCCAGACCCCTAATACACTGTAAACTCCTTGAAAGCAGGAACTGTTGTGCCCCAGCATAAAAAGTAGGTAGATGAATGAGCATGTGCTCACTCTCTCTCTTTCTCTCTCTCCTCTCTTGGATGAGATATGCTTGAGGATGGATTGATTCAGGGATCTCCTCTCTATATCCCCAGAGTCTGGGACAGTAGATAAATGTTTATTGAACATTAAGGTAACAGCCAGACAGCCTGGTGGAGATGCTCCGATTCAGCGAAAAGGTCAGAATTGGAGATACAGATTGAAAAATCATCTCCACCTTGTATACACTAACAAGATTATGTGACGATCAACTATGATCTACTTCACTTAACAATACAGTAATTCAAGGCAATTTCAATAGACTTAGGATGGAAAAATCCATCCATATCCAGAGAGGAATATGGAACCTGAATGTGGATCAAAGCATAATATTTTCACCTTTTTGTTTTTTTATTCTTCTTTTTTGTGGCTTTTCCCCCTTTTGGTCTGATTTTTTTTACACAACATGGATATATGGATAAATATGGATATATATTTAAAAGACTGAACATGTTTAATATATATTAAATTACTTGCTGTTAGGAGAGGGGGAGGTAAGGGAGGGAGGGAGAAAAATTTAGAACACAAAACCTTAGAAAAATGAATGGTGAAAACTGTTTTTACAAGTATCTGGAAAAATAAAATAGTATTTAAAAACCTCACTGAGAAGTAAAGAGAACATCATAGGGACCAAAAAGGGACCCACTCTCGGGAAGGGTCTTAGCATTTAGAGTTGGGAGCAGCTTCAGAGGAGATCTAATCCAACATTTGCAGAAGAGAAAACTGAGGCCCTGGAAGTTAAAATCCTGAAATGTGCCAAGGACACCAAGGGAAGCAGTGGGAAGCTGAAACAAGGGTGGAGTGATGGGGGTCTTGCCCAAGGCAGTAAAAAAAGGAGGGGCAAAAAGTTTGTCAGTGCCTTCCTCCTTCAGCAGCTAGAACACACTAATTTCCCCTCCTGCTCAATTCAATTTATCTCCATTAGGATTGGACTTGTGACCACCTGCTCTGGTCATCAGGGATTCTTTTCACCTGGACTGCCACTCCTCAGGAACTCCTCATGGTCCTTCCTCTCCCCCGGCCCCGGGGCTTCCCGTGAGGGTCTTGTCTTTACTCTGGACACTAAATGGCCTCTCTCTCTGGCCGGCAGAGCTCTGTCTGAAGTTGAAAGGCTTGGGCCTTAGGATCACAACCTTGAAGAAGTCGCCATTTCCCAGGCAGACACAAACCGCAGTTTCCTTAGGGAACCCGAGCTGTTACGGGCCATACTTTGGGGCTCCCATTGCCGAGCCCGCCGAGGACGTTCGCTCAGCAGCCGCCCGCCCTTCGTGGCGTCCACCTTTCAGAAATGACACAGAAATTGGGCCATCGTGGAATGGACTCCTTGTTTCTTCTACCAAACGAAAGGTTTAGGGAGAGGTCAGAGGCAGAAACACAGGAGATATAAACCACATAATCTCTTGAGATGTTGAATGGCCCAGCAGCTGTTTCCAAGGAAGCAAAATTGAATAGTGTGAGCGTTTTCTAGAGTGAGGTCTGTTCCAATGTGCTGCATCTCCGGAGGGCGCGGATGCTCCATCTGTTTTTCAAAAGTCTGAATAGAGGGCAAAAAGCGAACAGACTCATGGTCCAACCCCACGACTCCTTGACAAAGTCGTTTTTATCTTGTTTATTTCTCATCATGATCAGTCCACAGAACTTGAAAGCTTGAAGAAATCTCAAAAACCATCTCATAAAAGCTCTTCATTTTACAAATGGGGAAACTGAGGGCCAGAGATAGATAAATTCTGGAATTTAGCATTCACCTTCTCTACCACCCTTTAATCTATATGGGGCTCTTTCCTCATCTGTAAATGATGAGGTCAATTCCACCTTCAAAATCTGTTTCTCGGAGCTTATGAGGATCCCATGAGATAACAAGGGTAAAGAAAGCACAAGGTCCTATACAACTGTTCAGTAGTAGGACCCCATTTTCTTTGAGAAAGCTTCACTAACTGTTCCCCAACCTCCCACCCAGTCAAACTGAGATTTGTTGAAGACTTTACTCTAAAAGGCCATGGTATCCATCCCTCTCCCATTGCATCCAGTCGTCCTGATCTATATCTTGCCACTGGACCCAGATGGTTCTGGAGGGGAAACTGAGGAAACTGAGGCAGGTGACCTGGTCCAGCCTCCCTCACTTAAATCCAAGTCACTTGCATGAAATGGCATCACCCCCCCCCCATGTCATAAACAAAGGACAGACCAAACACAACATTTCCACTCTTTCTGTTATTGCCCGCTTGCATTTTTGTTTTCCTTCCCAGGTTATTTTTTACCCATTTTCTAAATCCCATTTTTCTTGTGCAGCAAGACAACTATATAAAAATGTACACATATGTTGTATTTAACATATACTTTAACATATTTAACATGTATGGGACTGGCTGCCATCTGGGGGCTAGAGTTGGGGGGGAGGGAAAAAATTGGAACAGAAGGTTTTGCAAGGGTCAGTACTGAAAAATCACCCAGGCATATGTTTTGTCGATAAATATATTTAATAAATAAATAAATTTATTTATTTATTTATAAATATATATTTATGAAAATTAATTAATATATAATTAAAAAAACAAAGGACAAACAATAAGTTCACAGCATCATACGTGTGCCTTTCCTATGGGTCACCTCTATTCCATTTGGCAATCCAGTCAGTGACCAGCCCATCCACCAGATAGATAGCGACTCCTTGAGGGAAAGACCTGTTTAATTCTTGTCTTTGTATCAACGGGGCAGAGCAGAGTCCGCCACCCAGCAATGACCCAGTGAGCTTAATGAACACTGGCTGAACTGAGCTGACCCCAACGTATTGATCCTTTCTCTATCTTCCCCAGGGTCTACCTGAGCCTCTGATGGGGCCGGCAATCCATAAACATTTGTCTGAGGGACTAGTGCTTTCCTCCCTGCTCCCCGTTTCCTTCCTCTACCTTTAAAAAATAAAAAATAAGGATTTTCATAATCATGTATTTATTCTGTTTTTAAGAATTGCGCCTTTATGTTTATGGGCCTTCGGATGTCATGGAAAGGGAGCCAGAGGAAGAAAACGGGTGTCATGGCGGATGCTGCCACCGCGTGGCCATTCTCAGAAGTTCCTTCCACCACGAAATCCTTGGAGCTTTGGGGCCAGTTGCGTTTCCCTGCAGTTTTCTGGCCTATTATTGGCTCCTACCAGTCTCTTCTGCCTCATTTACCAAGCCCTCCTTCAGCTTAGGCCCCTGCGGCGCCCCTTCCCGCGTGGACATCCCCAAGGGAACAGGGGCCCACCTGGGCTTTCCTCAGTGGGAGAGGCCCCGGGGAGAAAAGCCCATCGGCCCCCGCGGCAGCCTCCATCATCCGGGACTCCCGGCCTGAGGGCAGCACATCCGTGGGCCCAAAGCGACGCCCAAGCCCGGCTTCTCCTGCCCCACCCGTTCCCCCCCCCCTAACATTCACTTTCCGCTCTGCGGACCCTCCTTTGCGCAAGGAGAAGATGGGGACTCTCGGGCCCCCAGAGCCTACAACAGCACCGGCCTGGAGTCTGGGAGACCCCAAATATTCCTAGATTCAAATGCGGCCTCAGACACTTAATGGCCGGGTGACAGTCCCACCACCCGTCTGCCTCCGTTTCCTCGTCTGTGAAATAAGTGGGAAAATCAAGGGCAAACCAGCGTCTCTGCCCCAATGATTGTGAATGGGGTCATGTCTGGCCTCAGATATTCCCCTGCTTTGTGACCCCGGGCATGCTACTCAGCCTATTTCCCTCAGTTTCCTCAACTGTGAAATGAGGATAATAACAGCATTTATTCTCCAGGGTTGTTGCAGAGATCATACAAGATACTTATAATATATATCCACAAATAAATATAAATACAGATAAATTAAATGAATAAAATAATAAATATATAATTGTGGACTTCCTCCCAGAGTGCTCCTCTCCGACCCCTGGGAATGGTCCCAAGAAAAACTCTCTAGTGTGGCTCACTGGAGCTGTATTTATGCTACTTCTCCAAGAGTGGGATTGTGGGATACCTCCCAGCATGCTCTCTGGCCCTAAGAACTTTAAGGGAGGTGTGAATTTGGATATTTCATACTAATCCCTGAAATCTCCCAAACATGTGAACTCCATTGAGTACTTAGATACTTATGAGCTCTCTAAAGGTGTGAACACAAGCATCGTTTCCATCAGTTGTACTTATTAGTACCTTGTTTTAGGTTCTGGCCCAAAATATCTCTTTCTAAGATCAAATCAATCATATTGAACCAGGCCAAATTAGATAATTATTGTCTCTATCAACTCCAATGGCTTAATAGTTTGTAAAGATTCCAACATATAATTATAAATAAAAATAAACATATAAATAAATATAATATATAAACATAATAAATATATATAAATTATATATTATATATATATATAAAACACACATAATACAGTACCTGGCACTATAGTGGGGACGACATTAGTGCTTATTTCCCCCCACACTTTTCTCCTCACATCTTCTAAGGGACAGAAAAATTGCCATCAGTGTCTATGAAGGGAACTCCCATATTGGTGAAATCAAGGGTCCCCAAAGTGGCAAAGAACACAGCTTTGGGATTAAGTGACTTTCCAGTAATTTGGGGAGGTCATTTCTTAGAGCTGGGCAATAATTTACTGTCTGAGTTGAATCCTCCATAAGAATCATCTCATGGACTTACACGAACTGATGCTGAGTGAAATGAGCAGGACCAGGAGATCATTATTTACTTCAACAATAATATTATATGATGACCAGTTCTGATGGACCAGGCCATCCTCAGCAACGAGATCAACCAAATCATTTCCAATGGAGCAGTAATGAACTGAACCAGCTACGCCCAGAGAAAGAACTCTGGGAGATGACTAAAAACCATTACATTGAATTCCCAACCCCTATATTTATGCACACCTGCATTTTTGATTTCCTTCACAAGCTAATTGTACAATATTTCAGAGTCTGATTCTTTTTGTACAGCAAAATAACAGTTTGGTCATGTATACTCATTGTGTATCTAATTTATATTTTAATATATTTAACATCTACTGGTCATCCTGCCATCTGGGGGAGGGGGTGGGGGGGGGTAAGAGGTAAAAAGTTGGAACAAGAGGTTTGGCAATTGTTAATGCTGTAAAGTTACCCATACATATAACCTGTAAATAAAAGGCTATTAAATAAATAAATAAAAAGGAAGTTTAAAAAAAAAAAAAAGAATCATCTCATGGACTATTCTGATGGACATGGCTCTCTTCAACAATGAGATGATTCAAACCAGTCCCATTTGTTTAGTGCTGAAAGAGCCATCTGTACCCAGAGAGAGAACTGGGGGAACTGAGTGTGGATCACAACATAGCATTCCCACTCTCTCTGTTGTTGTCTGCTTGCATTTTTATTTTCCTTCTCAGTTTTTTTCTTTTTAGATCTGCTTTTTCTTGTGCAGCAAGACAACTGTATAAATATATATACATATATTGGATTTAACATATATTTTAACATATCTAACATGTACTGGACTACCTGCTATCTAGATAGGGGAAAGGAGGGGGGAAATTGGAACAGAAGGTTTTGCAAGGGTCAGTGTTGAAAAATTACCCATGCAAATGTTTTGTAAATAAAAAGCTATAATAATTTTTTTAAAGAGCTACTATTAAAAGAAGAAAAAAATTACCCATGCATATGTTTTGTAAATAAAAAGCTTTAATAAATTTTTAAAAAGAATCATCCCATGGGGCTCAGCCCTGCAGGGCTGCAGAACAGCAGCACCCCCTTGGGCTCTCTGGCTCTGCCCATGAGGCTCCCTGCCTGTATTCTTCCTCCCCAAATTCTGAACCAGCTTCTTTTGCCCCAAACCACCCCCTCCTAGGGCTGAAGGAGAACCCATTTGTGAGCTCAGTTGTGAAAGCTGTGCAACAAGTGATCAGGAAGCAGATAAAAATCTGTTGATCTTGCTAGGAGCCCCATCCATTTTTAGGTTTGCACTCACAGGACAGATCCCTCAGGGGGAGGGACCCTGGAAGAGCCGGTGACTCTGAGAACTCTTCCTGAGGCGAGGAAAAAGTATCCCAGCCCTGCTGCCAGGCCAGAGAAGAGAGCTGAGCAGGATCCAGTTGGGAGGCACACATGCAGGATGAGTTAGCAAGTTCCCTGGGACTTAAATCCGATGGAACTGTGCGGGTGAACCTGGGAGCATCGTGTTGCATTGTCTGCAAGGGCAATTGAGAGGGACCCCGAGAACTGTGGGGAGACTCGTATGGACCCACTTGGGCAAAGTAGAGAAAATCAGGAGAATTCTTCAGGCAAAAACTACAGTCTTGTGACCAGAAATCAGAGGAAATCAGAATGAGAAGTGAGGGGTTGCAATGACCAGTCTTGGTCTTAGCAAAGCAATGAGGAAGTCTTCCCCTTTTTTTTGATTTAGGTGAGAACAAGGACAGGACGCTGTCCAATGTAGTCTTTATATTGGGTTTGTTTTTCTTAGTTTACATGAAGGGCTCAGCTGGGGAGAGATACATCTGGAAATGAATGTAATGGGGAAATTTTAAATATACATAATTTTTTTAAAATTAAGCTTCTAGAGGCCAAGACTTCCACCTGCTTTTTGTATAGTACCTAACAGGTTTCTCTGCACAATTAAGTATTTAATAGACGGTGACACACATCAGCTGAATCACAAAGTAGAGAATGGCAAAAAAAAAATAAAATGAAATGAAAATGAAGGCAGAGGGAAAAGCTGGGAGGGAAGAGGCCGAACTCTTTCATTATGAAAAGCTGAACCAGGAAATGCCACGAGGCTTCTATCAAGACCACACAGGACTGAGAAGGCTTTGATTCAGAGAAGTAGCTAAGAAGAAAAATCGGCCCAGAGACAACTGAAAATGGTCTTCAGCAAGCAGACTGGAGACCAGCCGGGAACAAATGTTCCCAAGACCCACTCTGTGTCTGCCACATCTTCCCAGGACTCTAAGCTCTCTGCATGGATGGAGAAGGCTTTCTACGAGTCGTGTCCACAGGACAGCTGAACAGAGACAAAATGGAGAAAGTCTGGGAGGGGTGGGATTTGCCACTTTACTCTATGTGCCTCAGTTTCTTCATCTGTAAAATAAGTATAAAATAATAACATATTGTTTTATATAAATATATTTATACATTATTAATATATAATATATTAATAATGTGTATAATGTTAATAATATATATTGAAATATATAAATATAGCCCAGGTTTATTGTAGGGATCAAATGAGATAACATGTAAAGTCCTCTCTGTGCATTAGAGAAGGGAATAAGGCTAAATTCTGGCCACTATTATTGTCACACAGTTCAAATCCAGACTCTCCTCGGGCTACAGAGGCTGTATTTTCTCCAAGAAGGCTCTCCTGGACCCAAACTGAGTCTTTGGGCCTCTTCTCCCAGCTGGTTTCTTTCCTCCTTTGCCATCTTGGGCAAACCCAAGAGCCTCTCCCTAAGCCTTGCCAGGGTTACTGCCTTTCCCATGGAGCCCACCGCTCTAGGGACAAGGATCCAGAAGTCAGAGTTCTCTTTTTGAGGTTTTTCCCTTTGCCCCCAGCTGCCTGACCTGCACTTTCACTCTGAGGCACTGGTGGAAATGTGAGAAACAGCAGGACCAAATGGACCTGGAAGAAGAAGACCTGGGTTTGAGTGGTCGTGTGATTAGGGGTCAATCTTTTGGTTTCCGAGCCTCAATGCCCCTCTCTAGGAAATGGGGAGAACACTAGCTGCATCACCAGCTCATGGGGATATTTCAAGGAAAATATTTTATCAGCTTGTTAATCAACAGGTATTTTCTAAGTGCCTACTGTGTGAAAGCCACTGAGGTTGGTTTGAAGATTATATCAACAAAAATGGAAGAACCCCTGCCCTCTAGGACCTTATATTCTGGGGTGGGAGGGGTAGGTCAACATATTCCATGTATAAGAAAACACCATATATAAATCAATCAACCAGCATTCATTAAGGACCTACTATGTGCTATAAACTATGCTAGACCCTAGGACCGCAAATAGAAAGAATCAAACTATTTCTACTCCCAGGAAGCTCACATTCCAACAAAAGAGTCAGAGTTGTTATTAGTGGGTTTGTTTGCTTTTCTGGAGGGGGCATTGAGGAAAAAGGGAGGGTCCCAAGGAGACAGAACTTAACCTTAGCTTTGAAAAAATCCAGGAGATGTAAGGCAGGCTAAGCGTGGGGCATAGCCTGTTCTGTGGCAGAGAGGCTGGAGACTGGATGTTGTGTACATAGAACACCAAGCGGGCAAAGCTGGCTGTGAAAAGAGTGTGCAAATGTATAACAGGAATCATATTGCTTGCCTTGCTGGAAGGAGAAAATTTGGGACTTGGTATTTTTAAAAGAATGTTAAAAATAAAATTTTAGATTAAAGTAAATTTAAACTTTTTTAAAGAACAGTTTATGATCCAAATATACAATAGATCTATCTAGATTATGAAAATCTTAAAATTGCAAGAGGAGAGTCTTTTTATAGCAAAAGCAAGAAAAAGCCACTGAAACTTCTTGAGTAAGGAGTGACAAGATCAGAACTATGCTAATAAGTGGGGTGATTATGGCCTTCACCATTGAGCCCATTTTGTTACACTCAAAGACCCAGCCACCACTGGTCTTACCGTGGTGAGCACAAGGAAGTCCCTTTACAGTGGCTGTGGCTCTTGCCTGGATTTCTCCTCCCGATCTGCTCCCCCTGGCTTCCCTGACTCCCTTCAAGTCTCAGCTGAAATCCCACATTCTTCAAGAAGCCCAGTCCCTTCAGTTCCAATATCTTCCCTCTGTGGATCACCTCCAATTGTCCTCTATGTATCTTTGTTATTGTCGGTTAACCACTTTTCAGTCACGTCCAACTCTCCATGACCCCATTTGGGTTTTACTAGCTAAGATTTGTGGCTTGCTATTTCCTTCTCCAGCTCATTTTACAGAAGGAGAAATGGAGGCAAACAAGATGAAGTGGCTTGTCCAGAGCTACACGGCCAGTAAGCATCTGGGTCAGATTTAACTCGAAAAGATGAGTTTTCCTGATTTCTGGCACTCTGTGCCATTATGGCACCACCTCGCTACCAGATACATCATATTTGCACATAATTATTTGCCCGTTTCTTCCTTTAGAATGTAAGCTCCTTGAGAGCAGGGGCTGCTTTTGTCTCTTTCTCCCCTGGCATATAATAAGTGCTTGATAAATGTTTATTAACTTGATATGAATTATTACTACAGTGATGGTCTTCTAATCCATCTCTCTGTCTTAGGTAAGATGACTCTTCAATTATCCCATAGGAAAAGCTGCCTTCTCTCTGAAGTCAAGAAAATCCCATGCTAATAGGGAGAAGGGGAAAAACATATTGAGGAGGATGCAACATCAGGGCAGATGGTAAGAGCCAGGGAAAGGTCCAGAGAGTGACCCTCATGAATAAATTATTAGAGTGGGCACCTCCATGACCTTCAAAGGTTTAGGGCTAAAAGTCACCCCAAAAGTCACTAGTCCAGGTTGCTTATTTTACCAAGAAGAAAACAGAGGCCAGACAGGTGAATGACCTCCTATTATGTCTCACTGTACATAAGTCCTGCTTCTGCAGGTTCCTTGAGGAAATAGAGTGAGCAGTTATTCCGCATTGCAGTCAAATAATCAGGCATCTATTAAAAACTGCAGGCAAATGTCTTGTGAGGGAGCAGAAGGCGATTTGCATTTTGGAGCAGCCCCAGGACCCAGGAGGAGCGAGCGTTCTCCCTCTCACCAAAGGTGGTCCCCACCCTCTACCTCCCAAAAGGCAATACTGCCATTTGTCTCAGAACTAGGGAAATCCTCCATCACCCGCGGAGCTCGCCATGCATCGTACCTGTTAGTGCCTGTCAGAAACACGCCCAATGTGCGAAAACCTTCGAACATCGCAGACAGAGGAATCCATTTAAGCAACGACCATGTTGGAAGCTCCTGGAAATGATGAATAAGTTATCGACCCCTGCCCTGAGTAAAGGGCTCTCTGTTCCAAGGGAAAAATCTGATGTATTCACAAATGACCATAAAACAAGGAGAATGTGACAAGAAACAGAGGAGGGAGAGGTGATTTTTGGCTAGGGGAATCAAGGAAGACTTCCCAGAGGAGCAGACATTTGAGTTGAACTTTAAAGAATAGGTTTGGGTTCTCAAACCTATCTTTTTGGGTAGTAGAATAGTAGAATCAGAAAGGTCAGAAATGTAACTTTGGCTGTCTGTGAAAGAGACTGACTTTGTTTCTTTATAGGCTGCCTTAGGAGACAGAATTCCTAGTTGCTCTTTGAAATACTTAGACAACTATCAGATCCTGCCCCTTGATTCTCCTCTGAACTAAACACCCCTGAACCTTCAAACGATCCTCAAGCCTTTTATCATGGTAGTCATCCTTCTTGGGTCATTTATTGATGTCCTTCCTAAAGATCTGATCCAGGGCACTCACTGTTTAACAAGAACACCATTTCTCTGATCCCAACAACTATATGTCTTAATGTAGTCCAAGATCCCGTTAATTTTTTTTTTGGTCACCATATATCTCTTTCAGAGAAATTGCTATCTAACTATACACTTCCCATTGTATGTTTGAAAAATCAATGTTTCAAACCCAAGTGGATGACTTTACATTTGTCTCTATCATATTTAATTTGATTTGATTCATCTCAATGTTCTAGTCAGTCTTTGGAGTTCTGATTCTGTTTTTTAGTCTATTAGATCTCCCTCTTAATTCTGCATCCTTTGAAAATCTGATAAATATGTTTTTATTGAAGGCACGGATGATAACGTTTAATAGCAGATGGCCAGACAGAGATCCCTGGGATACTCCACTGGAGACGCTTTTCCAGGCTGACACCAGATCATTAACAACTCTTCTTTGGCTTCTGCCAGTTCAGAATCTGCCTAAATAAATTAGAGTCTAACCCAGTTCTTTCCAGATTTTTAAAAAGGAGCAGAAGGGACATTATTAAATGCTAAATATTAAAACCTAGCTTAACTACCAGTCTAGAATTCCCGTGAATAAATTAAGTGACTTTGGACTAGAGTTTCAGATTGTTGTTGAGGACGCCATGCTGGTTTTGGGAGATTACTGCTCCCTCCCTCGTTGGATATTATCCGTTCCTTTTATAATATGCCCTAGAATTTTCCCAAAAATTGAAGTCACCTCATTAATCTATAATTCATAACACCCCAGTCTTTGTTTTTTTTTTAACTGAGACAACATTTACACTTCTCCAGTCCTGTGACCCAACTCCAAGTCCCAGGGATTTTTCCAAGATCACCGGCCATGGCTCATCAATCCTATCTGCCAAGTCTCTCAATCACTTCCAATCTCATTTATCTGGGCTTTGTAGCAGCCACATGCTCTTTCTATCGCCTCTTTAGCTTAGGTATCAATTCCCGATCGGTCATTTTTGGCCTGGCCTTTTCAGTCTAAAAATTATTTCCCTTGCACAGAAGCATCGGGGCATCTCTACCTTTCATTTGTTGTCCATTCTTGCCACATTAATCCCAAGTAGTGGCTCCTTTTTTAGTTTTCCTCTTGGACCCAATACAGCTTTAAAATAACCCCTACCAAACATTGTACTAACATGAGCTCATTCTGAGACTGACTGCCAGGCCCTTGAATCCATCGTCTATTAACTAACTTTATTTCTAGCCTCCTCCTTCTGTTAGAGACGTTGGTGAATGCAAACTCAGGAACTGGTGTGAGTGTGTATTAAACCACATTTTTGCACACTCTCAGACTATACAGAACTACATTAATATGATTTGTTATTACTTTAACTCTAGTATTTGACTTTCAGGACAACTAATGAGAAAAAAAAAAAAAGGACTTGATAGGAACACTGTAGGATTTTTGTTTAACTATGTACTAAAGGACTGTGGTATGATTGATTGAGTGCTGGGCTTTCTGACTTCAACTCTGGCCTCAGACTCATTAGCTATGAGATCCTGGACAAATCACTTAATCTTTTTTTCCCTCAGTTTCTTCATCTGTAAAATGAACTGGAGAAGGAAATGGAAAACCACTCCAGTGCCTTTGCCAAGAAAACCCCAAAGGAGATCACTAAGAAGTCTGTCAAAACCCTTTCTAGTTTGACTCCAACCTTCATTTCAGGCTTATTGTACATAATTACCCTTCTCACACAAAATGATCTGGCCAGCTACCCTTCTAATTCTTCCTCACACAACATACTATCTATTTCCCACTGTCTTTTTGGTGACTTTTCCACCCTTCGCTCCTCGCCTGGATGGCACTCCTCCTTTATATTTACTTTTTAGAATATTTAGTGTCCTTCAAGCGTCAGCTCCAGCTATTATTTACCCAAGGTCTTGCTTAATCCTCTGGTGACAGTTACCTTCACTTCAAAATTATATTATTTACTTTTTATATTTGTGTGCACATACACACATGTACTTGCCTTTATTAGATTGTCAACTCCTCGGAGGCATTTTGTTTTTCTCTTTATTTTCCTAGTATTTGACCCAGGGCATTTGAAAATGCTCATGGATTGGTTGATTGATTAGAAGGAAAACTTCCCACGTGTTATGACAACTACAGTCTTTTGGAAAGGACACAAAATCAAAGATAGAAATACTTCAGAGGGAGATAAGAAAAAAAGCATTTTTGTCTATGTTACCCATGCCCTAAGACTCTCCTATGATCGCGATCCTGGGAGTGGGGGTGAATCCACAAATGAATCCATTCTTGTCTTTGATTGCATTGAGCCCACTTTGAATTAATGCAGGAAAATCTCCAAAATATTACTTATGACTAGATTTTTCCCCAATGTCAGCAACATGTTCCTCAGCTTCCACAAAGGCATCCAATGTACAATATTGGGTAATAATAATCATAATTAATTGTGGTATATGAATATTATGGAATATTATTGTTCTGTAAGAAATGACCAGCAGGATGAATACAGAGAGGCTTAGAGGGTCTTACATGAACTGATGCTGAGTGAAATGAGCAGAACCAGGAGATCATTATATACGTCAACAATGATACTGTATGAGGATGTATTCTGATGGAAGTGGATTTCTTTGACAAAGAGACCTAATTCAGTTTCAGTTGCTCAATGATGGACAGAAGCAGCTACACCCAAAGAAAAAACACTGGGAAATGAATGTAAACTGTTTGCATTTTTGTTTTTCTTCTTGGGTTATTTTTACCTTCTGAATCCAATTCTTCCTGTGCAACAAGAGAACTGTTCGGTTCTGTACACATACATTGTATCTAGGATATACTGTGACATATTCAACATATATAGGACTGCTTGCCATCTAGGGGAGGGGGTGGAGGGAGAGAGGAGAAAAATCGGAACAGAAGTGAGTGCAAAGGATAATGTAAAAAATTATCCTGGCATGGCTTCTGTCAATAAAAAGTTATTATAATAATAAAAAAATCATAATTGTAACTAGTATTGATAAAGCACTTGGAAATTCAAAAAATACTTTTAAAATATTTTCTTATTTGATCTTCACAATCCCATGCAAGAGAATTTTATCCCTTTTTTACATATGAGGAAACTAAGGCAGCTCTGGATCACATAACTTTTTAAGTATTTAGGTTAGGATTTGAATTCAGCTCTCCATCTAGCGCCTTATTTGGTATTGCATAATCTTTATTTTCCCCCATATCTCATATATAAGTTACTAAAGAGTCCATGAACAAAAACAGAAAATTCAAATAGTCCATCAGTTCCTCCAGAAAGGGACCGAACTTGGTGATGTTGGGACAAATTTCTATCATTCTGGTGAATTCATTCTCCATTCAGCCACTAAAGCTAGTTTCCTAAATCACAGAGTCGAATTCATGGCACCCTCTTAGTCACTAAATTCCAGTGATTCCCTATTGCCTCCAGGAGCAAATGTAAAATGCTCTGGTTGGCATTCAGTGTCCTTCACAACCCAGACCCTTCCTACGTTTCCAGTCTTCTTACATCTTATTCCTCAGTATGCACAGTTGTTCTAGAAGCCTCCTGGCTGTTCCATGACCAAGATGTTCCATCTCTCAGTTCTTGGCATTCCCCATCCCCTAATCCCCATCCCCAACCATACCTAGAACGTTCTTCCATTGCTTCCTTTAAGTCCCATCTAAAATCCTACCTTCCACAGGAAGTTTTCCCCAACCCCTCTGAAATCCCATGGGTCCCTCCACTCATCTTATAGAAGTAGATTTGTTGATTCACTTTCTCCCTCACTAGATTGTAAAGTCCTTGAGGGCAAGCAATGTCCTTGGGCACTTAATAAATGTTTGTTAAATAAACAAATGAATCCCTCTCCCCCACAGTCTTTCCTGGAATCCTCAAAGACTTGTAGCACTGCCCCTTGGCTTTGACCTCCTTCCAGAAGACAAACCTAATTTGGAAGTAGCTGGATAAACAATTTGGAACTCTGCTTTCTGATGAACTGAGTGGTTTAACTCTCCAAGTAGACACTGAACCAGAAAGAAATGAATTGTCCTCCTCCTCTAAGGAGCGCACTTCTTCGGAAAACCTCCCACTAGAAAGTTTAGGGCACAAAATCTCAAACTTAGAAAACCTTGAACTTAGGGTCCCCAATCAACACCAATTCCCAAAGCCAGAACTATCCAAAAAGTCTCCCCTCTCTGGCTAGAAAGTTCGGTTCTGGGATCACATTGCTGAGTGAATTCAAAATCATTCTCCCCTCTGCAGAGGAGTTTGGAGGTCTAGAATAGTGTCCTTGAACTCTCCTCCCGGTCTGACCCCCATTTTCCATTGCTATGTACTTTCCTCGTCTGAGAAAATATACTTATATACATGTGTATACACACATTCATATACATGTACACATATAAGTATGTATACTAAATATACATGCATTGAGTATGTCCACTCCATCTCTTGGACTTGTGGGGAAGAGGGAAAAGAGAGTAGCTACAAGTGGCCAGGGTGGCTTAGACTGCTGAAGATGCTACCCATCCCAAGGTATCTCTCTATCACAATTCATAAACAGTCAACTCATAACTTTTTTTTTTTTTTTTTACTACAGTTTAGATGTATTTCTTGGGACCAAAACAGGTTACTTTGAGCATCCATGATGCTGGAAGAAAATTCACTCTATTTAAATTAGCTTTTTTGTAAAGGGGGATTTCTTGCTTTAGCTAGTTTCTATCTCCTTCAGAGGGTCACATAATTGTCTGCACAATGAGGCTCCTAATAAATATCCATTACATGATGTTGAATAAAAAATATATATCCATGCATGCATTCTTATACCACCATTGATGTCTTTATTCTTAAACTCCTCCACTGTATACAAGCACTCATTCAATCTTATATTCATACATGTTTACAATCCATATAGAACAGTGGGCTCACACCGGGGAGACCGACGGCTGATGGTCTCAGAGAGAAATGAGCAATTGCAGAGAGCCTAAATCCCCCAAAGATGCTACAACTGGATCCTTCCATGTGAGCAAATTTAATCTCGTGTACATAAGAGTCCACCCAACTTGACCTACATAGGATGAATCTTAAGCTCATAGATTTGAAGATAAAGGAACCTCGGTTTTCTTATCTATAAAATGGAGCTAGTAATAATTTCATTACTTTCGTGGTACTTATTTTTTGATATTTATGAAGCTCAAATACTATAGAGATTATGTAAACATAATCTATTTGTATTAACATCCTTTTAAATCCCGTGACTTTCATGAACTGTTTCCTGAGCTAACAGGGATTTCCTTCTCTTTCTTATCCATTTGCTGCTGGGTCATTTTTCAGTGGTGGATATCTCTCTGTGATCCCATTCGGCAAAGACACTGGAGAGCTTTCTTATATATAGTAAAAATAAAAAATAAAAAAATAGCTCTCCTGTGTGTGTCCCAGTACTCATTTCCCGTCATCCTTTCTGTAGGGATGGGGGCTTGAGTTCAGTCATAGAGGGGCCTGAGCAAACAAACAGATCCTGTGAGCTCCGACCCCCAGAGCTCCACGGAAAGAGCCAAGGAAGCTCCATCCATTGCTGATGAGCATCTACCGGCATCCTCCGGCTCTGTCTGCTGGTTCTGTGCGCATTCTCCCCAGCGCAACACTATGAATCAAATAAAGCACAGGCAGCTTGACAGCTGTATCCCAGCACCGATTAGCACTGACCTTGAACCCAGGTATAGACAGAGCTTGGGGAGCTCCTCTCCCATGAGTTACACCGGCTGTACGCCTCTGTCCTTTGCAATTCTTGCTAACTGTCCGGCGCCTTGCAGATAAGCTTAATAAAAGTTTGTTGATTTACTGAAACTCTGTTCACTCCCCTCTGATCTAGAGCCTGAAGCCTTAGGAGATAAAAAATGCCTCTTGCCTTGGTTATGTAACAATCATTATTGTTAAAGCCCGGATTTCAGACGGGGTGATTTGGTGCATGCTGGCTCAGGCTGAAGAAGCAATCTTAGGCTATCAATTGGAGATTTTTCTTTGCCAAATGCAAGGATCATTATAGAACTATGTTTTCCCGAATCTGCCTCATTTAGTTTTCAAGATCATTAACTCTTGGCAAAACTTGGCTTTCTCTTTCCAAATAAGTTTGGGCTGCTAAAAATGCTAATAAAGGTAGAGAGGATGTATTGAGACTAATTTACATAATAGCTACAAATCTCAGGACGTTACATGTTCACGACTCTGAATATTTCATTAACATGGTATAGTTAAATACTAACATTTTTCTTCCCCTACCAAGCTGAAGGCAAAGCCAGGAATACAGACTTTGGCAGACCTTCTCCAACTGGAAGAGTTTAGTATATGGGCCCAGAAATGGACTCCATCCCAAGGAATGGTCCCGTTAAATTCGGAGGAGCTCATCACCTGGCTGGCCACAAGATAATGAATGATTTGCCCACAGCCATTGTTCAGAATGGTAATTAGGTCAGAGAGGTGACTATCTTATGCTGGGTTGAATACTCATACTACAAAATTGTATAATTGTAGGTAGTCAGGTGTCCCAGTAAATAAAGCACTGGGACTAGAATTGGAAAGACCCGAATTCAAATCCAGTGTCAGATATTTCCTAGTTATGTAATTCCGAGGCATTAATAAATATGCCTCAGTTTCCTCATCTGTAAAATGGGGATAATAGCATCCAAGGATTGTTGTGAGAAACAACTAATAATTCTAAAGTGCTTAGCATCATATCTGGCATGTAATGAGTATTATATGTGTTATTATTATTATAATATCACAGCTCCTTCATAAGGTGAAATCATGATTTTCACCTTCAGAAATTTGTCTGGATTCTGCACTGGTTAATTATTAGAGAAGTAGTCTGCTATCAGGGAATCAAGTACCTTTAATACACAGTGATTTCACTTAATATGTTAAACTGCTGGATGGAAAAGTTGTGCACAAAGCAAATGTTTGTATATCAAATCATATTTTCCGGTGGATATTTTTCAGAGGTGTGTGAGAAAAAAAATTATCCCAGACACATGGTTTGGAATTGCAATAATTTGTAATGAATTGAAATTCTTATGATTACAAGGAACTCAGATAGGAATGGGAGGCTGGTTGGTGGGTGTGAGTGAGGATCAGTATTTTGTCATAATGGGTTTCAATAGAGAGAAATGGTGTATAAATTCACAATATTAAAAGCTACTTCCCAAGAGACCAATGGCCAAATAATATGTCTAAGTGATTATGAAATAAAAAATACAATCAACAAATATCTAAAAGAATGTTCAAACTTGCAAATGAGCCCAGAAATGTAAAATTAAACAACTCTGAGGTCATAGTTTACACTCATCAAATTTTCCAAAGATATAAAATTTGTTGGTGGTCCTTAAACTAACCATGTTAGTTGACTGGTGAGGGTGAGCCTGGGAACTGGTCCAACCATTCTGGAAAATAAAATAGAACTGTGTAAGAAAAGCTATAAAATTGTTCATGCCCTTTGATGCAACCATCCCACAACTAGGTTTATATTCCAAAAGAGATTATTGTCAGCAGGAAAAGGCCTCTCTACAAAAATATTCATAGCACCTCTATCTGCAATATTATTAGCAGCGAAAATGTTGGAAACCAACCGTGTGCCAGTGATAGGGGAATGGCCAAAGCCAACTGAATATTGTTGAATGTAAGAAACAAAGAATAAGAAAAGTTAAAAAATCGATCAAAAATCTTGTTTGAAGTGATATACAGGTGAAAAAAGACAAAGAAACACACATAGGAACTAACATGGTTGTTGAAAGTGTCTTTAGATCGCAACAAAATCTGATTTTAAAAAATGAGCATTGTTAGGAATGAATGAACAAATAGCATTTATTAAACATTGTACAAATTGTACAAATCTTTGTAAGAATGTAAGGTGGGTGGGGAACAGATAATAGTTAGACCAGGGTTTCTGGGGATGCAAATATGAAAGTCCCTGCCCTCAAGGAGCTTACATTCAGTGCTTAGCCTGCCTATTTAAATGCTTATTTAAAGCCAGACATTCAAATGGAGAAGACTACGTGTGTGGAAGAGAAGTGGTCTGGGAAGGTTTGAAAAGTCACTATAACTAATGGATTTATGCTACTGTATGGACCTTCCTCTTCTTCTGCCAAATAGTCAACTATAGAAATACAAGACCACCATTAGTGATCAGTCCTCATCACTTTTTATGCTATTTTGCTTATCTATTAATAGGGGAACTCTACATTGTGGTGGATTGAATGGGATTTGTATGATGGGCAAATACAAAATTTATTAATAAAAGAGAGAGAGGACACATTTTAGGGAACTGGAAGTAAGCTAGTTATATGGTGAGACTGAGGGAGAAGAGATGTTCAGGACACACAAAAAAATCAAGATCCCCTGCTCTAAGTAGCTCTGGTCCTTCCGATCCTAATGTTTGCCACATGGAGTGTTTCCTCCTGGTCAATGGGCCATTTCTAGACACTTAATTCTCCCAGACCTCTGGGGAGGGCGCTAAATCCTTTCCCTACTAATCCAACCTCAACACATTCATTAATAACATTGTTTCATTAATCACCAAGAATGTGGAAATTCACTCACTTTCCAGCTGGCCTCTTCCAAGCCAAATGAGGAATTTCCTTGTTTTTCTTTTTCAAAAAGACCTAAGGTAATGTCAGTGGCTTCAGTGTCTACTCCAAAGACATCTCTGCACCAAGAGCATCATCCACCTTTTGGATCAGTAACTTACCACCAGAAAGGACAAACTCACAGATCTGGAAAAAGAAAGCCTTGGAAAATCTGACAGAGCTGCTTTATTTCAATTATTTCTTACTAATTACTTAGTAATTATTATTATTTATTTAAGCTCATTATTCTCTACCTCTTCTCAGAGACAATTATCAACATATACAGAGGACTCTCTGTCTCTCTCTGATCTAATCCATCCTCCACAGAATAGCCAAAGCAATCTTATTAAAGCACAGAGCCGACCATGTCACTCTCCTCCCCAGTAAACTCCAGGGACTTCCTATTACATTACGTAGAGTTCTTACCCAGCCCTGCTGGCCCTTCATGTCCCTCATACACCACATTTCATCACCCAGCTTTCCCTCTCCCTGTGATGTCCTTCCTAGCCTTTACCTCTATTACCTCTTAATGTCCTCCAACCCTCAAGGTTAGCCAGAATGAATCAGAAGGCAGCCCACTGCAAAAATGATGCTCTGGAATAGGGGCAGGAGTTGCAGCTGGAGTTCCCCAGTGATGAGGACCTGAAAGAAGGGCCTGGACATGGACTCCTTTGGGCAGAGGGAGAAGGGACTGGGACACTGAGGTTTCACCAGCTAAGTCCCCAAAGAACGCTTGGGAATCCCAGAATTTAGAACAGTTACCAAATAGTCTGAGCCTGGGAATAATATCTGGTCTGCCTCAAGCAACTCATGGGTCTGGAGCTGGGGACAAGGTCAGATCAAATACTGCCTCCTCCATGGAGTTTTTCCTGATTACTCAGCTGATAGTGCCAGCCCACAAAAATCACCTTGTACTCATTTGCATGTTCTGATAAGTATACAAGCTCTCTCTACCTTTAGAACAGAAGTTCCTTCGGGGCAGTTTTCTTTATTTGTATCCCCAGTGCCTGGAATTAATAAATGTTGGCTACTTGATTGACTGAATGAGAGAAGGGAGCAGAGAAGCAGGTGAGTGATGTAAGGTGAGAGCTGATAGGGAGTCATTAAAATAAATACAAATCTTTGTTAAGAATATAAAGGGGAAAAAACAGATTAAACCTGGGCAAAAATAGGGTTTTCTCCTTCCCTAAGCATCTTTCAGAAAGGCTGATCATGAGTTAAATTGGTCTCTGGAAAGGCAATCCATTGATCATGCATCCAGTTGGATTATGTGGCCTCAGGACTCCCTTCTAAGCGGAGATTCTGGGACTGCTGGGTCTGAATTAAATTCATTGGAATATCGTGGGTTCCAATCCAATGGCCTCACTGAGGATTATCATCATCCCCATTCTGCAGATGAGGGCTTGGGCTGAGAGAGGGGATCCTGCCCCTGACTCACCACCACCCCCATCGTCTGAGGCAGAATTCCCATCCAGATCCTCCTGACTCCAGGACTAACAGGCCATCCTCCATACCACCTTCAGGTCACCTTCTCTCTATCTGCCTCCTCTGTGGCAGGTATTGATCATAAGCTGCACTTACTCCCATAGCGCTTTTTGCAAAACTCTCTCATGAGCACTTTGATATAAGAGGTTCTTGTGAAATGTGTGAAACGATGCTTCACTTTTGGTCGTTGGCTAAGGCTCTCCTGGTTAGTATTTATAGATGGCCAGAAAACAGATGTTTACCCATTTACTGTGATGAGTTTACATATATATATGTCATACCTATATATAATATAACATTATATTATATATTACATCTCTATATATAATATATATTTATATATTGAGTTTCTCTATTATTGGGTATTATTTTGTAGTGGAGGCAGATCTGGCTTCGGGACACAAGATCACTTTTGACACATCCTCCCTGGGTGCCCCTGCCAAGTTAATTAATGGCTCAATACCCTAGCCAGCTCTCTAAGACTCCAGATTACAGAAGAGGTGTCAACCTGCATCGATGAAGGGATTTTCCTCATCAAGGAGCTCCCTTTAATTCAGGGGTCCTCAAACTTTTTAAATAGGGGGCCAGTTCACTGTCCCTCAGACTGTTGGAAGGCCCGACTATAGTAAAAACAAAAACTTTGTTTTGTGGGCCTGGGTGAGGGAGATAAATGTCCTCAACTGCCGCATCTGGCCCGAGGGCCCGTAGTTTGAGGACCCCTGCTTTAAATAATGAAGCCAAAGGAACTGTACTTATCTTTAAAACCATCCACATTAGCATCTCACACTAGTAATAGACAACAAAAAGCTATGTCAGATTTTGTGCTCCAGAGGATTTTAACCAACCAGATTAGGGTGGAGTCCATCAACATCCAAAATTGAAATGCTTTTAAAAAGGAACTAATCTTGCTCATTTGCCATGGTTTTTCTCTTTTCTATTTGGATTCATCTTTATTCAAGCAAGGCTTCTTTTTTCCCTTAAGAACTATCTGGAAATGCAATCTCACTGGAGCAGTGTCTCAGATCTTTGGCTATTACTAACCTAATTTCAGTCCCAGAAATCAAAGCCTAAAGCATTAACAAGATGCTAATGCTAAAAGAACATGCATTTAAAAACCAGCTGAGATCAGATGGAGTTCATCCACCTAGCCCATGACCCACCCGAATAGCGAACCTGCCTTTCCCGTTCAAACACAATTTTAGTTTTTGCCAGGTCCTTAGTGACTTCTTTAAACCGAGTAGGAAAGCAAGAATCTGCCGGTTTATATTGATTTTTACCTTCTCCCCCATTCACTCTGCACATAGAAGACACCCAAGAATTAATGATCCATGTGTCTGTGGGACTTTAAAGAGATACTCTTTGTCTGAAGCCAACAGTCAATCCCTCTGGTTCCATTAACCAAGATTCGGGAAAAACAAACCCTCTTCAAAAACATCCCTGTAGCCAGCTATCCACTCCCTAACCTTCTTTTTCTTCCAACGTCCTGACCTTCAACTGGAAAAGCTATGTAAACCACCTGTGAGCTAATTACTAATGACTTCGCTCCTGCCCAAGATTTTAGTCACCAAGGAGACACATTTCAGGCTTCTTCTGGAAGGAGCGTCTGCTCCTTCACAGATCTGTGCCTGCCAAAGATTCCCTTCCCCTTCCCCTCCCCTCTCCTTTCCTCTCCGGTTCTCGTCATTTCTCCCACATTTCTTAAGTTTAGTGAGAAAAGGCTGCCCTTTAATAGATTATCAACAGCCAATCAGAGCGTTCTTGCTGTCCAGCAAGAGTCCAGGTCAGCTTTTCTGGGCTGTACACACGGATTACCCAACACTTCTCTCCTTGCCTAAGATGTGTTGCTTTTCCTGCCCTGCCTCACCCCCCAAATGCCCCCTGCTCCCCACTTCTGGGTGCTGGGCTATCTGGAAAGCCTGGATAGTAGAGGAAAGCTGTTTTAGTGCAGAGCTATAAAATTGTGCAGGCCCTTTGATCCAGCAGTGTCTTTATTGGGTTTATATCCCAAGAGATCATAAAAAAGGGAAAACAAACTAAATATTTGTGGCAGCCCTTTTTGTGGTGGCAAGGAACTGGAAACTGAGTGGCTGCCCATCAGTTGGAGAATGACTGGATAAGTGATGCTCTATGAATGCTATGGAATATTGTTGTTCATCAGCAGGATGATTTCAGAAAAGCCTGGAAAGATTTACCTGAACCGATGCTGAGTAAAATGAGCAGAACCAAAAGAATATTTATACAACAAGATTATGTGATCAGTTCTGATGGATTTGGCTCTTTTCAAGAAGGAGGTGATTCAAGACAATTCCAATAGACTTGTGATGATAAGAGCCATCCACATTCAGAGAGAAAACTATGAATCAAAATATAGTATTTTCACTTTTTTTGCTGTTTGTTTCTTTTACTTTTTCTTTCTCATTTTTTCCCTTTTGAGCTTATTTTTCTTGCACATGATAAATATTGTGTGGGTCAGACAGCATTTAATAAAAAAAAGCTGGAGAGATCTCTAGAAGCAAAGCATCCCACCCATCCAGCAGACAATCAAAGGGAGGAAGCACCGTTAGGGGGCAGGGTCAACACTTTTTATCCCTAACGCAAATACCCCCTCCCACCACTGACCCTCATCCTTATTGGCTGAGGATCTTACATTCTAAACGCGGGAACTACCCAAGAAATTGAACTTGACCCATAAGTACATAGTTGCCCATATTTGATCTAAACAGAAAGACACTGATATCATAGGAGGATAACGAGGGGACTTAAGTATGTCCTTAGGGGATAGCAGGGAGGGGACTTAAGTACTCCCTCGACTTGATGCTTAAAGTCCTTCAGGCCTACTCCAACTCGGAAATAGATGAAGCCTCACTCAATTTTCACAACTGTCTTGAAAGATCTCACCTCATCTCGTTCAATATGAAAATATGTTTAGAAGAATTTCACGTTTAACCTATATTGGATTACTTGCTGTCCAGAGGAGTTGGGAGGAGGAAAGGAGGAGGAAATTTTTGGAACACGAGATTTTGCAAATGTGAATGTTGAAAACTATCTTTGCATGTATTTTGGAAAACAAAAAGCTGTTATTATTTTTCTAAAAAAAAAAAAAAAAAAAAAAAAAAGACCCAGCTTCTTCATCTATAAAATGGGGAATGATATTTACATAGGTATATAATGTTATTTTCTACAAGGTAGGGGACAACATATATAAACGTGTATGTTATATTATCATCTGTAAAATGAGGAATTATATATACACATAAATATGTTGCTAATCTATAAAATGTAGAATCACATACACACATATATATGCTATTTTCTTATCAGCAAATTAGGGAATAACAAACATAAAACACCAATGTTATATTCTCATCTATAAGATGGAGAATAATATATATATATTATATACATACATATACATATACATTTGCAACTGTAAAATGGGGAATACTATATATATATATATTATGTGTCATATAAATATATCATATCTCATAGAGTTATTACAGAAAAAGCAATGTGTTATAGAAAAAACATTATATGCTTGTGTAGATTCTATTTTCATTCAATAGTTTTCTGATGTTCAGATTGTTCCATTTTCCAAGATTTTCTGGTTTTTAGAAATTTCTGCACTGGTCCCTTTCTTCTCCTTCCTCTTCTTCTTCCTCATCTCCTTCCATTTTCTCTCATCTGTAAAATGAGCTGGAAAGGAAATGGCAAAGCACCCCAGTATCTTTACCAAGAAAAGCCCCAATGGGGGCAAGGCTGCCTAAGGGGGTCTAATTTCAGAATAGAAGTTCAGAGGAAGTCCAAGGCTGAGGGTCAGGCCCCAGCAGAAAGAGTGGCCCCCTGTAAGAGCAAGCTGTTACCCTCCAACTGGAGAGAACACAGAAGATCAAGTTCAGCAGATTCACTCATCTGGCATAGACTACAGGCTGCACAGCACTTGCAGATAGTAAGTGCTTAATACGTGTTGATAGTTTTATTCTACTGAGAAGATCCATTTACCAAGCGCAGCCCAATCCAGCAGCAGCTGCTCAGGGCCAGAGTAGCTTTTCCTGGACCAGTAGAGAAGTAGCTGCCCCCCACCCCAGCCCAGTACCCTAAATCATATTAGCCCATAGAGCCCCAGGGACTGACTCATCTAAATGAAGCCCCAAGCCCAGAAGCCCAGCTTTTCCATTACTGGACCCAAACCTTCCAGTGAAGTTTGAAAGGACTCTCCCAAGTAGGAAACCATGTCCACTTCGTGTCCAGAGTTGGGTTCTCTTTGCTGCTTGTTGACTTCCTTTCACTCACTTCTTTCTCTCCTGGCTCTGATTTTGACTGTCCATTTCTCCCCCATGCCTCAGTATCCCCTTCTTGACCCTTGGGCCCTCCCAAATTTTCTCCTGGAGCCTGCCTTTTGAGGAAGTCTCCCTGCCCACCATTCCCCTCCTTCCTGGCTTTGTTGGGGACTTTTCAGGCTTCTACATGATTCAGTCACCTTCTTACCTTCAGGGATGCCTTTTCTGGAGGTAATAGATATTTACTCAGATATACTTACTAGGGATCCTGGGAAAGTCACTTTACCTCTGTCTGCCTCAGTTTCCTCAACCGCAAAATGGAGAAAATAGTATCTACCCGGAAGGATCATTGTGAGGATCAGATGAGATCATAGTTAAAAAAGCCCCTGGCACAAAATAGGCACTATATAAATACTTATTCCCTTCCCTTCCCTTCCTTCCTCTCCTATGTTCTTTTCACTCCAAAAGATCAATCTACCCTTATAGCCCCCTCCAATTCATGAATTTCTTCTCAGAATTTCTATTTTGAAAAAATGCTAAAACAAGCCACAATGCTCACTTTCCTCTCTCTCTCTCTCTCTCTTTCTCTCTCTCTCTTTCTCTCTCTCTTTCTCTCTCTCTCTCTCTCTCCCTCCCTCCTTCCCTCTCTTCTTCTTTTTCTTCTTCTTCTTCTTCTTCTTCTTCTTCTTCTTCTTCTTCTTCTTCTTCTTCTTCTTCTTCTTCTTCTTCTTCTTCTTCTCTCTCTCTCTCTTTTTCTCCTTCCTTTTTTCCCTCCCTTTCCTCCTCCCCTTCCCCCTTCCCTCTTCTCCTTAGTCACTGAATTTCTCCATGGAATTACTTTCATTACCTTCCCTCTCCCCTGCCTCCACCAAAACACCAAAATTTTCAGTTTCCTTTTATTTACTGTCTTTCCCCTTCTGAATATAAACTTCTTAAGGAAAGAATTATCATATGTTTTTGTGGGAGAATTAATCCAAGTTTTGGAAAAAATGCTTTGGAACTACTTTTCTTGCTTATTGCCATTTAAGTAAATGTTTTTGCAAAATAATTGTCTATTAGATGATTATTAAAGAGAATCATCCACAGAGTTACCCCTAGAATCCTGAGAGTTATAGCAACCGTCTCTCTGGGGACCCAACCTATAAATGTCAGAGGCAATTGAGTCAGCTCTGAGGTAGGTGTTACTTTTTTTCTTATGTTAAATGATCTACAAATTTCTAATTTCATTCCAATCCCATGAATGAACCACCAGAAAATCCTGAGTCAGACCTGGCTTATAATATGCAAAAAAAAAAAAAAAAAAAAGCTGGTTGGAAACACAAATTCAACAGGAGCCTTGGTCAAAACAGATCCTGTCATCTTAGAATTCATCGTGGCCAAGGAAGAAAATCTAGAATTTATTTATATTCAGATGTGGCTAAGGTTTTAGAAAAGCAAATTCCAAAAGGTCCAATGAGATTCTAGATACAATGCCATGACCAGAGTTTCTAATCACTAAAATTGGTGACTTAAGAAGATTGAGAGGCTTAACCATGAAATTCTGGCTACAGGATCATAAAAGAACTGAATGAGAAAAAACAAACGAGAAGTTTAAAGAAAACAAGCTGGGGAATCCTCCAATGAGTTGTGATTTTAAAATTTTATGTAGAAAAAATGAAAGAAGGGTTGCATAAACAAAGACAATAAGGAATGTAATAATAGTGATATGCAAATATAAAGGAGAACACTAGGGCAATAAAACCCAGAGTGAGCTGAGGCTGATAAAAAATGCTAAGATCAAGAAAAAGAATCAGGTAGGGATTGGCCCTTGGCTTAGGGCAGATGGTGTAATTAAAAGATAACAGAGAGAAAATAGCTATTCAACTCTACTCCAGCTTTTTATCTTTATCAGAAACTTTTATCCCTCAAAAGGCCCTATCATAAAACAATTGGAGGATGGGAGTAGATGCCTTTTTACAACTACTGCTAGAGGAAGAGATTGTAAAAGAAAAAAATAGACAGCTTCAATTACATAAAATTCAAAAACTTCTGCATAAACAAAAGCAATGCAGCTAGGACAAGGTAGAAAATTGTCAATTGGGAAAGAATTGTTTGACTAATGGAAATATGTTTAACAGGATTGTACGTGTATGTCTTATATCAAATTGCCTGCTGTCTTGGGAGGGCAAGGAGAAAGAAGGGAGAAAAATTTGGAATCCAAAATTTTATAAAAATGAATGTTGTAAACTATTGATGAATGGTGTTTTAGACAGAGAGAAACTAAGAATTGATCCCTGAAGCAAGCAGGGAGAAAGTACTGATAGAGATCATGGTCCCACCCTCTGGGGAGATTTTCCAAATCTGAAATCCAGGTTATATCAAACCCCTGAGATCCACCTTCCGTAGAAGCCTCGAGCACTCTGTTATGCCCTGTCAGAAATCCAAAATATGTCCCTTAGGTTAAATGTTCCCTAAAAAAAATCTATTTATGGGCTGTCCCATAGCTACTGCCCTTCTTTGGATCAGCCCACTACAGCACTCTGTCTCATAGTGTCTTTCTCCTTACCTCCTGCCCTCCATGTCACATGGTATCTCTCCTAACTCCATTATGCTTTCAACCCCACTTCTCCTCCTTATAGCTAACTAACTCTTTTAGGGTACTAAATCCCTTTTGGGATTTAGCCTGCCAGCTAAGGATATGCCCCAATCTCATATGTGCTCCCTTTCTACTGGTAAGTGTGCGTTCCACTGAGGAACTGGTCTTTCATATGCTCTCCCATTCTATTTCATATTTGCCATTTCTAGGGTCTATTTGTATACCTTCATTTTTCTTGTAACATCTTTCCTAAATAAAACTACCTTTTGTTCAAGATACTAGCCATTGTGAATTCTTCACATGACCAAACCCCAGATTTTGGTGCCTTCCATCATCTGGTGTCTACATCATTTTGGTCTCCAAATTATCTTTATATGTAATTGGAAAAAAAAATTATGAAAGGAAAGAATTGTATCAAATATCTCTGAAGAAAAGTCATCTAAAACATGTAGGAAATTAATAAAACTATTTAAAAACAAGATTTTCAGTAGGGAAATGGTCAATAGATGTGAACACATTTCAAAAGAAGAATCATGAACTATTGATAATATTATGAAAGACTATTCCAAATCACTATTAATAAAAGAAGCACAAAATGAAATATCTCTGAGGTTTAATTCTTCATATTCCACTTTGGCAAATTGACAAAAATGAAACAAGATCTTCAGTAGGGAAATTGTCAATGGATGTGAATAGTTTTCAAAAGAAGAATCATGAACTATTGACAATATTGTGAAAGAAATCACTAGTAATTAAAAAAGACACAAAATGAAATATCTCTGAGGTTTAATTTTTCATATTCCACTTTGGCAAATTAACAAAAATGACAAAAGACAGAAAAATCAATGCTGGGAAAGGAACTATGGAAAGGAAGGCATACTTACACACTATTGAATGATAGATTTAAACCTTCAAGGACTGTAGAAATGATCATATGCAAACTCCTCATTTTAAAGATGAGAACTGAATTTTAAAGAGTTGAAGTAGAATCACACAACTTATTAAGTATCTGGATCCCAGGTTGTCATTGTTCAAACTAATGTTTTCTATTCACCACCCATTCCCATTCTCTTCAACTCAACTTTCCATTCTAAAGCTACTCAAAAGTTCTGTGTTCTCTGAAATGCCTATTCCATAGATAACAAAATAAATTTCAACTCAAAACTTTTCCTTTGTTGCTCCCTCCATTTTCCTGCCTTTTCCCTGTTGCACAACTTACCCAGCTATTCTTTCTATTCCTAAGTGCACTGTCACCTAGGTCACACTGTCGCTGTGCACCTAGGTCACTGTCACGTGTCCTAGTGGAAGTTAGATTACTCCTTGCTCCCCTTTACCACTTCCAAGCTTGCCTTCTGCCACCATCATTCCATAATCTTTCTTCCTTGCACTTCCTTCCACTTATTATTAATCAAAATTTTGGTAGCTGCTGTCAGCAGACCTCCAGGATACTCTCCTTCCTTCTTCCATGAGTCCAGGGCTTGGTTCACAGGCTTTATGTGAACCTCCTGCCCTCATGCTAGAGAACTACAACATATTTATTGATATTTTTTCAAATAATCTAATTTCCCTTATCCTTCAATTCCACAACAACAACATAGAAATTTATTTTGCCATTGCCTGTAAGTATTCCATATCCTTACTCATGAATTCTAAAATTCTTTTACCTATTCATAATCTATTGTCATTTTCTTCTCCTGCTTTGTTACCCCAAACAACAGTCTTCATCCTCCCTTAACCTCCAATTCCATCACCCCTCAATTCTCTCCTGGGCATGACCTCTGTACTGGCTATGGTCTTCTACTTTCCCCATGTTGACTCTTTGGCAAATCAATTCTGTTCTACATTGTTTTCTTCTTTCAAGGATCTTTCCCCTTTAATCCTTCAACGATGTTGTCCTTGCAAACTCCAGTCTTGGATTACTCATCCATTGCCTTCATTCCTATTCATTCACTGCTGAACAAAGCTAGAGAAAATCATGAAACCACATTGCATCCCTCTGATATTAATCTGGACTGGACGCTCACTGAAGCAAGACAACCCTTTCATGCATCCTTAATCAAGTCACTGTTCCATTCTCTATCATGGCTCTTCTAAAACCTTTTCATTACTCCTTAAACTTACCACAACTCTCCCTCTCCCTATTCTCCCAGCTGAGAACTTTGCCTTATGTTTCACTGAAAATATTCAGGCCATTTGAAGACAACTTCTCCCCCTTTTCTCTTCTTACATCACTCAAATGCTTTCTGCTATTCTCTTCTCCCTCACTCCTGTCTCCCATGAAGAAGTGACCCTTCTCCTTACCAAGACAAATCCCTTTATCTGCATGAAGGATCCCTGTCCATCTAGTTTTCTTCCTTAGTTTCCCCCTTTATCATACCTGCAATCTCAACAACTTTCAGTGTCTCCCTATATACTGAATGCTTTCCTGATGCCTGCATATACATCCATGTCTCCTGCCAAGTCAACCTCTTTCCTACTTTGATCTTCCGTGACTGTGGAACTGTATATCTCCTCCCTTCAGTGGCTAAGCTTTTTGAGGAGGCTGTCTATGGTAATTCCATTTCCTTTACTCTGTCCTCTTAACACCTTGTAGTTAGGATTCCAACCTCATTATTCAACCAAAACTATTCTCTCCAAAGTGAAAGAAAGTTTCTTCTGTGTTCTGCTTATTTCATTTTGCATCAGTTCATGTAAGTCTTTCAAGGTTTTTCTGAAAGCTTATTGCTCATCATTTTCTTTTCCTCCAATTAATAATATTTTATTTTTTTCTAATTAATGTAAAGATAGTTTTCAAAATTCATTTTTGTATTGTTCCAGATTTATCTCACTCTCTTCTTTCTTTTCTTCCTTCCTTGCTTCCGTCCTTCCTTTCTTTGTCACTTAGTTTATATTTTATCTTTTCTCAATTATATATAAACAAAAAGTTTTTTTTTTTTTTATTTAATAGCCTTTAATTTACAGGATATATATACATGGGTAACTTTACAGCATTAACAATTGCCAAACCTCTTGTTCCAATTTTTCACCTCTTACCCCCCACCCCTCCCTAAATGGCAGGATGACCAGTAGATGTTAAATATATTAAAATATAACTTAGATACACAATAAGTATACATGACCAAAACATTATTTTGCTGTACAAAAAGAATCAGACTCTGAATTATTGTACAATTAGCTTGTGAAGGAAATCAAAGATGCAGGTGTGCATAAATATAGGGACTAGAATTCAATGTAATGGTTTTAGTCATCTCCCAGAGTTCTTTTTCTGGGTATAGCTAGTTCAGTTCATTACTGCTCCATTAGAAATGATTTGGTTGATCTCGTTGCTGAGGATGGCCTGATCCATCAGGACTGGTCATCATCTAGTATTGTTGTTGAAGTATATAATGATCTCCTGGTCCTGCTCATTTCACTTAGCATCAGTTCGTGTAAGTCTCTCCAGGCCTTTCTGAAATCATCCTGTTGGTCATTTCTTACAGAACAGTAATATTCCATAATTTTCATATACCACAATTTATTCAGCCATTCTCCAACTGATGGACATCCATTCAGTTTCCAGTTTCTAGCCACTACAAAAAGGGCTGCCACAAACATTCGTGCACATACAGGTCCCTTTCCCTTCTTTATAATCTCTTTGGGATATAATCCCAGTAGTAACACTGCTGGATCAAAGGGTATGCACAGTTTGATAACTTTTTGAGCATAGTTCCAAACTACTCTCCAAAATGGTTGGATAAACAAAAAGTTTTAACATTAGTTTTTTAAATTTTGAATTTCAAATTCTCTCCCTTTCATCTTTCCCCTTTTTCTTGAGAAGGCAAATAATTTAATATAGATTATATGTGCATGCAAAATATTTCTATATTATCATGTTGCAAAAAACAAAAAAAAAAAAAAATGCAGACCAGAAAATAAAAAATGATGAAGCAAAAAGAAAAAACTGTGCATCAATATGTATTCATGTACCATCAATTTTTTTTTTCCAGAGGTAGATCACATTTTCCCTAAATTCTTTGGAATTGTTTTAGATCTTTGTATTGCTGAGAATAGTGAAGTTATTCATAGTTGATCATACTTGCAATACTGCTGTTACTGTGTATAGTGTTTTTCTGGTTCTGTTCATTTCACTTTGCATCAGTTCATGTAAGTCTTTATTTAAGGTTTTTCTGAAAGCTTATTGCTCATCATTTCCCTTCCCCCCCAATTAATAGTATTTTGTTTTTTTTCTTACTAATGTAAAGATAGTTTTCAAAATTCATTTTTATGTCATTCCAGATTTATCTCACTCTCTCCCTTCCCTCGCTCCTCCCCAAGACAGAAAACAATCCAATACAGACTATACAAGTACAACCAAGTTAAACACATTTTCTGTTAGTCATGTTGTTAAAGAAGTAGTAGAACAAAAGGAAAAACCACAAGAATTTTTAAATTGAAAAAAATTTAAATGAAAATAATATGCTTCAATCTAGATTTAGTTTCCATAGTTCTTTCTCTGGGTGTGGATGGCATTTTTCATCATAAGTCTTTTAGAATTGTCTTGGATCACTGTTTTGCTGAGAAGAGTTAAGTTTATCAAAGTTAATCATCACACAATGTTGCTGTCACTCAGTACAATATTTTCCTGGTTCTGCTCACCTTAGTCTTTCAAGGTTTTTTTGAAATCCACTTGTTCATCATTTCTTACAGAATGAATTCCATCACATTTATATACCACAATATAGTCAACCATTCCCCAATTGATGGACATCCCTTCAATTTCCAATTCTTTGCTTCCACAGAAAGAGCTGCTCTAAATATTTTTGTACATACAAGCCTTTTCCTTTTCTTTTGATCTCTTTGAGGTATAAACCTAGTAGGAGTACTGCTGGGTTAAGAGGTATGCACTGTTTGATAGCCCTTTGGACATAGCTACAAGTTGCTCCCTAGTACAATTGATTGAATCAGTATTCAACTTCACCAACAATGAATTAGTATTTTCATTTTCCCAATGCTCTCCATCATTTGTCATTTTCTTTTTCTGTCATATTAGATAAACTGATAAATGTGAAATTATTTCTTAATTGCCAAATCTAATGATTTTAATACAATTACACACACACACACACAATACATCAAACTAACCTCATTTCCTTTTTTGTTAGGATTACTGGTGTAATAGATTGAGGAAATATTATAGGGCTCTTGGTATATCTGATTCTTGAAGTAAATTTAACCAAATCTCTTATATCCTTGTGGACAAGATGAAAAATGACAATATAGTGGGGTGTATTTATAGGTGCTTGAATGACCAATCCCCAAAGAGTAGCGAGCAATAGATTAACATGAACCTGGAAACAAGTGTCCAATGACATGTTATAAACTCTATACTTGGGGCTGTTCCATTTACTATTTTAACCATTGATTTGGATATTGACACAAAAAGTATGATTATTAACTTTGCATAGGGCGGAAGTTGGAAGGCAGAGATAATATGCTGGATGATAGAATGGTTACTTAAAAAGAGACTGAAACAATGGGCTACCATAATAACACAAAGATTAACAATACATCCAAGGGCCACAGTGTCACAATAGCCCTTCTAAATGAGAAGGGCCTGGGCCTGACCAACAGATTGAGTGGCTGTGGCTGAACAATTGTCACCCTGCAGTCAGCCTGGCAATGAGTGTCTCTAAACTTAGCTCAGACCACAGGCATCCGGCCTGTCCAGAGCTTGTTCTCAGGGGGCAGAGACTTTAAGAATCCAAGGTCATCTATCTCCAGGCCCCCTTGAGATATCAGAGGAGGAAGGAGAAATACAAAGTGTTCAGGTACTTAGCTCAAAACAAAAAATCTACAAAAATCTGAGTCTAAAGAGCATTTTATCTGAAAACAAAACCGTGTGTGTGTGTGTGTAATTGTCCTCTTACAGCATAAAATGGCAGCCAAAAAACCCTTGCCCAATCTTATACTGTATTAACAGAAGCATAGGATATCAAAAAAAAAAAAAAAATAGATTTTAATTCTATTGTATTCTGAACTGGTCAGATTACATCTTAAATACTTTGTTTATTTGATTATACTAATAATAGCAATAGCTAATTTTGATAGAACACTTAAGATTTTTTTCGAGGATAGGTGCTGTTATTATCCCCATTTTACAGAGGAGGAAACTGAGTCAGCTGGGGCAAAGTGACTCACCCAGCAGCTAAGTAAGTTCTTGAGGCCGGATTTGATCACAGTTCTTCCTAATTCCAGCTTCAGCATTCCAACCAATAAAATAATCATTTATGTTGATACACCACTAGAAATCATCTGGCTCAATCCCTCTTCTTACAGATAAAGAAACAGTTAATGTTAAGTGACTTGGCCAAGACCACTCAATATCCAGGATTCAGAGTCAAGTTGTTAAGTTGATGTAACAAAGGATGCTTTCTTTATGGGACGGGAAGAGGAAATGACTGGAGAGACAAGCGAATGAGTCTTTATTGAAAATAAATTACAATTTAATTTCAACAAAAGCCAAGTTATCTTACTCTTCCCCCAGCGCCATTGTTAACAGTGAGAGATACATAGACAAGAAGCATTTGTCTTTTCTCTAAAATAAGCATGTAAAGAAGTAAACAAAAACCACCCCAAAAAGGAAAATGTTACACTCTTTCAACATAAAAACTTGCATTTCTGTAGTGTTTTTTTAAGACTCACAAAGCATTTTCTTCACAACAGCTCTATGAATTTAATAGGGCAGCAATCACATCCCCATTTTTCAAATGGTCATGTCAAGACCAAGCAACGGGTCGACAACCCATGTTCTTTCCACAGGTATTCTTATATGGTTTAGCAAAATAGGAAAAGTCCCCCATTGTGTGGGGATGTCCCCCCACTCCCTCCAGATGAGGGAGGAGAAGGCTGGCACTGAGTAGCTGCAATCTGCAGATAGAAGGAGAGGCAAGCTCAGTGATGAGAGGTCCCCCTGTCAGTGTCTGGGTAACAACTCATTTTGCCAATGAGAATGAATGTGGGGGAGTGTCCTCATGCTCCCCTCCAGATATCCTTGTGTTATGTTTGACCTTGGATGGAGCTGGTTTTGCTTTGGTTTAGATTCTATTCACTTTAAGCAATTTTATCACCTATTTTATGGGTAATGCTAGGGCAAGGAGAGATATAGAGATGACTTTCACTTTGCTCTCCAGGAAGAGAGGAGAGAAATAAGCATATATTAAGCATCTCCTCTGCAACAGTCACTCTGATTTTATTTTATTTCATTTGATCCTCACCACAATCCTGGGAGGTAGGTGCTATTATGGTCTCCAATTATTTTTCTTTTTTTCTGATTTTTTTTTTTTTTTTTTTTAGATTATACAGGTACATTGGTTTTTTTAATACATATTTCCATTTGAGTCATATTGGGAGAGAAAAAGCAGAACAAAAGGGAAAAACCACGAGAAGAAAAAAAAAAGAACAAAAAAAGGGGAAAACGTCTGCATTCAGTCTCCATAATTCTTTCTCTGGAGGCTGATGACTTTTTCCATCCAAAGTTTATTAAAATTGCCTTGGCTCGCTCAATTGCTGAAAAGAGCCAAATCTATCACAGTTGATCACAGTGATCTCCATTGTTATAAGTCGACATTAGGTGACTTGTCCAAGGTCACACAGCTAGTGAGTGTCTAAAGCTGCCTTTGAACTCAAGGTCTTCTGCTTCTCGGTCCAGCTGCAGCTGCCTCTGCATCCTCAAAAGCTGACAAATTAATGGAACTCTTGTGTGGAGAAACAAGACATCAAAACTGGAGCCTCTAACGTGCAAAGTGGGGTACAGATAACCTCACCTCTGCTCTATCAGTCTAAGAATTAAAAATTAATTAAATTGAAGATTTTAATTATAAAGCAGGAAAAACTTGATCTCAGTAAACATGATGAAACACACACCCTTCCTTCCCATAGAGAAGTTAGGAATCATTCCATATATTGTTGGGCACAGCTGCTATGTTGGCTCTTTCTCCTGCCAAGGGAGGAGGTATATGGAAGAGGTAGCGGTACATCTGAAAGATGACTATGTCCATAAAACTTTAATAAGTGAAATAATCAAAGAAAATAAAAATAATTACTAAAATAAGCAATAACAGGAGTTTAACGATCAGACTAACCAATGCTTGATGGCCCACAATAAGGCAGTAAAGCAGCAGGATAGATCATTTAAAACTTAGGCTCTCTTGCTCTCCTACACTGACCCACATAAAAGTAAAAAAGTACAGTGATTCATGAGGAAAGCAAAACTGGCTTTTTTTGTCTGATCAGACCCATATGGAAGTAGCCAAATTTGAGGAAGGAGAACAAAAAGTTAGGGGATTCTTAAGATGATGCTACAGAAGGTTCCACTGAAGGAACTAGAGATACTGTAGGGAACAAAGAAGGATTTCATATAGAAGACAGATTAGACTTCTTCCTGGGCACTATAGTGGATGGGAAACAGTGAGTTACAATGGAAAGATGTCTGCATTTGAAGTCAGAGCATTCAGATTCAAACCTCAGCTTTATTCATCATTAACTGCAAGTTACTGAAATCTCTTTTGGTCTGAGTTTCCTCATCTGTAAAATGGGGAAGTGTCTCAGATCCCTTCTAACTCTAAATCTATTTTCTTCTTCTTTTAAATTGCAGAAACCAAGATATCCCCTTGATATAAAACAAGAGTTCTTAACTCAAGGTCCGAACGCCATAACTTAATTTTTGAAAAATTATAATTTCAATAGAAGTGATTTTCTTTGAAGTCATATTTTATGATGGGCATTTAAAAATTTAAGCTTCACCACATGGCATCTCCAAATACTCGGTTTGCTTTCTAATCTTAATTTAATGCATTTACAAAAGTTAGTCTGGTATGGGGTCCACAGGCTTTGGCAAAGTGCCCAAGGGTCCTTAACACACATCCTGGGTTAAAGGCAAACTGTGGAATCTATTGGTTAGATCATTCTATTGAGCAGAGTGGAAGGATTCACCATCAGGACAGAGCTAGACCAGATGACCCTTTGGAGGTCACTCTGGTGTCTGAGGTCCCATGATTCTACAAGCCTTACAAAGTCAGTTTTCCCTAGTGAAACAGGGCACTGCTTTCCCAAGGCTTGGCACCTAATGCTGATTGATTGATTAGCTGCCTTTCTTACTCAGATTCTGGCACTCCCGGAAGAACAAAGCTGCCTTTTTTCTGGAGCATGGCACTACCATGCTCCTATTCACTTGTAAAATATCTCAACCTTTGCGTTGCAAGATTGATTGGATTATTGTTTCATGGCACCTCCACTCCTAGCGCAGGCTGGCCAGACCAAGCCCTCATAAAACACTGTTTACCTATAATTGGGTCAACAAAGGCAAAGTATAAATGTACAAAGGTCCTTATTATCAGCCCATATTAGTTTCTGCTCTTTCCTTCTCTGCCTTTTTTCCACAGGACCTGAGAGAAGCAGACAGACCTCCTGGACAAGGCGCCTGGAATGGGGACCTGGAACTCTAAATCCTCCAAGGTCAAGCAGGCCCGAGTTCTGCTCTTGGGACTGGATTTCTCAGGGAAGTCAACCATCCTTTACAAATTAAAGCGCATCAAGGACTTCACAACCATCCCGACCATCGGCTTCAATGTGGAAATGATAGAGACGGAGAAAAATATTAATCTCACGGTCTGGGACGTTGGAGGGCAGTCCCAGATGAGGAGCCTGTGGGACCATTACTGTGAGAATACAGATGTGCTGGTCTATGTGGTGGACAGCACCGACCAGAAGCAGCTGGAGGCCTCCCGCAGGGAATTCGAGCTCATCCTGAAGAACGAGCACATCAGGAATGTGCCCGTGGTGCTGCTAGCCAACAAGCAAGACCTGCCCGGGGCTTTCACGGCGGAAGATATCACCAGGAAATTCAAGATGAAGAAAAATTGTGGAGACCGGGACTGGTACGTCCAGCCTTGCTGTGCCATCTCGGGAGATGGCCTGGCTGATGGCTTCAAGAAAGTGACCGAGTTCATCCAGAGATACAGGAACTCTGCAGAAGCAACTTGGGCCTTCTTCAGGCAGAATTAAAGCTGCAAAGGGCACTCCAGGTGTGGATCTTTACCTAAACTGCCAAACTTAGTATTTGCATTAGTTCTGCCCTTTTTTTTGTGAGAGGTAATTGGAATTAGGTGAATTACTCAATCACACAGCTAGCCAGTGTATGAGGCTGGATTTGACTCAAGTCCTCTGACTCCAGGGCTAATACTCTGTTTACTCTGCCAACTAGCTGTCCATACTTCTTTTTTGAAAAATATATTGTTACAAGGAATGGCTTGTTGGGGAGGAGAATGGAAATGGAAATAAATAAGTTATTTAAAAATTTAAATTTAAATTTAAAAATTTATAATTTAAAAAATATATTTTAAAAATTAAAAAAATAATAATTGTTTAAGGGTAGACTGTCAAACAAAGAATTGTTCTTTGTGACCCAGGAGTTTAAACTGGAGAACACTAAAAAAATACTTTCTAAAGTCATTCATTCTGTAAGCATTTATTAAGCACCTGGTCTGCGCCAAGAGCTATTCTAGGTACTAGGGACACAGAAACCTCACAGACTACCCTCAAGGGGTTAACATTCTAGCACAGATAAGTCATTGCAAAATATATACCAACTAATTGGTGTTGGGGAGACAGTAGTGGAGTAATCGCAGTTGACTGGAAGTGGGTAAAGGAGACCTCTTGTAAGAAATGAAGCTTTAGACGTGCTTTGAAGGAAGGTAGGGTTTATAAAGGTAGAGCTTGGGAGGGGGGAGGGAATTGGGGGCGAGGGATGGTGTCGAGGAAGGGCTCGGGGGGGGGGGGACAGTCTGTACCAAGGAGAGGGAATGAGATCCGTAGGAAATAGAGCAAGTTAGCTATTTAGTTTTTCCCAGTCAGAGCATAGGAATGCCAATGAGCCAAACAAGTGGCCACGTGGGTATGGGGGATGTTGTTGGCAAAGCTTTCCGGACAGGCCGTTTCATTTCACTTTTTATTTAAGGGTTCAGCACACCCTAGTCTGGGGGTTGCTATTTTGAGCCCCGGTTTAGCGCGCACTCGGAAGGTTGGAAAGGAGAAATGAAAGCTCAGTCTGTAAGCCTCTTAGGACCCCGCGGGTTCCCTTAGGGGACCATCATTTAGGGCTTTCTCACTTGTCTGCCGCCCCTGCCACATTATTTTCAGAAAACCCTCGGGGAGCCTCGTTCGGAATAAGCTCAGTCTGGAGACTTGGGGATCTTTTTCCAGCTACTTGTAGTAGCAGCGGGGTGGGGGTAGGGGTGGAGGAAGAAGTGGGATTTAAAGTTGGGGAGGGGGAAACTGTGGCCGGGCAAACACCCCTCCAAAACCCCCGCTTCTGGGGTACCTTTCACCTGGTTCCCTGCCAGGCTGATTGGAGGAACTGCTGCCCAGAATTTCCTAGCTTCGTCTCCAGCCAACTCGCAGGTTATTTATTGCCCAGGGGCTACTCTGGGGCGGCTCCGGTGCTGACTCATACCCTGAAGCTGAGGGGGTGATTTCACAGGCTCCTGGCACCAGCCTGGGGTTTGAGTCTGGACGGGAGCCAGCCAGGCTGTTGGAGAATATAGCCACCCTGTGGGACTCGCTGCAGGCTCAGATTTATCTCCCAAGTCCTAAGGGAAGATTAGGCCAGTTCTAAAATAACCTGGGAATTCTATTTTTTAATTTTTATTTTTAAAGCTTTTTCTTTTCAAAACACGGGAGGATAATTTTTCAACATTGACCCTTGCATAGCCTTGTGTCCCAAATTTTCCTCTCCTCCTCATTCCCTCTCCTAGATGGCAACAAATCCAATATATGTTATACATGTTAAAATATATGTTAAATCCAATATGCGTAAGTATACTTATACAATTATCATGCTGCAAAGAAAAATCAGATCAAAAAGGAAAGAAAATGAATAAGAAAACAAAATAACAACAACAAAAAGAGTAAGAATGTTATGTTGTGATTTACACTCAGTTCCCACAGTCCTCTCTGGGTATAGATGGCTCTCTTCATCACAAGATCATTGAAACTGACCCGAATCATCTCATTGTTGGAAAGAACCACATCCATCAGAATTGATCATTGTATGATCTTGTTGCTGTCTACAATGATCTCCTGATTCTGCTCTTTTCACTTAGTTCATCACATCAGTTCATGTAAGTCTCCCCAGGCCTCTCTGAAATCATCCTGCTGATCGTTTCTTATAAAATAATAATATTCATATATCATAGCTTATTCAGTGGGCATCCATTCAGTTTCCAATTTCTGGCCACTACAAGCCGGGCCGCCACAAACCTTTTTGCATATGTGGGTCCCTTTCCCTCCTTTAAGATCTCCTTGGAATATAGGAATCTGGGAATTCTAAATCAATTACCAAGAGACTTCCTCGAGTTGGGGGCAGAAGAGAGGGAGGGATGGGGGAGACAGGGCAAGGAAATTTGGCCTGAACTGGAATTCCCCAAAGTGTGACTCAGAACCAGCCCTGAAACTGACCTCTTCTCTCAAGGCTTCTTCCTTCTAGAGCAGAAATGATCCCAAATGGAAGGATTACAGTCCTTTCCGGTAGGTAAAGTAATGCAAGCATTACCAAACCCTTTTCACAGATGAGGAAACTGAGGCTCAGAAAGATTAGGAATCTTCTCACAGCAATATGACCAGTGAATGGAAAAGCTGGGATGCAAATCCAGGTCTTTCCATGGACTTTGCTGCCTGAGTTAGCTCCTCCTACCTGATGTCAACTATGATCCCACCAGGTCTTTTTAGTTGGTTCCCAATTATTATTTCTTCAACTGGTGTTTTTCATTCTGTTGCCCAAGTGTGCAATCTCAACCTCCTCCATATCGATTCATTAGAGCTGGAAGAGACCCTAAAGATTGTTTGGTTCAAATTCCTCTTTGTACAGATAAAGAAACCGAGGCAGCAGGAGGTTATAGTCACTTGCTTGAGGTCATTTACACCTAGAAAGAATAGAACTTGAATTTGAACCTAGGGCTTCGGATTTTAAATCTATATTATGCACCTAAAATACAAGGTCTAACCTTAAGCCTCCAGAAATTGAGGAAGGCTCTATTGGGGACTCAGAGATAGAGGAAGCATGTCAGTGAGAGCTGGAGTTGGCATTCAGGGACCCGTCTTTAACATGTGGGAACCAGTCACTTCACCTGTGTACGCCACCGTTCCCTCTTCACCAGGCTTCTATATCACCTACACAGGTGATATAATGTATTCAAGGCCCTTTACCAACTTTTCTGAGTTCTGTAAAAGTGATCACTGCTGCTGCTGTTACCACAACTGTGTAGTCAAACTTGGGAAGTTCTCAGGCTCCAGTTTTGTTGCCATGAAAGTGGGAAGAAGGATGGGAAGGGTGACTACCCACCTGACTACAGGTACTCTTCCCATTTTCTGGCATTTCACAATTTTCTTACCTCACTTATCCAGGTAACAAGTCAGGCAGCTGAAGTGAGCTATTTAAGTTCTCACATAATTATTGTTTCTAGATTTTATAATAAATATTTACAATCTCAGTAAGTGGCACTTCTCTCCGGGCGAGGTTTTGGCACACACACCCTCCACTATTTCCGTTGAAAATCCTTACCTGTGGTAAATAGTTTTAACTTAAAAAAAATTCTCATTTAACATGAACTGATGCTGAGTGAAATGAGCAGGGCCAGGAAATCATTATATACTTTAACAACAATACTATATGATGATCAAGTCTGATGGACGTGGCCATCCTCAGCAATGAGATCAACCAAATCGGTTTCTATGGAGCAGTAATAAACTGAACCAGCTACACCCAGCGAAAGAACTCCAAGAGATGACTGTGAACCATTACATTGAATTCCCAATCCTTCTATTTTTGTCTGCCTGCATTGTTGATTTTCTTCACAGGCTAATTGTACACTATTTCAGAGTCCGATTCTTTTTGTTCAGCAAAATAACTGTTAGGACATGTATGCTTATATTCTATTTAATTTATACATTAACATATTTAACATGTATTGGTCAACCTGCCATCTGGGGGAAGGGATGGGGGAAAGGAGGGGAAAAATTGGAACAAAAGGTTTGGCAATTGTCAATGCTGTCAAATTACCCACCCATATAACTTGTAAATAAAAAGCTACCAAAAAAAAAAAGTTTTAAAAAAATTATCATTTAAACATGCCTTTCTTTTTAAACTTTCAGTCTTATACTCTCTTCTTCCATCTCACCTATATATATATATATGTGTGTGTGTGTGTATGCATGTATATATGTGGGTATACACATGTATATTACATATACCTGTTACATATGTATTAGATATATTATATGTGTTGTGCAGTTGTATGTATGTATACATATGTGCATATATATTTGGTTTAGCAACACATAAATACATTGATACATATATGTTATATAGGCGTGGCAAACCATATGGGTTGTGCATGTGTGTGCATGTATGTATGTGTGTATATGGGTATGTTGTATGTGTATAATATTCCCATACACATGTTATATACATGTATTGCATATATTATGTTTATGTTATACATACCTGTGGGTGGGTATGTAAAATGAAAGCCTTTACCTGTTTCCTTTAACCCCCCTGCTCTCATTAGAAAGCCAGGGAAATGAGCTGCTAGAGAGTGCTTAGAGTCGGAGGACCCCAATTCTGACCCTACTTGTGCAACTTTGGGCAAGTTCCTATCTGTGAAATAAAGGGCTCGTGCTAGATGAGCCCCAAGATTTCTTCCCAATCTAAATGTATGAATCAGGGAATCTGTGAAAGCTTCTTCTGCATCTCTGTTGGGTTTTTGGTAGAGGGCATCCCAAACTCCAGGATGTCCAGCTGATCTAGAATGTCCACACACACACCCCCAGCCCCAAGTCAGACTGGCCCCCTTTTACTCCCTGGTTAGAGCCCCCTTCCCCCTTCTGCTGCCTTCCTGGGATTGCCCCTTTCTGCTTCAGTCCCTGCCTGTCACCTCCTTATGGAGCCAGTCCCATCTAGAGGTAAAGTTGAAGGATTAAGTTTCATCAAGTAAAGACCTCCTGGCTTAAGTCCCACTGTCATCCCTTGGCCTTGTGTCTCTGGGTGCTTTCTCCAGCTCCCATAACTGAAGCCATGTTGGACTGGGAGCCTGAAAATCCGGCTTCTTAAGAAGGTGGGATTTAGCTGAGATGGAAAGCCAAGAAGGAGAGGTGAGGGGAGAGAGTCTTCCAGGTGCATATCTGCAGTTGGGAAATGGAGGAAGAACTGGAAGGTCAATGTAGCTGAATCATAGAGTACAAAGGGAGAAATAAGGCAGAGGCCAGATCTTTGTAATAGGGAGGTTCAAAGAAGGGAGGGCTGAGGAAAAACACCAAGTTGTTTGACCAAGTCAAATTTAAGGAGTATCCAATAGGATAGAGATCTAGCTGGGGATGTCCAATAGGATTATGAGATCACCAATTAAGGGAGGGGGAAAGGATGCAGGGAGAAAAAGGCCCAAAATAGAGGCTGGAGGATTCCCACAATTAGCAGAAGATCCAGCAAAAAAATCTGAGAAAGGGAGCTGAATCCTGAGCAATCAAGGCTGAAGAGGCTGATGGGAAACTTCAGAAAGGATTAAGACTGGGGGGGAAAGGCTTTTCAGCTTGGACATTAGGAAGTCATTGGTAATTTTGAAGAGTGAAAGTTTGAGGGGAATGAAGAGGTCAGAAGTCAGATTGCCCAGGGTTCTGAAGAGGAAAGTAGAGGCAACAATAGAGAGAGAAAGTGAAAGTCACTAGAGGAGAGGAGATGTGGGTGAGTCTGTCGGTGGTCCAATGGCAACTTCCCCATAGGATCTCCTGTAGGGAGGAATAGTCAGTCACCTGCAGTTCTGTAAATTGTGCCTAGGGATGTGCCTGTATTCACCAATCTAACCACTTTTGTTTATCTGCTTATCCTGGTTCTGTTTGCTTCACTCAGCATCAGTTCATGTAAATCTCTCCAAGCCTTTCTGAAATCATCATGCTGATTCTTTCTCTTTCTTTTTCTTTCTTTCCTTTCTTTCCTTCTTTCCTTCCTTCTTTCCTTCTTTCTTTCTTTCTTTTTTTTTCTTCCTTCCTTCCTTCCTTCCTTCCTTCTTTTCCTTCCTTCCTTCCTTCCTTTCCTTCCTTCCTTCCTTTCTTTCTTTCCTTCCTTCCTTCCTTCCTTTCTTTCCTTCCTTTTTTTTCTTTTCTTTCCTTTCTTTCTTTCTTTTCAGCAGTTGGGGTTAACTGACTTGCCCAAGATCACAAGCTAGGAAGTGTTAAATGTCCAAGATCATATTTGAATTCAGATCCTCTTGACTTCAGGGCTGGGGCTCTATCCATTGCACCACCTAGATGCCCCTATCCTGACTGTTTCTTATAGAATAATAATATTCCATAACTTTCATATGCTGTAACTTATTCAGCCATTCTCCAACTTATGGGCATCCACTCAGTTTCCAGTTCTTTGCCAATACAAAGAGGGCTGCCACAAACATTTTTGCACATGTGGATCCTTTCCTCTTTTTTATGACTTCTTTGGGATATAAACTCAGTGGAGACACTGCTGGATCAAAGGGCATGCCTTTTGGGCATAGTTCCAAATTGCTCTCCAGAATGATTGGATCAGTTTCCAACTCTACCAGTAATGTATTAAATGTCCCAGTTTTCCCACATTCCCTTCAACTATCATTATCTTTTTCCTGCCATTTTAGCCAGTCTGAGAGTTGTGAAATCACACTTCAAAATTGTCTTAATTGCATTTCTCTAATCAGAGTTGTCTTAATTTGAATTTCTCTAATCAATAGCGATTTAGAGCATTTTTCCACATGACTATAGAAGGCTTTAATTTCTTCATCTGAGAATGTGTGCTCATATTTTTTGACCCCATCATCCCCCATCAATTGGGGGATAACTTGTATTTTTATAAATTTGATTCAGTTCTCTGTATATTTTAGAAATGAGGCCATTAACAGAAATACAGTAAAAATTGTTTCCTGGGGCAGCTAATTGGTGTAGTGGACAGAGCAATAGCCCTGAAGTCAGGAAGACCTGAATTCAAATGTGACCTCAGCCACTTAACACTTCCTGGCTGTGTGATCCTGGGCAAGTCATTTAACCCCAATTGCCTCAGGGGGAAAAATGATTCCCATCTTTCAGTTTCACTTCTAATCTTGGTTGCATTGGTTTTGTTTGTGTAATTTTTTTTTTTTTTTTTAGTGCAACAAAAATTATCCTTTTTTTTTTTTTTTTTTTTTTTTTTTTTTTTTTGTTTCTTTTTTTTTTTTTTTTTTTTTTTTTTTTTTTTTGCATTTCATAATGTTCTCTATTTCTTGTTTGGTCATAAATTTCTCTTTTCTCCAAAGATCTGATGATAGGTAAACTATCCCTTGCTTTCCTAATTTGCTTATAGTATCACCCTTTATGCCTAAATCATGTGTCCACTTTGACTTTATCTTGGTACGGGATGTGAAATGTTGGTCCATGGCTAGTTTCTAACATACCATTTTCCAATATTCCCAGTGATTTTTGTCAAATAGTGAGTTCTTATCAAAGAAGCTGGAGTCTCTGGTTTTATTAAAGTGTAGATTATTATTGTCACTGACTATTGTGTCTTGTGTACCTAACTTATTCCACTGATCCACTACTCTAGTTCTTAGCCAATACCAAAACCAATACATTTTGATGACTGATGTTTTATAACAGAGTTTTAGGTCTGGTACTGCTATGCCAACAAGTTTTTGCATTTTTTCCCGTTAATCCTGTTGATTTTCTTGACTTTTTCTTTTGTCAGTGATTCTTAAAACCCTGCACCATGAAATATTTTGAAGACCTTCTGAACAGCCATTTCCTCTTCATCTTAATCCCTTACTTTCTGAGTAGTTCCCTCAAGTTTCATAGCTTCTGGCAAGCAGCTGATGGTTTGGGCTCCTCCAACAATGGCTATTTTTCCCTCCAAGAGCATTTGTTATAAATTCAGGGTCAAAATCCCACATTGCGACTCATGCCAACTGAAGGTCTCTGGGGCCCGTGATGTCTCAAACTCATGAGGTTGCCTTCTATGCTCAGTGAAAGAAATCCAAGCTGAAATAGCAGCCAGCAGGGTCCAGATTCAGTTTCTCCTAGAAAGCACCTGTGCTCACTGTCATATTCATCTCTGCAGCTTCTGGGGTGAAGACAGGCAAGAGGGGCTCCTGGTGTCCTCCCACTCTTGGAGAATGCCATAGAGCAGTCACTCCTTTTCAGGTCTGGATGGCCTGGTTCTACGACTTCAAAAGCCAATTCTCTTTAATTCATGGTACCTTCGTTCCTGCTGCTGTCACAGGGAACAAAGAATGGGTTGTTGCATCATTTCAAAATCCTTCGGTGCTGAACATTTGTTTCCTTTCCACCACTTCCCTCCACAACTACCCAGTGGAACTTAGTTCAGCTCCAGTTTTGCTCATTGGGCTATCCATTCCTTGGGCACTAGAGCAAAGTTAATGACTCTTCTCCAAAGGGTAATCGTACTAAGGCCTAGTTATCAGAGTCCTTCCAAAGGCAAATAAAAGACCTGAGACCTCCCGCCATCATTTCTCATTCTTCTCTCTTTCCATCTGCCTTTCAGATGTCCTGCCCCTGCCCCTTATTTGTCTGAACCACTAAATATTAACACTTCCACTACTAAAATATCTACTCTAAAGTTGCTACAAGGAAAATATTTTGTAAGCCCTAAAAAGAAATTGAAATGTAAATAATTCTCCTTCAAATTATTTCCTTGTCCACCACCCTGAGGCCCCTTTCCCAACTCCAGTTCCTGGTACAGATACCCACAATAGCCTAGTGTTTTTCATCTGAAATTTAAATCTTCAGTCTTGTGTGGGCAAAGACTAATATCACCATCAGCGTATGTTTTTTGTTCTTTATGTTTAAAAAAGAAGAAAAAGAGGAGTGGGGAAGGGAAAGAAAAAAAGGAAAAAAGAGAACAGGAAAGAAGGAAAAGGAGGAAGAGGGAGGGACAGACAAAGAGAGCTAGAGTAGGGAGAGAGGGAGGAGGGTAAAATGGGTTTAGTTTTGTTTGTACTCTCTATTTCTTTTTTACTAGCCTGAAAGATTCCCAAAGGATATTTTCTAAGATGGAAGTGCATGGTTCTGTTATACAGAGAGCCAAGGAAAAGCTCTCATTCTGCTTTTTTAGATGAAACTAATGGCTGTGGAGAACATAGGGTTCAGCCCCTAGACCACAGATTCCAAATTCTTTTTTGGGCAATCTGGTAAAGCCTTATGAACGTCTCAAAATAGCATTTTTAAATTAATTAAAGGAAACATTACATAAAATGTACTTAAAGTTACATTTAGTTAGTGCATAGAAAAATGTAATTTTTTCTCCTATATATGCACAGACACCCCAAAATCAATCCCTGGATCCCTTGTTAACATCCTCTGCCCTAGACCCCCTCAGAAGAAAAGAAAAGGAATGACTGGGAAGTGAGCCAAGATTAAGAAATATCTCTTGGCTGGAGGCCCAGGCTCCCCACAGCTCCTGACAGCCAACCCCCTAGAGTTTCCTAGCCATTTTTCTCCTTGCCCTTCACTAGTTCCCCTTGCTTCAAAACAACCATAGAGCTGTCACTCTAAGTCCCAGCCCACCCTCTCTCTTCCCATGCAAATCTAACTGGGCTGTCACAAAAACCTGGGAGGCAATTTTGCAGAGGGACCGCCTTTTCTTCTTGCAGCAGAAAGAAATGGAACTCCTGATTGGCTAAGAGAATGCTGGGTATGTTGTTTGCCTGCATAAGTCACCTAGAGGTAGAAAATTCTGAGAAGACTTTGAAGATATTCATCAAAAGAAGTTCCTGGAGGTGATTGGGGCAGGGAGGGGTAGAGTGAGGACTTCAGCCTTCCTGTACTCCACCTCCCTGGACCCCACCTTGAAATATTCCCTGCCTGCCTTCCTTCCCACACTGGGGGCTTGCCATCGAGATAGTCCTTGCTCTGACCAAGATGGGGAGCAGGGGAAATCTCTGAGCCCACTACTCAGATGTGGGGAGTATAGTCCTAATGTCTCAAGGCAAAACCATGAATGTGTTTCCAGCAGTCACACAATATAAATGAAAGAACATCATCCGAAACACCTGTTTAGAGTCCAAGATCATCTCCCTTCCATAGCTAGGAGAGTAGAGCTGTGGAATATTGCCTATGCCATTAAAATTGAAGCACAGATTGGTGTTTTCAAACTGCTTTTTCCCTTTTATTTTCCCTCTTTGGCAATTGGAGTTAAGTGACTTACCCAGGGTCACACAGCCAGGCTGTGCTAAAAGTGTCTGAGGACAGATTTGAACTCAGGTCCTCCTGACTTCAGGACTGATGCTCTATCCCCTGCACCACCTAGTTGCCCACCTCTTTTTCTAACCTTTATAACAAGAGATGCTTAATTGAGTAAAAAAGGAAGGAAAAAGGAATATTTAGAAATGAAGGTGACCTAAAAATGGAAAAAAAAAAAAAAGTTACAAAGAAATATTGTAACAGATACAGATTATCTTAGAACAGTACCATGCTCTGACTACATTCAATATATAGGTATTTGTAGGCTAGCCTGGGAACCTACCCATATAGTAGCGATGATAATAGAAGCCCATATTTCGATTGCATTTCCCAGCTGGAAGATGGCTTATTATCTAATTTGTTTGTATGACATTGTACTTTTTCAATAGTATTTCATTTTTCCAAATACATGTAAAGATGGTTTTCAACATTCATTTTTGTAAAACTTTATATTCCAAATTTTCCTCCCTCCTTCCCTTCCCTTCTCTTCCCAAAACAGCAAGCTATCTGATATACGTTAAATATGTGCAATTTTTAAAAATACGTTTCCATATTTGTCATGTTGTGCAAGAAAAAGTAGATCAAAAGGGAAAAAAATCACAAGAAAGAAAGAAAGAAAAAAAAAAAACAAGCAAATAAACAATAACAAAAAAAGGATAAAAATACTATGCTTTGATCCAGATTCAGCATGACATTGTTTTGATAGAAAAATGCTATCTCGGTTCCACAGAACCGCTTATAAATGAACTTTTGGAACACAACTTATGGAAAAGTTAGAGAGGAACCTACTCCACCACGCCTTTTGTTTGAAATGAAACTGTTTTCCCCATCATATTATGATCTCATCAAGTTCTCCATGGTATTTTATCATCCATCCTGATCTTCAGTAAGATAGTTTGAGACCCATCCAAGAGCGCTATTGATTAATGATGCCAAACCTAAGCTCCAAAATGCCCCCTCGAGGAAAAAGAAAAGGGGCCTGGAAATAAATACTACTTAAATATTATTATTTAATTTTGGAAATTGTTCCCTGGTGGTGGAAAAAAATGGTTTAAAGCACAAGTAGAGATGAATGGCTATGGATTAAAATACATAAAGCATTGCCTTGACCAATAGATATTAAAATCAATACATCTATTTGAAAAAACAAATGATTTGTGGGCAAAGTGGTCCCTGAGGACTCTTCCTCGGGGAAGGCATGCCCTTGCATCCACACTTCTCTGGAAGAGGATTTGAGAGACTGATGGACAGAAGGTCCTGAACTCCCCCCAACTGAGCTCATGGTGCTCATGGAGGGGAGATCACGAGTGGTAATTGGTTTGGGGGAGTTTAGTTTGGTTTTTCCAACTCTGGGACACGCTGAAGTTTTCTTTCAGGGAATGAATATTCCCCTTTTATTCTGAGCTGAAAGTCTCTACCTTCTAATAACCCAAAGCAGTTTTAGCTAATCTGGGGGCTCCTGTGCTCAACCACAGAGTTTCTAAGGGCCTCTTGAGGTTTAACAGTCGCAGTGGCTGATGGAGGCTCTGATCTGTGCCAGAGTTCTGCCAAGCAAAGCGAGCTCGGGGAGAGGCTGGTTGGCTTTTGTTTTGTTTTGTTTGGGGGGTGGGGGTGGGGGTGGAAGTTTGGTTCTCGTTTTCTCCACGTTAGCTGCCCTTGCCTATTGTTAATTGTGGCCTGTGTCTCTCTGAAGAGCCTGGGCTGGACCATCTGATAGAGGGCTTTCCGAGCCTGAGAATTTAAACCACAGATAAGTCTTGCTTTTTAGCAAATCAAACATCAAGATGAAAGAATATACAAAAAGCACCCTGCAAACCTTTAAAGACTTAGCTATCTTTCTCTATACTATAGTCGTTATCATTATAAACAAATCTGGATTTATATTAGAAAAAGATGATGGAGATGGACCGTTTGTTTCTATGTAACCTGAGCCTCAGAGTTCACTGGTGGTATGCAACTCTCCCCTTCATTGGTGTGACCAATGGCCTGAGCCTTTGTGAGGGCAGGGGAGAGAACGGGGAGAGAGGGACAGGGGAGAATTCTCCAGCTCTACCTCTTGGATCTCTGCTCCAGCTCTGGACACTGCTAACTTCCAGCTTTGAGGGAGAAGATGGAAGAATTGGAGGTTAAATTGGAGATAATCAACAGAGGGAAAGCACTGGTATTCAAGGGAATTGGGATCATTTCCAGTAGTAGGTGGGAGTGTGGCTGGGACTTGAACTAAACCAGGGCAGGCAGGAGATGGAGATGAGAAGGAAGAGAATTTACAGCATCAGCAGATGGGGTCTGGAGTTGGGAGGTAGAGTGTTTTGTGTGAGCAGTAAGAACGTCATGGGGTTCCAGGGTTCAAGGAGTGGGCTGGTAGGAAGAACAAGCAAGAAGGCTAGATAGGTAGGAGGAGGACGGATCATGAAGCATCAGTCTGCTTTGCCTACAAGATCCATCTCCCATTAGCTGTTTTGCCTCTGCTTGGGAGGTAGCGTGAAGCAGCAGAAAATACATTGGGTTTGGGGTCAGAGGGCCTGGACTGAAATCCTGACTTTGCTGCATATTACTCTTGTCTGTAGAATTGGGTAAGTTCCTAAATTCTCTGGGGCTCAGTTTCCTTCTCTGTAAAGCAAAGGGGGAAGATTCGAAACCCCAAGTCTATAATCCTATGACCACTGAGACCCTTGTTCCACCTGGGTCTCTTCCTGTTTTATCTCTGCTGTTTGTGATGACAGTAGAAAGGGCACCAAAAGAATTCAGAGGCCCTGGGACAGGGATTTTACTCTTCAAAGGCTGTTTTTCACTCTTATTAAATGTGTGAACTTGGAAAGGTCACAGCCTTCCAGGTTAATTTCTTCATCCACTTGTAACATCTCGGATCCAATGGTATGGACAACTTTAAATCAGTTAAGAAATTTTGGCTCACTAATAAAAAAATCATAGATTTAGAACTAGAATAAAGCTGAGAAATCATCTAATCCAAACCTCTCTTTTTTTTTCAAAGCAAGTCAAGCATTTATTAAGTTCCTACTGTATACTGAGCACTTAGATACAAAGAAATGTCAGAAAAATCCTGCTCTAGATACAACTTGCAAACCACCATGTACAACCAACTTATTTACTGTATGAGGTAAATTGGAACTTATCTCCGAAGGAAAGAAACTAAGGTTAAGGAGGACCAGGAAAGTCGTGAAGAAGGTGAAACTTTAGCTGGAGCTTGAGGTGAAGATTAAGAGAGGTCCAGGAAGGGGTGGGGTACAGCTGATGACAGTCCCAGAGTCCCGTGGTGGAGAGTCTCTGGGTAGAACAGCAAGGAAGTGGATGTCATGGGGTTAAAGAAGAATAAAGTATGGGAAGACTGGAAAGGTGAGAAGAGGCCCGGTGATGACAGACCTTAGAAGCTGTGTTTGATTCTGGAGTTGATTAGGTCAGGAATGTCAAAGAACTAGGTCCTTTGAATCCACAACTTGTTCCATCACTACTTCCCAATACTCTAACCTTGAAACTCTTCATTTTGTGGTTGAAGTCCCATCTTGACATAAAGTGGCTCCCTGCAAAATTTTCTCAGATGGGCATTTCTCCTAGCATTTTGAAGGGATTCCAATTAATTTGATAGATATGTATAGAACTTTTATGTCAAAGAGTCCTCTGGCATCAAGATTTTGGAAACACTTTGGGAATATTCTCAATTCTGTTTCAAAGGCCCAGGAAAGCCAGAAAATCTTTTTATTTTACTTCCCACTCATTCTGCTAAAACTGTGTCTAATTTCAAGCATTTCCTTTACAGTATTATAGAAGAAAATATTTTCTAATAGGATTAAAGCAGAAAGCCTTGAATGAATAACCATTTGTCATAAGGATCTTCAGAAAAATCCCCCCAATGACTTCAATTCCCATGTAGGATGACTGAGGCCTTCTCAAGAAGGTAGTGGAAAGTTGCTCAGTCGTAGTATGAATCAGTTAGAGGACAGCTATTTATTTCCTCCATGCAAAAAAAAAAATATATATATATATATATATATTTATATAAACTACAAAAGTCTGTCACAAACATACATTAACTTAAAATCAGTCAGGGAATATCTACTGATAAACTCTAGAACACATCTTGGATAGCAGATCAGACCATGCTCCCTGATTTTATGACATTATTATCATTGTTATTATGTCAATGCTCTAGTGATATAACCATAAACTGGACCAGGGAAATCTTCTTCTCTAAGTTCTTTGACCTTACTCTTGCTAAATTCTTTAAGGATTTGCGCTCAGTGCAGCTCCAATGCTGATTCAGTTTTGATGCTCAAAACCCTTCCATCCTCTTAACACCAGAATGATTGTCCACTCCAGGAACTGTTCCCTGATTCCAAGTCCTTAGCAGGTCATGACCCATTTGGAATCACCCAACTTAATGTGGGAGGTTGCAAAATTATGATTTATTATTAATAAATGTTTGATTTGTATACCTAGAGTGTTACATAAAAATTTCTCAGGGAAAAGAAGTTGCAAGTGGAAAAACTTTATGAAGCTCTGCCCTAGCTAACTGAGGGTTGGTACGGTATCCGATTTACAAGTACGTAAGAACACAGGCAGAAGATTATTGTCCAGAAGCCTTCTCAAAAGCGAGGACTTTTATTTTTATCTGTGTTTAGGATATAGTAGGTTCTCAATAGATCTTTGTTAAAATAACTGAGTTTATCAAATCCTATTGGGATAGCAGCCACTTTTTGCCAGTTAACTAGCTCTGACAGGCTTGCATTTGTTACCTCAGTCCAGTGATTATAGGGCATCAGTGGGGTAGTAAAGTGCTGGAACTGGAGTCAAGAAAACTCCACTTTGAAAGTTCAAATCCAGCCTCAGACACTTAATACTCGTGTGAGCCTAAGCAAGTCACTTTACCCTGTTTGCCTCAGTTTCCTTATCTGTAAAATGAGCTGGAGAAGGAAATGGCAAACTACTCCAACGTCTCTGCCAAGAAAACTTCAACTGCAGTCATGAAGATTCAGTCCTGACTTAAGTGACTCAAACAACAATTAGTGCTGGTTCCCTAAATCAAATTACGAAGGGAGGCAACCCTAATGGAAGTTGCCAACGCTATCTACATGCATCTATGTGCACAGATAGATATGGATATTACTTCATACACACATATATGTACATGCACACATACATTGGGTGTGGGGGAAAAATGAGAAGTATGACTCAAGTAAGGTCTATAGTTCACATTATAGACTTATTGGGCTTTTCACTTATTTTTCTTTATCTTTTTTTATAATTTCCATTCTGTAATAAGCATTGAAATAAAATGTAAGCAGTAAAATGAATCACCAAATAATTGTCCTGAGCTTTCTCAGGAAGGAGAGGAGCTGCAGTGGCTAAGCTCCATGTCCTATTAATAGATCTCTAGCTAGTCCTATTCACAGATTACAGTTTTGATAGTGGATCTAATTAGGAAACTTCAGAGGGCCATGAGAGGAGAGGGGCTAGAACTAGAGAAAAGAAGAAGTTTCAAAGTCAAAGTCACATGATTGATGAAATGGAGATTCCCACCCAAAAGCCTGGAATAACCCCTCCAAGGTTATTCGAGCCAAGCTTCTTTCTATTCAGTACTATGTAGGAGACTCCTTGTCAGGCACTGGGGGGACCATGAAGACCCAAAACGATGGCATTCAAAATACTGTAATTATTTGGCCCGTTGCTGCTGGATCTCTGGGTTCCCTTTCCACTGCTGTCACTCAAAGGTAAAAAGAAGAAGGGAGATTCCTCCATCCATGACCATCATCTTTAGCTATAGCTTTCCCCCATTTTTCCTTCCCTAGGAGTACCTTTTTTTCCTACCTGTTCATTACAGGCTGATCTTCACAGTTTATTCTTTTTGCTGGATTATGAGGCAGCTAGGGGCTCTCTGGCCTAGAGTCAGAAAGATCTGAATATGATCCGGGGTGATCATTTTAACCCTGTCTGCCTCAATTTCCTGAACAGAGAATGAATGAACCAGAGAAGGAAACGGCAAACTACTTCAGTATATTTGCCAAGAAAACTCAAAATGTGAAGTCACAATTGAAACAACTGAACAACAGCACAATGTGATGCATTTCTAGTATAATATATACCAGTTTTATATTCTCTGTATTATATAGGAATAGATGCATATATGTATGATATATGTAGGAAGTCCCCAGAGGGGACTACATGTGTAACAGGAGGCTGACGCAATCTCCTCCACAGAAATTCCTGTTCCCCACTGGGAACAAGAGCAGACATTCTACCCCTGGTTCTGGTCTGCTAACCAGAGGAAGAGCCGACTGTTGATTGTGCAGCGAGAACTGGGTGGTTCAAACAAGTCTGGCCCTGGGTCAGGATTTTCCTGCCTAGATGCAGGTTGGGTAAGATGATGATTAAGGGAAGAGGCTTCCGTCTGTGCTCATCTCAAACTGACACTCACAGGCTTTGCTCTTTGCCCTTTTTCTGGATTATTTTCCCCTGTTTTGGGTGAGATATATGGACACAAATATGTATATGACACACGTATGTGTGCAAGTGTGTGCAGAATAAATATATTGTGTGTGTGTGTTATATGTACATGGTTATTTATATTTTATCTTCCCAATCACAATGCAAACTTTGTGTGTGTGTATGTTTGCACACACATACACACACACACACACACACACACTATGTGTTGTTTATGACCTAATGTTGTCTCCTGCATTAGACTGTGAGCTTATCCAGAGCAGGAACTGTTTTTCCCTTTCTCTGTAGACTTAGCCCTTACCACAATGCCTGGCATACAAGCCACGCCCAATAAAGGCTTGTTGACTGACTGACTGAACTTCCCTTAGAAATGAAGATCTCCATCCTGAGAGACCGGTTTTCCAAGCTCCAGGTCTTGCTATCTCTCCCCAAGCAGCTGAGATAAATCACAGATAAAGACTCTTTGTACTCAGCTGAGGCATAAATCCTTCTATGGGCCTTTCTAGGCACTCCCCATTGTCATCTGCCTTTTCAAGTCCCTGCTTCTAGGTCCTGATTATCAGGACATCTGAATTTTTGTTCCACTCTAAACTCTTCAGTTCCGGCAAATGTTTAGCAATCTCCCCAGAAAAAAGGAAAAAAAAAAAAAAAACAACAATAAAAAGACATATACCACACTTTGAAGATTCCTTCGCATTTGTTAACATTTTTTCTTTCATTTTCTTAAGTCTAGACAAGCAACAAAAACAAAGCCAAACCCTGGTATTGTGGCCTTCGCCAATTTTTGAGGTGTAAATGCTCCTTGAAAGTTTAACAATCAGCTTTAGAGCAGGCCCACAATGACTCTAGCACATGCCCACCTGCATCTATGCTCTGATCCAGCAGTGGGGAACATCTGGCCCTCAGGCTGCATCATTTGCTAAGGCCACTGTGAGCTGAATGCTAGAGAGACAACTTCCCACTGTTTGAGTTCTATAAGTTGATAATTTTGCAGCCCATGAATGATGAACCCAAATGGCCCTTGGCAGAAAACAAGGTCCCCCACCCATATTGTTATCCAAGGTTGAGCCCTTTTAGAGTCCAATAGCACAATTCAGTCTCTGGAGGAGCAAGGTCCACAGCCAATTATTCTGAAGAGTCGGTGAGGCAGGTGCTCAGTGCCCAGCCAGCTAACCAGAAAGCTGTGTCTGACGCCATGTTTCCAGGATTCAGATGCGTGGAAACAGACTGGAAAAACCAAAGCAATGTAATCAACCTAAGCAGGAGAGCAAATAAGGAGTCATCCTTACAGGAGTCAGTCAAAATCTGAGCTATCAAAGGGAGCAAAAAACTGTAAAAAAACAAAAAACCCAAGGGGGGGGGGGCATTGTCTAGCCAACACTACGATGTACTGAAGGGTTTAGTCATCAAGTCACCCAGTTGTAATCCAGAAGATGCACCCATCAGACCTTTTGACTTTTCCCTGGATTAGTCACTCATGCTCAGTAAGGGTGGCTGAGTCAGGATCACATGAGGTAGGATGGGAGAACCTCTGCAATGAAGAGATTTACACCCTCTGTAATTTAGCTTTGGACTTCATCGTCCAGCCTAAACTGCCCTCGCTCCAGTTACCAGTGAGTTCTTAACTAACATATTGAATAATCTTTTCTCATTTTAACTCTCGATGACTTCTAAGTCTTCAGTACTGTCAATCACCCTCTACCTGGATATTCTGTCCTCTCTAGGTTTTTGCAACCCTGCTCTCTCCTGGTTTTCCTTCTACCCACTCAAGTAGCCCTTTTTCAGTTTTCTTTGCTGATTCTTCAATCCAATCCTGTTCATCAGTGCTGGATGTCCCTCAAGGTTTTGTCCTGGGACCTCTTCTCTATAATTATTTGCTTAGAAATATCATCAACTCTCATGAAAGTCAATTATCCTATGTGGGTGATTTCCAGATCTTTATATCTGACATTAGTTTCTCCCTTATGTATCATGATATATCTTCAACTGCCTCAAAATCAATATATCCAAAATCCTTTCCTCTGAAATTATCTTCTTTCAAATTTTCTCTATCCCTATTGGCAGGGCCACCATGTTCACGGTCACTCAGGCTCACATCCTTGACTCAGAACCATTGTCCTTACTCCTCACTCTTATTTACCCTACATATCCAATCCACCGCCAAACTTTCTCAAGTTTACATGCACAACACCTTGTCACCTTCATATACATCATTCATCCAGCTCGAACTCAGAACTCGATTCAGACATCCATCACTTCAGGCCCAGACTGCTTCTATAACTTCCTAGCTGGTCTCTGCTTCAAGCTTCTCCCCACCCCAATCCGTTCTCTACTCTGTTGCCAAAGCGACTTAGATATAGCATAGATCTGACCGTCCCCCCATCCCTCCCTCAGAGCTCTCACATAACTCCCTATTGTTTGGGACAAACAGACCTCCCCAAATTAACTGCTCAGAGATCACTCATAGAAAGCAGAATTATTTGTTAGAATCTCGAGAAGCGGACTCGTCCTGGTGTGTGAGCCAAATTCACAGCAGGACAGAGCCACTCCCTTGCAAATGTTCACAGTATTTATACATTTCAGACAAAGAACCCCCCAAATCCCACCCTCTATATGTTGTGATTGGTCACATAAGTCTCTTCCCCTATTTGGTCAGTGGAATGCAGTAGATAAGGTGATGTACAGCTTCTTCAGCCACTTTTAATCCCTTCTTTGGACAATGGAATGTAGTCCAGGCCTTATCTAAAATCATCTGACTCCAGAGAAGCCCAAACTGAGGCCTTAAGGCTTCAATCAATTTAGCTAACAGTCTCTGATCAATATGTGCTTAATCTGTGAATTCTTCACCTTTTCCCACACACTATTACCACTAAGATCAAATATAAGATGTTTGGCATTTAAAGTTCATCATAATCTGACCCCTTTCTACCTATCCAGGTTTACACTTTATTTCCCTCTACCTACTCTACAATCCAGATATACACACTTGTTTTCAGCTCCTCAGGTCTCCCTTCCTTGCACTATGAATCCTTTATTCTTACAATTCTCTGCCCCACCTCACCCCTAAGGCCTCTTGGTTTTTCTGGATTCCTTCAAAGCTCAGCTCAAATTCATCACTTTTCTTGCGCCCTCAGCTGTTAAAGTCTTCTTTTTCCAGATTTTTTTCATCTAGTCTTTCTGTGTCTCAAATGTTCCTAGCTAGTACATGTTATCTACGCCATCTAGAATGCGATTCTTTTTGTACAGCAAAATAACGGTTTGGTCATGTATACTTATTGTGTATCTAATTTATATTTTAATATATTTAATATCTACTGGTCATCCTGCCATCTGGGGGAGTGGGTGGGGAGAAGGAGAGGAAAAATTGGAACAAGAGGTTTGGCAATTGTCAATGCTGTAAAGTTACCCATACATATAACCTGTAAATAAAAGGCTATTAAACATTTAAAAAAATAAAAAAAAGAATGCCCTCTTTGAAGGCAGGGATCATGTATTTGCCCTTCTTTGTATCTCAGCCCTTAGAGAAAGTGCTCAGTAAATGCTTGTGGGTTGCTACTTGAATGGGAGAGAGAACACTATCAAGGGGAAAATAAAGAAACAGAAAAGGATCTGAGATATAGAGATCAGGAGGGCATTAGGGACACCTTGTACAAATGCATGGAGATGGGAGACGAGAGGATTCTAGGAACAGCAAATCCATTTTGGTTGTAATTTAAAATTCATGAAATAGAGTAGATGGGACGTATATAATGTAGATTTTGAATGGATGGATGGACCTGGGGCGTCCCCAAAGGAATGGGGAGCCACTGAAGTTTGCTGAGGATGGGAATGCCATGGTCATCCTGGTTACAATATTATTTTGGCACTTGTGTGGAGAAATAGTTGGAGAGGGATAGAGATTATCAACAAAGAAGCTTTTACAACAGTCCAAGCTAGAGCTGATGAAAGCCTGAACTAGGGTGATAGTCATGGGAGTTGAGAGAAGTGAATAAATGCAAGAGCTATTGTAGAGGCAAAATTGATAAGGCTTGGGAAATCATTGGATATTTGCAATTAGGAAAGTGGTAGGACCAACAAAGACTCCAAAGTGATAATCCTGAATGCCTGAGAGTATGGGGATATCCTCACAAGAGATAGAGAACTTTGGCAAGAGGAAGTCATTGGTTCCCTTTTGGTATGTTGAGTTTGAGATCCCAATGAGACATCCAGCACATCCATTAGAAAAATGATGATACAAAAATAGACTGGACTTTGTAGTCAGAAAAATCAGCGTTTAATGCCCATCTCTGACATTTACTGGCCATGAAAATGCAGACAAATATTTAACTTCTTTTATTCTCTTTTCAATTTATAAAATAAAGATAATCATGTTTTTTCTCTGAAGCGCTGATAGATGTATAACCCCATCCATATGAGAATTCCTCCAAATTTCTTGAGGGCAGAGACTATGTTTTTTCCCCCTTTTTTGTATTTCTATTCTCAATGTTTAGTACAATGCCTGATGCGGAGTAAACATTTAATAAAAGCTTATGATTTATATAGGACTGCTTGCCATCTAGGGAAGGGGGTGGAGGGTGGGAGGGAAAAATCGGAACAGAAGTGAGTGCAAGGGATAATGTTGTAAAAAAAATTACCCTGGCATGGGTTCTGTCAATAAAAAGTTACTATAATTAAATATATATATACATATGTATATATGTATATAAAAGCTTATGATATACCAACCTATTAAAACCCTTCTAAGCTTTTTCACTGGATTCTTCTCTTCTGTGTATCTGCAAAAAGAGGGATCTGGACAAGATTGAATGAATGAATGAAAGGCACTTACTGAATGTTTACTTTTCCAGTTTAAGAATACAAAGAAAAAAGGAGAAAAGTGCCTGCCCTCAAGCTGCTTACATTCTAATGAGGTTGAGGTAGGAGCCTGGGGACAGCAATGAATATAAATAAGTTTAAACAAGATACTGAGAGAGTAGAAACAAGATAATCTTTAAAAGACAAGAATGGTGGGTTGGACCTTTGAACAGCCAATTTCCAACAGACCAATTGTCACTCCCTTCCAGGAAGAAAAAAAAAGTTATTGTGTCTGATGGCAAGAAGGAGGTAGGGAAGTAATTCATGTGATGACCTGGCAGATGACAAAAAGACAAGATGGATCAGGATACAATGAGAAGGATAGTCTGACCTGGGACTGACTTGCTATGCTAGATAAGCTGAATTAGGGCTTATTCATTCATCAGTTTAGCTCAGCTCCAAAGTGGAAGTTCCAAAGCTGAGAGTATTAACTCTTCCTTCTGGGAATAAAGACCAGATTTCTGGAGGCCGGGTCACTCGGTCCAGGTAAAGAGAATCTGGTCAAAGACAGAAGAGATGACAAGATGAGCCAGGGAGACAACCAGTTGGAATGGGCTCTGAGGTCTCTACAACTCTAGAGCTATAATTCTATGAAATCCCATAGGAGGTTCACCAGAGCAATTAGTCAGTCCATTTACCAGATAAGCCCTACAATAAATGTGAGCTCTTACTAGTTCCTGTTAGGGTTCCAGGTCCACTGCCTTTAGATTCTGATAGCAAGGCTGAGGAGCCCCTCCCTCATTAATTTGCTGCAATATTAATATCCAAAAGAAAAAAAAAAAAAGCACACAATGGCCAAGAGTGTGCAATGATAAGAGAAAAAGAGAAAGAGAAGTATTCAAATCAACTGCAACAATCCTGCATTGGAATAGAAGTGCTCACCAAGATTCCCAAAGCAATGAATATGTACGAGAAAATTAATGGAATGGGAATAGCTAAAAGAAATTAACCTGCCAAAAAAAGAAATCCCCCCTCTTAAATTATTTCCTACCCTTTTTCATGATTTAAAATGTGTAACTTTGTAAAAAGTTTTCATAAAGAAACAAAGATAACAAACATGCAGATAGGTTTGATACTTGCAAGGCTCTGCATATGAAATCATATGATTTTAATTCTTAAATGTGTGTGGAAGGTCCCTAAATTTAACACAGAGATTATTGGACCCAGGGTGATTTTCATTCAGAATTGAATATTGGACAGCTCCTTTCTGGAGAATCTTTGAAAGGACATGGAAAACTCAAACAGAATGACAAGACTGCAAGTCAGCATTGGTGAAGGAAACGTTCATATCGTGAGATCATAGACCTCGGTGTGTTGACTTTTTCTTTGCTTTGTCTTTGTATAATTTATTTTTTCTATGTGGACTTCTAAGGAAATTCCTACACAAGTAAGTAGTAGGATCTGAGATGCTCAGGCAAGCTTCTTGGCCATTCTCAGAGGATGCAGAATAGGCAGCCCGTGGGACAAGGATGGTGGGCTTGGTTTTTACAATGGGAAGTTAATACGTGGAACAAATCCAGAACTCAAAAAGACCAGATAGATCAAAGAGCTTTTAGCCAGTGCCTGTTTATAATTAGTTACCCAGTAATGCAAATGACCCAGGAATGGATTGAAAGCCTCTCTCTAGTAAGAGGAATGGCCCATGTCTTCAATTCTTCCTGAGTTTTTCCACCTCAAGTCTCTATTTCCATCTCAATTGCAGACCCATTCCAATCATTCTCTAGGTACTTTCTTTATCTGTTCTGACCGAATGCAGCCAAGACAAAGTTAGACATTGTCCCTTCCCACCAGCAAGTCAATCAAACAATAAACATTAAGTGCCCACTATATACCAGGCATTGTGCTAAATTGCTTTGTATAGGCAATGAAGCAATTGGCAAGTCCCTCGGGGAGCTATATCATGGCAGATGATCCCCAACCAATGGCTATTGGAAATAGGGTAGTGAGCCCAAGAATCAAAGGGAAGTGGGGTCCTGGTCCCTCAAGAGAAGTAGGGAACAAACAGGATCAATATCAAGCTGAAAGAGGCTGTCTAATGCCTGGTGTGAATTTGGCAATGGGGTCTGGGCTGGAGAAGGGGAGAATCTGTGATTCCCTGACACGGAGGACGAACCAGTATGGCACTCACCTTGTGGAGAGACAACTTTTTCAAATATAACACTTAATACTTACGTAACTTTTGTGGGTTTATAAGGGACTTTCCTCATAACAAGCCAATGAGGTCTAATATAAATATTATTATCTCCATTTAACAAATGAAAGAACAGAAACTTAGAAAGTGGCTTGCCCAAAATCATTCAACCAGTAAGTTTCAGAGCTGAAATTTGACCCTACTATGCCCCACAAATTTAAGTCTCTAGAGCCTGTTTACCTAATAATTCCTCCATTATAAAAAAAAAAAAAAATGGAGACTGTTCATAAAGTCTGATTTCTGTCTGAGGGGTACCCTCACTGCAGAGTCACTTTGAAGCACAGATAATACACACACCAATATTTTCCAGCTTAGGTTATCTGTATGACCTGATTCCTGATGTTCTTTCTGAAAGACCCATCTTGCCAGTACTCTCCAAGAAAATGAGCGATCTTGCAGAAAACCATGTGGAATACTAAATTGTAAAGGTACAATTATCTGAATGAATAAGTCCCCATTTCCACCCAGGATGAGGGGAGATTTTCTCACCCAGAGTCTTTCCAGCAAATCATCTCTTCCCATCTACACAAAATTTATATGAGTACAGCTTCCCCACATGTGTCAAGGGCATCCTTAATGAGGATATTAATGGGGAACAGGCAGGCAAACCACATTGTCACCTTCACACCATTGATTGAAAGCTGTAGAGAATGAGATACTTTGTTTTATCAGAGTAAAACACACAGTACACACTCATCAAAATTGTTCAAGGTTCAAAAAGTAAAACAACAGAGCTAACCTTGTTTGATTCAGTGAGGTGGGCATAGTAGGAAGATTTGAGTTCAAATTTTGATTCAGGCATTTATTGTGTGATGCTGCACGAGCCATTTAACCTGTCTTAGCTTCAGTTTCCTCATCTGTAAAATGTAAAATAATAATAGTATCTACCTCCTAAGGTTGTTGTGAGGATAAAATGATGCTTGTGAAGCATAGTGCCTGGAACATAGTAGGTCCTTTAGATTTATTTCTTCCCTACCCCCAGTACATAGTGTTCAGTTGTTATTCAGTCATTTAAAAAATTATGTCTGTCATATTCAACATATATAGGACTGCTTGCCATCTAGGGGAGGGGGTGAAGGGTGGAAGGGAAAAATCGGAACAGAAGTGAGTGCAAGGGATAATGTTGTAAAAAAAAAAAAAAATTACCCTGGCATGGGTTCTGTCAATAAAAAGTTATATAAAAAAAATTATGTCTGTGACCCTGTTTGGGGTTTTCTTGGCAAAGATACTGGAGGGGTTTACCATTTCATTTTCCAGTTAATTTATAGAGGAGGAAACTGAGGCAAACAGGATTAAGTGAATTGCCCTGAGTCACACAACTAGTAAACAGCTGAGGTTGGATTTGAACTCAGAAAGATAAATCTTCCTGACTCCAAGCTCAATACACTATCCATTGTATTATCTAGCTGTGCTGATACATATTAGGCACTTAATAAAGCAGAAGACTAGGTAGAAAACTGGTCACACCTTTCAACCACTGAAAACTATAATTTTTGCAATTCTGCCTCAAAAGTACTGTTAATCCTGAAAAAGAATAAAGAAGTTTATATTTTTGTGAAATATAGTCTGTTCTGCTATATACTTGTTTTGAGTGAATTTGTTCCAACACAGATGAAGTTTAGAATTGCAGTTTGTTTATGCTAAGAGTGTAAAACACTGCCCCATTTGACAAGAATTTGCCGGCTACAACCCTCTCAATGCCCACTTCCCCAAGCAAGCTCCAGGTCTTTATTAAGAGAAAGTGTCATGTTAATTGTCTTATGTTCTGGTTCAAGAGGGACGTTTAGTGGAGGAATTCTAGTTTGCCCCACTTTGTACCCCGTACAATTTCCATCTTCTTTCATGGCCATGGCCCCCCATCAACTTTGTCAGCTCACTGTACCCCTTCCCAATCAAGCCACAGCCTGAAGTCTGAGCTGCTACCTCTATTTCTTTTATCATTTCTGAATTTCTTAATCAGTTAACATATATAAAACTGAGCTACACCTTTACCTTTTTTGAAACATATCATTGACAAAGTTTTTGGGTAGTATGCTCAAACCCCTTTGCTCCTACATCTGATTTTGAATAGTGGATTTTTGAATTGTTATGATCATGTATATCTTGTTAGAACTGACTGTACTCTAAAGATCAACCAAAAGACCTTGGATTAATCAAAAAGAGCCAAAGTGTGCCACCAGCTAGGCTGTAAACTTAGCTAAAGAGGTTTCCTGATCGCCAAAAATCCATGAAAATATTGATAGGGATGGAAAAAACCCAACTCTTTCTGTTGAATTCCTCTCTTAACCTTGACATCTAAAAAGACAGTGTTCCAAAACTCTGAGTGCAGTTTTAAGCTTCTTTAACTTTAAATTTCAGAAACTAATAAAATTCAAAACTGCACTCAGATTTTTGGAAGGTTCTGTATTTAGAATGTGTAACTTTCAAAATGGGGCAACTAGAGGGTGCAGTAGGTAGAGTGACAGGTCTAGATTCAGGAGGACCTGAGTTCAAATTTGGCTTCAGACACCTCCTGGACGAGTCATTTAATCCTATTTGCCTCTGTTCCTCATTGGTAAAATGAACTAGAGAAGGAAATAGCAAACCTCTGAAGTTCTTTATCAAGAAAATCCCAAATGAGTTCACAAAAAGTTGGACATAATAAAGGGGGAAAAAAACAGCTTTCAAAGAAATTTAAAAGTCTTACTTAAAATACCTATCACTGTTGACCTTAGGACTTGAAAATACCACAACCCATTTGGGTGGGAAGGTAGAACTGGGAGGTTCAGCAGTTCAGTGGATTCTCAATAATAAAGAGAAAATTCAGAGCCCACTCTAGATTTTCAAGCCTGTAGTGCTTTATGGGTACAAACCAATTTATTCTGCCAAGAGATATCAGCTGTGACAACAATATCAAAAGCAACTTTCTCCTAATGTGATTCTCAAAAATTCTCGAAATAATTTTGGATTGCATCACAGTAGGACTGGGCCCTTTCAAAATTTTGGATTTATCTTTATGGACATGTTATATACATTTAATTTTTTATTGGAGGATTCTAGCTGGAGTCTAATTTAATCATAAGATATCTTATAAATATTTCCCCATAACCTAGATTTCCCAGGGGAAATTTAGCAAGCAAAAACTTAACCTGAGGGGTATTTCTAAAAGGGTAGTTTGAAATTAGAAACCATTATTGCTACTAATTACTTTTGTTTTTAATCCAGGAAATGATTTCAAGAAAATATCTTTAAAAGCTATATTCAAAGAAAAATCATCTGCAGCAGCACCATCAATATCTGCCAAGTCATAAGACAATCTCTCTTCCAATTTCTTTGAATTTTGCCATAGCTAAATTAATAAATGCCCCAACTGTAAGTTCCTCCCCAGAGGAAGCCAGTCTTTTGGAAATATTGCTCAATTTTTAAATTTAATAATAACAAGTTCTCATTCCCATTTATAGGAGTTTTTCCTCCAATTCAAAGTGTACAGAATGACACAGCTTCTTTTTGAAATAAATTTTGTTGGTGCGTATATATCATCCTTCGTAGCTCTTCATTCAGTGCGGTTATTCTTGACTTGCCATCTGATAAGAAAGAATTGGAAAGCTAACATTTTATAGCTAAGCTATTAGTAAAAATTATCTAGGGTGATCTGCTTCTTAACATCAATTAAAAGTAACAGGAAATCGAGCTCAAAATATCAAGTCAAGAAGAATGTTGCTTCCTGGGCTTATTCCTTAGCTATTCCAGGAACGGCAAGTAGTGATTTTCCACCTCCCCCAGGCTGAGTATTTTCAACCAAACCATCATAGTTAGCCATCTCTCTCACTGTTAGAAACATTAAAAGGTCAAACCACTTCTTATCAAGAATGAATTGTAAAATGGATCCAAGAATATTGATTAAAAAAGAAAAAACAGATTGAAAAGCTTGTGTGCCCATGGATCTGGCATAACGCCCAATATAAAAGACATCATGTGGAACAGAAAGAAACACATGCTGTTTGAGGGAGTGTACAAGGTATTGGCTTTAGCATCTGTAAACCAGGATTGAAATCTTGCCACTGCTAGTTATGACCTGTGAGATTTCGCTAATTCCCTTCTCTTTTCTAGCATTCGGGTTTTCTGATTTCTAAAATGGGAGAGGGGCCGAGATAGACATTTTAGAATTATAAAAACAAGTAGTGGAAGTATAGGAAATTTTGGAGGAAATGTTCATTATTATGCTCTATTTCTCTTGAGTACAAAATTTAAGAAACCTAATGGCCAGAGGCAGGAAAGGACTGTTCTGAGTTCTGTTAACCCTGTACTTCTGATTTGTGTTTAAGAAACAGAAGCTGGAAATAAAAGACTTCATTTCCCTAAGGGAAAAAAAATGGGAGTTTTGAACTGGATGGTCTCTAAAGTTCTAGTGAAATGAAATCTTTTTTAAACCCACATATTTGGTGAAATGGGGAGGAAGTAATTCACTTAAAAATTCAAATAATAACTCTACATGATTTTGTTATAACTACAATGTAATTTCTGGACAAGTCAATTAATCTATCCAGGGTTACTTAGCATGGTGCTTGACACATAGTAAGCATTTAACAAATGTTTACTCCCTGATTATCTGTACCTTATTAGGTTCATCTAGAAAAACTGCTGGTCTACCTAGAGAACCATGTGAGGATTCATTTATTCATTTACCAAAGATGGTCGAAAGCTTTGGAAATTCAAAGAACTAATGACATACTAAATAGTGATGCCCCCAAATGGAGTGGTTTTTCAAAGAACTAAATAAATGGAAAGAAAACAAACAACTTTGGAGGTTACTAGGGAATAGCGAGACTTAGAATTTTCAATTTCAATTCAATTTCAAATTCAATTCAATCTTGAAAAATCTGAGTAATATTTAGTTGGGAAAGTTGAAAAGAAGAAAAAAGGAGAAAAAAGTTTTATTTATTGGACATCACTGGTCCCCAGTAAGAATGCCATTGGCAATCAAGGATCAATCTTGAAGTCAGGAAGACTAGATTCAAATCCTGTTGGGGACATGCTAGCTTTGTGACTACAGGCCCTTTTCACTTGTCACCTCTATGTTATAGACAGTCCTAAGTACCCCTATGTATCTGGAAGGTTCTACATCTAGAATTCTTTTATAAATCACAAGTTCAAACTAAATAATGTTAAGGATAATGTAAGGTATATATATTACAGCAAAAAAGTCCAAATTTCTGCTATGGAAATGAAATGGAGTACTGAAGTAATTTATAAAGAAATAAGTTATCCAAAGAAAAATAAAAAGAATTACCTTTCCTGAAATATCCAAATAATTAAAGCAAAAATATATTTTTGCTTCAATGATCTGGATTTTTATCATTTGGTTATTTTCTATCTACTCTGTCACCTAGATGCCTTATGAATCTGGATAATTATCTCAGTTACTTATTTTATCTTGCTCATATTCATCTGAACCTAAAAGAGCTGGCTGGAATATTAGAATGAAATGAGACACTCATTGTGGCCAAAGGAAGTCAACAAAAGTCATCACCAAGCAAGATGCTCATAGCTTTTCTCTAGGATGTGCTTTTAAAATATTGCTAAGTAGCTGTTTGATCAGGGCAGAATTATAAAAAACACAAAAATATATGCTTGAATAAGCTCCTACAGCATACTAGGTGTCCTGGATAAAACTACTGATAATCCAATTTAATTTAACAAAAGTATATTATACATCTAGTACCTGCTTAGACAATGAGGATACAATAATTAAACAGTCCCTACTCTGCAGGAGCTTACATTCTCTTGAGGCAGTGTGACAGTACACAGATAAGTATAAAACAAAGTATGAAGTTAAAAAATCAAAAGAAAGATCAGACAATTTGAGGAAGGAGAGGCCTAATAACCTTTAGGAGAGGGACACCTTCCCAGAGGATATAGCACTTGAACATTTTAAAAACTGAAGAAGACATTGGAAAGTTAGATATACACTAATCAAGAAATCTCTCAGTGTCTTCTGTGTTTCAGATTCTGTGTTAGGCAGAGATTTAAAAAAAATGAACACTAAACAATCTATGTCTTCAAGAATTTACATCCTACTGGGAGGACGCCACGTGTGTACAACTAAATAAAAATATACAATATATATTCAAAATAAGTATAATATATGAGAAGATTAAACATTCAGGAAGATCAGGAAAGTTCTCATTTATGAGGTGACATTGAACTGGGAAGGACTCTAGGGATTCTTTCTAAGAGGTTGAGGTATGGAAGAGTTCTTTTGAGGTATGGGGAATGGTTTGGATAAATGTCACAAGGTATAAGATGAAGAATCCAGTTCAAGGAACAATCAGAAGTCCTCTTTGCCCCAAAAAAGTGTATAAAGGGGAGTAAAAGTAAATAAAGACTAAAAAAGTAGGTTACAGTAATTGTGGAAAGCCCCAAATGCTAGACAGGGTAGTTTCTAATTTATCTAGAGACAACAGAGTGTCACTGATGATTTTTGAATAATGGAATATAGGCAACATCAGGATTACACAGGCAAATGAGGTTAAGGTTTAATCAGTTACTTGGCATCAGATCCATGTGTACAGAGAAGTTGAATCACTGAGGGTCAAAAAAAAACCTTTCTTTTCCATAGTTGCTAAAAACTTGACTTCATGGGTAAAATGATAACAAGGAAAATAGCAAAATGTTGATATGTTCATTCAAGCATTGGCATAATTCTATTTTGATCATATGGGAAACTATTATGAAAGGATTTTACCTCTTTCCCCTTGATTTCACAGGATTTAAAGATATTATATTATCTTTATATATCCGTGTGGCTTTTTAAAGCTAGTAGACATTTTCTTTGTCCAAAATAATAGACATTTTGCTATGGCTAGATTTCAACATGTACTCATACGGGACTTTCTAAATGTCAGTATATTAGAAGGTAAATGCATTTATTATATTATAAATCATATCATTATAAATATAATTATATGTAAGTATAATTATATTGTAATTTTTTTATTCCAAAAGCTTTTTTAAAAAAATACTTTTTCACAATTTTTGCTTATATTTGATTTCTGAATGCTGAAATTTTGATCTTCCCCAAGATGTGATTGTCTCCTTTACAATTCAAGAAAAGTAACTGGGGAAAACAGACTCTTTCTGAAGGAGTTGTCCACATGGGAGACCTCTTTTCTGAGTGATCTAAATCTGAGACTTTGGAACTTAATTGTCTTCTACATAGAGTTGGGATGATTTGCTGCATAGGAATTTCTGAAAGCATGCCCATTTGAAATGCATCTGCAATTTTTGTACCCTCTTGAGCTTCTGAACATCTTATAATTCTTTCTTGGGATTTAGAAATCCAGAAAGACTAAGAATCATTCCTCAACTTGGAGATCCTCTTCCAAGATAAGTAATAGATTGTAGAAGAGAATGCACAGGAATGAAAATCAAAGGACTTTAATTACTATATGACACCATAATGTTCCTGAGTCAAGAATTTCAACTGTCTAGGCTTCTTTTTCCTCATCTTCAAGGGGAGTGAGGAGTTAGGTATTCCCATAACCCTTTCCCATTCTAAATCCTATTGTCTTTCAGCAGCTTGATTAGAGTGCTGGACCTAAATCAGAAGTCTCAGACTCTAGGTGGAATTCCCTTAGCCCCCATCCCTAAGCCAAATCATTTATAAAAATGTTAAATAATAAAATACCCTGGTATTCCCTGTTTACACTTTTCCTACACTTTGCTTCCTGGCAATGATGAATTATCTTCCCATCCGCCATCCCATGTTGTCTCCAATTCATTAATAATAGCCTTTGGCTCTAATTCTCTTACACTCTATTTCAGCTAAATCAGTCTACTTATCAATTCCCTGGCTCCATCTTGTAATTTTCCAATATCACGCCTCATTTTTTTCACTTATCCTCAATACATTTTAAAAATATCAATTATCAGGCTTTTATTTTCCCCTTTCCCCTCACCACTGAAAAAAAGAAAGGAAAAATCAAACTTTGCAACTAATAAGTAAAATCAAGTGAAACAAATTCCTATATTGTCCATGTCTGGAAATGTATAAATCATCCCGCACAGTGGTCCATCACCTCTCTGTTAAATAACAGAGAGATGAACACTACCTAGTGTTCATCATCTGTCCTCTGGAATCACAACTGATCATTACATCGAGGGAAGTTCTTAAGACTTTCAAACTTCATTTTTACAATGTTTATGTTACAGTACAAATTGTTCTCCCGGTTCTGCTCCCTTCACTCAGTATCAGTACTTCCCAGGTTTCTCTGAAATTCTCTGTTTCTTCAAGCACCACAGTACTCCATTACATTCTTTCAGCCATTGATAGAAATCTCTTTCAGAACAATTCATGGGCATCTTCTTAGTTTCTAGGGGGTTTTTGCAACCACAAAAAAAGAGCTTTGATAGATATTTTTATACCTATTGGACCTCTTTCTCTTTCTTTGGTCTCATAACTAGTGGTATTAGTGGGACAAAGGGTCCCAGTGATACCTATGCTTTTGACATCCCTTCACTTCTGATTTGCCTAAGTAGATTTTTTCTGTTTTTTGAGGTCTGTTCAATAGCTCACTTAGCCACACACAAACCACACATACATCTCTGATCTCCGATTCTCCATTCCATTTTCTATAAATTCCTTTAAATTGGTGTACTCCACCCCAAATCCCCAGTACTTGGACAAGTCAATTACCTAAGCAAGACAAGAGAAAAACATAGCCGATCACAGTTGATGAAGAAAGGATTTAGCTCTAGTGAACTTCAAGCTGCAAGTAACTCAATCAAAAAGCATTTATTAGATACCTTTAGGCTGGGAAAATGAGCAAACAATAGAAAAAGATTCCGACCACAGAAAGTTACTGCAGTGACAAGAATGATAAAAACACACTCAGAAAATAACAAAATCAAGGCTCCTAAATCCAGACTCAAGAAAAAATATGAATTGGTTTTAAGCCATGGAAGAGCTCAAAAAGGGTTTTGAAATCAAGTAAGAAAAGTAGAGGGAAAATTGGTAAATCAAGTAAGAGAGATAGAGGAAAATTTGGTAAGAGAAATGACAGTTAATACAAGAAAATCATGAAAAACAAGTCAACAGTTTGGTAAAGGAGACACTGAAAAGAAAAAAATAACACCTTAAAAACCAGACTACCTCAAATGGTAAAGCAAATACAAAAAGCAAATGGGGATAAGAATGCCTTTTAAAAAAAAATAAAAAGCAGAATTGTCTAAACAGGGTGAAAAAAATACACTAAAGAAAACACCATCTTTAAAAGTAGAATTGGACAAATGGAAAAGATGTACAAAAGTTCACTGAAAATAATCCCTTTAAAATTAGAATTGAGCAAATGAAAGTTAATGAAGTACAAAGCAAAACAAAAAGAATTAAAAAAAAAAAAAAAGCAGGCGATGTGAAATATTTCAATGGAAAAACAATTGATCTGGAAAATAGAACCAAGAGAGACTTGGACCACCTGAAAGCCATTGTTCAAGAAATTATCAAGGAAAACTGCTCTGATAATTTTTAATTAAAGGAAAAGTAAAGGGGCACTAGGTGTCTCAGTGGATAGAGCACCAACCCTGAAGTCAGGAGGACCTGAGTTCAAATCTGGTCTCAGACACTTAACACTTCCTAGCTGTGTGATCCTGGGCAAGTCACTCAATTCCAATTGCCTCAGGGGAAAAAAAGTAAAGTAGAAATTGAAAGAATCCACCAATCACTTCTTGAACCAATCCCAAAATGAAAACCCTCAGGAATATTATAGTCAAATTCCAGAGCTCCCAGGTCAAGGAAAAAATTACTGCAAGCAGCCAGAAAGAAACAATTCAAACCATGGAGCCACAATCACCATAACGCAAGATTTAGCAACTTCTATATTAAGGATCACAGAGCTTGAAAAACGATTTTTTGGAGAGCAAAGGAGCTAGGAATACAATAAAGAATCACTTATCCTGAAAAACTGAGTATAATCTTTCAGGGGGGAAAAATTGAATGTTCAGTGAAATAAAGGATTTTCAGGCATTCTTGATGAAAAGACCACCACCGAATAGAAAATTTGACTTAAATACTAGATAAAGAAGCATAAAAAGGGTAAACAGGAAAGAAAAATTATAAGTAACAAAATAAGGTTAAATTGTTTACATTCCATCCATTGGAAGATGATATTTGTAACTCATAAGGACTTTCTCATTATTAGGGCAGTTAGAAAGAATATATAAAGGCAGGGGCACAGGTATGAGTTGAATGTGAAGAAATGATATAAAAAGATAAAATTTAGGGTTCAGAGAATAATGTACTGGGAGAAAGGGAAAGAGAGAGGTAGAATGGGGTAAATTATCATCCATAAAAACGCAAGAAAGAGCTTTTACAGAAGAAAGGAAGATCAGGGAGAAAGGGGGCAATTAATGAGCCTTACTCTCATCAGAACTGGCTCAAAGAGGAAAAATATACAATCAATTGGGTATAGAAATTTATCTTACCCTACAGGATAGTAGGAGAGGAAGGGGATAAAAGGTGATGGTGTTGATGGTGATGGTGTGATAAAAGGGAGGATAGAATGGGGAAGGGGAGAGTCAGAAGCAAAACATTTTTTTTAATTAATAGCTTTTTATTTTTCAAAATACATGCAAAGATAGTTTTCAACATTTACCCTTGCAAACCTTGTGTTCCATATTTTTTCCCACCCTCCCTATCTTCTTCCTCCCTAGACAGACTTCTATTACTTATAGAAGTAATCCTATACAGGTTAAACATATGCAATTCTTCTAAACATATATCCACATTTATCAAGCTGCACAAGAAAAATCAGAACAAAAAGGAAAAAAATGAGAAAAAAAAAACAAGGAAGTAACAACAACAAAGGTGAAAGGACTATGTTATGATCCACATTTAGTCCCTACAGTCTTCTCTCTGGGTACAGATAACTCTCTCCATCACAAGTCTATTGGAATTGCCCTGAATCACCTCCTTGTTGGAAAAAACCATGACCATCAGAGTTGATCATCATGTGATCTTGTTGTTGCCGTGTACAATGATCTTGTTCTATTCACTTTACTCAGTATCAGTTCATGTAAGTCTTTCCAGGCTCTTCTGAAATCATCCTGTTGATCATTTCTTATAGAATAATAATATTCAATTACATTCATCTACCATAACTTAATTCAGTCATTCCCCAAGTGATGGGCAGCCACTCAGTTCCAGTTCCTGAAGCAAAACACTTTTTGAAGAGGGACAGAATGAAAGGAGAGAGAAAACAGCATAAACAGAAAGCATAATTGTAGAAAAGAAATTTGAAGTAAGTTCTCCTGTCTAAGGCCTTATTTTTCAAACATCTAGAGAACAAAGTCAAATTTATAAAAATAAGAATCATTCCCCAGCTGATCAATTATCAAAAGTTAAGAATAGTTTTCAGATGAAATAACCATAGCTATCTATATGAAAAAAATGTTCTACCTCACTATTTATCAGAGAAATGAAAATTAAAACCTGAAGTACATATCTATTATCTAATATCTATTAGATTGACTTTTAGGACAAAAAGGAAAATGACAATTATTGGAGGGGATGTCAGAAAAATGAAACATCAATGGAGTTGTGAACCGATTCAATCTTTCTTTAGAACAATATAAAACTATCCCCAAAGGATTATAAAAGCATGTATACATTTTGACCTAGCAATACCACTAACAGGTCAGTATACCAAAAGAGATAAAAAACAAAAAGGAAAAGGACCTAAATATACAAAGATATTTATAGTAATTCTTTTCTGGGGAGCAAAGAATTAGACATTGAGGGGATACATAAATTGGGGAATGGCTGAAAAAATTGTGATATATAATTATGACGGAATACTATTGTGTTATAAGAAATGATGAGCATCAGCAACGAGATCAACCAAATCATTTCTAATGGAGCAGTAATGAACTGAACTAGCTATACCCAGAAAAAGAACTCTGGGAGATGACTAAAAACCATTACATTGAATTCCCAGTCCCTATATTTATGCACACCTGCATCTTTGATTTCCTTCACAAGCTAATTGTACAATAATTCAGAGTCTGATTCTTTTTGTACAGCAAAATAATGTTTTGGTCATGTATACTTATTGTGTATCTAAGTTATATTTTAATATATTTAACATCTACTGGTCATCCTGCCATTTAGGGGGGGGGGGGGGGGGGGGGGTAAGAGGTGAAAAATTGGAACAAGAGGTTTGGCAATTGTTAATGCTGTAAAGTTACCCATGTATATATCCTGTAAATTAAAGGCTATTAAATAAAAAAAAAAAAAAAAAAAAAGAAATGATGAGCATGATGCTTTTAGAAAGACCCAAGACTTCCATAAGCTGATGCAAAGTGGAATATATTGTGTACAAAGTAATAGCAGTATTGTAAGATGAATAGCTGTGAATGATGTAACTATTTTCAGCAGTACAATGATTCAAGACAACTCTGAAGGACTTATAATAAAAAAGCTATCTATGCCAAGAGAAAGAACTGATGGTGTCTGATTGTAGATTGAAGCTTATATTTTTTTAACTTTATTCTGGAATGTTTTTTTAATCTGTTTTTTATGACTTATTAGGGAAATTTTTGCATGATTACACATGTATAATCTATATTGAATTGATTGCACTTTCAATAGGGGGAGGGAAAAGAATCTGGAACTCAAAAGTTTTAAAAATAAACGTGAAGAAATTGCTTTTATGTGTCACTGGAGGAAAAATAAAATACTAAAATAAAAAAAAATTGTTTCTCTCAAGGAGTTTACAATCTAATCTAAGAAAACCAGATGTCCATATACAAGTATATGCAAAATAAATATGAGGCAATACAGCAACTTCCTCCTTGAAGCTGTTGTGATCTTAAGCATTAAAAGAGGAATCGGATTCAGGACCCAGGAAGTGATTGACCAGCTGTACAATATTTTTGTGGGGTTTTTTAGATGAACATTTATTTATTTTTTAAATAGCTTTTTATTTTCAAAATATATGCAAAGATACTTTTCACCCTTGCAAAAACTGTGTTCCAATTTTTTTCACTTCCCCAATCCCTTCCCTCCCCAGATAGCAAGTAATCCAATATATGTTAAACATGTGTAAACCTTCTATACATATTTCCATTATTATCATGCTGTACAAGAAAAATCATGCACCGATCAATAAGGAAAAATGAAAATGAAAACAAAAAGTAAGCAGCCAGTAACAAAAAAAGGTAAAAATACTAGGTTGTGATCGACATTCAGTCCCCATAGTTCTCTTTCTGGATGTGGATGGCTCTCCCCATCATAAGTCTATTGGAATTACCCTGAATCACCTTATTGTTGAAAAGAGCCGAGTCCTTCAGAATTGATCATCTCACAATCTTGGTGCTATTTTACTATATCTTTGTAAAAGAACTTCAGAGTGGTCCTTGAACTGAGTCCCAAAGGAAGCTAATGACTTTTAAGAGGCAGAGATGAGGAAGAAGTACATGTTGGGCTTTGGGAACAGCCTGTGTCAAGACAGATGAGCAGAGGGGATGTCATATATAGGGGAACAGCTGGCAGGTTAGTTTGACTGGAACAACAAGTGAGTAAAGAAGGATACTAATAATACAATAATGTATAAAAGCCTAGAAAGTCAGGAGGCAGCCAAGTTATGGAAAATCTTCAATGCTAAGCCTGGGATTGGGTATTTTATCCTAAAGGTCACAGGGACCCTCTCTCTACCATCTCCTAGCCTGGCAACCTTGTACAAGTTATCACACTTCTCTGGGACTCAGTTTTAATTGTAAAATAAAGTGGTTAGAGCAAATGTCAAAGGTTTCTTTCTGTTCTAATCCTCTCTGATTCTGTATTGGTAATTACTTCAAATCTTCACTCGACTTTGCCCATAAGAGTACTGTCTATATAAAGCCAAGCATCTGAATGAAAAATTTTTTTAAAATAAATTATTCAAACTTGGTGTCATGTTGATACAAAACATAGAAATAAGTATGAAGATGCTGAAGTTTTGTCTACTTCATCTCCGTTTGGGGTAAAACCTAAGACCTTGGGTCTTTTGCATTTGACTTGCAGCTAAAACCTCCTATGTAGATGTCCCCAGAGTCCCCAAAAGTTTTAAGCTTATTAAAGTTTAAAATTGGGATACCCTCCATGTGTTACCTCCTCTATTAAATGCAAGACCTGCAAAAATAGGGGCTGTTTTGCCTTTCTATTTGAAGCCCCAGTAGTTTGCACATAATATTACATAGAATAGTATAAGGCACACAATAAGAAGTTAACAAATACTTTTTCATTCATTTACTCATTCATTCATTCCTTGCTAACTGAATAAATTCTGGAACTCTAAAATTCAATTCAATTTCATTCAAATATTAAGTATCTCCTCAGTGTTGAATTCTAGAGAAACATAAACAGAAAAATATGGTTCCTGCCCTCAAACAGCTTGTGTCCTACTGGGAGGATACATTATATACGCAGATAAATGCAGTGTCCCAGATAAATACAGGGTGTCTCCAAAGTCTCAGAACAGCATCAAACCCTGCATTTACATGGCTCTGCTGTGCTTTGAGGCAAGAATGCTTTAAACAGGGGTCCTCAAACTATGGCCCGCAAGCCAGATTCGTCAGCTGAGGACGTTTATCCCCCTCACCCAGGGCGATGAAGTTTCTTTATTTAAAGGCCCACAAAATAAAGTTTTTGTTTTTACTATAGTTCGGCCCTCCAACAGTCTGAGGGCCCCTATTTAAAAAGTTTGAGGACCCCTGCAGAGAATACTAGGATATGTGGGACAATTTGCCCCTACTCTAGATGTCTCTCATTGCTCTGCCCTCAAACTGAATCTGTCTTGTGCAATCTCTCTCTCACATGGGCTAATCTATTCTTATTTCTTGTTCCCATGTCTTTGTCTCTCTCCAACAGCATCTTCCTTTCTCTCTCACTGCTGCTTATATTCATTGAGTTGTGACACCAGATAACCAGGGTTTCGCTCTTTACTACCAGAGTTCCCCCCTTTGTTCATTTCTGGACACAGCTTGAAATTGGGACTTGGACAAAATGCGTCTTTTCCCCAGCCTGGTAACTCTTTAAGAGACTCCCTTTCTTTTAACACTTGCTTTGGAAAGCCAAGATCATTCAAAGTCCTCCTCTTAATTGTTGAGACAGGTTCTAAAGGAGCTGAAGTCATTTTCCCAGAGTGCTGAGTTTGAAAATGCCCTTTCCTGTCTAGCCCGGAGACTCTGAATTGGTTCATCCAGGAAGGAAGTATAAAGCAATCCATTTAGCCCGTCAACGTGCTGGTAGAGAAAGTTCTGCCAGGCAGGAAGGGACCATTTTAATTTTGTGTGGTATGCAGTTCAGAGGTCAATACTGCGGGCTGACTTCTGTAAAATTAGAAGTAAATATAGGAAGAATCAGAGTCATGTGAATCCTTTAAAGAGGGCTTCCTATATCCAGTTCCTCATAAAAGAAGGGAGATTCTCCTGAAGGCTTGAAGGCTTTACCAGAGCAAGAAAAGCTCCATCGGGTCCTAGCAAGCTGCCAAAGTTTAGAATTTAAGTCCCAGCAGGAGGGACAGTGATAAGAAGCAAGGATGGGGTCTCATACAGTGGAGAGAGGGCTAGACTTGGATTCAGGATCACCAGCCTTCAAATCCTGCCTCAGACACTTACTAAGTGCCAAATACTTAATCATGTCTTCATCTATAAAATAAAGATAATGATACCTGGGCTATCACTGTGGTGGGCACTTGGTTGTGTTTATCATTTGTTGTGGGCACATAAAGCAGTTTGAAAACCTTTAATAATAATAATATATAATTAGGGGTAGTAATTGTATAAACAAGACTGTCCAATTTACTCTAGCAGTTATATGTTATGAGTACTAAACTCCATGGACTTTTGGGGAGCTAGTACTCTCTCAGAAAGGATATATTCTAGAGATGAAGGGGAAAATATTAGGGAACTGCCTGTCCATATCCTTAAACCAGAAACAAACAAGATTCTGTTGTACCCCATTCTGTCTGTACCCCCAGTCTGTTAAAGGTTAATATTCTTTCCACAGGTACTATCTAGTATAAAAGGGAATATAATTGGCAATCGTGAAACACTGATGCACCAATGAAGTTTTTGAAACTTCACACAGAGTTCTAAGAAGTCTTAGGGTAGATTTAAAAACTTTGAATAGCTTAAAACTGCATTTAGACTTTGGGGATCTCCTGTGTCCTGGGCGACATTACCATTTGAATATTTTGAGGTATTGTGTTGTTCAATTTTTTCAGTTTTGCCCTTCATGACTCTAGTTGGGGTTTTCTTGGCAAAGACACCGGAGTGGTTTTCCATTTCCTTTTCCAGTTCATTTTCTGAATGCTTATGAATCTCATTTAATAAATGCTTTTTAATTCATTCTTGTTGGTGTTTCTGCCATGTTCTAGTACTTGATGAGAGGCACGCCATCTGGAAACAGGAGGTTGGGGAGGCTATCACAAACCAGAAGGAATCCTGCTTCTATTTGGCATCTGCAATGGATTTTTCTCCACATTGGTGCTGAACTCCTTTGGAAAGCACAGAAGTCCCCATTTTATGCCTGACTTGATATTGACAAATTAGATCACTAAATAAATTACCTGTGTGATTTTATATCTTTTGAAGAATCTCATATCCATGACATATCCATGGTAGACATCTTATTGGAGAAAAAGATTTGATACGATATTTTAATAATGACGATAAATAAATAAATATAAATGACCACTTTTTAAAATTTAAAATGACCACATTTTTAAAGCACTTAGCAACTTTTAAAGTATGACCAAAAATCCTTGCTATTGTTATGAAAATAACAATAATAATTAGTATTTACATGGCAAAGTGCTTTGATTAAGTTGCTCTAATCAAATGGTTTCATTTTTTCCCTGTTCACAAGTATGCATATACTATATATATATATATATATATATATATATATATATGAGTTTATATACATACTTCATGTAAAGAATATCTTGATATATATGTGGACAAATAAGTCAGTAGTTTATTGATGTTTTCGTTTGTCTTTTTTTTTTTTTTTTTTGGTAATAAGGTCTAAAATTTGATCTTTTTTTTCACATACTTTCAGAACAAATCCCTCAATCCATTGATATTCCTCTGCCTTTAGCATAGTCCTCTTCAGGATCTAGGTGAGTCAGTCTCTTGCCTTTGTCTTTTGAAGTGTTATTTCCATTTCGTCAAGAAGCATGACCAAGAGTATGGAGCTTGCATCCAGATATCTTTCCTGTCTCTCTCTGATTGGAAAGGAGTTGGTCTGAAGATATTTGGGAAATTTTTCATTTTTTTCCCATTGGTCATTCTCCCATTTGCATCCTTCAATGTCGTCAGGGTGACTTTGCTGCTTTGTTGGGTCTCTTGCCAAGTTCTCTTCAAACGTGTTTTTCTGTCCCTGAGTGCTTTATGAGGTAGCAGCACTCCTCATCTCACAAGATCTTGCTCCAGGAGATCTTGTAAATGCATTTAGATTCTAAACCGTCATTGCCCTTGACTATGCTCTCTCCTTCTTTGGCAAGAAGATCTGATGTTTGCTGAACTGACTTTTATATTCCTCTCATCTCATTTTGACAATTGATTTTCATGGCTTAAACTTCTTTATAAAATTGTTATAATACACATTAATGTCTTTTCTCCCATTCACTTTCTTTTCTTTTTTTTTTTTTTTTTTTGGCATCAATAACTCACTTAAATAGGCAGGTTGGAACTGTTTTAATTGTTAACCATATTTTTCCCCACTTTTTTTTATTAACTTTGACCTTTGCACAAATAAGTCAGCAGATGATTTTAATCAAACAGCTGATTCAGAAATGACTTTTAGATTGATGAGTCATTTTCTATATTAAAATATAATCAATTTCATTTTTGGCAATATTATCTGCTGCTCACTGTGCCTTCTAATTCCTTTCCTGAAGAAAGCATTTTATATATGCATATGCATATATATATATACATACATACAGAGATAACATTGCATATATAGTTTATATAAAAATCTATATGTATATGTATATATATATATATATATATATATATACACACACAGATTATTGGGCAGTTAGATGGTGCAGAGGATGGAGTACTGATCCTAGAGTCAGGAAGATTCCTCTTCCTTACTTTAAATCTGGCTCTAGACTCTTACTATGTTACCTAGGCAAGTCATTTAACCCTGCTTGATTCAGTTTCCTCATCTATAAAATGAACTGGAGAAAGACAAAGGGAATTTATTGGTACCCCAATGCAACAAGCAGTTGGAAATTCTAACTTGAACCTGTTTTTATTGGACAGAAGTAAAACAACTTTGAGATACAACCTCATACCTATTAGAAAGGACAAATGCTGGAAGAAATGAGGGGAAAATGAGTGGGTTAATGAATTGTTAGTGGAGTTGTGAACTCCATTGATTCTCCCATTAAGGAGAACAATTTGGATCTGTTTCTAAAGAACTATCAAACTGTGCAAACCCTTTGACCCAGCAGTATCACTATTCAGTCTGATTCCAAAAGAGATCAAAGAAAAGGGAAAAGGACTTCTGTGAAAAAAAAGGAAAAAAGTGTATAGCAGCTCTTTTTGTGGTGGCGAAGAACTGGAAATCAAAAGGATGCTCATCAACTGGGGAATGATCAAACAAGTTGTGGTATATGATTGTGGTGGAATCCTATTGTACTATAAGAAATGCTGAGTGGGTTTCAGAAAAACACATCAAGACCATTTGAACTCATACAAAGGAACATGAGAAGAACTGTACACAATAACAATAATGTTGTGATGATGATCAACTGTGAAAGACTTGGCAACTTTGATCAATACAGTGATTTAAGACAATTCCAAAAGATTCTTGATTTTTAAAAAATGTTATCCATCTCCAGAGAAAGAACTGGTGAATTTTCTGTGTGTAAATTGAAGTATTATTTTCTCACCTTATTTTTCCTGCTTTTTTTGGAAATATGATTAATAGGGAAATATGTTTTGTATGATTTCCCATGTATGATCGATACATTGTTTGCCTTCTCTATGGGTGTGGAAGGGGATGGGAGGGTGGAAAATAATTTAGAATTCAAAATTTAAAAGTAAAAAATGTTTAAAATAAATTAGTAAGATTGTTTTTAAAAGTAAAATCTTCCACTAATATGACTAAATAAAATTTAGTGCAATCTCCTAAATTTGTTTTTCCAGTAACTAGCTCATATGGTAAAAACTAACTTAAAAACCTTATGGCACTAATTGATAACTGATAGAAACAATGGTTAAATCTAGTTTAGCACTGATTTAATCCTACAACAAATAATGGTTTCCCAGTGATATGATGGGTGTATACTCAGTGCACAGCATATAAGCAAGAAGCTCTCAGGGCCACGGGGACTCTGTAAGAAAGCCTACAAGCCCTATCTTCGAGGCAAGAGAGATTCATCGTATCTTCTACCTTGGTGCTGGCTGGAGGCTGAAGAAAGCAGAGGCAGAAGCCAAGGACAAAGCTGCAAGATCTCTTGGAACCAAGCAGAGAGTTAGGCCTCAACTAACCGGGCTATTATAGAAGGAGAAATAAACGTTTGCACTTTTAACACCTGGCTGCGATTTTGGAGTAATTATTGATTGTAACTGAAACTAAGGCTGCCTCCAGAAAACCTTCACATGTATGTGTGTGTGTGTGTGTGTGAGAGAGAGAGAGAGAGAGAGATACATATATATCTTATCTTAGTTCTTAGATTTCTAACAGTCTAATAATCTTGCTGCATTCTCAAAGTTTGAGAGTAAAGATTTTGTTAACATTGTATATATTTTTATTATTGTCATTGTTATTATCATTATCATTATTCTCCATAATCCTAATCTTTGGGACAATTGATGATTCTGATGACCAGCTGTTTGAAGGGAACATAATCCTGGACTCCTAGGATCTTATCTTCAAGGCCTCTGTTTTCATGGCTAAGATAAATCATTCATTCCAAGGCAGATCTATATGTTTGTGAAATTGTAAATCCTGTCACCCAACCCTCAAATTAAGTGTTACCACTTCTCCTCCTCCCCAATTTTTGGTGTTTTCCTCCATCCCTTATATGTATTTTAGAGAGTCTCAAAAGTCTTAGTGCAGTTTGCAGCTTTACTAGCAACCTTTCTCAGCATCTAAGTTCATCATACTGCTCTTATTTGGACCACACACATTTGTACCAGGATACTCACCATCTTGTATCATAGGTATTCTCAAATCTTATTCGTATATTTATATCACATTTTATGGTTACAAATTGCTTTGCCTATCTTATCTCCCTTAATTTTTTCCAAAACCCTGAGAAGCAGGGAATATTGTTGTTGCTTTGTTTTGTTTTTTTGTTCAGATCTGTGAGTTCATCAGCAGAGGAAGCTCCCAGCATGGAAACTCCTTTCACCAATGTAGATTGGCACTCATCTAGAAATTAGATTTTTATTAAATCACCTAGAGGCACTGAGGCAGTGTGCTAGCAGTAAATTAGGTACTAAATCTGGAGGCAGAAGATGGAGGCGCTCATATTCTGGATTTGACTTACTAATGTGACCTTGGGCCAGTCATTTTACTTCAGTTTCTCATAAGTGAGAAGATTGTACCTGAGATTTCTAACCACCTTTCTCATTCTCAATCTATGATTCTAAATGGCTGCCTATGTCACACAGACAGTTCAAAGGCATAACCTGAATCCAGGTCTTCCCAATTTTAAGACCAGCCCTCTATTTACTACATCCAGTCACTTCTCTAGTCCTGTAATAATAAGGATATAATTATTATAATAATTGATTTTATATGCATTATTCCATAGCTATTCCATAGCCATCCCATCAATGAGACATTGCAGGTGTTGCTACCCTCATTTTACAAAAAAGCAACTCAAAAGCTTTTTTGTTTTTGCTTTGCCAGTCACCCAAATATGAGAAAAGCATGAATTCAGAATGAAGAATTGAAGTGAAAGGTACTCATCTAGCTGCTTTCTTCTTCTTCTTCTTCTTCTTCTTCTTCTTCTTCTTCTTCTTCTTCTTCTTCTTCTTCTTCTTCCTCTTCCTCTTTTTCTTCTCCTTTTTCTTCTTCTTCTTTTCCTTCTCCTTTTCCTCCTCCTCCTCCTTCCCCTTCTTCTCTTCCTCCTCCTCCTCCTTCCCCTTCTCCCTCTCCTCCTCCTCCTCCTCCTCCTCCTCCTCCTTCTTCTTCCTTCTTTCTTTTTCTCTCTTTTTTAAAGTGTTACCTTTCTCTCCTTCATTTGGATGATCCATTGAAAGGATTTGGGGAAAGGGAAAAAGGATTGAGGAAAACCAAAATGTTTCAACCTCAGGCAAACTTTTGAGATTTTTTTGGAAGACCGTTCCTGAAGGGATAAAAGAGATGGGCAGGTTGGCAAAGAGTCGGGAGTTAAGGGAACTTCCTAACCCTAAGTCAGATAGAGGCTTGGAACAAAGACAAGGTCCCTGATGACAGGAGAAAATACATTCAAAGACAGGGCTTTAATTATAAGCTGGCTGTTTTGTCTTCCAAAAATGTTTGCTCTCTGGAGACTGACTGGGCCCTAACAGACCTCTCACTAACCAACGCATCTCCTTACATAGAGAAAGAAGTTTAGGGTCTTTTCCTAGTATTGTTGCTTTTCAGTCCAAGTGCATACCCTTCCTTTCTGGATTCTAAACTAAAAGAGAGGTCACTTTTTCTCTTCCAGGGAAGTAGCATCTCATCTGAGGCCCAGTAGATGGCAGCAACAAGAATAGCCAAGCAAAGACAGGACACAGGCAAAAAAAGGTGTTTTGTGGAGGACCAGGACCAGGGAGGGCAATGGGATAACGTCACCAGCAGAGATCACTGGTCCTACTGCACCAGGAGTGTGTGTCCTGACTATATGCATTCCCTGTGGTTGTGTAACAGAAGCATCAAATATTGACCTCTTTCTGATAACCTGAAGTCAGGTTCTATACTCTAAAGAGCCACCCAGAGTCCCCCCACTATCTGCGGCCCTCTACAGGCATTGATTTATTTCTTTGTTACCAGAAATGAGAACTGAAGGGTTCAAGAGAAATACACAAGTAGGGAAGAAGGGACAGACGCAGCAAGATGGCAAATGAAGCATTGAACTTGGTCTGCACTTCCATAGGTGTATGGAAAAGAAATTGGCTGAAGCAAGAATTATTTAGAGGTCCTTTCCAGCAAGAGCAGCTTTCTGAGATTCCAGTTCATGCCAGATCCCGAGTCCACAACCCTTATGGAAAGGACCCTATTGCAGAATTCCTGCCATGTTAGCCAGTCTTCACCTTCAGTCATCTCTGATAGATGAAGATCACGCATCATTTTCACACTGTATGGACCACCCATACTCCTTTGCTCTCAAGAAAGGGCAACTTTGAGAATGAAGTAAACTGAACTGGGCATTTCCTAGAGCGCTTGATTCTAAAATGGGATTTGTATGCTAAATCTGGAAGAGACTGCTGAAGAACAGTTGAGCAAGAGATAGTTTATTGGACTTTTTTCACCAGGACATATTATTGTTATTGTTTTCATGCTAAGAGTAAAATATGTCTTTTTTGTCACCATACACAGGAATCATTACTATGCTCTAGTCCCATGGCTAGAACTCACGAAATATAGCAAATCCAAGGAAGAATTGGAGTTTACTAGAGAGCTGATTCTGGTTGGGAAAAGCCACAATTGTCCCTTCTTCTGATCACAAGTCAGCACTGCCCTGCAGACAAAAGTAGCTTTTTGTGCCATCTTATTTATACAGTGCCCCAGTCACTCATTCTCTACACATGTGCCCCATGTGATCCTGGTCATACATGTTCCTTATGCTTTGGCTACAGTTGTGTTCCCTACACATCCCCTTCCATGAATGTTCCCTAGACATGTCTATGCTTCCCTCTTATGCCATGTGAATTTGTCATCCAAGTCTATGGAGGAAATATTCTGTTGCTGCTTTTATTATATTCGATGCTATTTCATTAAATTATTTCTGTTCTCTGTCTGGGAAAAGTAAAACCATCAGGAAGTTGTTGAGTGGCCTTAGACAAGTCTCTTCCCTTCCCTGCACCTCAGTTTCCCCTTCTGTAAAAATGAAAGGATGGCCTCTGAAGTCCCATCTCAAGATCTCTGAGTATATGATTTGCTTCACTACATCCAACAGGCCTTCAGTACAAATTTTATCTGATCTCAGAGATTCATAGGCTGTTGAAGTCGGAAGGGATTCCAGATTACCTGATCCAAACTGTTGTTTTACAGAGGAGGAAAGGGAAGCCCAAAGAATTGAACTAATTTATCCCAAGTTCAAATATTTAATTTGTGGGACTGAGAAAACCCAAATTGGGTTCTTCCTTCTGGTTTTGCCTTCTTTCCCCTCTTCCCCATTGCCTCCCCATGTGGCTAGACCTGCTCTGCAAAGATCCAGGCTTCTTCAGAACCAAAAGCCTTTCCCTTCAAAAGGCATACAATGCAACTGATGTGACCTAAGCAGATTGACACCCCAGGCATCGCACCCCATCTGCCAAGGAATTGCCCCAAAATGTCTAATTTGACTTTACCGATGTCTTTACCAATTCTAGAGAATGAATAAATTGTTCCTAACATTCATAGTTCATAAGAAATGATACACAGAGCTGAAAATAAAATAAAATGAATTTTTAAAAAAGAAATATTCTATAGGGAAATTACTCATCATCGAAGGGAATAGTGAGATCTACAATAAAGATGAACATCATTTTCAGGCAAATGGAGAGAATGCGCTCCCATGAGCAGAATCACACCAGGGGAGTATTCTGTTAGGGGATGTGTAATTAAAGTATTGTTTATTGATCCTTTCAAAATGACTGACAAAGTTAATGATAAGACAGATTACATTCGGCACCCTCTAGCATCAGCAGCAAGGTGGTAGAAGATGAAAAAAGATTTTTCACCGACAGGAAATTATTCTGAAGTCAGAAAAGTGGAGTACAGGATCTTAGGACCATTTTCATAAATGGAGAGGAAAAGGTTGTAGTTACTGTGAGCTTCTCTAGGTAGCAAAGGACCAGACAAAATCAGAAATGCATGATCTCCAGAAAGTCAGCTGGGCAGAAAAATGTGAACACAAGGAAATAGTAATGCATTTGGGGGAAAATGATCTCACTATTCCTAGAAGATGCTGGCTTCCACGATTTCAGGTATATGATTCTCAGGAGAAAGAAATGATCTCGAATATAAAATAATCTCTTCATTAAATATCATTGCTGATCTTAACCCAAAGGATTTTCCCTTTCTTTATCTAATATATTTCCTTGAAATTAAGGCTGAGAATGAAACCTAAGAGGATTTTAAAAATTTAGCATTCAGATATCAAAGCCCCATAAGGATCATACATGAAGTCTTACTTTATGATATAATAAAATGTAATAAATTACAGCATGACAGAGTGAATAGAGTACTGGCTTTGGAGTCAGGAAGACCTGGATTCAAATGCAGACTGAAGAGTCCTAACTGGATAAGTCCCTGGACCTCTCAGCGCCCCAGGCCACTTTTTGAAGCTTTTAATGACGAGGAGTTAATAATCTGCACTGATGAGAAGATTTTCCTCAATCTTTCCAAAAGTTCCCCACACCAATAAAATCATGGTGTGGATGATAATAACTATGTAACTGACAATAATAACTGTGAATATTCAATATAAAGAACTAGATTGGGTTCAAAACCTATCTTTGAAATATACAGTTTCTGTAACCCCGAAGGATTTCCTTTATTTTGGAGTTTTCCATAATCAATGAAATTACAGATCCAGTGCTTATCCTCATTTCCTTATAAAATAATAAATACTTATTTTAGGGCATATAAATCTTTCTTTGAGTATATTAATCCCTTTCAGAAATCTCTCTGTAATTTTCCAAAATGAGATGTGTATACTGTTTTACAAATATAGCTCTACTGTCTTCAAAAATGTCATTCAGATACATAAAGATAATACCTAATAATTTTAAACAGTCAAATCCAGTAATATTCAGGGTGGAAGGATTAACACCTTTAAGTCCCAGTGTTCTGAAAGCTATTCACCCAAATGAAATGACTTCAGATCTCTGCTGAGCATTTTCTTTTTTGCTATGTTTATTTGCTAAAGTAATCAAAATGCCAAGTTTAACCCTAACTTCAGAGGAATGACTCAAGAAAGCTTTAAAACTTTTATTGCACAATTGCTTATGAAAGGTGAATAGTAAAAAGCCTATACTTCAGGGTTTCCTCTAACAAGCACAATGTTTAGAAGGACAAAATTTTGGGTGTTTTCCCAATAGTTCTAAAAATATAGATTGGATTGGGAAAGGAGCTATCCACCAAGTCATCCATCTCAGATTCTTTTGCTGGTATAAGCCCCATTACTTTTCACATGTATTCTTGGCCCATGCCTTTTTAACATTTCTGTGGCATTTATTTTTTTATTTTTTATTTTTTTATCTTTTTTTTTTTTATTTAATAGCCTTTAATTTACAGGATATATACATGGGTAACTTTACAGCATTAACAATTGCCAAACCTCTTGTTCATTTTTCACCTCTTACCCCCCCCCACCCCCTCCCCTAAATGGCAGGATGACCAGTAGATGTTAAATATATTAAAATATAACTTAGATACACAATAAGTATACATGACCAAAACATTATTTTGCTGTACAAAAAGAATCAGACTCTGAATTATTGTACAATTAGCTTGTGAAGGAAATCAAAGATGCAGGTGTGCATAAATATAGGGACTGGGAATTCAATGTAATGGTTTTTAGTCATCTCCCAGAGTTCTTTTTCTGGGTATAGCTAGTTCAGTTCATTACTGCTCCATTAGAAATGATTTGGTTGATCTCGTTGCTGAGGATGGCCTGATCCATCAGGACTGGTCATCATCTAGTATTGTTGTTGAAGTATATAATGATCTCCTGGTCCTGCTCATTTCACTTAGCATCAGTTCGTGTAAGTCTCTCCAGGCCTTTCTGAAATCATCCTGTTGGTCATTTCTTACAGAACAGTAATATTCCATAATTTTCATATACCACAATTTATTCAGCCATTCTCCAACTGATGGACATCCATTCAGTTTCCAGTTTCTAGCCACTACAAAAAGGGCTGCCTCTGTGGCATTTATTGATGGTACTTCTCTGAAGTCTTTTCTAGGATGTCGCTGTTACTTATTCTTCATTCCTGAAGAGAACCTTGACATCAGGGATGCAATGCCATGACTTGAAAGTGAATTGAATTTAAATAAGAGGAGCTTTGCAAAGTCATCAGCCTCACTTTCTCCTCCAGAGCCACATGGGTCCATGGGCAAGATATAGATCAGGATGACTGGAGATGGGCCCCAATCTGTGGGAGACCTTAGCATTCTTGACCCAAGGTTTTCCCCAGGTCTCTATTTGACTAGGAAACACCCATTTAATGATTAAGACTAGGAAAGAAATGAGGCAAAGAATGGCCTTTTTTTTTTTAACCTAATTTAAAAAAAAATCAATCTAGGAGAAGAGACCCTCAAGGTTTTTGACCAAAACAGAAACAATTGCTATTTACACTCACTTTGAACCATCAGAACCCAAACAATGACTTAGTGCTTGTGGTGGGACCAACAGTTGGTCAATCAATGAGAACCAGAATGATTTAGGTTTAAGATATGATCCTTAAGAAAGAAATCTAGGTCATAAAACCCAAGATATCTTGCAATGCTTCAATGATCAAAATTTATATTCCTTTGGTCAGAAGACCAACAAGAAACAATATGATACTCTATGTGGACTGAGGGGGGGGAAGGAGGAATAGAAGGGAGGGAGGGAAATAAGAAGAAAAGGAAGGAAGGAAGGAAGGAAGGAAGGAAGGAAGGAAGGAAGGAAGGAAGGAAGGAAGGAAGGAAGGAAGGAAAGAGAAGGATAGAGAAAGAAAGGAAGGAGCTGTGTGGTCCAACTGGATATTAATATAAACAAGGCCTGTCCCAAAGACTATTGCAATGAAACTCTTTTCTATTGGTAGAGATGAATGCCCTGCATAAGAGGCAGAGCAAGTTGTCAAGAGGCAAGAGCTTCATTTCTCAGTGAGTTCCCCTTTGGAGCACTTCTTTAGAGGATTCCTCAAGTTTCAAGTCCTCTTCAATCTGGTCTCGGGAGTGGAGGGCATTCTTGATGAAAGATGGAGAGAAAAGATGGAGAAGGCCAAGTCGACTTCAGGTCACTTGAAGGGAAGGACTCTGGGAAGACATGACAGGAGCTAGCAGTCTCCATCACATCCCTCTCCCCAGTTTGTTACTCTAGAGACTGTTGGGCCTTTCCCTTTGGGTGAGATCTAGGACTCTCTCGGTTGAACTGAGCTATCATACTCCTAATGGGAGACCTTCTTCACTCTGTATTGTCTGGTATATATTCGCCTATGTATGCCTGCTCTAATTTCTGTTTTGCTATGATTTAACTAAATGGCCTTCTTTGTTATTCTCTACTTGTGTGTACTGTGGAACTGATATTTGGTGGGGAAGAGGTCAAGCTTGGGGCTCTCTTTCCCCTAAAATAACAAAACAATTAAAAGCTAATTGGAATTTAATCATATCCTCTGGATGAACAATGTTTAAGGAAGTAGTTTTAAATAATTCCAGCCTGGTGCCCCTTCTCTCTGGCCCCAATCTCCTGCTTCTCCTCTTTGCAAGAATGAAAGACTCTCTTGGAGAAGGCTTGGGGAAGAAGGAGCTAGGGATGTCTCTCCTGCACCTCTTTGAGCCATACAAGGAAAAGCTCTTTGCCACATTTGTGAGCCCCTCTTCTTTCTGTCTGCACTAAATTAGTTACTAGAGCCCATTTCTAGGATCTTTTCGATATCTTTCAGAAATCCCTTTCATTTCTACTTGCCTGGGGGAGTAAACTCAATGGGGTCTATAGCAGTGAGTAGAAAAAGAAGTGGCTCGCTGAACTCCTCCAATGATCCAAATCTTATTTTAGCCAGGATTTTCTATTCTTCCACTACACCTTTTGTCAAAGCTGATGAGTAACAAACTTAAGTGTTTGCTCACCTTTCATTTTCTCCTGGCTCCACACTCCAGTGAAAGTGCTAATGAGCAGTGAAAAAAACCCTAAAAAGCAAAAGTGGAGAGAAAAACCAAGGGACCAGGCAGTCTGCAAGTGCAAGAACAAAAGCCTGGGATTCTCAAGAATATACTATGGGAGGTGAGTTGTAACACCTATAGCAGGCCATTTAGAGCACTTATTATCTGTGTGATCCTGAACAAAAAGTCCAACCTCTCTGAGCTCAGTGTCTTCATCCATAAAATGGGTTCCAACAAGATAATGGATGGAAAACACTTTGCAAAGTTGAAAGCCCCCTGTAAAAGTCAGTTCTTGCTATGTGAAAGCATTCTGTATCTAAGCACTAGTCTGCTAGCTCTTTAAACTTAAAACCTCAGTAGTTTGCACAGCAGATCAGGATGGGGGATACAGACAGAGGGAATGAACCTGGAAGGTGGCTGAGCAATGGTACCAAGCAAGGGACTAGAAATGGGAATAAGGAACCAGAATGAGTCCTCTTTCTGCAAACTTAGGGCTTCAAAGAGCATGAAAGAAAGAATGGTCCATAGGGAGTATCCAGGCATCCAAGGAGAGAGTGTTTTCAAGGGAGATCCAAGTTTTCGTCTCAAATTTTAGTTCTAAAAATTGAACCAACTTCTTTCCTACCTCACCTTTTGAATATTTCACTCGAGTAACTTTCACTTCTGAAACATCATCCTTGTCTTAAACATATTATTTGTTATGACAAAGTCTGAATTTAGATATCATATGTGAAAGAGTCATTCCTAATAGAGACAGTCAACCAGTAATTATTAGGAAGGAAGGAAACAAGCCTTTATTAAATACCTACTGTGTGCCTGTTATTGTGCTAAGTACTTTACAAAAATATCCCCTTTGAATCTCAAAATATTGCTATCAGGTAGTTGCTATTATTATCCTCAATTTTACAGATGAAGAAACTGAGGTTTACTGAGGTTAAATGACTTTGTCCTGGGTTACATTGGTTAGGGGAGGAAGAGAAAAACTTTTTATATAGCACTTACTATGTGCCAAGCATCCCCTTTACAAATATTATCTTATTTTATCATAGCTAATAAGAATGTCAGGCTGAATTTGAACTCAGATTTTCCTGACTCCAGGTCCTCTGTTATATCTACTGTGCTACCTGGCTGTCCTTATTAAACACCTACTATGTGCTTAAGCATCTACTATGTGGACTGGGGAAGGAATTTCTATGATATCACAGTTTCTTTATAATGTGTTATGATATCAATACTTCATAAATTTAATCTCATTTTTTAACTTCCAGAAGAAATGTAGACACATCTTAAAAAGAAAAAATTAAAAAAAAAAAAAACTATACCCTCAACTTGAATGTCCTGGGTGCTCCCAGAAGATGGCCACCTATATAATTCTCCTCATGTTTGTAGTCAGACCATGCTTCACATCCGCCATGGCTGTCTTTCTGCCATCTGCTTTGCTGTTGAACCCTGGAGACCACCAGACCTCCAGAGATCTTGACCATGAAGACTTCATCCTTTGGCCCTCCTGTCTCCCAGTTCAGTCAGTCCACTCACTCATGATCCCTCCAATTTCCTAAACCAAATACTCTCCTGAACAAATTTTTATCTTCTTCATTAGAATCTAAGATTCCCATGAATGGGAACTTGCATTTGTATGTGTATCTTCAGCATTTTCTACAGCCAATTCCCTCACACAAAACAGAACATTTTGTACCAATTCTGAACAAGATTTTTGAATCTGATTTCATCAGATTTTTTATGAACCCTTGTTGCCTCTAGATTTTAAAAAAATTCTTTTCTTTGACCTCCATCTAATCTTCCTTCCTCCTCCTCCTCCAATGTCTCTTTTCCACGAATTTTTCATTTAAAAATTTTAGGAAAGACAAATCTTTTCAGCTTTGGAACACTCAACCATCTGGATTCTTGGATGCTGGGTCACAATAAAGTATTTTAGATAAATAAACATAATTCCTGGGGTTTATCAGATAATGCACCATTTTTGGTAAAACAGGCCAGCTGCAATAACTGCCTCTGCTTCCTTTCCTCTCACCCTCGCCTTCACTCTTTCCAGTCTAGCTTCTGACTGGACCATTCCATTGGAATTGTTAGCAATGTTAACTTTTTTCCTAAAGTTCAGGTCTGACCACATCGCTATCACCCCAACTCAAGAAACTCCAATGGTTTCCTATTATCCCTAGGAGCAAATACAAAATGTTCTGTCTGGCATCAGAAGCTCATTCAAAGGTCTTCCTAACTTCCCCCCCCCCCAATCCCCCTTTCCAATGTTCTCACATTTTACTCCCTGAAACACTCTCTTCAATCCAGTGGGATTAGTCTCCTGGATATATCTTATACAACTCTATCTCTTGATCTGGGGCATTTTTTCCTGGCTGTCACTCATGCCTGAAATAATTTCTACCTTTGACTTCCCTGGCTTCCTTTTGATTCCCACTAATTCCCACCTTCTACAGAAGAATTCCCCAACTCCTCTTAATTTCAATGCCTTCCCTCAATAAATTATCTCCCATGACCTCAGAACCTGTACATAACCTTCCTTTCCCATCCCCTGGCACCTGCCACTCCCTATGCAACTTCAGTACACATACTGCTGGTCCATCACTATCCTGATCTCTCAATTTCCCAGTCTCAGTTCTGGGGGGTCTTTTCTTTGACCAGTGACTGATATAATTGCTGTGACCCACTTCACCTTCTAAGGCACTCCTAATACACATTCCCAGCTCTAGAGATAACAATAAGTGATGGAACAGTCACTCCTATTTGGGGAGATTGTTTTGGGCTTGCTTAAGGATAGTATATAGTTAGCCTTTCTAGTTTACATGTTAGAAGTTATCTCTAAAGTGGATCATAGCTCCTTTTAACCTTTTAGTTGGTTTATTAACAAATAGCTCACCCACACCCATATTCTCCTTATAACTCTTACAAGTAGCCTGCTTTAATAAAATGGTGGCTTTTTCCTTAGCACTGACACTGGGCAGGCTGGCCCCCTAATATAACAACCACTTCCCAGGGTTACAGAATGTGTGGGGTTTTAGGCTAATTAAAACTTTCCAATTTAGGCCACACTCCCACTCCCCAGTCCTTCTAGATAACAGTCACCTGAGCTACCCAAAAGACCAACCAAGAATTCAGAAAGATCATCCTTGAGCTAGCTAAGTTAGATGTGGGCTGACCAACAAGTGTGGACCATCCTTCAGAGCCAGATTGAAGGGAAACTTCATCAGAATCAGGGCTGCTTCTCCCTCAGAAGAATATCTTCACCATAAACTGCCTTTACTGGAGGCCACAGATCATGGATTCAGATGGGCCTCAGAGACCCTCTGATCCCACACCCTCATTCTACAGATAAAGATGCAGGTGCTAGCAGGTCCAGTGACATGGTCACAGTCACACTGCTGATGGATATAGAGCTCTCTGCCTGCTCTCCACAGATATGGCAGCTAATGTACAGATTTACCACCCTCTCCTCCATCACCTTGGGATGTCTTCAACTTGAACTGATTTGTTAGACACTAAGCTCTGTTTTCTCTTTTTAGTGATGCAATGAGAAGGCAGGCAGGCTCAGTGGAGAGACCACTGGATTTGAAAACAGAAACCCCAAGTTTAAATTCTAGCTCTGCCCATAAGGCCTGTGCTTTTACCTTTTTTTTTTCCCACATTGCCTAACTCCAAGTAAGTTTAAAAAATGTTTGTCAATTGATTAACCCATGTGATCTTGGGCAAGTAAATTACTTCTAAGACTAAGATTCCTCATCTATAAAAATTAAGAGGGCGGTTTGGATGAATTCAAAGGTCCTTTCTAGATCTAAATACGAGATCATATGGCAGCCATCCATTTGCTGCTAAATGTTGGGGAAAGAGCAAAAGGACCTGATCACTTCTTGAATCAAGTCAAATCAACAAGTATTTGTTAAGTGCTTACTTTATGCTAAGCACTACACTAAAGGAGACCTGTGAGATTATTTTTTCAGCCTCAACCCCACAGTAACTGATCCAAATCTTTTCTTCTTTAACCCCTAATTTTATAATTGCCTCCCAAAAGATAATTTTATCTCCTACTACATCAGGAAGCCTGATGTCATCTCAGGTGAACTCCCTATCTCCCATCCTATATGATACCTCAGAACCCCTCTGTGGTCACCAAATAATAATAACACATTTATTTATTAAGTACCTATTCTGTGCCAAGTATAGTATCTCAATTTATAATTTCAAATCCAAAACTAAGATTGTGCTTTCCTCCAAAGGGAAAGACACATGAAATTTCACACATGTGAAATTCGTGCAGTGGTCAGGAAGGGGTCTCATGCTTTGGGAAGTCTAGGGAATGATGAATGAAACTGTTAGAAAGGGGATAGACGTAGCCTTTGCAGAAGATAAAGACCCAGAATGCAGACAGCAGGAAAAAAGCCTAGGCAGCCTAAGAATCCCATCTGAGGATTGCCAGATGGAGTGGACGCTGTGGAGCAGCAAGAGGCCTGGGGTAGGAAGACCTGAGCTAGTGTGTGGCCTCGGATACTTTGTAGCCTGTGATCCAAGAGGCCCCGGGCCACACGGGTCATCACGTGTCATCACCAGTTACAGAATATCTACCCTTGCTACTAAGTGTCACCAAGATATTTCTGTAACACTGTCGCAACTCTAAAGAACCCTAAAAGCTAAAAATCCTTCCCTTGATCTTTCCTATCCCTTCAAATAGTTATCCTAACTCTCTTTTGAGCCTCAGAACACTCCTGGGAGTTAGGGGCTGTTATGAGGCAAGTAAGTGGTTCAATGGATAGAGCATTGGACCGAGAAGCAGGAAGTCTCATGCTCCGGAGGTCAGACAATCCAGCATCAGACACTTACTAGCTGTATAGCCCTACACAAGTCAAGCCCTGTTTGACTTAGTTCCTCCAATGAGCTGGAGAAGGAAATGCAAATCGCTCCATTTCTCTGCCAAGAAAACCCCAATGGGGTCATGAAAAGTTGGACATGACATAACAACAACAACCAATTTTACTCTTGAGAAAATTGAGGCAGATAGAAATTAATTCATTTCTTCAGGCCACACGATTACTTAAGTGTCTGAGGCTGGATTTAAAGTCAAGGCCCAATGTTCTATCCACCTGGGAGACAAAATCATATAGAGAATCATGTTTAAGTAATCCGAACTCTCTACAAACTAAATATTGCTACTCTCAAGTAGGGAAAATGATAAATACGCTTTGGGGGCGGGGGGGGGGGGCGGGAGAATGGCAAATATCATTTGGGACCAACAAGGCAGCTTTTGTTTTGTTTTTTGTTTTTTAATACAGAATATCAAACAGTTTGGGAGGAGTTCACCCGAGGTGGCAGTTGCTGTTGCTATTTGTCCTTAAGTCTCAAAGATGACAATGATATCGGGGAGGTGATGCTATGAAATGCAAGTGAATTGGATCTGAAGGTAGAAGGAAGACAAGATATGCTAATGATACCCTCCACTAAATGAGATATGCTAACTCGTAGACCCTTATTTTCATTAATTAAAAGGATGAAAGTCACTCATAAATCCTAATAATAATAAACCCCTACTTAGGCAGTTTTTTTCAGGTTTACAAAGTACTTTATTTAAAATAAATTTGAGATAGGCCATGAAAGTAGTGATATTTCCATTTTGCAGGTGAAGAAACTGAGATGAAGAAACTGCCATAGGTTCAGACGATTAGCAAGGTTTGGAGCAATTTGAATCCAGATCTTCTCACTAATCCCAGAGATTTTTTATGCTGCCCTCCCTGTTTGTCTAAGAAGTGAAGACCATATAAATAATTATACAAGTGACATAGCCTAGGATGTCACTGTGGAAAAGTAAAGTATATGTAAGAAATTTGTTGAGTGAGACTGGGCCAACATTGATCATGTGGCAGTGGCTGGTGACTGTTTAGTTCACTTGGCATGTGGACAGTTACAGCCTTTGGAAATATCTCAAGAATCTGGTGCAACTATGTTCAAGATCTTCTCCAAGAGCTTTCAGGATCTTGTATAATATCATTACAGAACTATAAATGGAAAACTCATGAGTCCTATGGGGGTATATATTTCAGGAGTAGTTCTTCAGTCTTAAAATTTTTCTTTCTCACTCTTTTCTACTTCATATTCCATAATTATAATTCCGTATATAATGTGTCTACTCTTACACAGAAGCCAATGGTACAGTAGTAACAGGGAAGAAACCATTCATAAGTAGAACTAAGGAAGTAAATCATCTACTTTAAGTCAATGATTGTCTTCATTAAAGCTATTAGTACCAACAAAAAGATCTGAAATTTACCAGTCTTGAATTTTGACAAAAGTAAAAAAATCAAAGCGTGAGATTTTAAACTAAAAAATTATAACCTCTTATAATAGCATGTAAACATTAATTCATAAATTTTCTACTTGATCTCTCCATATGGATATTTGTTTCTCATCTTAACACAAGTAGTACAAAGGACACACATATGCATGTATGTAAATATATACATATGAATGAATGAAAAAGCATTCCAATGGTTCATAGTACTTTGCGTCAGGTACCAAAGTGCTGAAGATACAAAAACAAAAAGCAAGATAGACACATTTATATATCCACATCTATAGCTCTATCCATCTCTTTATCTACCCATTCATCTATCCATCCATCCATCTGTCTATCTATCTGTTCATGTGATATGGATTCATTGATCCATATCAAAGAATGGATCAATGGATACAGATACATATACATACATATACATTATATTTTTATATGTTATATACATATATATGTATGGGTATAGAATAACCTCTTCCCGCTTATTATGCCAAGTAGAAAATTGTCCTATCTCCTGGGGCCATTTTCCTAGTCAAGGAAGAGGCAAGTTACTAAAGAGTAAACCCAGGCCAACTGAGAAGCCAAAAAGAAGAAGACAAAGGTCAAATGCCAACTTCTCTAGTTACCCAAGGACAGCTCTTTAAACCAGTCACCAATTTTAAGCAGGGGCAGAATAAATTCTCCCTTTGGTGCAAACTTTAGAACTCAACTATGAAATATCAATATTTGTATGCCATCTGTCAAAAAGGGCCAACATTATACAGAATTCCATTTGAAAGGCAACATACTTTAGAACAGCATGTCATCATAAACAAATACCCAAATGGATTGTTTATTGCTTCAATTAAGAAACTATGAGCCTACCTTTCCTTATGTCAATAGCACACCATGATGAGTTGGGGGTGAGGGATCTCCCAGTTCTCCAGGGCTACACTATTGAAGTAAGATCTGTCAAAGCAGCTTAGTCCACATGACACAAATTCGGAGGGAATTGATATATGCCAGAGAACCAAGATCAAAGCATTCAAATGTCCATTGAACTGGGTAAGTGCCTCTAAGATCAAGGCACCATGTTAGGAAATGCAGAATAAGATAGAAACTTGGAAACAAGCTCCATTAAATACTTTAGGAATGCCAGCCAGATGATATAATTATGGAATCACTGATTTAGAGGCACAAGGGAACTTAGAAGTCATTCAGCCCAATACTTTCATTTTGCAACTGAGGAAATTGAGGTTGAGAGGAGATAAGCAACCATTCTACTGATGTTGATCATGTAATTGTTATTTTGTTGAGGAATGTTGTTGTTCAGTTTTGTCTGACTCTTTGTGATCTCATTTAGAATTTTCTTGACAAAGATAATGGAGTAATTTGCCATTTCCTTCTCTAGCTTATTTTACAGATGGGGAAACTGAGGGAAACAGGGTTAAGTGATTTGCCCAGGATCACACAGCTAGGAAGTATCTGAAGCTGGATTTGAATTCAGATCACTTAGATCTTCCTAACTATAGCCCCGATGCTATCTAGTTGCCCATATAAAAAGTTTGGCAGAGAATGGAAATCTTTCTCCATCAAATGATCTCTAAGAAAAAAAAATATCCTGGGTTTTAACCTTGTGAGACAGCAATGAATGTTTGTGGGGAGACAGATCTCTGTCTGTAACTGTTGCTGGCTTCCTCAAAGTGAGAGTGGCTTGCTAGGTGGAGACCTTGCAGTTAAACTTCCTGTTTGAACCACTCTGTGCACTTGCCATCAGAGGAAGTTCTCAGCTGGCTTAAAACCTTCTAGGTCACTTGGATAGTGTGGAAAGGGAGAGGAGTGATTGCGATGAAATATGTATGAACAGTTTTTTTATTCTCAATCTCCACAAAATCAGAGAATCTTAGAGGTAGAAAGTATTTCAGAGACCATCTGGTTCAATGTGTTTGAACAAGACTCTTCTCTACTTCAGTTGTTTCAGACTCTTTATGATCCCATTTGGGGTTTTCCTGGCAGATACTGAAGTGTTTTGCCATTTCCTTCTCCAGCTCATTTTACAGATGGGGAAACTAAGGCAAACAGGATAAAATAACTTGCCCAGAGTCACATAGCCAATAAATATCTGAGGAAGTATTTGAACTCATTTTCCTTCTCTAGATTATTCCCAAAACAAGTAGCCATCTGAAGATTTTAACTGAAGCAAAGCCTCCTGAAGCAGCCTTTCCTACTTTGGGATAATTCTAATTGTTAGAAAGGGTTTCCTTACTTTGTGCTTTTATCTGCAACTCCTAAACATTGCTTCTTATTTTGCCATCTAAGGCCACATGGAGCAGACCCAATCCTTCTTTGGATTAATAGAAGTTCTTGGAAACCACAGTCATCTTCCCAGTTAGCCTTCCCTAGGATAAAACATGTCAAGTTCTTTCAACTGATCCTCAGATGATATGAACTCAAAGTCATTGTTCATCTTAGCCATAAGAGAGGGTTCTTTGGACCCTCTCCAACTCCTTAATAGCCTTTCCTAAAATTTGCCCCCCTCCACTGAAAAAAAAATACTCTAGGTATGGCCTAACTAAGGCAAAGCACAGTGGAACTGTCACCACCTTCTTTCTGGATTCTTTTTCTATCAATGCTGCTCAAGATAGCCTTTGATTTTTGGCTGCCATATTATATTGTTGAATCACATTAGTCATGGAGCTTACAAAAATCCCAAGATTTTTCCCCCAAACTGCTATCTACTTCTTTTCTATCTTATACTTGTAGATTCTATCTTAAGACTCTGCCTTTATCCCTATTAGGATTTTTTTTAAAAATTCCTATTAAATTTATTTTTATCAATTTGAATTAATATGCCACCTGGAAATTTGATAAGTAAATCTAAGCCATTGACAAAAATGTTGATGAGCACAGGGCAAAGTTGAGATCTCTCCATCTCTACACCTAAGATGACATCAAATCATTATGGGAACAATAAACCATACATGAATCCACCTAACTGAAACGTTATCTAGCTTGTGTCTTTCCATCTTTTCCACAAGAATATGTTCAGTTAAATGCTCTGATAAAATTTAAATCAACTTTAGCTACACCCTTCTCTCAATCAGCTAGTTTAATAGCAAATTATTTTAGCCTGGTCTTGTTGAAGCCACGGCAGCTCTCTTTGGGATTCTAGAGAATAACTCACCATCACTTTAGTGATATATTTCAGGATTTTGTTAAGACTCAAAGTTAGCTTCACTGGCCTATAATTTGCCAGTCCTATCTCTTCCCTTTTCTGAAAAATGAACACATTTACTTTTTGCCCCTCCATCCTATTGCATATACCTCTTCTATTAGCCCTGATTTTTTTTTTAAGATCAGTGATAATGACTCAGTAACCACATCCTCATGAGGTAGTTCAAACAGACTAGGTGACAACTTAATTCAGGCAGTTCTCTTACTACCATCTCCTTACTAATCTTGGGTGTTACCTCTTTACTATACCCTTTTGTTCTATTCTTTCCAGGTCAACGATCACTCATTGGCAGAGAAAATAAAAACTAAGAGCTCTGCCTTCTGTTGCTAGTTTTCACTAATGCAGAGCAGTGATCCAATACTCTCAATTCTCTTTAGACTGAAACCCCACCGGACTCTTAGTTGTTCCCAGTTTTCCTCATCCACCCCAACTTGTTCTGAGGTCTAGTACTTGCCTTTGCTTCCATCTTCAAATTTCTGTTGATTATTTGACAGATCAGCTGAAATCCTACCTTTTACAGGAATATTTCAGAGCTAATAAGACGTGTCTTAAAGATAGAAGGTAGTGGAAAGTCACTTCCCTATTCTGGGCTTTAGTTTTCTGATCTGTGAAAAATATAATTTGACTAGATAATCTATGAGCTGCCTTTCAGTTCTAAATCTATAATCATGAGGAAGCTTAGAAAGCATCTGGTCTAATATGGGCAACCTGCAACTTTTTCCTGAGTTTCTATTGTAGTCACTTGTCTGAAACCAAACACTTTCCTTTACAAGGACTCCAAGCTTTCTGAGGGTAAGGACTGTCTTGCTTCTTTTTTGCAATCCCAAGCTAGTAGTGCCTTATACTTAGCAAAATGTTGATTGAACTAAACTTATGGCAGGTACAAAGGAGTTTTGAATTCATTCACTGTGTACATATTGAACATTTTATTTATATGTTGATTTAAAATATGTAGGTTTGCATATTCTAAAAGTTTTTAAATAAAAATCAACATAATAGGAGAAAGGAGTAACTAACTCTAATCTTGAAATATGTGTGCTTTCATATGGCAACTAGAATTCAAGATCTGCTCTTTGGAAACTACAGTCAAGTTTAATAAGTAAGTGTCCCACAAAACCAATGCAACCAAGTATTGTTTTTTTTTTTTTGTTTTTTTTTTTTTTTTAATTTTTTTTATTTAATAGCCTTTTATTTACAGGATATATACATAGGTAACTTTACAGCATTAACAATTGCCAAACCTCTTGTTCCAATTTTTCACCTCTTACCCCCCCACCCCCACCCCTAAATGTCAGGATGACCAGTAGATGTTAAAATATATTAAAATATAACTTAGATACACAATAAGTATACATGACCAAAACATTATTTTGCTGTACAAAAAGAATCAGACTCTGAATTATTGTACAATTAGCTTGTGAAGGAAATCAAAAATGCAGGTGTGCATAACTATAGGGATTGGGAATTCAATGTAATGGTTTTTAGTCATCTCCCAGAGTTCTTTTTCTGGGTATAGCTAGTTCAGTTCATTACTGCTCCATTAGAAATGATTTGGTTGATCTCGTTGCTGAGGATGGCCTGATCCATCAGAACTGGTCATCATCTAGTATTGTTGTAGAAGTATATAATGATCTCCTGGTCCTGCTCATTTCACTCAGCATCAGTTCGTGTAAGTCTCTCCAGGCCTTTCTGAAATCATCCTGTTGGTCATTTCTTACAGAACAGTAATATTCCATAATTTTCATATACCACAATTTATTCAGCCATTCTCCAACTGATGGACATCCATTCAGTTTCCAGTTTCTAGCCACTACAAAAAGGGCTGCCACAAACATTCGTGCACATACAGGTCCCTTTCCCTTCTTTATAATCTCTTTGGGATATAATCCCAGTAGTAACACTGCTGGATCAAAGGGTATGCACAGTTTGATAACTTTTTGAGCATAGATCCAAACTACTCTCCAAAATGGTTGGATTCGTTCACAACTCCACCAACAATGAATCAATGTCCCAGTGCAACCAAGTATTGAAGGAAAAACAGAAAACTGGGAAGCAATCTTTACAATAAGTGTTTTTTGATAAAGGCCTTAATTTTCAAATATGTAAAAAACTGAGTCATATTTATAAAGATAAAAAATAAATGGCCAAAGGATATGAACAGGCAGTTTTCAAATGAAGAAATAGAAGCTATATCCAATAATATGAAGAAATGCTCTAAATCATTTTTGATTAAGAAAACTACAAATTAAAACAATTCTGAAATTTCACCTCATATCTAGCAGATTAGCTAATATGACAGAAAAAGAGAAATGACAAATATTGGCAAAAATGTGGGGAAATTGGGACAATAATGCACTGTTGGTAGAGTTGTGAACTGATCCAACCATTCCAGAGAGAATTTAGAACTATGCCCAAAGAGTAATCAAATTATGCATAATGAGTAATGACTAATATGGAAATGTTTTATATGATTACACATATAACCTAAATCAAATTGCCTTAGGGAAGAGGGAGGGATGAGAATATAGAACTCAAATTTTTATTTAAAAATAAATGTTAAAAAATTATATTTACAATAATGATAAATGTTGGAGGGGCTGTGGGAAGACTGAGACACTAATACATTACTGGTGGAACTGTGAACATATCCAACATTTTGAGACTATGCTCAAAAAGTTATCAAACTGTGCATACCCTTTGATCCAGCAATGTTTCTATTGGGCTTATATCCCATCTTAAAAGATCTTAAAAGAGGGAAAGGGACCCACCTGTGCAAAAATGTTTGTGGCAGCCCTTTTCATAGTGGCAAGAAACTGGAAACCGAATGGATGCCCATCAATTGGAGAATGGCTGAATAAATTGTGATATATGAATGCTATGGAATACTATTGTTCTGTAGGAAACAACCAGCAGGATGATTTCAGAGAGGGTTGGAGGGAGTTACCTGAACTGATGCTGAGTGAAATGAATGAACCAGGAAATCATCATACATGGCAACAACAAAATTATACGACAATTAATTCTAATGGACATGGCTCTCTTCAACAATGAGATGATTCAAACCAGTTCCAATTATTCAGTCATGAAGAGACACATCAAGTATCCAGAGAGCCAACTGTGGGAACTGAGTGTGGTTCACAACATATCATTTTCACTTTTTTTGTTGTTTGCTTACCTTTTGCTTCTCTCTTTTGTTTTTGTTTTTTACTGTTTTTTTGCATGATAAAAGTATAAAAAATGCATATGAATATGCAAAGTATATGCATAAGCAATGTATGCATATAGTGGATTTAACATATTTCTACCATGTTTAACATATATTGGACTACTTGCCATCTAGGGGAGGGCGTAGGGAAAGGGGGAAAATTGAAACACAAAATTTTGCAAGGACTAATGCTGAAGAATTGTCCATGCAAATGTTTTGAAAAACAAAAAGCTTAAATTTTTAAAAATTATATGTATTTGGGAAAAATAAAATACCATTTAAACAAGAAAAAAAAAAGGACTGTTTCTGGTAGCCTTGAGATATGAGACACACACACAAAAGCCAAAAATGAGGAGAGAGCTAGAAGATGAAACTCTTAACACACAACTTGAGCAAGTCAGTCTGTTCCTAAAACTTTTTCTTACAGGTGAAAAGGGAATAGATTATAATTTGTTGTTGTTAGGATTTTCCCCATGCCCAACAAAGTTACTTTGCATTTGTTTTGTGTAGACTGTCTGGGTAGCCACTGTCTTCCTTATCTGCTCCCTCCTTCCTCTTGCCCCCCCCCCAAAAAAAAAAAAACTGCTTGAAGTTGAGATTGGGCCTTTTTATCCTTTAATATTTAACATGTTGCCTGTTCAATACTAGATGCTTCAAAAGTCATGTTCAATTGCATTTGTCTAGCCAAAAAGGGAAAAAGAAAATATCTGTTCCATCGTTAATCATTCTGAGTTCACCTGGAATCATGCTTTACATATAGTAGGTGCTCAATAAATCTGTTAAAGAGATTAAAAATTTACCCCAATTTCTGAAGCAAACATTGCTTACTTTTTAGTCTTTGTTGAGTTATTTCAGTCATGTCCATCACTTAGTGATCCTATTTGGGGTCTTCTGGGTAAAGATACTGGAGAGATTTGCCATTTCCTTCTCCAGCTCATTTTAAAGATGAGGAAACTGAAAGAAATAGCACTAAGTGATTTGCCCAGGGTCACATAGCTAGTAAGTATCTGAGGTTGAATTTGAACTCAGGTCTTTTTTACTCCAAGTCCAGCAGTCTATCTACTGGGCCATCCAGCTGTCTATTTAGATATTTAGGACACCCAAAAGATCAATCTAACAAATCCCCTAAATAAGTAACCATCACGGAATGCTTTTAAATTTCTGGTACAGTTTAAAGAGAAATAAATATGGCCTTGTTCTTGAGACCTGTTCCTACTTATACCCTGAGAATAGATCCCAAATTCTATTAATTGATGTAATTATCAATTTTATCTATTTGTTTTTGTGATCAAGCCAGATCAACTGAAATATTGCATATGATTTCATAAATCTCCCTGGGGTAGATTCTTCAGTAGGGAAGCATCCCCAAGAAAAGAATGCTACAACTCAGCAATGAAAACAATTGTTCATCACAACTTTCCCCACTGAGGATGGGATAACAAATACTCTATTAAATTAATCCTGGTGACACACAAAGAGTCTTCATTTCTGCAATCGGTTGGGAGTGCAGTGGAAGGAAGTCTGGCTTTGGAATCTAGAGACCCAAGTTCAACTGACAATTTGGTCACTTCCTGGAAGACTGACCTTCAGTCTCCTTCTCAGTAAAATTCAAGTCTTGGAGATGACTTCTAAGATCTCTCCTAGCTCATTCTGTTTCAAATATTTTCTTATCAATTAATCTTTTGCAAAATTTCCTGGTAGGGATGTATTCAAATTATTGGGTTTCTTGTGTCTTAGTGTACTTTATATATCTATTGCTTTCATATTAAATAATCTTTTTAAAAAGCAGTATAGGAGGCAAGACTCCATCCTAGGTGGGGGAATTCTAAGAGGCCCTTCTCCATTAGATCTGGGAATACTATAAGGGCCTAGAATCCATCTTAGATTTGGGAATTCTAATGGAGCCTGGAATCTACCTTAGATTTGTGAATTCTACTGGGTCTTTAAGTTTAAATTAGATTTGGGAATTCTACAGGGGCCTAGAGTCTATTTTAAATATGGAAATCCACAACCTCCTTACTAGAAATGAATTCCATAGACTTTTCTTTACAATTAGGTTTCTTGCTATTTTGTTTTAAGATATTCCCAGATGCCTGAAAATCATTACTCCTTGACATCCCAGAGATCTCACCTGCCAGGAGGAGTATATAAAATGGAGAATAAATGTCAGTTCTTGGAGATTTTAGCCTAGCCCCAGATGGCCCATGACTAACTGCAGAAGATGCATTATGGTATGGAAAAGAGAGTCCAGTCTTGGAGCCCAAACGATTTTTACACATGCGGTTGTATGAAGTCAGGAAAGTCACTTGATCTTTCTGTGCCTCCAGGTAATTCTCTAAGACTATAAATTAGAGAGGAAGTACAGGTCTGCACCAGGGAAAAGTTTCCACATGAGCTCCTTAAATCATTGAAAGTATAGACCAATCGATTTCAGCAAGTGCGTGCTAGGCCTTGTCCTAGTCACTTGAAATACAAAATAAAAATAAAAACCTCTCCACTAAATGGGGGAAACTATCTCTCCACCTCTAACATCTAAATATCTACCACTATTGTATCATGTTTACCATCGGTTTCTCTTTCCTTCCTTCCCTTCTCTCTTTTCGTCCTCTTTCTCTTTCTCTTTCCCTCCCTCCTTTCTCATTGTCTCTCTTCTCTCCCTCTCTCCCCTCCTCAATCCAGAGTAAATATCTGTAAGACCCCAAGGGAGAAGATATTAACAGCTGACAGGACCCTCCAAACCCCACAGGTGGACATCAAATTATCATCCCCATTGCATATAGGAGGGACATCACTAGTGTCAGGTTTTTCTGACTCCAAGACTTGCTCAATTTGATCCCAATCTACACTTAGTGATGGTTTAATGGAGTCTTAGCTCTAACTATGGGATAAAAAGCTTTGTCCTCAATTATAGAAATTAAACCGCTAGAGCTGAAAAGAATTCCAGAAGCTAGATTCCAGAGAGTATCAATGAATGACCTGCTTACGGGCCTATAGGTAATAACAGAAGTAGGCTTTGAACCTTGGCCCTCTCCTTCTACAACTGTCTTTCCTGACATGGCATCCTGATTCCTGCTATTCTCCTAAAAAAAACAAAAGGTATGATTCTTCTTAAATATTTCAACCAGCTGTGGGTTTGAACAGGGGAAAGCTATTTTAGCCCAAGGTCATTTTTTCCTAAAGGTCTTTAAGATAGTGTCAAGTCCATCAGGAGGGCAAGAAGTCCCACCTCCACCAGGGTGGGACTCCTCCCTCCCTCCACCAGGGGCCTGCTATGATTTGTTCCAAAAACGACCTGGATGCTTCCGTGGACCAATGTTTATATGATGCCTCTTGGCGAGATGATGTCTAATGACAGGGTGGGGCTTCTCCAGTAATATGTGGTTATTTGGATCCTGGCTGTTTGTTTGGTATTTACCTTAGAGAAATTTCAGTAAACAACTCCTTGGTCTATTGTTTTCTCGTCTTCAACTCAGATAAATGGTATGATGCTTCACTTAATGAGTCTCCTGGCATGAAATTTCTTTAGAACAAAATCCCTGCTTTTAAAAAGGAATCTTTCTAAGTCATTCACAGTGCAGTCCTATGCATCTGTGGCAGACCATGGGGGAAAACGTGTCCATTTCCAACTATAGCTAAAGAGACATGACCCATTCAAAGATTTGGGACTTTGAAATCTCCAGCCTCCCTTTTATTTTCTTCTCTGACTCTGCCTGAACTCCTAGTACCCAATATCCTCCTACTTTTACCTATAAGATATGATCAGATGTAAGTCATTAAAAATAATAATTATCACATACATTGTCCTTGGAGGTATGCAAAGTGTTTTACTTATGTGGTCTCATTTTGTAGTTGAGGTGGGGTGTATGATGCTATCATCCCCATTGTACATTTGAGTTATACCACTAGTGTCTGAGGCAGTGTGTGAATTCAGGTTTTTCTGATTCCAAGTCTTACCCAATTTGATCCCAATCTGCATTTAGTGATGGCTTAACGGGCCTTATCTCTATAACTGTGGAATGACTTTGTACCCAGTTACAGAAATTTCTCCAAAGACTCTACTTCTCCTCAGCCTGGGTACAAGTTTAGTTCCAAGTCACAGACTTCAAACTTTGAGTCCCTCTCCTTCCCTTCTGCCTCTGAACTGATAACCCACAGAGGGGTATAGAATATATGATATTATTTTAGTTAGCAAATAATTATATTTTCAAATATGGTTGGTGAAGTGCTTAGCACAGTAATCTGCAAATAGGAAGTGCTTAATAATTGCTTGTTCCCTTCCCAAGTCACTTTTTTTTTATAACTACCCCCACTTAAATTTCAAATCGGATATCTTAAAAAAAAAAAAAAAAAAAAAAAGACTTTTCTATAGAATTTCTCTCTCTAGCAATTAAGTTTCTGATAAAGAACAATGTCCCTGGAATTCAACTCTTTTCTTAAAAAAAGATATTCTATTACTATCCTTCCTTAAATAGTTTACATAGAAGACCAAAAAGGCTCTGACACTTGCCTTTTCTCTGGAAATTATCTCTGCCAGAATTCTAACTCTCGAACGAGATTGAGTGAGAGCAGCTCTCAAGTCTCTTTCATGTCTACATCAATCATTTAGACACAGCTGGGTGGTCCAATGGAGAGAGTTCTGAGCTGGAAATCAGAATTCTAAATGCTGCCTAACAGGTTTAGGAGCTGGAGGACCCTGGGCATGTCCCTTAATCTCGTTTTCCATTTGTAAAAAAGTGGGGAGGCCTTGATACCTTCTAAGCTCCCTTTCAGACCAAAGTTCATTGGGTTAGCCTTTCCCACCTCCTTCATCTGCCCTTGCAACATCCCCCCATTTGGGTCATTCCTTCACTTGGAGCTGGGGAGGGCGGGCCATCAAGGCAGAAGAATCTTTCGGGCCTCTCCGGGGGAAGGCTGAAGCACCAAACACCTTAGGAGGAAAAGGATCGAATGAAGAGAAAAATGAATGAGAACGAGATGAGAGAGGGAGAAAGCCCACAGGAAAGAGGAAGACAAGAGAGGGAGGAGAAGAGAAACAGAATAGAGAGAAGAGGAGGAGACAGGAGGAGATAAGGGGGAAAGTGGACAGGAAGGGAGGGAGTTAAGAAAAGAGGGAGAGAGAAGGGAGAGAAGAATGAAATGGAGAGTGAGAAGGAGGAGGGGAAGGAGGAAAAGAGGAAAGGGTTAGAGAGAAGAGAAAGGAGAAGTGAGGAGGAGACTGGGAGAAGGGAAGAGGAAAGAAAAGGAGTAGAGAAGATGGAGGAAAGAAAGGGGGAAGGGAAAGAAGAGGGAGATGAGATAAGAGGAGGGGGAAGGGGAATGAAGGAAAGAGGGAGAAAGGAGAGGGGGGAGGAAGAGAAGGGGGATAGGAGAGGAGGAAGGAAAGAGAGAGAGACGGGGAGGGGGGAGGAAAAGGGAAGAAAAGAGGGAAAGGGGAGACTGGGAAGCGAGCGAAGAGGGGGAGGGGGGAAAAGAAGGAAGGGAAGGAGGGAAGTAGAGAAAAGGGAGAAAGAAGGGAAGGAAAAGAAGAGGGAGAGGAGAGAGGAGGGGGTAAGAGGAGAGAAGGAAAGAAGTAGATAAGAGGGGGAGGGGAAAAAGAAGGGGAGGGAGAGAAGGACGAAGGGAAGGGGAGGAAAGGAAGAAAAAGGGAGAGAGGAGAGGGGAAAAGGGAGAGGAGGAGGGAAGAGGGAGAAGAGGGGGAGGGGAGAGTGGGGAGGAGAAGGGAACAGATTGGGGAGGAGGGCTGGGCTAGGTGAGGAGAGCCCCGAAGGAGAGGACGCAGTGGGGGGCCGGGGCGAGTTAAGAGAGGTAAAAAAGTGGAAGAGGCAGCGCAGAGAAGTCGGGGAGGATTCCCGCCCCCTCCCCCGCCTTTCCTTTCCCGCTCCGCTCCCGCCAGCCTCCCTCCCCGCCTCCTCTCCCCTCCCCTCCGGGCCCGGCCCCTCCCTTGACTTCCCCTTCCCCGCTCTCTCTTTCCCGCCCCTCCGCCTTCCTCGGCATCGCTGATTCGCCCGACGCCCGGGCCCGGGCGCCCAATGAGCTGGCGGGTCTGGCGCGGGGGGCGTGGCCGCGGCGCCGGGGCCCTCAGATCGAGGCTGCCTCCCCCTCTCCGCCGGCAGGCAGCAGCAGCGGGAGCGGCGGCGGCAGCAGCAGGAGCGGGAGCCCCGGCCGGCGCAGCCGCAGCCGCACACACGTTCGGCCGCCGTTGCCGCGGCCCGGCCCCGCACGGGTCCTCTCGGCTGGAGCTGCGGGCGGCGGCGGCGGCGAGGGCGACAGCTGAGGCGGCCCTGGGAGGGGCGGCGCGGGGGTTGGGGCGGATCCCGCGGGGCTCGGGCGGGGGAAGCAGGCGCCGGCCCGACCATGGCGGACAACGAGAAACTGGACAACCAACGGCTCAAGAATTTCAAGAACAAAGGCCGCGACCTGGAGGTGAGCGCGGCGCCGCCGGCCCGAGGGGCGGCCGGGCGGGAGCGCGGGCCCGGCCGGAGCCGGGGCCGGGCCGGCGTGAGGAGCCCCCAGGCGGGCGTGTGAGAGCGTGAGTGTGAGGCGAGTGTACGAGTGTAAGCGCGCTTGCGCACCGCGGGCACCGCCGGGCCGGAGCCGGGGCCGGGCAGGGTCGAGTCGAGTCGGGGCCGGGTTGGGGCTGGTCGGGCCGAGCCGGCGGCGAATGGCGCGGGGGGCGGGCCCGCCCGTGACGCCTCCGCTAACGTGCCTGGAAGTTGGGCCTGCGCCGCCGCCGGCGGGAGGAGGCCCGGCCTAGGCCCCCGCCCCGCCCCGAGCGGCCCGGCAGTGGCTTTCGTTGCCCGGCGCGAGGGGCCTCGTGGAGCCGGGCCCGCGGCCTGGTCGCGGCGGGGGGTGGGGGTGGGGGACACGGCTCCTCTGGCGGTCCTCCCCGCCCCCCCTCGCGGCCCGCCCTTTTAAAACGCCCGAGTCGGACGCCGAGCTGTCATCCCGGTGCCCGGCTCGTGGCATCTCGGCCCGGGCGCCCGAAGATGGGCCGGGGGGGGCGGACAGCTCTAGGACGCAGCCCCCAGCTTCCCGATTAGGCCGGGGCCGGTCCCCTCGTACGGGGAGAGGGGGCCCGCCCCGGGGGCGGGGGGAGGCCGCTAAAGGTCAGCCTCGACGTTCTCATTGGGACAAGGCCCCTTGTTGGGAGGCCGATGCCGGCGGCCTGAGCCTGGAAAGGCCCAGCATGGCTGCGAGAGGCTGGGAGACGGGCCTTCCCCGTGCTGCCTTTTAACTGGGAAGCCACGCGGGGTGGGAATGTTAAGCAGTGCACCTGATGCCGTCGAGCCGAGTCCTTCCTCTTGTTTCATCCAATTGGTGCCCCCTCGAAGCAGGGGGGCCTGGAAGTCAGTGGGAGGGGCCCAGGCCTTGGCCTGGCCGGTGTGGTCTGGGAGCCGGGCTGCCGACCTCCCCTCCCCAGGGATGGGTTGGGCAGCCCCTCACTACCCGTCTGCCCAATAAAGCCTCGTCAGGTATCCCAGTGACCCTTTAATGAAGTACAACACGGTTCTTTGAAGGAAAAAAATCTGGCAGTGGTTTTTATGGTCAGGTGACTGCTCTTATTAGCGAAAAACTACCCTGATCCCCTCATCCCCTACGTTTGCATAGGAGGCAGGTAACTGCAATTTTTTTCTGCATTTCAGTAGCTTAAGTTCTGAATCCTCAAGTTTTAGTCTCATCTCTGAAGTCCCAAGACTTGGCAAATCACTTAGCTTTGTGGCATTTTCATCTAGACAACTGGAGGAACCCGACACCTGCTTCTTGAATGCTGCGAAGATGAATAGGTTAAAGTTAGGTAGATATCTTGCCATCCTCAAGGCATTTTCCCACCTTCATTCCCCAGTGGGGTTTGGGAGGAGTTTCCCCTCCCCCCATTTGCTAGCATTCACAGTAGTTGATTCCTTTGCTTCGTTATTTTTCTCTGCTAGGTTGACTCAGTTACAATGAAGCCCTAGAAATGGGACCTAAAACATACTCTTTCCAATTATTAAAAGTAAAAGAACATTTTAAGTGCAGCCAAATGAATTGTCTTGAGAACATAGTTTTCAGAGTTAACTAATACTCTTAAACTGTCTCTTTTTTTTAACCTTTCATCCCTAACACTCCTCCTCTCTCCCCTTCCTCCCTCCCCCCTGCCCCCAACACCTTATTCAAAATAATTTTCAGAAAATTTCGGGTGACAAAAGCAGCAAAGATTTCCCCTTTTTTCCCCAGAGTGTGACTGTTGAGTTGGGGACAGTAACCATAGAGAGGGGACAAGCCAACAAAGGAAGTGGAGGGTGGCCAGGCGGCTAGAACAGTTTTCCTAGGCAAATGCAGTTTAAAGCAAAAGCTTACCTGATTTATGCTTCTAACATAGTCGAATTTTCTTGTGGAATTCATTTAAAAGTTGGTCTTTTTCATGCTTTTTACTTAAATAGTTCTGAAAATAGTAAAATTGAGATAATGAAGAACAGATAAATATAAAGCATGATGAAGTGGGAAGATGTTGAAGGTAAATTCCAGGCACTGATGCTCACTGGCTATGTGGCCATGGCCATGTCACTTGACCTTTCTGAGTTTTCATTTGTAAAAATATCTCTAGTACTCGCCTCCCAAGGTGGTTGTAAGGCTTAAATAAGATTATGCATGTCAAGTGTTTGATACTTAAATTTTGCATTTATAATTCTCAGGCCTTAAAATATGTTTCGAAATGGATTGGATTTCTTTTACGAAAGGCAGAACCTAAAATAATAACTTACTGTAAATATAAAATAATATTATTGTAATATTTTCTTTGACCTTTAAAAAATTGTAGAGTTAAATTTTAAGTGTTTGACCCCAAATATGGCCATGACTACATAACAGAAAAACACCTTGACATTTTTTTAGACTTATCATGAATATTTGGAATCATCTGCGCAAAAATCTTGCAAAGGACATAGCTTTTTCATTTTAACTGTGTGGACCAGATATTTTGTTGTGTAGGCACAGTCTAGGTGGGTGTAATATACTCTGGTCAGAATAAATGCATTATTAAACTATTAGGTCTTGTTAAATTAGCTAACTTCTCTCAAAAATCTTCAAACATATGTTCAATATTTAAAATAACTACTGTATGTGATTATTTTTCGTATAATAGATGAAACATGTAACCATATAAAATATTTATACATCTTTAGGTAGGAAATGTCATCTGGTTTAGTATTGCTAATGTTTAATTCTAGTTGATAAAAAATATAGTTGGGAATTAACTTTCTGTACTTCCCATGAATTAATGTTTTACCTTACCTGTGAATCATGTTAACACATGAGTTCCAGAACACATTTTTCCTTCAGTGAAATTTTTAATGGGAAGGGGTGTAGTGATAAATATAAACTAAATGGTAAAATACTAAAGCAACTTTCAGGTTTTTTTTTTTTTTGTTTTTTTTAAGCATTACTCATTGCCATGAACCTTGGTCTTAGTCTTAGTCATTTATGAAAAGTAAGAAAAAAAAAAAGTTACTGGGAGCAATATTAAATCTTGGTTGGTATATATCGTTTGTGCTTTCTACACATGAGAATATACAATTAGTTCAAAATGCATATTTGTATTTGTTAAATATCACTTATAGGAGGCAAAATGATGTGGGGGATAAAATCTTGGGCTTAGAGGAAGGAAGTAAAAAAGGTCTGGGTTTAGATAGCTCCTCTGAAATCCTATTAGACAAATCACTTAATCTCTGCATGTCTCAAGGAACCATCATCAGAGGAACAATGTGCACGGTATGTTGGTTAGTAGTCCAAAGATCCAGGTTCAAATTCTCTGATAAAATATTGGGCAAGTCTTTTCACTTATAAAATGAGTGTTGGACTTGATAATCTCCAATGACTCTTCCAGCTCTACATCTGATTCTGTTATCCCTGGGACCTAACCTACTAAATCATAGATGGGTTGTTTAAGCAGGGTAAGGACTGGACCTGTGGTTTTTGTTTTGTTTGTTCCCCCCCCCCCCCCCCCGGTGGTATAGAGAACTTCCAGAGCAAAGAAACTAAACTTCAAGGGCAGTAGCTTCTTTCTGCAATTTACTCTTTTTAAAATTTATTTATTTTTTATTTAATAGCCTTTCATTTACAGGTTATATGTATGGGTAACTTTACAGCATTGACAATCTGCAATTTACTCTTGAAAGTTCCTCTGAGCCTTGATGACTAGCTTATAGCCCCAGAACAGTAGGTTTCAGAGTAGAGTCTGGAACCATTTGTCTCACTGTTGAGGTCATGTCTGTTTGTGTGTAATTTTTATTGTTATTTGATCACACATAATTTGTTTTGTTTCCAGATAGTGAATAAGCTTCTCTAGCATAAGCTCTAGTTTAAACTCCACACTATCTGATAAGATGCTACACATGTAAATGAGAATGGAGTTACCATTTTCTGCTGATACGTCTTTAAGGATACTTTGTTTCATGTGAATTCCTGCTTTCTCTTTCTTCATTGTTCACTTTTAGGACAAAATTCTCATGTTATCCCTCCTCTTTTGCCTTCATTTTGTTACATTTTGACATATCATCTTATAGTAAGTGAATCTTTTATTTTTACTATTAAGCAGCCTAAAGCAACATGGGATTTGACCATTATAATGAGGAACCAAGTCATTCACTACCTCACTTTCAAGAACAGTAATTGACCAGTTAGTTACCTATTCATAGTTAAACTTTTAAGCATTCCTTTTCTAATTCCCTAAAAAAAAAGTTGTAGATTTATTTGGCTTAATATTTGTACAGTGGAAATCTGCTATTGCATGCTCTTTGCCTATGTCCTTAAATCTTAGGGAGGGTTTATCTATTTTACCCCAGGCTGATTTTGTATGTGAGACTTCCTCACATCTGTAAGCTGCTGCTGCTCTTGCTACTCCAGGAAGTCAGCCACTGTGACAGAATTGTATTTTTAGTTATTTTCATTGGAATCAAAAATTATTTGGGTTTCTTGTTTTTTACCTCTTCTCTTCGTGTATTTTGTATTGGGAGGGAAAGCTACAAATTACAATGCCTAGTGGTTTTAGAAATACACAGTGGGGGGCAGTTTGGTGGCACAATGGATAGAGCACCAGCCCTAAAGTCAGGAGGACCTGAGTTCAAATCTGGTCTCAGACACTTAAAACTTCCTAGATGTGTGACTCTGGGCAAGTCACTTAATCCCAATTGCCTCAGCAAAAAAGAAAAAAAAAGAAAAATACACAGTGGAACCTTATAATGCTGGGGTTGAAAAATAGGATTAAGACATGTTATAGGTTTATAATATAGTTTATAGTTGTATTTCTAAGGTTGTTATTGAATGTATGTAACTGTTAATAAAATTAATTTTAAAAAGTGAAAATAAAAGTATTTTCTATACTTAGAAAGTCACTGTGGTTATAGTACTTGGGGGGGGGTGCCTGTCTTTCTATTGGAGAAGGGAATCAGCATTTATATAGCATCTATTATTGCTTGGTACTGTGCCTTTGCACAGGCTATTTATTCCTTACTGCATGGCTTTCACCTCCTCAGTTTTGCTAAATTGCAAATAGTGTTCTTAGCCTTCTTCAGAGCTCAGGCCAGGCCACTTCCTTCTAAAAAAAAGTCTTCCCTGATCCTTCTAGCTCTTAGTCACCCTGCATTTTGTATTGAGTGAATGTGTCTGTGTGATTTCTCCCAATGAGCATAAGCTACTTAAGGACCAAGATGAGTATCTTGCAGCTGAAAAATGGATTTAGGGATGAATGGGCCCTTCAGATCATGGGGTTTAACCCTCTTTCACCTCCCCCCCCCCCCCCCCCCCCCCCCCCCCCCCCCCCCCGTGAGGAAGCTAAGGTACATAGAATAGAGATGACTTAAAAATAGAGTAACACAAAAAATGGTAGAACTAGAATTTGAACCCAGCTCCTCAGACTGAATCCAGCCTTTTCTCTGGGTCACACGAGGTCAGTAGTTCATAGATACTTGTTGAGTGTTTAATAACTAGACTAGTTTAATAATAGCCTCTTTCTTATCTAATATTCCCCTTCTCTGATCTGCCCTTCATTCACCAAGCTGCCAAGCTAATAGTCCTGAAGCTCAGGTCTGCCCTCTGACTTAAACCGGAAGGATGCTACCCATCTTTTCTTTGGCCTCTCCTCCTTGCTTCCCCTGATCTTTGGCACCCTTGATCACTCTCCTGTCTCCCAATTCTCCTACTTGACTGTTCCTTCTCTGGATCTTCATTTAGATTGTGCCCATTAATCCTGGGCTCTCTTTTCATCCACTCCCATGGAGTCTATCTCTGGGCGGGTAGATGGTTTATCCAGCCATGGCCTTTCTAGTCTCCTATCTGTATCTGCCCCTTGGGAACTCTAAAATTATATGTGTGTAGTAGACACTGTCAACATGTTCAAACTGAACCCTTCCCACCCCCTCCCGAGTTACCTCTGTGAGATGCACCCAGATTTGCAACCTTGACTGTTTCTCCCCCCGTACCTCCTATTTTGTTGCCAGGTCCTGCCTTTTGTCTCTTTTCTAGTGTCTCGTGTGCTGCCTTCTGTCTTTTGACATTGCAGGCTCTCATCACCTCATGCCTGTAGTATTCCAGTAATCTTTTAATTGGTCTCCCTGCCTCAAGTGTCTCTACTCTCCAGTTCATCCTCTGTTCAGCTATCAGAGTGATTGATCTTCCTAAAATTCAGGTCTGACAAAGTAACCTCCTTATTCAATAAGTTCTAGTAGCTCCCTAGTACCTCCGGAACAAATACAAAATCCTCTGTTAGGCTTGTAAAGCTCTTCCTTCCTTTCTAATCTTGTCTTTGCTTCCTTCCCCACACTCTGCTGTCCTTTGTGCAAGCCACTCCAACATACCATCATCCAACTCGTCCATTTTCACTGGCTGTTCCCTATGTTTAAAACATACTTCCTTCAACTCTGTCTCTGGTTTCCTGGCCTACTTCTGCAAGAAGCCTTTCCTTATCTCCCCCAATGCCTAGTACTTGCCCTCCTGATTTCCTCCAACTAAGGACTGGAATCTGTATCCCTACTCCTGACTCAGAACTTCGTAGGCACTCGCTAAAAAAATCATTGTATTGAGTTGCATGGGTTACCTTTTCAGGAAACATTCAAAGATACTACTTTGAAGCATTCTGAAGTGTGATCATTATGTTTTTAAAGGTGAGTTTTTAATATTCTGCTATTCAGTCTTTTGAATAGTAGCCAACTGAATCCTAATTAATTTGAAGGGTGTTTCATATACAATGAATGTGCCACCAGAATTAAGTTAAACAGCATCTAAGTTATTCCAAGTAATGCCATATTTTTTTCTCTTTATCTTCCTCTACCATGTCTATGAATAAAAAATAAAACCATTGTGTGTTGCAATGCTGACATTGGGCCAGGCACTATGTTAAGTACTTTAGGGGCACAGATTTGAAAGAGGAACCATCCCTGACTTGAAGGAGTTCCTCTGATAATAGAAAGAGACAGCACATAGGGGAGTGATGGCTAAGGAAGACCTTTTGGTCTGAAAAATCCCAGGAATGGTAAATGGAGCCATAGAGAGCCAACTTTTGATAGTCTTTCTGAAAGCAGTAATAGGGATGGTATCTTGATCACTGTTCGCAGAGCAGGAAGAACTACCACAAGGTAGTTCAGTCGAAAGATGGTCAGGGAGAAGCAGTATATGGCTGGATAGAATTGGAGTCTCACTTCTCAGGACATTAGGCTCCAGGGAGAGAGTACCAAAATGAAGCATTTCAGCTCCTTTGTTAGGACAGTAATGGTAGCACTGTTGGGAGAGGAATAACAGTGCTAATTTTGTTCATTAATTTATTAAATAAGTTCATTTATTAATAATCATAGCTAGCATTTACACGAATATTTAAAGGTTTAAAATGTACTTTACAAATATCTCTTTTGATCCTCTTCACCTGGGAGGGAGGCATGTGATGCTTGTTCAACATCACATAGCCAATAAATGTCTGAGGCGGATTTGAACTTAGGTTTTCCTGATTAAATTCTGTGCCTTCCAGCAACCAAGATGAAGCCAAGGCCGGGGAAGGCTACAGTTTCAGAGTTAAGTGCTTTAACTCCTAGACTGGGGGGTGGGGGTGGGGGTGGAACTTGTGTAATATTCTAGTCTTAGTCCCACCTCCAAAACAACTACTGTAGTCTTATGTAAATATACAAATTTGCATTAAAGGAGTGCTTACTATGGGTTCATCAGCATTGTAGTGGAAGTTCTTTGGGTTTGGAATCAATAACTAGGTTCAAATCCTAACTCTCCCTTTGTTAATTTAAACCAGCCACTTAACTCCTCGGGTTCTTCAGTGTCTGCAAATGTAAAACCAGATGTAATGACTTTTAGACTAGCTCTGGGGTGAAATCTAGCTCTGGTCTCTAAAGTATTTCTTCACTGATTCTTCAGGCTCTTGTGGGCCCTTGGCCACGTCTCCCCTGAGCTGGAGGCACAGGTCTGTCAGCACTACTCAAATGTAGCCAGCCCTATGGGAGGACTCAAGCACTGGAAGCTGGGGCTAGCTGCCAGTCCCAGGGTTGCTGAACTGCTTAACTTCAAGTGAAAGGAAATTGTGAATATAAACTTTTAAATCGCCTACAGATAATCTTTGATTTTCTTCCAGTTAACTTTGCTACTGGTTGTTGTAACTTTGAATAAGTCAGTGTTATTTGAGATGCTCATCTCCATTAACTTTAGTTACTACCATTGTAAATCAATAAAACTTAAGCAACTCTTCTGTCTACTCCCAAGTCCCCTGCCTTCCCCATAGTTGGTATTGTGAAAATAATGTTAGAGTTGTAATCCTTGCTGGCCCACCTAAAAGCTATTTGAAGAAACTGCTAGAAAAAATTTATTGGGCCATTTAATATTCAAAGAAATACAACTTCCTCCATTCACCAGCTTTTGGGCTTATGCTTTCCAAGACTACTCCTAATACCTTCATGCAATTTTGTGCATTTGTGACAAATAAGGATTTGCCTTAAGCTAGGGGTATGTTCTGTGACCGTGAGAATAGTGTTGAAATAACTTCTTAATATATAAAAATGCAGTAGACTAGTCTGAGTAAATCAGTATTAGTGAAAGTGAAGGAAGTTATCGATATAGTGGCGGTAATCAGGAAATGCTAATATTAAAAGACACTATGTTCTTTATGGTGTACAGCGATGAAGAGAAGCAGTTTGCCAATCAAACAATCATTTAGACATGTCTGGACATATTTTCCTCTCAGCTTTCTTCCAACTAGCAATCAGTCACTGAGCATTTATTTATTAAGTGCTTATAGTGTGCCAGGCACTAAATGTTAAGCACTGGGCATACAAAGAAAGGGATGCTTTTGCATTGTTCCTGCTTTCAAGCAGCCCACTTTCTAATGGGGGAGGCAAACATGCAAAGAATCATGTAATGAGATACATGGTTGTGAAACACTTAGCTAAGTGCCTAACACATAGTAGACATTATGTAAATGTTTATGCCTTTCCTTCCCTAATTAACAAGCTATATAGAGTAGATAGAAGGTATTCTCAGGAGGAAGAAAATAGCATTGAAGGAGAGAGAGGACTGGGAAGAGCCTTGAAGAAGGTGGGATTTGAATTGAAGGTTTCTTGAAGGACAGAGAAAGTGAGTTAGAGGAAGATGGAGTGTCCTTTGGCAGAATCTGCAAGAAGGCAGCCAGTGTCCCTGAATATGTTATAGAGTATGTGGAGACTAGAAAGATGGAAAAGGTCCAGATTGAGATTCTATATGGAGAGGATTTTATATTTGATCCTGGGGGTATTTGGGAGCCATTTATTTATTTTTTATTGATTGATTAGGGATATGACATAGTCAGATCAGCACTTCAGGAAGGTAATTTTGGCAGCTGATAAGGGTAGAATGAAGTTGGGAGAGTCTTGTGGAAGACAGACTAAGCAAAAGGTTATTTGAGTATTCCAAGTGTAAGATATGAGGTTCTGCACCAGAGTAGTGAAAAAACATTATAGATATCTGTAAAATATGGGGTGGGTTTTAATTGAGTAGTAACTATTCAAGAGTGTTTGGGGCTAGCAAGTAAGTTAATTCTTGGTGTGGAAAATATTCAACATGTGCTTAATAAATGTTTGAGTAGATATGACTGACTTTTTGCCCTATACCAGCTCCCCTTCCTTTCTCAGTCTTCAAGTAGAATATATGTGTATATGTGTGTGTACACACACCTTAGTAGGTACTAAGGACTCCCTTACCGGCATTTCCCACATTGTCAAGGAATTTGGTGAATGTTGGAAGGCTTTGAATAAGGAAGATGCCAAAAGAAACATTGCTAGAGCTGAGTATCCAGAAAACTGCCTGAAACCTAGTGGTCTGGAGGAGATTGGTCATAACAGAAGATTATATAAAGAAAGTAAGCATGTAAAATTTTAGTGTTGGTGACTTAATTTGATTGGAAATTGAGTGATTCTTTTATCTTCTTTGAAAAGTGGCTAGATGGCATATTAGACAGTCCTAGATCCAAAGTTAGGAAGACCTAAATTGAAATCCCGTTTTGGACATATTACATGTGTGACCTTTGGACATATTGTGTACTCTATTTGAGCCACAGATTCCTCCTCTATAAATTGGGGGTGATAATTACACTTACCTCCAAAGTTTGTCATAAGGCTCAAATGAGAGCATATTTGTGTAAAGAGCTTTATCAGCCATAAAAGTATTAAAGCATTTATATAAACTGCTATAATTATCTTAAATTATGACTGAGTCATTCTTTCTCCGGAGTTAAACTGACTTTACCCTAGTATTTGTCTTAATATGATCAAAAAACATTTTAATACTTTAAATTTTTAAGGAAATCATTGGTTGAGAGAAACTAGGGAGATTTGAAAGAAATGTCCAGCCCCATCCCTCTTTTGTGAAAGACCTACTGGGGAAGTAGAGGGCAAAACCAAGATATGAACATATTTTCACTATTGTAGAGGGTTAAGTTACTAACATGATTATTTCACTGTGGTACATAGTAAATTTAGGGTGAGGACTCAAGTCTTTTCTAACTCCAAGCTCAGTTCCTTGTACACCTCTGCCATACTTCTTTGGTAACTGTACTTAAATTCAAAATGCAATATTTTAATTGTTGTAATGTTTTAGAAAGCAAAATTTGACATTAGGGAAATGATCTTCAAAATGTAAAAATGTTTACAGTTTAGACTTCTGTGGTGGAATGGTTTTGAAAACAAATCTTTATGGCAAAGGGAAAACAGCTTACTTAAAGAAATATAACTATGTAGCAGATGTGTTTTTAAGGGTCTTCATAGGAAGACCTGCCTGGATAAAGTGAGCTTCCTCTCTAGTAATTCCCTATAGCCATGAAGTCACAAATCAAATCTCCTTCCCATAATATGAAATAATTTTTTTTAGCACGTTTTCCTTTTCTTAAATTTGTCCCTTTTTTTTTTTTTTAAATTTTTTTGTTTTGTTTTGTTTGTTTTGCTTAAGCAATTGGGGTCAAGTGATTTGCCCAGGGTCACACAGCTAGGAAGTGTTAAGTGTTTGAGGTCACATTTGAACTCGGGTCTTCCGCTGGGCCACCTAACTGCCCCATGTTTCCTTTTTCTTGAAGCAGTATACTGTATATGAAAGCATAAAAACTTAATTTTGTAGATGTGGGGAAAGAATCACTGTTTGTTTAACCATATATACAATGAAATAGAGACATGGGCCTTAAATCATCTTTTATCTAGACAGTTCTAATAGTTTAATGGCCACCCAACCTTTCTTGTATACTCTCTGTGCTTCAGTTAGTGAGCCCAATATTCCGCTCTTAGGCTCTCTATTAAAGTTAGTCAACATTTATCAAATACTCTGCTTAGCATTATGCTAAATACTGGGGATACAAAGAAAGCTAAACTATAAGTGTGGAGGTAATGATGTCAAAAGAAGGTTCTAGCTATGGGGCTTTTTAGGAAAAGTCTACATAAGGTAGGATTTGAATTGTCTTGAAGGAAGTGCAGAGGCAGAAGTGAGAAGAGAGAGTTCTAGGCATTGGAACTGAAAAGACATACATTTGGGAAATAAAGGAATCACAAATAGGCACGTTTTGTGAATTGGTAGAGTAAATGAAGAGAGAATATAGTGAGAAGATTGGAAAGGTAGGAGAGATTTAAAAACCAAATAGAAGTTGTTCTACTTGCTCTAGAACATAATACAGAGGCATAGGAATAGGGGTGGGAAGGGGGGGGCTCAAATCTGTACTTTAGGAAAATCATTTTGTCAGCTAAGTAGAAAGTATATTGGAGTGGGGAGAAAGAAGATTGAGTCAGGGTGTCTAACCAGCACAGTTATTGTAGTTCAGATGTGAGGTGACCTGCATTTGCACCAGGATGGTATATGTGAGTGACATGAATAAGGAGAAAAGTACCATGTTTGGCTGTCCTATACCTTTTTTCATATTTTCCACTCAATGTATTTATTCTAGAATTAACACATAACTTTATTTCAATGTTCCCTATCCTAATTTTTTAACACCAGAAAAGTTCATGGATTCTCTACACTTAAACCATCTTAATATTTGTTATTATTGGCATCCATTATTTATGAAAATCTGTAAGTTCCAAGTATCTTAGTGATACTTACAAATGAATTTGTATTAGTGACATTTACCTGTATTTGGGGGGAAATATGTTAATACACATTTGCAAGATATTTGTCCAGTTTACTGAGGGTATATTCATTTCTTATGATAAGTCACAGTACAGATAAAGATAAAAATATCAGTGTTTGATGTACACAGAATTGCTAGATTCCTCACAGTAACTTTGTGGTCCCACAGCTCTTAAATATGAAGTTTATTTAATTGTGCTTCACTTGTTTAAAAGTTGTGCTTTCCTTGATTATTATAATGTTCCTAGTTTTTAAACGTTTATGTTCTGTAAAGTTACCTGTGCTTATCAGATCACATGACCACCAGAAAAAAAATTTTCATTTTGCAAGTGCCTTGGCTACAAAATAATTGTTCAAAATTCAATATCGTTGGTCTCTTGGTATAGCTTTATTAAAGGATTTGGGAGCCGAATGGCCTTGACAGCCATTTGGGGGGGATCCATATAATAAAATGGATACCTACTATAACCAGCCTGACAAAAAAGTGGCCAGTCTCTGGAAGAGGAACCCATCATTCCTTCAACTATCCCATTCCACGTGTAGATAATATTAGCTGTTAAGTTTTTCCTGACATATTAAGCTTGATTATCTTCTCTTGAACTCTACCCATTGTTTCTTCTGTAGCAGACAAAGATAAACTCTGGGACTGAACAGAATAAGTAATCCTTCCTACCCATACTAGCCCTTTACATAATTGGTCACAACTGCTATGTTCCTCCCCCCCCCCCCCCCCCCCCCTCGACTCTTCTCTCCAATAGGCTAGACATGCCCCACTTTCTTCAAGGCCCTTCACCCTTCTGATTACTTCCTGTACAGTTTAATCATTGTCTTTTTTTAAATCCATGGTGCCCAGAACTGAACACATTGCTTCAGGTGAGGTCTGTCCAGTAGAACTGTGAGACTGTTATCCCCTTCCTGAATGCAGATTCTTGTAAATGTGGCCCCAGAAAAGTAAAAACATTTTTTTAGTGCCATGTCAGACTGCTGAATCATTGAGAATACAATCCACTAAACCTTCCAGATCTTTTTCAGAACTGCTATCTAGCCATAATTCTTCCACCTTGTACTGTCAAAATTGATTCTTGTATAACCATGTATAACATTTACGTTTATCCATATTGAATCTCATCTTAGATGTTCTAGACTTTCAAGGTCCTTTGCGATTGTAACTCAGTTAACCAACATGAGCCATCCTGAGCCACTAATTGAGCTATTGAACTACTAACAGCCTTATTAAAAGAGTTGTATATTGAAAATAGAAGAGGGAGGATAATGTTTTGTGTCCCTTTGCCAAACTATGTACCACAGAAATTAGTGGATAAAACATAAAATAAAAAATGTGTAGACCCTATATAGATATATTCTATATAGAATATATCTATATAGAAATGGCTTCATCTCCGTCCATGCAAAAATGTGCATTATATAGGCAATAAGGCAGGTAAGTTAGTGCAGAGAGATAAATTTAGCTTTGTGTCTTTGAGTCTTAGTAGAATTGTGCCTAGAATATTGTAGTGGAAGTGTAAGAGGATGGTGGGAATAGCTAAAAGCAGGGGTTTACTTTTGGTTACCTTGCTGATTAATTTTGTTCTTCAGAAGGTGAATGAATGAATGAATGAAGGAGGACACCACAATTCTAGACCTGCTTCTGATTGTGAATGAGGAGAGGTAGAATGATGGCAGAAGTAGAAATGGGAACCTTGGGAAGAAGTGACAGAGTTATCTTAGGATTTGTGATAAATGAGGACAGAAATAATATGGAATAGAATAGAAACTAAATAGAATAAATTAATATATAAATAATCATAAATAGAAATTTAAAAGGTGAACATAATAGAGCCAAGGATGTGTAATCCTTTTGAACATATTTTACCTACTTTAGATTGCTTGTTGTCTTGGGGAAGGGAAAGGTGAGGGAGGGAGAAAAAATTTGAAATACAATCTTAAAAAATGAATGTAGAAAAGTATTTTTACATATATTTGGGAAAGTAAAACTACTGAAGAGGAAGGAGGGGAAGAACCATCAGAAACATGGTCTATGGCCTTCCCCAGAGTACCGCCCCAAAGGATTCAGGATACACAAGACTGGATCGTTGGCTCTATTATGTTCACCTTTTATGCCTAAAAGTCATGGATCTACAAATGTCCATTTTCATTATGAATGGTATACTTATATTTCAGAGTGAAGGATAGCTAATATATTGAGTGATAAATCTAGGATCCAAAAACAATTTAAAAAATTAGTCTTTACCTATTAAGATAAAATATATTTTTAGCATTTTTTTAAATGAGAAAATTTTACATTTTTTTGACACAGTACACATTTCAAAAGGATATACAAAAAGAGAAATGTATCTCTTAATTTTGACAACATGATATAAAGTCCTAAACTTGCAGTTGACTCTTTTCATAACCTAAACATTTCTCTTGAAAGTGACATGAGGGTTTAAATTTGACATGGCAACCCAAGAGCCAAAACTTTTGTTCAGAATTAGGTAAAATCACAGCTCCACTGAATTTGGTCCTAGTTCAAACACATTTGGAATATTGTATTTCGTTCTGGGAATCATATTTGAAGAGACATTGTTGAACTAGAGTGTATCAAGAGGAAGATGATCAAGATAATTAAGGGATCTGAAACCATGCAAAGAATCAGTTGAAAGAATTAGGCAAGTTTATCCTCAAAGAGGGACATTACTGAGGGCACTTGATGGCTGTCAAATATTTGAAGAACTGTTGCTTGGAAAAGAGATTAGACTTGTTTACTTGTCCCCAGAGAGCTAGAGGCAACAGATAGAAGTTGTGGAGAGACTGATTTTGGCCTAACAATGGCAGCCATTTCAGAGTGGAATGGGCCACTTTAGGAGGCAATAAATTCCTCATTATTAGATGCCTTCAACAAAAGAGTAGATGACTACTTTTCGAGGAAAGTTATAGAAGAAAGGATTCCTCTGGAGTACTGAATCTGAGGCTTGGAATCCTAAAGCCAAGTATTGGAGAGAATACTCTTGGTATCTTCTGGAATCGAAAGAGCCCCACTGCTTCTCCAGGACTGGCCTTCCTTGTCTCATTCAACAAGCAGTTATTAGATGCTTACTCTGTGCCAAACACCAGGCTAAGGATTCGGAGACAACCAGATGGAACAGTCAAGGAACCAAGAGTCTATGAGGAGAGACACTTCAGACATTTCTGAACTCATGGGATTATAGGTTTGGCGCTGGAAGGGACCTTGAAAAGCTACCATCTCATCAACTCCATATTTTACCAGTAGAGGTAACTGGAGCCTAGTAAGGTTCTGACCCATGTCAGTTAATGAGTGTTGATTAATAAGAGCCTATTGTAGGCCAGGCACTGGGCTAAACACTGGAGATGCAAAACTCCTTCAAAGACAATCCCTATGCTCAAGGAAATTACCAAATAAATGCCAAGGACACACTAGAGAACAAATAAAAGGAGAGCATTAGTTGTGGTCAGGAAGGGCTTCCTGAAGAAGGTGTACTTGAGTCGCATCCTTCTCAAAAGAAGTGAGGGGTTTTGTAGAGTGGAGTTGAGGGCATGTTCTAGGCATAAGGGATGGAGAGCCTCAGGAGGACAGTTCAAAAACCAGAATGTGGGAAGAGGAACTAAAAGGATGGAAGGATAGGTCTGGGACCAAGTTGTAAAGGACTTTAAAAACCAGACGGGGGAGTTAGTGGATCCTAGAGCCAGTGAGGAGCCGTTATGGAAAGAGGAAAGTGATATAGTCAGATGCATGCACAAGAAAAATCCTTTTGACAGTTATCTGAGCAGCAAGGCCATGTAAAGCCTAGATAAAGAGTTGATGAGGTTTTGAACTTGGTAGTCAGCGATTAAGTTAGCAGAGAGACAAACATGAATGATGTGAAGAAGAAAATTGTATTCTTTCTCAACTGATAGGGGAGAAGAGAGGTGAGAAATAACCCCAAGGTTAGAAACCTAGTCAGTGGAATATTGGTGGTATTTGGGGTAGAAACAGGAAAGTCTTGTAGAGGAATGGATTTGAGGGGAAGAAAAGTAAATGTGCCCTCTCTGTTGCTTGAAAGAACTTTTTTCTGAAATTTTATGTGACCAGAAAGTAATGTACCTCATGTAACCTCAGTTATCAGTGCCTCCTTACTTGTGACATCACAAATGGGAAACCATTCAGATACAACTCCGTGAGACCTTTACTCTCCCTTCTGTTTGTCAGGGTCTCTAAGCAACTTTCTTTTATGGAATAAGATCTGAATATTCCTGCAGTGGTTTAGGTGACCTTGTCATAACTATGCCAGGGAATAGGTATATAGCATCTCACCTGAGGGCCAGCCATCCGTCCTTTTGTTGTGTCTTGCACATATTTGCAGACAGACATCTGCCTCTGTCTTTTGTCTCTCTAGTGGCTGAGATAATGACATCTCCTTTATTCTGAACCGTTAAAGTCTTTCAGTTTGTGGCATTAAAGTATAAGGCACCATTCTAGACTTCAGAGATAGACAAAAACCAAAATGGCACTTGCCGCCAAAGAATCTCAAGTTCTCCTTGTGCAGAATAACTTACACATAAATATAATTTAGTACAAGAAATGTGAGGCACAATAGACAGAATACTGACAGCTTGGGGGGTGGGGATTAGGAGGTGGCCTGAGATCAGTGAATTTTTAAAATGAAGTTAAGCCTTAAGGATTTAGAAAGTAAACTCATTTATCACTCTACCCCACCCCAAAAGGTTGTCAACGAGTATTTATTAAATACTGATTGTGCTGTTTTATAAAAGTGTATTATGCTAGCTTTTGGTGCTACATGTACAAAAAATGAAACCATCTCTATGCACCTTCTAAAAGGACCGGCAAGTAGTTATAAAAATATACAGCATAAATATAAAGGGAGTGAGTGCAGATCTTTTGGGAAGGAAGGCAGAGGTAGAAGGGGATCAGAAAAGGCACCTTAAAATCCTTTAAAAACCATGCAGAAGATGAAGCTTGAGGAAGAGAGGGATTCTCTGACAAGAAAAGATGTGTGCAGGAAGAAGGTGAGGGACAGAGAGATCAATCCAGCCTGCCTAGAGAGTAAAGAGAGATGGGGCCAGGCCCTAGTAAAGAGTTTGTCTTTAATCCTATTCAAGCCAGGAAAACGGTGGGAAAGAGTCACCTGATCAAATATGTCAAGTGCTTTGCAGACTTAAAGTATAATTATTATTGTTGGTGTTCTGAATGGCTGATGAGGACGCCTATTTGTGACGGAAAAACATGGTTGTCTGCTCAGTTATTTGTACAGTTAAGAACACATAACATAATATTTACAAATATTACATGCCAATATCTTTTGTTATTCAGTTTTGTCCACCTCTTTGTGAGGTGTCTTGATTCTGGATTTGAACTCGGGAAGATGAATCTTTCTGATTTCAACCCAGGCATTACATGCACTATGATGCCATCTAGCTGTCTATTTAGCATTTTTTTTTAATGCTTTAATTGATTTATAGCTGTAAAAAAAATATATATATATGCTCCAAAAGCTCATGATTTTATGATTTACTCTTTCAAATCCTAATCATAACTACTTACTACATCTTTCTTCCTCTGCTTCTGTCTCAGAGAGGTGTTCTTTCTTCTTGACAGGGCTAATATCTCTACCCAGTGCTCAATCCTATCCCTTCCCAACTTTTATAGGAATGCATCTCTTCATTTAGATTCTCTAGGTGCTGCGGTGGATGGAATACTAGGCTTGGAGTCAGCCAAATCATAAAACTTCAGCCTCTGCTTCCTCATCTGAACCGAGAGGATAATAAAAATCTCCTACCCAAGGTTGTTAGGAAGTATTACAGAATTGCTAGCTGTTATTATTTGTTTTCTCCTTTTAACTCTCCTTTCTTCATTCTTTTTTCTAGGAGCTTCTCTCTAGAATATCCTTCACTCAGCTACCAAGCCATTTTCTCTAAAACTCGGTTCCCTTTTGCTCCTAGAACAAAATGTGTATTACTCAGCTTGGCCTTAAAATCCTTAAAAATATAGCTTTCCCTTCTTCATTTGATAGTTAATTTTTACGGCAGGAGAATATGTATGTAAACTCCTTTCAGCAATCACCAAAGATCTGTCTTTCTTTTTTAAAACTCTTTCTGGTCCTTAACTTCTTTCTTAATAATCTTTTTTGTTAAATCTATCTAATTATGTGACCATTCCACTATTTTTTCTGTTATATTTCTTGGTGGCAGCATTACATAGTCAGGGTAAAGTTGTTTGAATCCTTTTTCTCATTTTTATTGACTACATAAATATGCATAAGTTTCCTTATATATAAACTGGAGATAATTCCTGTTGTGGGGATCTTGAGTGTGGTGGGGTTCAGATAATGTATGTAAAGTACTTTATAATCTTAGAGTGATTATATAGATCTTAACAGTTTCCCCCTTATTGCCAGGGTACTTTCTGTTCTCAGATTATCTTGTCATACTGAATTTTGTGTATGTTGTACCCTCCCTGTAGTTTCTTGACGGTAGGGGGATCGTTTTTTCAGTCAAACTTCTAGGAAACTTGTCCAGACTGAATACATCAGTTTCTTTGCTTCCTACTCACTTTTAAGCCCCTTGCGATCTTATTTCTGATCCTAGTATTTATCGCTCTGTTGTCTTTTTGGCTTCATAGCAACAACTGAAAGTGCATTAAAGTTTGCAGAGAGCTTATCAGAGGGTAACTGGTTCAGCAGCATGAGCTTTGAGATACTCTATACAGATCATGTCTCCATTGACTTAACTGTCAACACCCAGCTAGTTAGTGTCCAGGAAGGGTTTAAATCCACGTCCTTTCTTCTCCAAATAGATGCTGCCTATCATTTTTTTTTTTTTTTTAATTAGCTTTCAATACTCATAGGATGACTTGAACTTAAATTGGGTCTAATATTCTGCAGACTCATTTTCCTTTCCAGAGGTTTTCTCTTTTTTGTGAGTGGAGGCTTTAAGCTTTGCAAAATTGAGAACCTGAAGCTTAGAAGGATAAGTGATTTGCCAAAGTCAACCCAGTCTGTATCCGAGAAGATAAGTATCTTCAAAGAAGAAAGTGTCTGAGGTGGGACATTGCTCTCACCCACTACTTCACCCAACTAGTCTTCTTGCCACTTGGCAGAGAAATTGGATGTTGCCGTTTTGTTCTCTTGGCTTTCCCCTTGGGGCAGTATGCTTATTAAACTATAAGAAATGGAGGCAGTCCACATCTTCTTCTTACTTTTAATTTGGAATTGATTTTCACTTTTGCTTTTAATTAGTCAGTTAGCTGCACAGTTGGTCTATGTAATCAGTTTTTCTTTTTGGGGTGATTAAATGCTTACCAAGTTGGCTGCAAACCATCGCCCTACAACCATACTTCATTATTTTCCCTTTTGCCCATTTTTGCCTTGTTAACAAGTATGAGTAGTGTGGTATGGAGGCCATGTGGTGCCTGACTTCATAGTTGGATACACTGGTTCCACAAAACAGGCCTCTCTGGGACTCTCTGGTGACACTCCAGAGAAGTTGGGGATGCTAAAAAAGCTCCTCACTACTCAAGTCATTAGCCAAGCCCAAGCACATTCATTCCAGACTGGAAGAACTGGTGAAGCATTGTGTCACTGCCAGAGAAAGCAGACATCTGAAGAGATATGCGCGGAATGGGCTTTAGGTGGGGAGCAAGAGGACATGGTTTCAGATCTGGCATTTGTTCCTTTTGCTCTGACTTGGTCAAGGTGATTTTTTTCTGCATAAACTTCCCCTCTAACACCAAGCCACCTTTTTTTTTTTTTTTTTTTTTTTTTTTTTTTTAATGAAAGGTGTTATTAACAAACATGCGTGGGTAATTTTTCAACATTGACTCTTGCAAAGCCTTGTTTCAAATTATCCCCTCCTTCCCCCCACTCCCTTCCCTAGATGTCAGTCCAATGTATGTTAAGTATGTCAAAATATGTTAAATCAAATATATGTATACATATTTATATAATTATCTTGCTGCACGAGAAAAATTAGATCAAGAAGGAAGAAAGAAAATAAAATGCAAGCAAACAACAAAGAAAGAGTGGGAATGCTATGTTGTGGTCCACACTCAGTTCCCACAGTCCTCTCTCTGGGTGTAGATGGCTCTCTTCATCTGAATAGTTGAAACTAGTTTGAATTGTCTCATTGTTGAAAAGAGCAACGTCCATCATAATTGATCGTCGGATAATCTTGTTGATGTCTATAGTGATCTCCTGGTTCTGCTCATTTCACTTAGCATCAGTTCCTCTGAGTCTCTCCAGGACTCTCTGAAATCATCCTGCTGGTCATTTCTTACAGAACAGTAATATTCCATGACATTCATATATAATTTATTCAGCCATTCTCCAGTTGATGGGCATCCACTCGGTTTCCAGTTTCTTGCCACTACAAAAAGAGATGCCACAAGCAGTTTTGCACATAACACCAATCCACTTTCAAAAAAGACAAGCTCTAGAAATCTTGTGAAATCTTTCTCTCATATAAAAATACTCTTAGTGTAGTAAGGCTGCAATCTCGTGGAACTATGGGGTATTACCACCAAATACTTAAAGCCAGTCCGAAGTATTTTATTTTCTGAATCCCTGTCATAAATAAGTTTTTTTTCACAAGTAATGCATCAAACTCTATTCATAGTATCAGTAAGTTAATTTTTTTTTTTTTTTTACAAGGCGGGACCTTTGTTAGAAATATTCTTTAAAAGTTACTTTCCTTATTAGTTGATTTAGATGAATCAAATAAAAGTTATTTTTATGCAGAGGAAATTATTTAGTTTCATTTTGTACAAAAGAGGAACATGAATAGAATCTTTTTGACTAAAAGCTTCTATTGTCAGTGACAGACACATTTCATACATGTTGAGTTATGTTTTGATATTATATAAGATCGGGATAGAAAACTGGCCTTGGATTAAGGAAAAACTGGATTCACATCCTTCCTCTGACACCTTGGCTTTCTATAACAACTTGGAGAAGTTACTGATCAGGCTTTTCAGTATCCCAGGGAATTCTGAAGAGGGACAGAACCTGGTTCTCATCTTACTTATATTAATAGAGGCATTTTAATAATAGAAAGCTTGGTCCAAAAAGAACCGCAAAGTAGATAGACCTCCTCTTCTCCCCTAGACTTTGGACTCTGCTTCTGAATTTTGGGGAGGCATTTCAACCACAAGCACAGGGCCTCTTTTCACTTTTGATTCTTCATTAGGACACCATACCAAGGTCACCAGAAGCAAGTGCATTCTCTGTCAGTAGGCTATGTCTTCATCAAGCAAATTTTCACAGGCCTTCAAAGTAGGGCTTTAATAGTTCTTTTGGAATTTGGTACATGGGTGGTTTTACATGAACTTGGTCTTAAGAGACTTGAATAAAATGACAAGCAGCATTTTTATTGATGGGTTTAAAAATGGTCACAACTCTTTATCAAAAGAACAATGAAAGTCCCCTTGAGCCTTCGAAAAAAGCGTTTACAAAACGTTCAGATTCATATTTCCTAGTGACTGTCCTTTGGGGCAACATTGCAAGTAGAGTTTTTAAGAGGTTGTAGTCATGATTATGGATTGTTGGTTTTTCTTTTTAACAGACTATGAGACGGCAGCGAAATGAAGTTGTTGTCGAGTTAAGGAAGGTAAGTCTGAATAAAATTTATGCCTCCAAATCTAATTTGACTGACTGACTGAATGAATGGATGGATGGATGGATGAAGCATTTAGGGTGTGCTTACTAAGTGCAAGGAATAAAGATAGGAAAATCAGATGGTCCCTGTTCAGTTTCAAGACAGGAAAGCCTCTGGTTATTCAGGGGCAACAGTTTACCAAATAATGCTTCAGTAAGGTTGTGGACATGATAATGATTGTGCAAATGATTATAATAACATTACATATCTAATTTTTAATGAGTGGCAGACCACATAGAGTGAATGGAATGCCAGTCCCAGAACCAGGAAGATTTGAGTTTCTATTCCCTCCACTAACACATGCCAGGCAAAGCTTTCCTTGTCCCTGCCTCAGGCAGCTCACAAACTCTAGGACCAGTGCTCTGCCTTGGGAATGCCCATCCCTAACCCATTTGGGATTATCATGAAATGTGGTATGTTTGTAAAAATTACAGAGGGTAATACAGTTTTCTATTTATAGAGCTATGACTTAGGCCAGAAAATAATGGATATATTAAGTAGAAATACTATCTGTAACTTTCTTTATAAAGTTTCTCATCTTTTAGTCATTGTGCATGCCTGCCATGGATTAATTGACTTCTAATTTTTAATTGCTTCTTAGAAAGGAAGATGTAACTTAATATGTAATGGTTCGGTCCTAAATAGCCCACTTTTTAGTTTGACCTTTGGCATGAGATAGTAAAGTAACACTGGTAAATCGGCCTGGAGGGTGAATGAGAGATAAGAACGCTGATCTGAGAGTCAGGAAGACTTGGTTCAATCCTGTCTCTGCCACATGCTGTCTTTGATCCCTGGCAGATCACAGCACCACTGAATTAAAAAACTATAGGTCGCTAGAGTATACTTCCTAGGTAAGGGCTTCCCTATGTCAGTAAAACATAGGTCCATTCCTGTCTCTCTAGTTGTTCTGTCTGGTTCCATAATTTAAGAAGATCTTTGCTATTTTAAATATGAAACATAAGCATATTTTATTTTAAACTTTTGGTTTCATCATGGTTTCTGATTATTTGGGGTTCGAGTTAGTTTGATTTGTTCATTTCTATTTCTCTTTAATGTCTTAGTTCATGTAGGAATAAAATTTTGTATATTCTGACCTAAAAAAGAATTAGATTTTAAACAGAATTTTTCTACCCCTCCCTTTATATTTATTTAGAACAAAAGAGATGAACATCTCTTAAAAAGAAGAAATGTACCACATGAAGATATTTGTGAAGATTCTGATATAGATGGTGATTACAGAGTGGTAAGTTTGCTTACATTTAAGACTGCTGATAAAAGAACTGCATGATTTCAGAATGATTTTTTACTTAACATTTCGTATAATTTTCATTTTCTAGCAAAATACCTCCTTAGAAGCAATTGTGCAAGTAAGTTTTTTTTTCCCTTCTAGTCTTTTTTTCCCCCTGAATAAATACTGTTACTATATTAACCATTTGTTATTTTTTCACAGAATGCTTCAAGTGATAACCAAGGAATCCAGCTAAGTGCTGTTCAGGCTGCTAGGTAAGTTTTGCTGTCTTTCTAGCTTATATTTGTAAGTGTTAACCTTTTGAAATTCACAGTACAAAATTCAATCAGATGTGAAGTCTCAGGCTAGCTGAGGTCATTCAAATTTTCTTGTAGTTTTTATAATTAATATTGTATACTAATATTTATAATTTTATAATTAATAGTGGCAAAAAATTGGTAGCTTGTATAAAAACTCACTTTTTCATTGTTTCTAGTGTGTTTAATGTATGCAATTTCTGTTGCAATTAATGTAACTAAAAGCTCTCCCCATCTTACCACTATTTTCGTGTTGATCAAGCAAAATCCATAGGCCTACAAATCTGCCACAGCTATATGAATATTCTTTTTAAAGCATAACTTTGACCAGTTATTCCAATGCTCCACAATCTTTAACTGTTTCTTCTTGCTAATAGGATAAGAGGAAAACAGGAAAGAGATTGCTGTGGCTAGATTGTAGACTATATAAGGAAGCTTGTTAAACTTGGAGTGCCCTTAGCCCTTTACATATTACTTGGGATTTTCAGACTTTTCAGTCCATCTTTACCTTCCTTCCTTCTTTCCCCTAGTTGCCAAAGACTATCTAGTTTTTTCTATTTATATCCCTAGTGCTTAGCACCTAACCCTAAATCCTTTTTCTTTATGAGCAAATTAAATGGTATGATATAAGTAAAGTAGGAAGACAGAAAACAAATGAAGGTTTAGAAAGGTGTTTCAGGAATGAAAATTAATGTTGCCATATTAATAGGGCAGTTTAACTAGACTAGACAGAATAATCTTAGCAATGCAACAGCAAATAGAGGCAGAGGTTTTTAATCAGGAAAACCACATGATGAAAATGTGATTTTTGAGGTAGTTTTACACAAGAGCAGGATTCATTAATGGCCCTTGGAATGTTTTAAACTTTTATAGAAGAGATTGTTTTTTTTTTTTTTTTTTTTTTAATAACCTAAATTAATTGTCAGAAATTCGCATGTATGGAAATAAAATTCTATTCTATATAATTAAGTCTAATAAGTTTTTTCCTTGCCTTATTTCTCATAGAAAGCTTTTGTCCAGTGATCGCAATCCACCAATTGATGACTTAATAAAATCTGGAATATTACCTATTTTAGTCCATTGTCTTGAAAGGGACGACAAGTAAGTGCTTTTTAAACTCTTAAAAACTTTAAAAAAATTTTTTTAAACTTTTTTCTTTAAAAAGTAGACAGTTGGGTATTGATTGAAATGAAGGCACAAGGTCGTCTTTCATTTTAATAAAGGGTAAATTCAGGGGAGTAAGTTCATGTGTACTAGTAAATAATCACTTTTAGTCTGTTTTTCTTAAATGTTTGCAGGGGGAGCATATATAGTAAATAGCATAATTATGAATTAAAAGAGATTTATATATTGGGTTGAAATAAGTTATTACCTTAATACAAAGGATAAGCAAAACATTGTGAGCTACTTATTTGGGGAAGAGATGTAACTTTTACAGTTACATCCTTGACTTCAAACTACAAAATTAATACTTTTCCCTTATTTGATTTTAGCCTTGGGAAGGACCTTCTTACAGACCCAACATCCCCACATTTACTATAGTTCTTCTCCACTTTGTTAATAGCTCCCCCCCCCCAAAAAAAAAAGGAACAGATAGAAATAAATTTAGTAGAAAAATGTCAAATTGTTTACCACAAAGAACAATTATTTTTATGATGATAAGAATGGGTTGTTGAGATGGCATATCTTGGAGTCATGTGGAGATGTAATCATTAAAAAGAATAAGAGATTATATATAGAGAGAATTGAGGCTGAATTGGGTTTGGTCCAATAATTAAAATTTCAAGCTAGTAAAACTTTTGTTTCTTTTAGTCCTTCTTTACAGTTTGAAGCTGCATGGGCTTTGACAAACATTGCTTCTGGAACCTCTGAACAAACACAGGCTGTAGTTCAGTCCAGTAAGTTGATTAGTTGACAGTTTTGACAAATGACAATTGCATGCTTTATTTTGAAAAGTCAATGTAAAAAAAAAAAAAAAGCTAAAGAAGTAGTTTTCCTTTGAGTAAACCTGTGCTTCAAGAAGAGGGCTTTCTACAAATATTTCAAGTCTAAATATAAGCATATTTCAACTTGTCAGTCTTGAGAGTCATCTGATTTATTTGGAAGAAAAATTTTAGTCTGCATTTTATGATGTTTCTTTACTGGAGTTAATTTTTCAATAAAAACAATTTTTAAAGGTATTTGCATATGCTTCTAACAGCCTCTTTGAAGAAAAGATGGTTGAATAGAATTGTGTCCTAAGCAATACCATGTACACACTCAGTGAGGCCCTCTAATCTTTTGTTCCCTTCAACTGCCTTTGGAGAGTGATAGTATTAAGTATTGCATGTGAGATTATTCAGGTTAACCTTATATATTGTGCAGGGTAGAAAGGGCTCTGTGGTTTTCAGTGTATGTGGAGGGTGGGAGTTTCCCTCACTGAAATAGTTTCTTAGCTCATAAGCCAGTCACCTTACTAGTCAGTAGGAGAGCAGGCCTTGAATTCAGGTTTAGAGTTTTGGAAAACTATTACAGACAAATACAGAATATGTTGCTTTCAAAGGATAACTTTTTTTTTTAATCATTGCAGTCCGTTTCTGACACAAGTCACTTTTCTTCTGACTATAACTATATGTAGTATACAACAACAACAAATCCATAGTATATTAGAGAATATATTGCATTCCTCATCTATAGACTAAGCTACCAACACTGGTAGTTGGTAGCATGTAAAATCCTTTGTGTACCTGATACTTAATACAATACTGGACGTGTAGTTTATGTTTAATGTTTGTGGATTACTTTTATAGTAATATCAGTAGAAACTTGTTTTCCACAATAGTAGATCAGTTAACAAGCATTGCTAACTCTGCTACAGGACTATATTGCTTGTTTGTGAATGGAGTCTTGTCCATAGTTGAAGTAATAGAATTAAAATATTGACTTGGATTCCATAAGCCACATTTGAATTTCATCCTGTTGTTTTGTAATCCGGCTTAATAATCTAGCTTTTTTAAGTATTAGGCACAAAGATCTTTGTGAAGTATTAGACACAAGATAAATAGGACGCAGTCATTCTCAAAAAAATTAAGTCCTAATAGAGGAATTTAGAAACTAATATTTATATAAAATGATTCTGCTTTAGCTTTACATATTTTAAAACATTTATTCCAATTCCTTGTTTACACAAACAAATACCAAGTAATTTTAGGGTTAAATAATCTGCTAGTTATTTTTCACAGTATTTGTAGATGAAAATTTGGCATAGAACAGAAATGTTTCCCATTCTATGCTAAATAAAATTGATTTATTTTCTAGGAACTGAGATTCTAGGAGAAGAGAGAGATTTGCTTGTTGGGTTGGGATGCAGAAACCAAGTAGTACTTTTGGTTCTCACAACTCTTTCTCTCCTAGATGCTGTGCCACTTTTTCTGAGGCTTCTCCATTCACCTCATCAAAATGTGTGTGAGCAAGCGGTCTGGGCACTGGGAAACATCATAGGTCTGTATTAAGTGTTTTATTAATAACCAAAAAGCTGTCAATATAAAGTTTTAATAGAAATAAAATTGAATACTATTAGACATGACAAAAGTAAGAGAATACATGCCAGTTTGTCACACAGAGGAGAGTTTGCATATCCTAATACCACCAAAAATAGCTTTTGAAAATTGATTTGAAATGGCTGGTGGATGCAAAACTCAGTAAATAAGATGAAAGTTGTTTTAAAAATATTTTCCATGTATTTCTTTATACAGCTGAGAATCTGCATAATCCAGATCCCTTTTCTATTTGTCCTTTTCTTTCCTTGTAATTACTGTTCATTAGTTCTTGTTGTAGAGTGTGTGAGAACAGAGAGTGTAAAAAAGTCACTTAGAACTTTTTCTCATTAGCAGTTTTGCTCATTAAATAAGCTCTTTAGAACTCAGTTATATGTAAGTGACCTTTTCTCCACAAATAAGAAAGACAATAATTTTTTAGTATTCGCTGGGACAGAGTCCAGTAGCATGTTGTAGCTCTGCCCTTGATGAGCTATCTGATTTTGGATAAGTCTCTTGCTATGTATGGGCCTTTGTAAACAGAGAGGATTGGATTCCATTCCATTTCTGATGTCCCTTCCAAATATCTCGAGGACTTAGGTAATTTTAGAATCTGATCCCAAGTATATTTCTGTCAGCATGTCGACTGTCTGCTTTCTGAGGACCAGCCAAGTGGTGAGTTCATAGAGGCCAGCCACTTGGCGATGAATTCTTTGGCCATGACAGTGACAGGAAAGGAACTGAGCTTTAATCAGTCTATAATCATTTAGTATTTGTAATCTAAATTATGAGATCCCTGGCCATTTATTAAGGAATGGAGGACCTGAATCCTGTCAGTCTTAACATTCTGTGAACAAAACCAGACCACAGAAGAAAGTTGAAGTTAGGAGGAAGGTTACAAGAAGGATCCAGCATGTATGTCTCTCTGCTTTCTCTTGTAATAAAAATAAGCTCTATGCAAGTTTTTGGAGTTGGAACTGTTGGTTGACAATTCATAATCTCTCCTTGGCAAAACAATGACAATTAATGCACATTGATGTTTGTCATTTACCCAAAGGGGAAAGAGAAGGAAACAGGTTTTTACATAACGCCTGCTCTTCACCAGGCACTAAGCTATTAAGCACTTTACAAATATCATGCAATTTGATCCTCACAATAACCTGGGAAGTAGGTGCCATTATTCATTTTAAGTTGTGGAAACTGAGGCCGACTGAGGTTAGACACTTGCACAGGACCTGTGCAGGTTGTAGTTTCAGATATTTTTGATTCCAGTTTCAGTTCATTGTGCATTGTCGTGCCCCCAGCTGCTTCAAAGGCTACAGCAAATACCATTTAAGGGACATTTGTGAATCTTATTATCATATTTATAAATACTTATTCTACCCCCCCCCCCCCAAAAAAAAAAAAAAAAACCTACCAGGAAAATATATGCCTTGTGCCCAGAGAAAGAAAAAAATGTAGAAATTGTATGAAGCACATGGTATGTCCTTTCTAACCTTATTCAGTACTTTGCTACTTGGGGGTTTCAGGGCCAAGGCAACGATATTTTATTTTTCAACATGGTTTTGGTGAGAAAATGTGAACTTCTAGAGGCAGGAGGTATTTCGGTTTGGTATTTGTATTACATTACTTAGCACAGTTCCTGGTACACAAGTGCCTAATAAATGTTTCTTGGTATTTGGTGGGGTTTTTTTTTGTTTTGTTTTTTTCTGTTTTTTGAAAGAAAAAGAAAAAAGGCTGGCCAAAGCCTTGTGAGCCCCCTAGAGGCCTCTCATCTCCTTCCTCAGAATATGTTCTTCAAGAAAAGAATCAGGAAGCCTGGGCATAGTGAATCTTGAGTAAGATTTTGAGGGGAAAAATGAAATCAGTTATTTTTCAAAGACAGGAAGTGACTCATTGTTGATGCCCTGAATCATTCCTGAATCAGCTGTGGTATGCAGAGAGACCACCAACTAATGGGGGGGGAGGGGGGAGAGGACAGAAACATGGTGATAAGGAAATGTGCCAGCTCTGGGGTTAGAGGTCTAGGCTCAGAATTCACTTTCTATGCCTGATTAACTATTACTGTAAACCAGGGATGAAGTTTTAGGAGAGCTGGGCTTTCATGTCCCTGGCAGCTTTATATCTCTGATCCTGCAGGAGAGAATTAAAGGATAAGTTGTTACATTTGGTAGAGAAGTCAAGTCAAAACTTGATTGTCTTGCCAAACAGAAGCACTGTTTTATAATATAAACTCATTTGTAAGATATTACTGAGAAAGATAATGGGATATTGTCAATATTACTGCCTCATTAATCAGAGAGCAGTGGAAGAAAAAGCTTTTAAAGAAGACCAAGTAACATATTCAACTAAGCAAAAGTTAATTATTATTTTTTGCAATTTTTTTAAATTGGCATTACAAATTTTCTCCCTGCACCTCTCCCCTTCCTTACCCTTTGAGAAGGCTATTTTTATACGCACTCTGGATATTTTCTCTGGAAGTAGAGAGCATTTTTTTCATCAGGAGTGTTGGATGAATTGTCTTGGATCATTGTAATGATCAGAACAGTTAAGTCATTCACATTTGATCTTGTACAATGTTGCTGATACGGTGTGCAATGTTCTTAATGGTTCTGCTCACTTTGCTTTGCATCAGTTCTTATAACTCTTCCCAAGTTCCTTTGAAACGACCCTGAGCATTTTTTGTAGCAAAATAGGATTTTGTAACCATCGTGTACCACAACTTGGTTCAGCCATTCCTCAGTTTCCAATTCTTTGCTACCACGGAAAGAGCAGCCATAAATATTTTTGTTATTTAGGTCCTTTTCCTTTTCCTTTGATTTCTATGGGATATAGACCTAGTGGTATTTAAAGATATGCACAGTTTCAGAGCTGTTTGGGCTTGTTCCAAATTGCTCTCCATATTGACCAGACCAGTTCATAAATCCCCCTAATACTAATTGTATTAGTGTTCCCATTTTTCTTCATCCCTTCCAGAATTTGTTATTTCTCTTTTCTCTGATTAGAGATAGCTTCTCTTCTTCTTCTGAAATCCTTTTATTCTTTGGAAAACTGCTTGTCCATGTCCTTTGAGATTGCATATATTTTATTTTTAAAAAAAAAGAAGAAGGAAGAATGCTTTCTGACATTGCAAATAGGTCCAGAACTGAAGGAGGGAAAAGGTACTTTGGGAAAATCCAGTTTTTAATGACCCTGAGCTTCTCCCTGAAATAAAGGTACATCTTTTTAATTCCAGTAATCTTCCCCTGTCATATAAATCTGAGTCACAGAACACTTCTGGGTCTGAAGAATAAAATAGAAAGTATATTTTCTTAGGTTTATGTGGAGATGAATGTACTGTATAATTTCTAATTTCAGATTAATGAGGAGAGAATAGGTTTGTGATTAGAGTGCCTGGATTATCCTCCCAATTAGAATATTGAGTCAGTAACCTGGCCTTCTGGAACCACATTTTCCTTGTTTGTAAAATAAGAAAGTTGGAGTAGAGAATTTTAAGTCACTTTCATCTCTCCATCTGTCCTCTTCCCTTCTGTCCCTGCCTGTAATCCTCCTCCTGGGTTTACATTCCAAGGAAGTCAGAGAAACAGTACAATACATAGTCTGCAATAGTCACAGCAGCATTCATTATGCTAACAGGGAACAGAGAGCAGGATGGTTGAGGATCTGCTTGGAAATGGCCAAAAAAAAAAAAAATTTTTTTTTTTTTTATTGTGCATAGGAAATGATAACTGAAGAATATAAAGAAATACAGAAAAATTCGAAACTCCCATGTTGAATGAAATGAGTAGAACTAAGAAAGTGATCTGCACCATGATAGCAGTGTAAATAGAGAGATCACTGAAAGGAAGTTGTAGTTAATTGAAAAAACATTGAAGAGTCCAGAGAAACCATGTCATCTACCTCGCCTTCATGGTAGAGGTGAGGAGCCACTGAGGCCGAATATTTTAAACATTGTCAGAATAATATGGCCACTCAGTCACTGTACCAGCTGTTTTTTGCTTCCATGTTTTTGATCCAGAGGTGGAATTAAATGACAGACACAAAGGGCCCTGGAACACAAGGGGTATCTATGTTAAAAGTTTTTCTGTTGGAGTTGGCAATAGATGGAACATTAGATGCATTTACAATGCATGTTTGAACTGGAATCTGACTCAGACCTTCCAGGAAACCAAGGAACGATCTCTAAGAGTTGAGGACTCTGAAATAACTGTCTCCTGGTCTTCACCCTAATCCCAGACATTCTTTCTGTTACCAGACAGGCATAAAGAGGAAGCGTCTTGAGTTTCTCAGTGAGGTTGTAGGGAGTGAGAATACCTTTGGCCCTTGGCATCTTGGTTATAACTAATTTCCAAGAGAACTGTAACTACCTATCACCCATTTTCCTCTAACCAAGTCCCATCTCTTACTTTCCTTTCCCAAACTCCCCTGAACCTGTGGCCTTGCTACTATTCAGGCCCTCTACAGAGGAATTATGGAAGGACATAAAGAATTGCACTGAATTGAGAAGTTATAGATGGATTTTCATCTTGGCTGTTAAAGGGAATACCTGCGTCATTGAAACAGTTGGAATAGACTAAAAGAAATCAATGAAATCCATAGCTAGAAGCACTTGGAACTGGAAACAAAAATACAGAGTAAACTTTGAAATTAAATCATTCCATTTAAATTCCATATTCAGTATATTCAGTGTTTAGAGCCTGATACAAATTCATCATTGAAATGTTGTAAGATTATTGTAAAGCATTTCCTAGAAGTCATTAGTACTTTGTAATGTTAGGTCATTAAAGTTTATGTTTGAGGTGCTTTCTCTTTAGCAAAACTTTAACATTTTCTCCACTTTCCATGAAATCTTTTGCTGTGCTAATGAAAGGTACTTGTTGATACAGAGAGCAAAAAAAACTGGGGCTTGTTCTTGTTCCAAGAAAGATGTGTGATTTTTTTATACTATAATTTTAAAAATTCATAAACAAAAAACTGTTGAAGATATGGCAAAAGATTGTTCTTTCACTCTAAAAAATATTTCTATTTTTCTGTCATTACTTGATATTATTGTCAGAGAGACTAAAAAAATCTCAAGAAAAGAGAAAAACCAATGATGTGAATGTGTAAAACATGCTCTTTTCTATAAAAACTTTATTAAATCTGTTGGGAAAAATTGATCTCACAGGTGACGGACCCCAGTGTAGAGACTATGTCATCAGTCTTGGGGTTGTGAAGCCTTTACTCTCCTTCATCAGTCCGTCCATCCCCATAACCTTCTTGAGGAATGTTACTTGGGTTATGGTCAACTTATGTCGCCACAAAGACCCACCCCCGCCTATGGAAACCATTCAGGAGGTAAATATTAACCTAGTCTTTTTAAAAATAAGCTAGAAACAATGAAATATATAATCATTTGCAATTTTTATTTCTCTTCTCAGATTCTTCCAGCCCTCTGCGTTTTAATTCATCACACAGATGTAAATGTGAGTAAAAATATACCATGTATGTCTAGGGCTTCTCAGATTGAACATGGGCACATAGACCTGTTGGTAGTGGTCCCCAAAATGTATTTTACAAAGCCAAGCTTGTAGTGTGAACACTAACTTTCTGTTTTGGGGAGTATTTTGAGTACTTAGCCCAGTTCTATTTACCTTCAGGATAGATCAAATGAAGAAAAATTTCAACTCAGGGAGGCACAGTGCCTTGGAATTACTTCTAACATGATATCTTGGCCAAACAGAAATGTTTTACGTTGATTCTGAATGTAGTCATTTCTTTTTTTCCTAAATGTGTCTTGCATAAAACCTGAGCAAGATTTGTAATTCATGTCTCTTATTATTTTAAATCTATATTGTCTTTCAAAGATAGATTTTTTTTTTAAGGCATGAGCCTTAAAATATCCAAGATGTCCACAATATTATTTAATCTGTGAGTATTCTGATTTAAATAATTATGATTAACCAGTTAATGTTTGAAGACCCAAACTAGTGCAGTTAAGCTATAGTATAACTCCTTAAAAAAGACACCACTTTATCCTGATTCCCCACTAAGGGACTGAGTGTGACATGGAAAATAACCGTTACCCAGCAGCTAGAAGCAGAGCGGTTGAGGGGAGCAGAACCAGTCTTTGAGGCTTGAGGGCTCAGGAAGTCAAAGGAGAGCTAACTCAACCTAAGCTAATCACTTGGGACATGTGCACCAGGGAGGAGATAACAACATTTTTCTCTCCAAGAATACTGGCTCACAGAACTGACTCAGAGTTGAAAGGTTGTCCAGTCAAAACATTGCATTTCACAAAGGAGAAAACTGAAGACCAGAAAAATTAATTGACTTGCCTGAAGTCACAGAAGTAACAAGTGAAAGTCTTGTTGTCATTAAAGATTCTATAATGATGTTCTCACATTCTTGATCTTTTCATAGAATGTGAAATATAGTATTAAAATTGGGGTATAACATGACATTAAATGTCTCCAACAAACAAAACATTTTAAATCCCACAACTTTAGAACAGAGACATAATTTTTGATATCTTGGGAAATTCAACTCATCACTGCTACAGCCAAGACATAAAAGGATTGATAGGACACACACCTTGTTCTGGACAAAAAAATAGGATGCAAAGGAAGAGAGTATGATAAGTATAAAAGAGAGTCCGATTAGAGGGCGGGGAGGGATGAATCTCACGGATGTGGCGCCTCCATTGGGCCACGGTGATGAAGTAGCTGAGCAAAGATCTGAAGGTAAGAGTTAGCAGGTGACAATGGACACCAGTCTCTAGTTGGTTCAGGGAACCTTCTGGAAGGAGTTTGAGCTAGGCTGTAGAGGACCTTCCAGTCCAGAACCCAGGAGTTAATACTTGGGGTAGGAAGAGACCTACTCCAATGAGACCTTAGAAGGGTGATTCATTAAAACCAGTAGTGTGGTCACAAGAGTTTGATTTTAGAATTCAGCCTGAGATTGACTTGGTAGAAGGAACTTCCAGTTAGGAAATTCTGTCTGCCAACAGAAATTGGTTTCTGCTCTGCCACTTGGAGTCTTGGAGACTTTGCTGATGCAGACGTCATCCATTAATCACAACAGGGAGTTAAGCAGAGCCTTGAGCCAGGTTTTCTTGACCTACCCAGGTCAGAAATTATCCCCCCTGCCCCCTGCCTTGGTCTTGTTAGAGAATTAGCAGTGAGCAATCTAGAAAAGTCCATTCAGGAGGCTGAGGGACAAGGCCTGAATAAAAATAGGGAGCCCAGAGACAGAAGCTTAGGAGCTCTGGGGCCAAAGAAAAGACCCAAAATACAGGGGGGAAAGCTGGAATGTGGATTTTGAAGTGAGTGAGATCTCCTAAAGAGAGAGGAGCCCAAGGGGATCAGGAACTCCGAGGAGAGTTAGAACCCAATGTTTTAGGAATAAGGAAAAAAAGAAATTACGCACTTGACTTTGGCTTCTCTGGCTTTTTATCAGATTTTTTCCCCCTGAGGCAATTGGGATTGAGTGACTTGCCCAGGGTCACACAGCTAGGAAGTATTACGTGTCTGAGGCCAGATTTGAACTCGGGTCCTCCCACTGTGCTACCTAGCTGCTCCTTTATCAGATATTTTCTAAAAATAAATTGCAGTTTGATATGTTACCCAAAAAAAAAAAAAAAAAATCAAGTAACTCCCCCCCTCTTTTTTTTTTTTTTTTTCAATTTAATGCCATTTTTTTCTGGGGTTACCTTTTGTTAATCTTGAATTAGAATGAAGATTCTTTATAGATGAAAGGCATAAAAGCATTTTTTGAATTTTTTGGCCATAGTGTCTGTGTTACAAAAAACTTAAATAATACTTTTTATGGTAAAATAATGCAGAATATATATGGTGATTCATTTCTAGAACAACACTAGAAACATCTCATTGGTGTGGAAAAATAGCACTCCCAGGTTGTTAGACTCTCATATTGCATTGATAGCTTGATGTTACCCAGGGGAAAGTTCTTTGAAAGGGAAAAATGTGATATTAGGGAAAGCTTTCTCAGCAGTGAATATTGGCTATGTAAAGTACTCAGGTCAGATTGACCTTTCAGACATATGAGATATCAAGCTGAAAGAAGCAGAGATTTACATTTTTGCTTTGCTCAAGCCATTTACTGTACCCCTTCTGAGCAGCACCAGTGCGAGTGGTAGTTTAGTTTTTACATCCAATTTACCCAGACATCCTTTGAACCTGCCTACCGCCCTTCAGCCTTAAGAACAGAACAATCATTTATATTGTACCTCTTGTAGGCCAAGCACTGGGCTAAGCACTTTGGGAGTGGTTAAGAGTGTTTATACTTCCTGCCCCCTCCTCAGTGCTGTGTGAAATAGGAGCCAAATGGCTTCAGTGTGAATCCTGACTCTCTACTAAGTGTGACTTAGCCTCTGGCTTTTGGCTCCCTTATTCAGAGAAGGGGGGATGCTTAGATTGTTTACCTCATCGAAGTGTTAGCAGGGTATTCCACAAATTAGGAAATGCTGTGTAAAGGTGATGTTTAGTATATGGAAGCGCTATCCTTGAGGTGCTTACTAGGCAATAAAAGTGATATTAGAAATAATACACAAATATTTAACCCTATATTATAATTAACCACATTATAATAATTTCCAGAGGAAGTTGGGCGGAAGAATTAGTGACTTTTTAAGGATAAGAATGGGCAGAGCATGGATTCAGGACAGATGAAATGACTCTGGGTACAGGAGCTGTAATGAAACAAAAGTCTGGAGACCCAATCACCACTCCAGGATTCTTCATGGTGCTTAGGAGTCTGTCTTGTCACTGATCTTATGATTCTCTCTTCACCAGTGCAAGTTAAAACTCCTCCAAACTGTCTACCTGATGTCCTTAGGAGGTCCTGGTGTGGCCAAACCCCTTCTGTGATTTTCCTTCTGGGTCAGCATAGCTGGACTGGGGTTCCTAGGGGAGGGGGGCAGTCAGCCCTGCCACAGCTAGCGTTGCTTGGCTGGAACTGGGGTTACCATGGCTCCATGCAGAAGCCTCCCGGGATGGTACCTTCTTATATCAGATGAGCAGCAGCCCCCGGGTGAGGTGAAACATGGGAGTTAGTGGGAAGGGTGAACAAAGGGGATCTTGGTTTGGCTTAGGGGATGCTCACAGCTTGGTAATATGTCTGATGTTTTTGTCATTGTAGATACTGGTAGACACTGTCTGGGCCCTCTCTTACCTGACTGATGCTGGCAATGAGCAGATTCAGATGGTCATTGACTCAGGCATCGTCCCTCATTTAGTTCCTCTGCTCAGTCACCAGGAGGTGAAGGTGCAGGTAAGTCTGTTAGCAGTAAGGACCTGAGGATGGTGTATCTTGAGAGAGCAATGAGACAACAGCAGTGTGATTTCTTGGGTCATGAAGCCTGACTTCAGATGGGCTTCATCTCTCCTGATAGCACAAAGCTCGGGGCATCTTGCTTCCTGAGGCACGTTTAGTTCATCCCCTGCTGCTCGTTGCATGCTCAAGGAAACTCATCTGTTGACAGGAATAAGGACAGACCATGTGCTGTTGAATTCCAGCCTCAGACCTTCCTTTGGCCTCCTCCACGGGTACAAGGAGGTATATCTGCTCTCCCACGACAGGGATCTTTGGCAAGGCTGGGAACATCCCGGGGACAGCAGTCTTTGCTCATTCTAAGGGAAGGGTGGGAGAGGATTTGCAGACACACACTCTAATCAGGACAGAGAAGTCCACGAGAGGAAGTTGGGCTGGATCAGGATGGGCTTCCTCTTATCCTAAGGGAAGTGTGAGAGGTTCTAGGTGTGGGGGGGAGGGGACGAGGGCTTCATCTCAGGTGGATGCAATGACAGAGCTGGTCACTGCAGTACATTGGGTGTGCGAGGAACCAAGAGGCTTTGACTGGAGAGTGGAGGTTGGAAAGTGTTGTGGCAATTAGCTAGTGAAGGGATTTCAGGGTTAAAGGGATGAGTTGATAGTTTATGCTGGGGACACCAGGGAGCCCCTGAAGTGATAAGACGAGATCTGCTCTTCAGAGAGAGTCTCTTTGGCCTAGAGAAGATGAGTAGGGAGACCTTTTAGGAGGTAGTGGCAGTAAGGCAGCTGAGAGGTGGGAAGGGCCTGCCCTGAGCTGAGATGGCACACCTAGGGGAGGGCCGGGAAGGACACCTGAGGTGGGGCTGGTCTGCAAGTCAAAATGATCCAAGTGATAAGGATTGTGAGGTGAGAGACTGGGAAACTTACTCATCTTCAAAGAAAATGAAAGAGGGGGATTTAAGTCATTAGAGACTGTTAATTACTGATTAGGAATCACTTGATTAGAATGAAAAAGATTGATATATCATCTCATTGGGTTAGAAAATTAAGGGAAAGTGGGAAACTTAATTCCCAGCTTCTATAACCTTCCCCTCCACCACTGCATCCTGTTTGTTGTGTTTGTGTGCCTAGTTTTTTCCATGTTGTGCTGGATGTTTTCCTTTCACTTCCTGCATATGCAAACATTACTCTCCCTTCCCCCCTCCCCCCCCCCCCCAATTGTCTGGCACATCATGGGTGCTTACCGATTGATTTTCTGACAATCTTATTCATCCTTCCTAGGCACGGGGTGACATTTGGAATCCTTCCATGCTTACAGTCACTTCACTCTGTTCAATCTTTGCTGTTCACATTTGATCGTCTTTACTTGCATGAGAGTTGACGGAGCTTTTGTGTCTTTCAGACGGCCGCACTCCGAGCTGTCGGCAACATCGTCACTGGTACTGACGAGCAGACGCAGGTTGTGCTGAACTGCGATGCTCTTTCACACTTCCCTGCACTTCTGACACATCCCAAAGAAAAAATCAATAAGGTGGGTACGTATTGAGTGTCTTAGGGCTGGACCCTTGGGGAGGAGGGAGGGTTCAGAACTGAAGTTCCCAGAAGTCAAATGTCTTCCCTGCTGCAGCTTTCCACATGGTTTACCCCGCTCCCTTTTTTCTCTCATCTTCACCCTCATTTACAGGTATTTGTTTTCTGTGGTTTGTGAAACTAAACTAGTTAGGTTATTATGGCTGTGAATAAAGTAGAAGTCAGTTAAAAGATTGAATGGCAGCTATTTGGAGTAATTAGGTCTTTTGTTTTGTTTTCTCCTTTTAAAAAAACTGCCAAAAAGAGCTAAAGCCACTGAGTTTTAGGGAAAGGTTGCTGAATATGTCTTCCTAACAAAGAGATGGTTAGTAAGTTTAATAATTTCCTCAAATACTGACCAGTTACATTTGCAAGTCTTATTAAATTTCCAATGATTGGGAGATAAAGTTACAGGGGATTCAAGTTTTAATATCAGTGTGACTATTCAAAGCATTTTAGAGTAGAACCTGGCCTTTAATGATTTCCTGATTGTGGCTGATTTCTAGTGACCCTGAAAGTAGGCAGTCAGTAGCGCCCATCATACAGATGAGTGAATTGTTTCAGGGAATAAAAACTTCCTGTTTGCTAAAGAAGACTCATACATTCAGCCTGATGGTTTAAGATCCTGTATTAAATTTATTATCCTCTTGAGTCATACAGTGAATGATCATTTTCCCCTTTGGTTTAAATTTACTATTCAGATGCTGTATAATAATAACCCTGTTCTGCAGTGGGTTGTCAAGGACCAGATAATTGATGGTTTTGATCTGTCCTTGTTCCTTTAAAAAGCAACCTTCGAATTCAATCTAAGACGATTATATGTTGTGTGAAAGAATTTAGCCTTGTATCTGTGACATCTCAATGGAGTTGGAAATTTTTAGCATAAATCACATTGCATCAGCATTGTTTTAACTTGATGTGGGCATCTTCCATTTAATTTTGCTTTTAATTGGAAATGTGTTTTCAAAGTAGGACCTGAAAAGTTCCTTCCATTGGGAGTAGGTTTGCAGATTCTCTGTAATTAGGATTCAGGTTAAGTTGTTATTTATCAAATTAAGGTAAAATGTGGTGTCTCATAACATAGTTTTTTTTTTTTTTTTTTTTTAAAGAATAATTTGCCAAATTAATACATAAAAGTAGTTGTGAAATGATTTTTTAAAACTAGCTCTCTTGGAAATGATGACACAGAGATAACTGGGTGCATTTGTTTGAAAGGTGTGTGATTTGAGCATTTTAAAACTTACTATAAAATTAAGTAAACATTAAAATGGGGCGGGAGGGGGCTTGTATGTGTGTGTGCGTGCATGGGGGTAATAATGTAAAGGCTGAGGAAAGGGAGCCCTGACTGACAATGCAGATATCGGAGTGCATCTGAGGCTGTTGTAAAAAATACAGGAGTGTTTGTTACAGCTTTGCCGATGATTATAGCTCAGCAACAGCTCACCTACCTGCCTGGCACCCAAGTCTCTAACAGGTTCATAAATGTGGACCTGTGATCTGATCCATAAGAGCTAAGTGTTCATTGATTAGTATGACTGTTTCTCGTTCCCCTCCCCCTATATCAACTAAATAAATAGACAAATATACTTATTTTTTCTTTACGAGTCTATAAATTTTCCCTCTGCTTACTATAAGAGCAGTGGTTTTAGTGTTTTTTTTTTTTTTTAATGGTTTTTAGTATATTTAGTGAAAAATACAAAGCATTTGGTAGGAGTGATAAAAGAATCCTTACCTTCATCACAAACAGGAGCAAAAGCCAGTCAGAGAAAACAGTAAAGCTGAAAGCTCCTTCTTCCCTATGGTTGTTCCTGCTGATCCTGGTTCCTGAGGAGAGAAGACACAACAAGATCTTTTAAAATAGATGTTATTTATCTATCAGCCAGAACTTAGAGGCACAGTGGAACCAAAAACTTGTTGGTTAATATAGTTATTTTAAAAAGCATATTAAGTTTTGTTCTTGTGAAATAAAAATTGTGATTACATTAAATCTTTAAAATTTCTTTTTAAAATTCACACACATATTCATTTCAATTCTTGTATGTGATTTTAATTCACTTTTCATTTTTGCTCTGAATATTTTGTTGAAGTTTGGGGGGGCCAATTTGATAGGTCCTTTTTAAATTTTAAGCAATTGTGAACCCTTCTCAGATACTATTGTATGTTATTGAAAACAGGTGTATGTCATCTGAGAGTTATTTTGAGTGTTGTAAAAATTATTAATGCTGTTAATAATTAAATATTTTAAAATTAATCCTATCGATTATTGAAGGGATTTTGTTTTCTAGGAGGCGGTATGGTTCCTCTCGAACATCACTGCGGGAAATCAGCAACAGGTTCAGGCAGTGATTGATGCCAGCCTTGTGCCCATGATCATACACCTCTTAGATAAGGTAAAGAAGTGTTCTTGGGGGCAGTGGGAGCTCCCATCTTCATAGTGCTCATAGATTACTACCAGCCTCATGACCACGATCATGCACCTTTTTAGATCAGGCAACACTCTGGAGGGTGATTGGTGGCTCCATGTGTGGTTTTAATGTTCAGTAAATGGATTGGTTTGAGTTAGGAACACTATGAAATTGATGATGTGTAATAATAGTAAAAACATATTTAGTAGACACATACCTAATCTTTAAAATCTTGTTTTTTTAAACATAGATAACATTTCCCCTGACTCATATATGATTCTTCTTGCACAGATTTTAATTATTTTTAGAGGAATATTAAAAACATTTTAGTTCACCTAGGTAGGAAAAGGGCCGTTTTAAGATAATGCTTATGAGAAGTGTTTACCAAGCACCTGTTCTGGGCATGGCAGTGATGACACAGGTAGAAAAGAGCCACAAGGACCACACATGCCCCTCAGAGTGTGGGAGTCACTCCATTTCTGCTGAGCTTTATTGGCTTACATAGGCATTGTTGTCTTATTTAAAACCCAGACCATTATTCTCTCGGTCTTGCTTAATGTCCTGAAATCCTGGTGCCTTGAAAGTACCCTGGTGAAAGGCTCACCTGTGTGAGGCTGTGGGATCCCTTTGGGGTGCCCATCCTCTTTCCTTAGTGCCGCAGCATTGGGTCTCTGGCTTTTAATTAGCATTTTTGCAGGGAGAGATGTGACTGGTTGTTGGCACTCAACATTCCTTGAAGCAGATGCTTCCGCCCGGTTTGGTTTGTTTTCAAAAGCCTTAAGAGTGCCTTTGCTTTTTTTTTCCAGGGTGATTTTGGAACTCAGAAAGAAGCTGCTTGGGCCATAAGTAATTTAACAATCAGTGGAAGAAAAGACCAGGTGAGGGGGACATGGGGCACTTCATGCTCATTCCTCTGCTGGGGAGGGGTTGAGAGGGCTCGTCCCAAAGTGAGAAGAAAAGGAGAGTTTGCTAGGTGCTCTTACCAGGCCTTTTCCTAGCAAGAGAAGCCTCAGCTTGTCGCCTCAACAGGCCAGGCCTCGGGCTTTATTCTGTGAGTTTTACTAAACACTTGTTATAAAAACTTTTTTATCAGGTACTTCCCTCACACCATTTTTTTGATCATTTTTGTTGTATTGGTTACATTTTCCACACATATAGAGTCTAATACTTGACCCCGAGGGAGGTTCTGCATAGGACCCTAGCATCCTTCCTTGGAAAGAAGAGAATGTCTTTAATTGCTTTGTAATTGGTCCTTCATTTTAATTCTCATGGTAATCCCTTTAAAATGTCATTAAGAAAGCAAACCCAGCACATGGAACGTTTCTCACAGTGATGTATAGTCAGCGACCTCCCCACCAGTAACAGGACCTGGAGGCCAGAAAGCCAAACCTTGGCATGACTAAAAGCGAGGATATGCCGGGCTGGTTTTCTGTTATGGGATGGGTGCTGCATAGCTTGGGTCTGCCTGCTGGGAGCTCCGTCGGTTCCAGGAAGCTTCCGGTACTGTTTTCTGCGGTTCCCCAACTCTCACATTCCACCTTTTGTTCATTCATTGCTTCATTAATGTGCAGCTACGTTGTTTCCAGCTCTAATTTATTAATCCAATTAGATATTAGTTGGCATTGAATTTGGTAAGTTTGAACATCGACCATATGGTGAGTGGCTTAAGGTCACAGCATTACGTAGCTAGGCCTTGTGGAGAGTCAGAAGTTCTGCCGCTGCCAGGGAGACCCCGCTAACGCCCTGATTGTTCTGTAGCCCCTGGTCATTGGGTTCTCTTTCCATAGGTGGCTTACCTTATCCAGCAGAATGTTATCCCACCCTTCTGCAACTTGCTGACTGTGAAAGATGCTCAGGTTGTGCAGGTGGTACTTGATGGGCTAAGTAATATATTAAAAATGGCTGAAGACGAGGCCGAAACCATAGCCAACCTAATAGAAGAATGTGGAGGTAATAAGTTCAGTGTTTTGACAAATATTTCACTAAGTAAACTTTTCAACATTTTATATTTTATTGCTTTGATGAATGTCTAAATAATGTCAGGCCTTCACTTCTCATATATGTGCCTTGCTACTTTAAATGTTAAATAACAAAATAAATTTATAAATGTTTTCTGTTTTATAAAGTACTGTGTGCTTTAAAGATTAAAAACTGAACGTGCTTTAAAGATAGTTACATACTGGAGAGCATGGACTAATTATATATTTTCAATAGGGATATTACCAATAAATTTAATGATTTCTTGGTAGAAATATATGTATTGTTGCTTTCTTTTTCCAAATGATGAATGATTAGCATTTAAAGGCAGATGCCTCCTTTTCTTTAACTCAGTTTTCAGGTAACACAGTTATGCCATGTAGAACTAAAACCCAGGAGGACATTTTCCTAGGATCTTTCTCTGAGTTAAACAAAAGAATTTAAGAGAGTTCTAATTAATTGCTTTGATAATCATTATTTTTGAATATTAATTACTGTGGCTTCTTTCATGTAATAAAATTGTTTTTTGCAGGCCTTGAAAAGATTGAACAGCTTCAAAATCACGAAAATGAAGACATCTACAAGCTGGCCTATGAGATCATTGATCAGTTCTTCTCATCAGATGATGTATTAATTTTAAATTTATTTCTTAATTTACTTCTGTTATTTTTGAAGAGGAAAGCTAAAAGTAGGGGTGTGGGGACACTTTTTTTGATAGAACAAAATAGAATGTCAACTATTTAGCTGTTTACTTGAGATTATTGAAAGACTGATTATCCTAAAAAAAAAAAAAAACCAAAAAACAAAAAACTAAGGTCATTTGTATTCTGAAGTGATTCTTAGCAGTCATATATTTTAATTTCTTGAGTCCTTTTATAAAGATATTAATTGTAAGTGAATGGTACAAATACTTGACAAACTGAAAAATGTAGGCATTCATTTGAGATAGTGTTCATCTGCAAAATCGTAACATCCAGTTCAAATGGCAAGCAGAGTTTTAAATTATCAGACAGCTTATGCTAAAGTCATTTCATCTCTAAGAGTAACCATTTTGTTATAGTTACATTCTTGAATCTGTTACGGTCTTCCTTCAAAAATAATTCAGATACAGAATCTATATCTACCATATCTTCAAATATTGTTATTCAGTAGTAGAAATTGTTAATTAACTATGTGTCTAAACTTCAAGAGGCAGTGTGACAGATTAGATTAAGAGGTAGCTCCAAAGTTAGGAAGACATGGATTCAAGTCTTGCCTCTGATTCAAATGACTTGTGACTTGGGCCAAGTGACTATAAAGTTAAGTGCCCAAAACACCAACCACCACAAGTCACTCAGAATTTGGGGATTGGCATTGGTAGAAGAGGGTTGTCTCACTAGGGATTACATTCCCTTCACCAAGAAAATATGATCTGATCTGACCAAAAAAAAAAATCCCATTTGCCCACAAATTGAAAGAAATTTCTTCTGATTAGAAGAAATATGAGATTGCCTCAGAACCACAAAAGGCTATAGAGACCTGACCCTCTAAACCTTATCCTTCCAAGTATCAAAAGACTAAAGTATAAAGTCTTTAAAAATATTGAAAAAATTTTATGAGACAAAATACCAAAAGTATACCTCTGTGGCACATGTGAACACACAAACATGGAAATCCTAAATAAAATTCTTTAAAAGTTTTATTACTGTAAAAATTGTCAGGATATAGATAATCAAACATGTAGAACTAATTAAAATCCTCAGAAGAGGATTTTAGGAAGAAACATTTACTAAATGTTACAACAATTGGATCATAATAGATCAGGGATCAGCAAAATAAATCCACCATACCCAGCGAATTAAGAGGAATTTTTTACATTTTTATTGTGTTCTAAAATGTCAAAACTGTTTTTAGTTCATGTCTGCTCACCAGTCACTGAGCTGGATTGTCTGCATTAAGTATCATAGATTATCTTTAAAGGGGGGGAATCATTCTGATATAAAATCTTCTCAAACTATATGAAAGATTGCTTTTAAGATGTCTAGTTTTAACCTCTTTTTTCCTTTCTCTCCTCTCTACCCCCCTTTCCCCTTCCAGATTGATGAAGACCCTAGCCTTGTTCCAGAGGCAATACAAGGGGGAACATTTGGTTTCAATTCCTCTGCCAATGTACCGACGGAAGGGTTCCAGTTTTAGAAAGATGTTGTGGAAGTGTTGGGTACAATGCAGCACTGATATATATACATATATATATATAAAAAAAAAGGTTTGATCCATCAAGCTTGGCTCATGGGATCTGCTGCTGCATTAAATCGGGGAAAGAGAACGTGAAGATTTCATTTGGAATCACAGAAAGCCCAAATGAAGTCAAGATGGCGAGTGGGTGCGAGTGAGAGTGAGTGGCAAAATGTAATGAAAAACTTCACACGAATGCTTATTTAGGTCGTTCAAAGGAAAAGGGCTCAGGTCACTGATGTGCCGGGCCTGAGAAGGAACATGGACTAGAGCTAGAGCAACAGGGGGGCGCGGAACCACCATCTTCCAGCCTTGTAAGCATTAATGAGAACAGGGTGCCCGTCCGAGCCCGAGGAGAGAGAGCCCGGTCTTGCTGTGACTTCAGCCCTGTGTGAATGGAAGACATTGAGCAGGCTCTGGCCTCCGTGGTGGGGAGCCCGGCTCATCTTTCAGACCCAGGGCTCCTCCCTCGGGGAGCAGACCCCAGTTGTGGAGGGGCGCGTGTGCGAGAGTGTGGTTGTGGTGCTGTATGGGGATGCGTGCGAGCTTGATTCGCCTTCAGGGGCTGGGGACAAACCTGGGAATCATCAGGGGGAGACCCTAAGTGTTGGCGTACACTGGACATGGAAATAAAAGACCGGTTTAGCAGCAGACTTTGGTTTACTTCTGCAGCCTGGGTTTCCTTTCCCTTTCTCTTGGACCTTTTTTTTTCCTTTCCTTTTTTGTTTCTCCTTTTTCTTTTTCTTTTCATTCTTCCCCACCCCCCTAATTACTTTATCTAGTATGGCTTTATTAGTTGCTTGTCAAGTCAGATAACTTTTCAGGAAGGAGTCCCTGTGCATTTGCACCAGATGAATGTTTGATGTTATGAAAAGCTTTCCATATCATCAAAAACTAATTTGTGTAGACTTTTGCATGAAAAATCAGAATTTCCCTCCAAATAGACTGTGTTGCAGTACACAAGTTGCCATAATAGTAAGAAACAGTAAAATGTGCTTTCTAAAGCCGTCCTTTTCATTTTCAAAGATAACATGAAGCTCTTTGCATGTGGTAATAATCTACAGCCTAGTTCAGTTTTAGATTTTGTTGAGTCCTGTAAAGAAGAAAAAGAAAAAAGTTTTCAGTTGTGGTAGAATCCCGTGCTGTGTTTAAATGTTACTTGCTTTCAAACTTTGTTTTCTATGAAAATGATATGGAAACTTCTAAAATGGAATTTGGTGCATATGTACTGCCGAATAAAGACCGATGACGAGGTGTGAATAGATGTACAAATCAAGTAATGGTTTGAACACCTTTAATAATATGCCTAATCTGTTCAATTGTTTTAGAATCTTTTTATCTTAGATGTAGGCAGCCATGAACAATCTATTTTGAGCCACTTTAGGGAGAAAACTTTGTATTTCTAAAACTTGCATAAAAGACATGCAAGTGGTTTTTATAAATTGGAATAATACCTCAGTTTTGAGGTTCTGCACACTAAATTAAATGTGACACAAATAAATTTGTACAAAAAGGAGAACTCTTTATAAGGTGGCTCATTGTAGGAAACCCTGTGCCTTCCCCTTCGAGCACACGTGTTGCATGAACAGCGGTTTGCTATAAGAAACATACCAGATTAGCCACCATTAGCATCGTTATCTACTTTGTGTTTAAAAATCAACTGGTAATTCTGAAACACTGTAGAATGGATAAAGATTATTTTGTGATCATAACTCTTTGTTGGACTAGAGTATTTTTGCAGCATTCCTTGTCATCAGAACATGGTTAAAGTTTAAAACTAGAAGCAGCAGAAAACTAGCTTGTAAAATTTATCCAAGTAGAGTGCAGGCTAGGCTGTCTTGGGGAAATAAACATTAAAACTTAAAGCAATGTTTTACACGGGGTGTGGTGTGTGTGTGTGTGTGTGCGCGGGGGGAAGGGCTTTCTATGATCAAACTGGACATGACAACATAACAATTCAATTTATTAAAGTTCTCTCACCTTCTTACCTCTTAGGCTTTTGACCTGCTTCAAAACCAAAAGAATGTAGGTGACTTGACTTATTATCAACTTAGTTCTACAATTTCATTTCCTCATGATGTGTGACAATATTTATTAGCTTTTGAATTTGCACATGAAAACCTATGTACCTTCTCCCCCTCAAATAACTTTCCCCTAACGATGATCTTCTGAATGGCTTCAACTCTGTTTAGAACCACACCCTGGACGGCACTGGTAATATGTCAGTATCACCTGAACGATGGGTTTTGTACAAAAATATTATTTTCACATGAGATTTGGTAATAGATGTTTACGTAAGAATAGGCAAATGCCTTAATTTCATTAAGCCATAAGCCCTTTTCTACTTTTTTCTTTCTTTGGTAAATAAGATGTTATAAACTAATGAGCTTATCACTTAAATTTTGTCATTTGAAGCACATGGCATCTCATTAAAGATAAGGGCTATTTCATACTTCAAACATATTTCTGCTTAGACCTATGGCTTTGACCCTCCCCCCCCCCCCCTCCCCTCAATAGATCAGTGTCTACATTCTCATTCTGAGTATTTTCTGTCGACATGTATTAATAGTTAACTGGTCGTGTATTTAAGCACAGCTATATTCCTGTTAGCCAGTAGTCCAGGAAGTTGGCTCACTCAAAATAGGGCTTCATTATTTCTCAGTGAAGTTTTGAAAAATGGATAAGCAAAGACGAACATACTTCACCACATCCCCAGTTAAAATGCTCAGTTGAGTCATGTGCATAACCTTAGATTGGGATTTGCCTTGTGGGGGTGGGGGGAAAAAAGGGAGGGGATGGAGAGGTGAAAAATAAATGGCTATTTCTAATTAAATTTTAAGAGATCGCCACCGACTTGTCCTTGGCTATCATGTTAGAATATTACATTACACCAGTGCAGAAGGAAACTGGGGATTAAAGGTCTTTTCGATTTGTTGAAAGTAGATTTAAGTCAAGGGAAACTTAACTACCACGTGGGTTTTCCTTAAGCTACAGAACAGTTGTGATTCCAACATGAATTTGCATGAAAAAAGTGACTTGGGTAGACCAGTGTTTTTTGACTCCTTAGCCTGCTCTTTGGGCGTCTTCCCTATTTAGGGGGAATGGAAGAGGGGTCGTCCTTTTAGGGAAGGTGAGAGGGGCAAGAAACAGAAGAGAGACGATGCATTTTAAGTGTCTAGCTCAGTTTATGAATGAAAACACTAGACCTATAGGTGTAGTGCTACCTAAAGTCATGCTAATGGCAGAATGGGATCATGCTATCCCAGATGGATTAATAAGAATCTCCTCTAATACATCTTGTCCCTTAAAATATGAAAGTCTTTGGGCTAACCTCAGCTGAGCAGAAATGGATTTTATTTTTGATAAATTAAGTGATGCTCCTCATTTTTCAGTTTTGGAGGGGCACCAAAAACAACTGATTCCTCAGACCACAATTCCCTTTTCTTTAGTGTTGTGACTTAGAATCTCCCTTTTGATGATGGAAAAAAATCTTACATGCTGGGAGGGCCAAGACTCCAACTAGCATCTCATACAGATAAAAACTACTCATTCTGAATAGTCATGGTTTGGACCCCTTGATGCTTCCCTTACTCAGCTGCAGAGTGCAGCTGTGGGCTGTCTTGTATGAAGGAGGTAGAGAATTTGGCCACGGCCACAACAATGAGTATATTTGAGGCTTGGAGCAGCCAAACTTAATTTTTTTTTTAAACATTTTCTTTTAATCTGCTCTCAACTAATTTCTACCCACATCAATCAGGAAAATTCCTGGAAAGCCCGATTGGTTTCTACCCTTAGCAAGCCGTGGTTATCATGTGTGATCCTCAGCTACTAGTCATTCCTAGACACTGGACTAACCTGAGAGCTATAGAAGCAATGATCTGAGAATTTCACTGAAAAACTTAAAATGTGAGGGATCTATTTTTCTCTAAGAACAATAAAGTTCTTGAAATGTGACTCCACTGGTAATGTGTGTGTTATTTCTTGGTATTTTTTGCTCAGTGTTACAGATGAATGCCTTACAGTCGGGTAATAGTCTCACACTTCTAGCCAAGTACCATTAAGTTGGAGATGCACAGACAAATTTTGGGCTTTTCTTTGCCAAGATTATCCAAGTATGGGTTCCTGTCCACTCCCAGAGTTTTTCAAGCCACTTCGGTTGTCAGTAAGGGTCTCCTGAATCTTTCATTAACAGAAACTTGATTTGGATTCTACAGTGTTACCGAGCTGCACACAAGCTGCAGTTGGAATCACCATTTCTGCATGATGTCTTCTAGTTTGCTTGAGGGATCACAGCCACAGAAGCCAAGCCCTCTGACCCCCTTCCCTCAGCCCTGCTTGGGTCCCACCATGGTTTGTAGTCTCTACTTCGTTTACTCCCCAGATCTTCCCCCCTTTCAGATTACACTGGTGGTCTTACCTAGCCTTGGAACAGAAAGAAAAATGAAAAAACAAAAAAAATCAAGCCTTTGTTTCCACCTTGGAGGGTGCACAGAAGCCCGCCATCTTTTGTAATTCCAAACCATTTGCCTGGGGATCCTGTTCCATCTGACTAGTGGAACTTAAAGTCTGCTGTCCTAACTCCTTCATCTCTTGAATTATTCACCTTTGCTTCCTGGGCTTTTTCCCCCACTTGTCTTTCAAAACAACATTTACCCCCGAATTCCTCTCCCCAACCAATGCTTCCTGGTTTCCCTATCACCTGTCCAGTCTCTGCACTTCTCAAGTGAAGCATTTTTAGTTACTACACAGCAGATTACTCAAGATCATTTTATCTCACCCTTGACTTTGGCACCAGACTGACTGATAACTGGTACTTTGTGCTCTGAGGTTGGCCAAAGTCCCTAGTGGAAGTTACCCATTAGCTCAGTCCATGGAGATTTTTTGGGCACAAGTTAGCCCTTTTTACAGGCAAACAAGACAAGCCAGGACGTGGCTCACAAATGCAACCAATAAGTGACAAGGATCTGAACCCTGATTTTCCTGACTCCAAGGCCAGCACCACTTACTTACTAGGCAGCCTCTTAAGAGCTTGATTCAAATCCCACTTTTCTTATAGACTTAATGGGACCACTTCTCTAAGCCTCAGTTTATCTGTAGGATGGGATACTAGCACTGTGTGCCACGGAAGGCTATATTTAAAGACTTGTCAATGTGAACTATTGTAAAACAACCGATAACTAGGACTTTGCATTTCCAATAGCTTAAGGAAAGTTCTTTCATTTCTAGTTGATTTTGACCCGAGTACCATAGCTTCTGTTCACCAATTTACCCGTCCTAAGTCATTCTTTTTGCTATTTCAGATTCTGTCTTCATCCTTTTCCAGTTTTAGCTGGGGATTCCTGGAGCCCTCATGTCGTCCTTCCCAATTCATCTTGTGACTAAATTAATGTAGTTGAATGTTTTAAGAATCCTAGAAGTAATCAACTTCAGTATTATAGGCAAGGAAAGAGCTTCATAGTTGAAATGACTTAAAGCCGGTTTCTGACTCTTGTCATCTGCTACATGACAAAATTCCATTTCTTGTAATAAGTCTCAGGTCAGTCTTTTAATGTCTTAACCACAATAGGCTACTGAAATCCCTTGAGATTGTGTCTCTGGGCAGTTCTTTTTCTTTTATAAACCTGCCTTTGCACTTCTGAATGCTTGTCTTATCACAGGATCTGCCTTCTGTTCTCCAGTGGTTCCCATTAAATCTAAGTTTTACCTAGGGACTTTGAGGACCTCCAGCTTAAACTAAACTTCGGTCATGAAACAATTGCTCAACCACTTTGTCCTTTTAACTGCTGACATCTGTGGCTTTCCACAGAATCCTAAATTTAGAGGTTAAAGGACTCGACCAAGAGTCACAAACAAGTGATTAAGCCTTGGGGAGCCTCTGAAACTACTTGTCCAGAACAGATTTGATCTTACCACCATTTTTAAATTTCCCATATTAAGATATGACTGTCCAGTTACTCAGGTTCATAAACTCAGTCATTCTTGACAAGTTCTCACCGCTTCCATGTCCACTTAACCTCATGCCATCTTTCCAGTCCAGTCCCTTCTCATCAGACAAACATAACTGATTCTCATTACCTCCATTCTCTGGTTTGACCCTGAGCCTCACTAGTCTCCCTTCTAGGATCTTTAACCCCATCTCCGTGCTATTGCTCCCCAGGAGACAGTCATTGCTCCCTGAAAACCTCTGCTTGGCATTTCAGGCCCTCTACAGTCTGGCTCCCCACTACCCTAGTAGCCTCAATCACATTGCTCCCCTACACAGACTGCCTGCATTTCCATTGCTCCCCTTGTCTAAGATTTAGTTCAGTCGCTGCAGCTTCCATGAAGCCTCCCCTTATTCTCTAATCCCTCAGGTACTCTCCTTAAATTAGTGGCTCCTTTTATTCTCTCAATATGAGGAAACCCCCTGAGCATGAAGGGTCTCCTTTTGTCCTCAAATTCTCGTTTAGTGTAACACCTTGCACCTAACCTCTGTTGCACTGGAGTGTTTGAAGGCAAACTGCAATGTAGAAAGCCGAAGTTGCTGCTTTGGACAGTGGGCTGAAGTTGTATCTGAGGACCCAAGTTCAAAGTTTGCTTGTATTCAATGTCTGAATAAGTCTCTGGGCATCAGTTTCTGTATCTGCAAAATAGTCTCCAAAATTCCTTCCAGCTCCACAGATGTGATCCCACACTTTTCAAGTGGTTCATCATGGGAGTGTAGAGGACAGTTTTAGAACTGGGTTTCTTTCAACCCAAACAAAGTTGATGAGAACCTCCCAACAACTCTTAGAGGAGGGCATTAGAAGTGTTTTTATTCCCATTTTACCAATGAGGAAATTAAGGTTAAGTCTTACGATATGTGAAATATGTTTATCTATCTTTAAATTCCCCACTAAAGTTTCTTGAGGGCAAAGACGATCTCAAAGCAAAATTGTAATTAGGTATCTGAAGCAGCATTTAAATTTAGTCCCATTACTCCACTACATATACCTCCTGTGGGCTCAAAGATGGCCTGAACCAGAATAAAATGGAATTGTGAAATATTTAACAAAAGTATAACATTTTAAGCTAAATCTCTGTAGGGATTAATGGCCTCATAATGGTTCTATGCCATTGTACCATCCTACACTGCCACACTGTCACTGAACCAATCACAGTGGAAAGGGACTAAAATGTTTTTATATTACTAGTGTCTGATCCCACCAATCAAAAGTGTTCTTGCCATTATATATTGCTTCCCTGATAAGAGGGCAGAGCAAAAGGGATCATAATGGTTTTCACCACCTTTTCCTCCATCTCTGAGTCTATTGATCTCCTTGGGGGCGCCTTAACTCAGACAGACCCACCTGCCACTCTTGGCGTTCTTCCCAAAGTCCTTTCCTAATCCTCCATTCAGTGGTCATGATGTCTATGTTGACGTTACATGGACTATGTTGTCAATGCCGTGCCCTATCCAGTCTTATGACATGTGAAATATGTTTATCTTTAAATTGTTCGCTAGATTGTTAAGTTCCTTGAGGGCAAAGACTTCCTCAAAGCAAAATTGGAAATTCCACAGCAACCAAAAAAGGGATGCCAGGTGGTATTCAAAAAAGTGATGAGGAGGAGGAGGATGTAAATGTGAATATTTCCTGTAACCATTCATCTCTCATTTAGAAGTTAGTCATTGGCCCCTGTACATATGGTAATTCTTTATCACAAACTTTGCAGTCAAACATGAGTTTCCCAGGAACATCCTCTCCTTTTTTATTCATCCATCCATTCATTTATCCATTCAGCAGCTGAAGACATGGTCTGTGTCATCCTGAAATGTGCAATGATGAATTTTAAATGAAAAGGATGAATTTGCACCAACTTAGAGCACTAGATCGTGTCACAGGTGAGGAAGTAGGAGGAGGGTGAAGGGGGGGGCAGTCCTGGCGCTCCTGGTGTGGAAGCGCCATTGCTACTTGGCCATTCTGTCTGTAAGGCTTTGCCCTCTGTCTATTGTACCGTGCTATCTTTCATTCGCAACATAGAAAAATTGGAAATCCTCCTTAATTACTGACTGAGCTTTATTTAAATACCAACTTCATAGACTGGTCTCCTTTTCATAGGATTTTTGAGAATAGCTTTGCAAAATGCCCCTGCTGTGTAATGAGCTTTCCATCTCATGAATCTGGCTACTTAGGAGCTCTGTGGTCATGGGCAAGGCCCTGAATTCCCCTGAGATTTTTTTTTAAACAAAATCTAAAAGGGGGAAAATTTGAGACTGTGGTTCAGTCATTTCAGTCAATCCCCTTGGGAGTTTTTGGGCAAAGTTACTAGAGTGGTTGGCCATTTCCTTCTCCCATTCATTTTACAGATGAGGAAATTGAGGCAAGGAGGATTAAGTCGCTTCCCCAGGGTCACACAGCTAGTAGGTGTGTGAGTCTGGATTTGAACTCAGGTTTTCCTGACTTGGTGCAGTATTCTATCCGCTGTAGTGCCACCTACCGCCAGTGTCGATATACATTTGTAATTTTATATTCTTGTATTTTTAATTAAACATGTCTCCATATTATACTCACGACCTCATCAGACTGTAGGGAGGAAAACTCTTGACAAACATTCAAGCTTTATGTAAATACAAGTTGTTTGTGTGAATAATAATAAACATCGGAGCAAGGACATAAATCTAGAGTTGGAAGGAGCTTCAAAGGTGATCTAATATAAGCCCTTCAGAAAAGGAGTCAGGGGACTAATAATTAGCAGAAGTACAATTTGAATAATTAGTGGCAGATCCCACCACAGGTAACATTAAGACCATCAGCAGTTAGTTCACTTAACTTATCCGAGCCTCAGTTTCCTTATCTGTAAAACAAAAGGATTGACTGATATGAACTCAAACATCCCTCCCTGTTCTGAATCTATGAACCTATATTCCTATTTAGTATCAAAATTAGAGTTTATCAGAAACATCGAAGGAAACTAAATTGTACAGTTACTAAAAGGTTTTAACAGTTGTTGTTAAATTGACTAATAAAATGGTAGCCGGAAAAAATATTGGAAACTCTGCCCTATGTGAATGTCAGTTTTCTCCTGAGAGAAAATGACATGTTTGGACTGGATGACATCTAGAATCACTTTAAATTCTAAAGCAATCAAACTGTGCTTTAAATTTAAAGTTTATCTAAAATTGTTATGAGTAAACACAAGTGGTTTCCCCTTTCAACTGTCAAAAATTCATATATAAGTCTTCCATAAAATGCATTCTCCCTAAAACAATGATAGCAAAAAACAAAAAACCCCAGCCATTTATTTTATTTTATTCATTTATTTTAAATGAATATTTATTATATTTTTACTTATATTTATTTATTATTTATTATAAAATGTATTCATTTATTTTAAATGAAAATATGATTCACATGTCTGGTTCTGCTCTGGGTTGCCAAAAACTAGGGGTGCCTTAATAAACCCAGGTAATATCCATTATGTTGGACCTGAGTTGTTGCTATTTGGTATTGGGTCCCCTCACATTAGGTATTTTGTCCTGCCTTTGCCCGATTCACTCATAAGTCTTCCCATGTTTCTTTGACTCTTCTATGTCCTTCCTTGGAGATCAATGGTTCCTATGTATTAGATTCCTATCCCACAATCCCCATGGTTCCCTTCCAACTCTGCTGCTAGAGTATTCCTGTGAATGTTTTGACTCAGAATTTAGCCCCCAGGTTGGGCTCTAGAACTTACTATTCTGGGTTTCAGAAGTACGCAGGAGTTCAATTGCCTCAGCTAGCATTTCTTAAACTCTTCCCCTGTGCCCGGCACTGCGTTAAATGGAAAAGACACAAAGAAAAGAGCAGTCCACATTGCCAAGGAGCTCACGGCCTCGTGGGTATACAACTGGGTCCCCCCTACCTACAGAGGGGACGGAAGGTAATCTCGGAGGGAGGGGGCTCGCAGTGGGGAGAGGATAGCCTCTTGCCAAAGTGGGGATTGAGTTCTGAAGGAAGTCAGAAAAACAGAGGCAGAGAGGGGAGAGAGCACTCCAGACAGTGCGGGAAAGACTAGTCCAAAGAGACATGGAGCATTGTGTTCCAGGACCAGCAGGCAGACCAGGGGGGATGGGACACAGGTGCACAGAAGGCTGAGAAGAGAAGTTCATCTTTGATTCTAGTGGGAATGGCTGCTAGAGCAGGGAAAAAGGGGGTGTGACATTTTAGGAAAATCACCTGGACATCAGAGTTAAGAATGGATTACTTTAGGGAAACCTAAAAGGAGGGGCTTGCTTGGGGAAACCAGTCAGAAGATTAGGATCTAGGAGATCTGGACTGAGCACCTAAACCTGAGCGGGGGCTGCAGAAGAGAAGGGCTTGTAGAGAAGAGAGACAGGACTTGGCAGTGGAATTGGTGGAGATGGGGAGTGAGGGTGTGGAGCGGAGGATGACTTGTGGGAATTAGTCTGGGCAGATGGGAAAATGCTGGTGCCTTCAATAAAAGGAGGAAAGTTTAAATGGGGGGGGGGGGTGTAGAGAGGAAGATAAGGAGAGGTGCATTGTGGACATCCGGTTTGAGCAAATGTTCAAAAGGCAAGGTGGTGTCTGATTGGAGATCAGGAGAGAGCCGGGAGCTGGTTAGATGGGAGCATCTTCATAAAGATCACTGAACTCATGGAAGCGGCTAGATCAAACAAGTGAAATAGTATGGAGGGAGAAAAGAACCTTCGACAGAGCCACCCAGAGTGGGTGAGTGCTCCATAGATGGAGATCTGGTAAAGGAGACAGAGATGAAACACTCAGATAAGAAAAGAACCAGAAGAGAGCAGAATGCTGAAAACATAGAGCAAGGAAAGAGGTCCGACAGAAGGTGATCAACGAGAACAGCCTTTAGAGAGCTCCAGAAATGAAAGGACTGAGGAAAGGCCATTGTTCTTTGCAACAACAGATCCCTGGTAACTGGAAAGGGGAGCTTCAGCTAACAATGAAGCCAGATTGCACAGGGTTAGAGAGCAGAGGCACTGGTGTAGACAGCTATGGCAAAGGGGCTTAACAGAGAAGAGGAGATATATACAGAATGGTAGGTAGCAGGGGGATAGGATCAAGTAAGGATGGGAAAGATATGGACATGCTTGTGGTTTACTGGGAGAACAAGACCCAGTACCCCATGTCCAAAATGCAACAGAGGCTTCCATTGGGCCTCAGAATGTAGACAGGTTCAGGGAAACGGGATGAGGGGCCCAGACCCAGGACCCCAGGCAAAAAACACTTGGGGCATGATGGCAGCCAATGGTGCACCCAGAGAGTGCCTAGAAGTCCAGTACCCAGACATGACTGATCAGCCAGGAAACCATATGAGGGGAGAAAGGGATTACACAATCAATCAGCCAGGAAGCAACCTGATGGGAGAAAGGGATTACAGTTAGGGAGAATAGAGTTGTATACAGCTAGGACAACTGAGATACCCCCTGGAGAGGTGAAATCCGTTCCTCTCCAGCCTATGGATCCCTTGCCTCCAGGCACAGTAGGCTTGACCATTTCACCTCCTGAGAGCACTTACAAAACAGTGTCCATCCATACCCTGATGTGGGAAACTGGGGAATGTGTAGATAACATCCCAGTCACTAATGCAGGGAGACAATGTGTGACTTATCACCCAGGAGAAGTAGTAGCATCAGGTTTACTGATAGACTCCTAATAAGCAACCTGATGATAGTCACCCAGATTCTGACTCCAAACAACAAAATCCAGGAATATACTGGACAGCAGCTGTAACAACTGACCGACCTATGCTCACGATCTATATAAATAGCATAAAATTAGAAGGATTGGTAGACACAGGTGCAGATCATACAGTCATTAGAGGTGCCAACTGGCTCAGTCATTGGCCAAAGATTAAGGCAGACACCTATATGTCTGGCGTAGTAGGATCAACAGCAGCTGAAGTTAGTGCTGCCCCTATGAAATGGACTTTTGAAGGCAAAACAGGAGTTTTTAACTCCTTTTATAGTTGAAAAAATCCCCATCAATCTGTGGGGAAGAGACGTTTTACAGCAATTAGGGTTAAAAATAAATACTTCCGTTTTTTAGGCAGGGCTGCTGTTGAAGGCCCTATCCAATGGAAAACTGATACACCAGTGTGGATAGAACAGTGGCCCTAAGGTAGCGATAAAATTGAGGCCTTATTAGATATAATACAGGAGCAACCTGACCAAGGACACTTACAACCTTCTCTAAGTCCTTGGAATACCCCAGTATTGTTGTAAAAAAGAAATCTGGAAAATGGAGGATGGTGACTGATTTAAGAAAGGTAAATGGGAACTATGGGAACTCTTCAGCCTGGACTTCCATCTCCTACTCATTTGCCTAGAGAATGGCCTTTTTGGGTTATAGACATTAAGGATTGTTTCTGTTCTATCCCTCTAGATAAGGAGGATATGAAAAGATTTGCCTTTTCAGTGCCCAGCGTTAACTTAGCTGAGCCTTATAAAAGATATGAATGGACAGTTTTACCACAGGGAATGAAAAACAGCCCTACTATGTGTCAAATGTATGTTGCTGCTGCTCTTGCTCCAGTAAGAAAAGCATTTCTAAAAGTTATGCTATTACATTATATGGATGATATATTGGGATGTGCACCTGAGGAACAAATGTTAGAAGCTTCTCCTCAAAAGACCATAGAAACACTAAGGAACTACAAATTGCACATAGCTCCAGAAAAAATTCAAAGATATGCTACTTCTCAATATTTAGGATATGAAGTATACCCTAAGGTGCTTACAGCACAAAAACTGTCCTTAAGAACAGAGAAGCTAAACACATTGAATGATTTTCAGAAATTGATAGGAGATATCCAATGGATGCAACCAGTGTTAGGCTTAACTACCTATCAATTATAACCATTATATGACATTTTAAGAGGAGACAGTGTTTTAAACTCACCATGCCAGCTTACCAAAGAAGCTCAAGAGGCTTTGAGAGAGGTTGAACTGGTTTTATCCAATGTGGTTGAAAGAGTCACTCAAAAACCCTTGGAAATATCAGTTTTTGTTTCACAAAAGACACCCACAGCAGCCCTTCATCAAGGAGACAGTGTGATAGAGTGGGTGAACTTCCCAGCACAACCAGAACAAAGCCTTACTCCTTAGCCAGTGCTTGTGGCTAGAATTTTATTAAAGGCCATTAAGCAAGCAGTACAATTATCTGGAACAAGACCTGACAAGATATACACCTTTTATATTAAGACACAAATTAATGTGTGCTGTGAAACCATCCCAGAGTGGCAAATTGTATTGGCCACAGCTCCAAATTTTACACATGGATCTCCATTAAAGATAACCAGTCTATTACATAATTAGTGACGGATTCTTGAAGAAAAAGTTTCTAAAGTTCCTCTTAAAGGACCAACTATCTTTACAGATGCATCCAAACATAATATTTGCGCTGTATTCTCTTGTGACTTAACTATAAAGAGAGCAGTCAGAATTCCTTTTCAGTCCACTCAGCAGAATGAATTGTATGCGATCATTCTAGCTCTTACTTATTATCCAAGAGATATAAATATAATATTTGATTCAGTCTATTCAGTAGATGTGGTACACAGAATTGCCACAGCCCAAATAAAATGTGCAGCCTCTAATATATATCAGCTCTTTAAGGAACTTCAAGAGCACGTGAGAAAGCATCCAGGGAAGATTTATATCTTGCATGTCCACTCTCATAGTGGACTTCCAGGTCCTATTTTTGATGGTAATTCAAAGGCAGATGGCCTTCTAACTATATTGGTCAATACCCCTTTATTCCAAGAAGCCCAGGCATCTCATTCTAAATATCATCAGGCTGCTCAAGCTTTACATTTATAATTTGAAATAACAAGAGAGGAAGCTAGGAGCATAGTAAAAGCCTGTACGGCTTGCCTTCCTTTCCACGCTCCTACACTGCCTCCACGGAAGAACCCTTGTGGTTTGAGACCCATTGAAATCTGGCAAATGGATGTGACCCATTATAAATCTTTTGGTCGTCTATCTTTTATCCACATTGTGGTAGACACCTTTTCGGGATTCACTTTTGCAATACCAGCAGCAAAAGAGACAGCCCGAGTAGTCACTGAATTCCTCACACAAGCATTTGCCATTATGGGTGTGCCACAAGCCATAAAAACAATGGACCTGCATATGCTTCTAAACATTTTGCACACTTTTGTGCACAGTATAAGATTTTACACACCACGGGCATACCCTTTAATCCTCAAGGACAGGCAATAGTAGAGAGGAGAAACAGATATTAAGATGCTCCTCCAAAAACAAAAGAAAGGGGGAGCCACAGGTAATCCTAGGGAAGTTCTAAATCTAGCTCTTTATACTATTTACTTCTTGACTTTTGACAAAGATGCACTGGCTCCGGCAGACAGGTTTTATAACCCACTGGAAGGTCAGTGTCCAGTGCGAGCAGCTCCACTATCTTTAGATAATCGCCAGGTGATGTGGAAAGACCCAGAAAGTGGTGAATGGAAAGGACCAGATAGGTTAACTGCTTGGGGGAGAGGGTTTGCTTGTATCTCTATAGGTGAAGGAATCAGATAGATTCCAATGAGCCATATTCACCTTGTCCATCGGAGAGAGACAGAGCAGACCCTTGAAACAAAGGAGAAGACCCAAGAAACATTGGGTGGTTCTGTTGCTGATTGTACTCACCCCTGAAAGAGCGTGGCAGTTATGGCGTTTGACTCATGGGCATCAAAAATTGTAGGACTTGAAAGCCCTGAGGAATCATTGGATTCTCTGAGACATGATAAGATTGTTGTAGGACTTGAAAGCCCTGAGGAATCATTGGATTCCCTGAGACATGATAAGATTGTTGCAGGACTTGAAAACCCTCAGGAATCATTGCATTCTCTGAGACATGATAAGACTGTTGTAGGACTTGAAAACCCTCAGGAATCACTGGATTCTCTGAGACATGATAAGACTGTTGCAGGACTTGAAAACCCTCAGGAATCATTGGATTTTCTGAGAAATGATAAGACTGTTGCAGGACTTCAAAATCTGCAGGAATCATTGGATTCCCTAACACATAAAAAGACTGTTGCAGGACTTCAAAAACTTGTGGGGATCATTGGATTCCCTGACACGTGAAGTAATGGACAATAGATTGGTTTTGGACTATCTCTTGGCTGCTGAAGAAGGCGTATGGGTGACTGTTGTTTACATACCCTCCTTCTAGGATTTCTGGAAATCTTTTACAACACCATATTGATTTATATTGTTTGTTATACCACTTCTTGCATGTACAATTCATGTTTGTTGTACCACATCGAGCCTGCACTGACTGTGGGGAGAGTCATCACTAATAGCCTCTGCGTTATTGCTATATACTTGTGTAATACCTCCCATGCTGGTGGGTTTGTGCATACCTGTTTCTAATAAGACCCTTCAGCCCAGAAACCCACTAGCAATCCCCACTTCCCTTTGGTGCTTTTCACCTCCCTTCCTGAGAAGTTGGGGGTGGGGAGGGTGACCACCTGTGTTCTAAAACAAAAGAAAGTGGGAGATGTAAAGGGCTGAAACTCGGAGTTGATGCATTGAGGTTGGACAACTGAGCACTTAAGGCTAACTACTGATTAGACAATACTCTATTAGCATATGCTTGGAAAATGGCCCTTCCCACTATTCTGTGCTGGTTCAATCTTTTGGTGTATCCAGAGAATTGTGGGAAGGATTGGGGGATGGAGTAAGACAAGCCAGAGTCACTTTGGCGATAGATGAGGAAAAAGAAGGTTGTGGAGATCTTGAGTCCATCCAATTCACTTCTACCCCTAAAGATCAAGAATAAAGACCAAGGACTCTTGCTTATCCTGACTCCAGCTGATTCTAAGGCATCCAGGTGCTTACTTGGTCTTCACAATATCCAAAATGATTAGCCATAAAAATACTAAAGTTTATACTGCTTAGGTATTTTCTCTTTGATTTCTTTTCTGGATTTTTAATAATCATAGCTAACATATATATGTAGGGCTTTAAGAATTTGCATAATGTGCTTTACATATGTATTTTTTTCCTTATTTGGTTTGATCTATATCCCAAGTCCACTATTTTCTTTACCCAATAATATACCATCCTATAAACAAAATATAAATAACAACCTGTCTCTGGCCTCTGTCTGAACTATTACAATCAAATAAAAGGATTCATTTCCATAAGGGTTACATTTCACATCTGTAAATCATATTCTATAAGCTGGCCACCACCTGGAGAAAACACAAGGTAAGTTTGGCCCTGAGCTCAGGCCTTTGTTTAATGCTAGATCTGCTGCATTTTGTGTTGTCTAGAAACAGGCACACATGTCAGAGAGAGAGAGAGAAAGAGAGAGAGAGAGAGAGAGAGAGAGAGAGAGAGAGAGAGAAAGAGAGAGAGAGAGAGAGGAGAGAGAGAGAGAGAGAGAAAGAGAAAGAGAAAGAGAGAGAGAGAGAGAGAGATGGAGGAAACGGAAAGAGAGAGAGTTGGTTACAAAAAATCCATTTTTAGTAATAGGAAACAGGAGGGAAAGTTGAGAAAGGGATGAATTAGAGGAAATACATGTTAGGGAAGCATTAGCCCTTAGCAAAACAAACTCTAAGGATGTATAACTACTTAATAACTCTTTTCAAAGAGGCAAAGGATGGGAATCTAAGGGAATACTTATAATTTGGGGAGTGGGTGAACAAGTTATAATATATAAAGGTGATAGAATATTATATATAATTTTATAGCTATTATATATATATTCTGATAGTATAATGATCAACCAAGATTTCTGATGAAATATGCTGCCCAACTCCTGAGAGAAAGGTGAGGGATTGTGAATTCAGAATGAGACACATTCTTTTATTCATGAATGTATTTTGATTGACCATGCCCAGTGATAATGGGTTTTGTTTTTCTCATGTTCAGGATAAGGGGCTAGGACCATAAAGGGGAGATTTGAAGTAGGGAGGGAAGAAAGGTCTTGGCTGATTAAAATAAAGTTGTTTAAAGAATAAACAAAATTGTTTGTCTTGAGAATGTTGCTATTGTCCAAATTGTTTTCCTTGTTTTGTTTATTCTTCAATGCACATGTTTTTCCAAATTTCACTCAAATCATTCCTTTCTTTTTTTTTATGATACAATAGTATTACATTACATTCATATACCATAATTTGTTTAGTCATTCACTAATTGAGGGGTATCCTTTGAGTTTCCAGGATTTTGTTTTAGTTTTGGCTTTTTACTCCAAAAAGAACTGTTTAAACTATTTAGAATATTCTGTACTTATGTGTTTAACTCTTTCTTTGATTTCTCTGAGACCTACTTATAGCACCAAGGATAGATAGAGTTCAGCAACTTTGGAGGCCTAGTTCCCAAAAGCTTTCTAGAATAGTTTGGACCAATTCACAGCTGCAACTCAGTTACATTAATATGCCTGTTCTCCGACAGCCTCTTCATCATTTATATGATGTCATCTAATTTTTGGTTGACTTTGCTAATCTGATAGTTGTGAGGTGGAGATCTGAGTTGTTTTAATTTGCATTTCTCTAATTAATAATGATTTAGAGTCTTTTTCAAATGGATGTCGAGAGTCTAGATTTCTACCTATTTGTCTTCTTTGGCTATTTATCATCTGGGGATCCCATTCCCTTTCAGCTGCTTGAAGTCTAGTTTCTGACACTATGACTCAATAAAAACTTCTCTTTGCAAAAAAAAAAAAAAAAAAATGATTTAAGGCCTTTTCTCAGTCTTTCTCCTTTTTGTCCCTGCCTAAGTCACTCTACTCTCCCTTTCCTTTCCTACCATGATGCCATCCTCTTTATTCCTTTTCTAAATGTCTGACTGTTCCTTCTCTTTCCTTTATCGGCTCATCACCAATCTTTCTATGAGGTTGCCCTCATGTCTCTGTGTCTCCTTGTCTCACTCTCCCTTGGCCATCTGAAGGGGAAGGAGAAGGGCCAAAAGACCGACACGTGTCCAACAAGTTAGATGACATTGACAGTACTTATACCATGGAAAGAACAGCAATAAAAAGGTTCAGGAACTCACAGAAAGTGAAATCCAAGAAAGGAACCAAAAATAGAAGTCTCACCCTCAGATCTTCACACACAAATGCACAAAGTCTAGCAAACAAGAGAGGCAAAGTAGAGATCCCAAGGCAAGGGGAAGCCAACCCTATGTGGGTTCTGCAGTAATTTGAGCATCTTTGAGTAGTCACAGGAATTCTTCCCATCCTTACTTGCCATCCCGTAACAATGGTATGTCCAAGCAAGAGCACACAATGAAACTGTATTCATTTGAAAATCCCCTTTGTTTTGCCTTCATTGTGTGAAATCTGAGATGGATAGTTGAAACTGGTCCGTTTTATTGCTTTGTTAATAAATGATAATCAATGTCATTTCTGACACAGCTGAAATAATGGTCAGCTTCTTTCTATTGCCCTGGGAATTTTCCAAACTTCCATATTTTTATGCCTTCAGGTTATAATGAAAAATTCTTTGAATTCTAATCTTTGTCTTTAAGATGCCTTTTTGCATCATGTGTTTCTGATAGTGATGAACTATTCCTGCCACAAATGGAGCTGAGAGATTGCATTATGCCAGCAAGCTTGTCACTTGCAACTCATCAATGCGATCTTGAGCCGCCTTCGATATGAAAAGGAAATACGTCTGGGAGCAAAAGCCCACAAATAATATCAAGCTTTATTATCTAGTTGTTTGCTTGTATGTTTATTTTTTAATAAAAGATCTTTTCGAATGAGAGAATTAGTTTTAACTTAATTTCCAATGTTCTCTCCCTCACTGAAGCTGTCACTCAGATAAGTTATTTTAAACCCGTAGCCCCAGATTGGATTTTTCTCACAACCGTCTTTTCTCTTTCTAATTTTATTTTCACTTTGAAAAATTTAAGGAAACTTAAGTAGAATGGCATCAAAGTATGATTTAGATTTTAAATTGCTAACTTACCTTTTATTTTTACCGTTTTGAGAAATAGTTTCAATATATTGTGGTCCCATTGTATGCAAGGGATCAGCACCAGGCAATTGGGACACAAAAATGGGAAGAGGGAACTGGGGACTTGCGTGTCTATGAGAGATAACAAAGATTAAATATGAAGTAGTCTGAGGAGCAAAAAAGCACTGCTAACTAAGGGATCGGTTTTGCGTATGTATATATATATATATATATATATATATATATATATATATATATATATATTTGGAGAGGCATTTTTTTGTTATATCTTTTTATTTACAAGTTATATGCATGGGTAATTTTACAGCATTGACAATTGCCAAACCTTGTGTTCCAATTTTTCCCCTCCTTCTCCCCACCCTCTCCCCCAGATGGCAGGTTGACCAAAACATATTAAATATGTTAAAGTATAAATTAAAGACAATATCAGTAGACAGGTCAGTCGTATTTTTATGTCCATAACATACACATATAGTGAATATACATATATCTATGTCTACCCATTCACTTCTTCTGGAGATTGATGATGAGCTAACAAAGGTATGAACAAAGGAACTGTCAAGAGAGGAACTGAGCCAAGAGAGTATCCAGAAGGGATGGAGTGCTCTCTAAGGTTAGAAAGCTGCAGGAGCGTCAACATTTAGAGAAGAGGGAGAAGGGAGGGAAGAAGGAAGGATGGAGGGAGAGAAGGAGAGAAGAAGAGAGAGAAAGAGAGGCACAGAGAGAGATGGAGATGGAGAGAGAGGAAAATGGAGATGGAGATTAGAGATTGGGATAGAAAGAAGGATAAAGAGGTGGAAATGGATATAAATATAGGGAGATAAAGATGACAATGTAGATAGAAACAGAGATGAAAATGAGCTAGAAATGGAAATGGAGACAGAGATTAGAGATGGAGATAGAGATAGAGATTTGAGATAAAGATGGAGATAGAAATGGAGATAGAGATGAGAGAGAGAGAGGAAGATGAAGATAAAGATGGAGATTAGAAATGAAGATGGAGAAATAGAAATCAGGAAGGTGGAGATCCAAATGGGGATGAAGATAGAGATGGTAAAAATTAGAGATTAGAGATGAAGATGAAGATAGAGGGACGGTGATGATGATTGAGATGGAGGTGGACATAAAGATAGAAATTAGAAATGGAGATGGAGAAATAGAAATCAGGAAGGTGGAGATCCAAATGGGGATGGAGATAGAGATGATACAAATTAGAGATTAGAGATGAAGATGAAGATAGAGGGATGGTGATGATGATTGAGATGGAGGTGGACATAAAGACAGAAATTAGAAATGGAGATGAAGGCTACAGAGAGAGATAGAGAAATGGAAAGTGCGAGAGGTGGAAATGGCGATGGAGATAGAGATTAGAGATGGAGATGGAAATAGTCATAAAGTTAGAATCTGCATCGAGTGCTGTAGAGTGAAGGAGCCCGAGACAAAAATATGGCTGAGTGGTGGCTGCAAAGGAAGTCACAGTAAGGATGGAGGATCACGAACTTCCTAGAACTTCTTGCCCTTGTATGTTGAGTTGGAGAAGATGGTTTTCTGGAATAAGCCCCATTTCTGTTGGGAGGCTATTCTCTTTTGAGACACTGTGACTCTTACTAAAAAGACCCTGTATTAAGCTGAGGTAGGGCTCCCGGCAAACATTAGTAGTGGAGGCCCAGCCTTGGCTGACTCTGTCCGAGCCGGCCTCCCCAGTAACAGGAGAGCCAGCGCCCGCCGCCGTCAAGCGTCCTTTCCCGCTTTGTGCTTTGGTTTACGGTGGAACAAACTCAACCTTCTGGCTGCATGAGGTGGCTGGTTACGGGCTCCTGCCTCCGCCGCAGCTCGGGAGGGCTGGCCCTCAGCCTCGCAGCGACCCTCAGGGACCCGCCAGAGCTTCCGCTGCGGGGCCGGGCTGGCCTCGCCCCTTTCGGGCCGCCCTCCCGGGCGCCCCCAGGCCCGGTTGGGCGGGGCTTCCGGGCCTGGCGGAGACCCATGTCTGGGCCAGCGGGATCACGGTCCTTACACCACTTGTCAGAAGTCCCGCAGAAAAGTCTGTTCTGCGATTCCCGGAGGTGAAGCGACGGCGGGAAACGGTTCCCCTAAAAGTCGGGCAGGATCTGGGACAACCCGAGCAGAGAAGGTGGGTGCGGGCCCGGCCCCTCCCCCCCCCCCGGCGTCGTGCCCCGGACGTGGCTTTGTCACCGCGGTGCCCCGGGGCCGGGGGCCTTCAGACAAAGGGGAGACCCAACAGGGAGGGTCCCCCGGGGAGGGGGGATGGGGGGGGGGATGGGCCCCGCTTTTGCCCGGGGCCGCCCGCTCCCGCCTCGGCTCTGCTCCCAGTGGGCCGCGGCGGCCATCTTGATGCGTTTTTAAGGAAGACGGGAAACACCCCAGCGCATCCCCCCACTTTGGGGTGGGGGGGGAACGTGAGACGCAAGGTCGGAATCTCTGTAGCCCGAGAAGCTCGAGGCGCCCGGCCCGGCGTTTGTCCGGGAAGGCCGCGCTCCGGAGCCGAGACAGTGGCAGAGCGCAGGCGCCCGCCAGCGGCGCGCCCCGGACGCATCGCGGGCTCTGCTGCTGCCTCAGTGTCTCCGCCGTACGCCGGGCAGCCCCGCGCCCCGACACTGTAATCGGGCTACAAGCTCGTGGCCCGTCTGACAAAGAAGCCAATCAGTGACCAGGAGGTGGCGCCGCCGTCCCGCCTGTGACCGTTTTTAAGGCGCTCGGGGCGGATCACGCCCCTTGGCGGAACCTGGTGCTGAGGGAACAGCCCTTTGAACCTTGGGTTCCGGGCCTTTCTGGGGCCTTGGCCGATCCCCGCCGGGTGACTGAGTCTGGGGGCCTCCGCTCGGACGGCGCCGGAGCGTCGGGCCCTGAAATGGCCGGCGCCCACCCTCCCGAACCCCGCTTCCGCCCCCAACCTCCCCTCGGCTTCCGTCCCGGGCGGCGCTTATTCTCCCTCAGGGCCGGCCCCTGACCCCGGGGCCCCCCGGGCCATTTGCCGCCGCGGCTGCCCCCGGCCCTCAGGGCACCCCCAAAGCCCGCGTTTTATTCTCGTCCCTCCCCGGGAGGAGCCCCTCCCTCCTGGGGGCCTGAATGGGCGGGGAGGGCGGGCGGGGCTGCTTTCTGTTTGCCCAGTGGGTGTGTCCGCCCACGTGGGGCTGCCCAGATACGGGCCCGGCAGCCGGGCGGGGAGATGTCACGGACCTCTCCCTCCCTCCTCGAGGCAGCCCCGTTCCTGTCCGGGAGGGCGAAGCATGAGGTACGAGCCATTCTTCGGGGCGGGCAGAGGGCAGTTTTAAGCTCTCTCTGCCCTTTGTCTCAGTGTCCCGCTTAGCGCGGCGGACTCCTTCTCACCGATCGCGCTCCACAGCGAATCTCCGCCGGGCAAAGGAGCCCATTTGTCCAAAGCGAGAGCGCAAAACCTCAGGGGCGGCCCGTGTGAGGGCGGCCTGAGCGCTGCTTTGCGGAGGAGTTAGTGCAGCCCTGAGACGGAGACAGAGAGAGAGAGAGAGAGACAGAGATAGAGACAGAGAGTGTGAGGGATGTAGAAGCCCCTCACCCAAAATGACTACTCAGAGATCACTCAGTAGAAGGCAGAGAAGTTGTTTATTGAAAAACCTCGGGAGGATCTGAAAGTCCATGCGAGATAAAAGCTCATGGTGGAGGGCTAAAGTAGCAAACATGCAAGCTTTTCAAAATACATCACAGGAAGAGAGCATTGAGAAGGGATGGGGAGCATCTAATTGGTTGTTGCTATTTGGGGAGATTGGAATGGAACGTTTCTGTTTCCCCGAAATCTCCTGATTTCAGGGAAACAAAGTCAGGCCTTCAGGCTTAATCAAGCAGCTAGTGGTCCAGCTACTAGAGTCAATAGCAATAAATGTCAAATAGCAATAAATGTCATCAGCTCTGGTTAAGTAAACATGTTTATAGCTGGCAAAGCCTCAAGTAAATATGGGCCTGCCCATATCACGCAGGTCAGAGGGGAAACAGAAATAATGAGAATAAAACACAGAAAAAGAATTCACACATTCCTGTAAGTTCTTCACCCTCTCTCTCTCTCTATTCCATACAATAGAGACAGAGATAGACAAGAGAGAGAACATCCCCTATCTTTTTTTTTTCTTTTTTTTTATTTAATAGCCTTTTATTTACAGGTTATATGCATGGATAATTTTACAGCATTAACAATTGCCAAACCTCTTGTTCCAATTTTTCACTTCTTACCCCACCCCCCTCCCCCAGATGGCAGGATGACCAGTAGATGTTAAATATATTAAAATATAAATTAGATACACAATAAGTATACATGACCAAAACGTTATTTTGCTGTACAAAAAGAATCAGACTCTGAAATACTGTACAATTAGCTTGTGAAGGAAATCCAAAATGCAGGTGTGCATAAATATAGGGATTGGGAATTCAATGTGATGGTTCTTAGTCATCTCCCAGAGTTCTTTCTCTGGGCGTAGCTGGTTCAGTTCATTACTGCTCCACTGGAAATGATTTGGTTGATCTCGTTGCTGAGGATGGCCTGGTCCATCAGAACTGGTCATCATCTAGTATTGTTGTTGAAGTATAGAATGATCTCCTGGTCCTGCTCATTTCCCTCAGCTTCAGTTCGTGTAAGTCTCTCCAGGCCTTTCTGAAATCATCCTGTTGGTCATTTCTTTTTTTTTTTTTTTTTTTTTGGTTTTTATTTAATAGCCTTTTATTTACAGGATATATGCATGGGTAACTTTACAGCATTAACAATTGCCAAACCTCTTGTTCCAATTTTTCACTTCTTCCCCCTTACCCCCTCCCCCAGATGGCAGGATGACCAGTAGATGTTAAATATATTAAAATATAAATTAGATACACAATAAGTATACATGACCAAAACGTTATTTTGCTGTACAAAAAGAATCAGACTCTGAAATATTGTACAATTAGCTTGTGAAGGAAATCAAAAATGCAATTGGGCATAAATAGAGGATTAGGAATTCAATGTAATGGTTTTTAGTCATCTCCCAGAGTTCTTTTTCTGGCTGTGGCTGTTCAGTTCATTACTGCTCCATTGGAAATGATTTGGTTGATCTCGTTGCTGAGGATGGCCAGGTCCATCAGGACTGGTCATCATCTAGTATTGTTGTTGAAGTATATAATGATCTCCTGGTCCTGCTCATTTCACTCAGCATCAGTTCGTGTAAGTCTCTCCAGGCCTTTCTGAAATTGATGCGGGAAAGATTCCAATCTTTGATTCCCAACCCCCCTAGCTAATGTAAATTACCCTTTGACTCACAAATCCTGGTCCCTTTGAATTCCAATAGAAGATCTGGACCTGTCCCAGCCCCACCCGGATCTGAGCCAACTCGGGCTACACCCCAAAGCCCCTCGAGCTAAGTCTCGACTTAAAAGGACCACACTGGGAACCTCTCTTTGCTGAGATTCCAAACATGGTCGCCATGTGAGGACCCTCGGCCCACTGGACCCTCTGTCCAGTGCCCTCCTTGTCTCTACCTTCACCTATCTCCTACTTCTAAACTTGGTAATAAACCTCTTTTATTAATCTAGCTCTCGGGCCAATAAATGCTTTTATTGGGAATCCATGCCGCTACTAGACCTCATATACCGCCGTATCCTTGCGCCGAATCCAAGGGGGTTGCAGGGGAACTCTGACTCCCTGTACCCCAAACCTGCCACTAGACCTTAACTAAACCCTAATTTCATTTAGGTACCCCAAATGTAGACCTCAACATGTGGTCTACACCTCAACATTCGGTTCCTGACCTCAACAAAATCATCCTGTTGGTCATTTCTTACAGAACAGTAATATTCCATAATATTCATGTACCACAATTTATTCAGCCATTCTCCAACTGATGGACATCCATTCAGTTTCCAGTTTCTAGCTACTACAAAAAGGGCTGCTACAAACATTCGTGCACATACAGGTCCCTTTCCCTTCTTTATGATCTCTTTGGGATGTAAGCCCAGTAGTAGCACTGCTGGATCAAAGGGTATGCACAGTTTGACAACTTTTTGAGCATAGTTCCAAACTACTCTCCAGAATGGTTGGATTCGGAACATCCCCTATCTCAACAAGAGCAAAATTTCCCACCCAAACTGGAGCTTGGCAGCAATTTTTGCAGCTTCTCTACTTGGCAGCTCTTTCCTGAATCTTTTCCCTTGCATAGACATGAAGACAGATCGGAGCTGAGGGACTTGATGTTGGGCGTCAGGGAGCCCCATCCCTTTTCTCTGGCTCTCCCCGGCTACCTCTCCTGCAGGGGCCGGCGCTGACCTCCGCCAGCGAGAAGAGAGTCCCATTTGATCGGCCCTTTGAGCCTGGGAGCACATCCGTGGCTGAAGCCCCACGGAACTAGAAAAGATCCGCTGTGTGTGTTTGGGATAACTTCTGATAGAAATATTCCTTTGAAAGAGCGAATCTGAGCGTTAACAGTCAGCGGAGCTGAGGGGCCAGAGGGGCTGGGGGGCTTGGCAAGAGCTGAGACCACAAGAGGGGGAGGGGCTGTGAGGCCCCTCTTCAGGCCTGATAACTCCCGGGCCTTGGGGCGGGGCAGGGGACAGGGTTACAGGTGGAAGAGGGGACTCAGCTCCCCTGGAGCTACTCCCAGCTGCCCTGCCTGGCTCCAGGGGCCATCACAGAAGCTTTGGGGCTTGTTTGTGGTCAAACTCTGGCCAAGGGCTTGCATGTGGAGATCCCTTTGCTGGCTGTGGAGCCAAAGGACCCCCGACTCACTGAATCTTTTTTAATGAGGCAGTTGGGATTAAGTGACTTGCCCAGTCACACAGCCAGGAAGTGTTACATATCTGAGGTCGGATTTGAACTCAGGTCCTCCTGACTTCAGGGCCATATCACGGCCCCTCATTGGATCTTTTAAAAGGAGAGAGGGCTTCCAGGAGGGCTTCCGGACCAAATCCTCCGCCGAGAGCTGATTCTAGACCCTCCCTGTGAGGGAGGTGGCAGGGTGTGTGTGGGACAGCGTGTCTTTGGCCCCGACCCCACTCCCAGGTGGAGAGAGGTAGCCCCTCCCACCAAGGCTGCTGATTGCCAGGGCCAGACAGACCAATCTTCCCTGGCCAGACATGGAGGCGAGGCCCACGTTAAAGTGCCAAACAGCCTTTCTTAGTAATCTCAGCAGGGTTAGCAGGAAGCAAGAGCAAGTTTGTGTGTGTCGGTGTCTCTCTGTGCACCCCTCCCTCTCCCTACATCTCTCCGCATCCTTCTCTCCCCCCATGACAAAGCTGGCTATTTATATTCACTGGGATCGTCCTGTGCCCAGCCCACTCAGCACTGTGCAGGTGGAAGGGAGACAGCTGGAGTCAGCGCTGCATCCTGAGAAAAGATCTAACCCCTATTAGTTCTTCTCTAATGTATGATGTTCTCTGGGAGCAGCCTTCGTTTCAGTTCAGAGTAAATAATCATCCCAAATACAGCCCAGAGTTAAAGTCCAGCCCTTTATTGTCTCCTTTCCTGGGGCCTGGTTCGCTTCCTTAGAGGCCTCTCTCTCTCCTTGGTTCCTGCCGCTCGTCCTTTGCCTCTCCAGCTTCAGCCTCCAGCCAGCCCAAAGGTGGAAGATGGGATGGATCTGTCCCCGCCTCCGAGAATAGGCTTGTTGTCTCTGACTGGTGACTCCCCCAGAGTCCATCCTGGCTGAGGATCCTGGCTTGTATGTGCTCTCTTACAGGTGTGAAAGCTAAGTACTAAGTACATTGGGGAACTAGAGAACTGTAAGCACCTGGCTATTGTCTCTATCAATTCCAGGACTTAGCAGCTTGTAAGAATTCTAACAAACCCCTGTAAGTCTTGACCTCCTGCCTCGGAGGCCGAGCCCCCTCCTCCCGCCTGCCTCCCCCACTCTCCCAGCTGACATGGCGGACATGGCTTCTCAGGAGGAAGTCTCTAACCCCTGGCTTCCCTCTGGCTTCCTCTCCTCAGCAAGTGCCCAAGGGTCTGGCCCTGGACCTGACTGAGGTGAGGAGAGACTCTCCCCACAGGAGGCTCCAGACTAGCACAGGCCCAACCTGGGGGCTCATCATGTCCCAGAAACCACCTGGGCAGTGCAGAATCAAGGTGGCGTGTGAGAAACCTCCTGGACACACGGCACATCAAGTAAAACATTAACAGATGTGCTTTATCTTCTGACCGGGTCTAAGTTTCTGCCTCCTTGGATAACACGGCAGAAGCCCTGGGAAATGTCAGGGGGTGCTGGCGAGGCTTGGGTTTTAGTTACATCTGCCCCCACCTGATTCATGGCCTCCAGGGAGTGTCTCCTACAAGACACCGGCCCAGCACCCAAAGCTTAAGCTTAAGGGCTCGGAATGAGTCCCAGAGTGAGGAAAAGGAGCTCGCTTCCTTCCCCTCAGAGGCCGGGGGTGCCTTGCTCAGAGCCTGGTGTCACTGCAGGCCCACAGGGAAGGGGCTCCCTAAGGACGGGGAGTGGGTGCAGATCCTTAGTTAGACCAGAACTGCCCTTTTCTTGCAGACAAGCAGCTATCCAGCTTCCTCTGGGGAGATAGCCGGGGAGGACAAACCTGGGACCTGCATCAGCCGGCCCCACTCTGGGGCAGTTCCCATCATTTTTGTCAAGTTTGAGTCTGACCCTTTGCCCCTTACGCCCAGTACTTCTAGTCGTGCCCAAGAGCCAAGGGGAATAAGCCCAAGCTCCCCTCCCATGCTGCGGCTTCTGAAGGTGAAATTGTCCCCCTCCCTGTTTCTTCAACCAAGTCTAGACGGACACATCCAGTGCTGGGGGTGGTTTTTGCTCTCCCGCTGCCCAGAAGCCCCAACAGGCCCATCGATCTCAGGGTTGGCTAATTTCTCCTGAGCCCACTATGGAGAAAAGGGGAAACTTCCCCTTGGGGACGCCCCTTGTCTGTCTCTCTCAGGCCCAGTCTAGTGCCCTGCACATAGCAGGAGCAAAATAAATGCTTATTCCATCCATCTTCCCTTTCCACTGTATACATCATGCTTTCTTACATGTATGTTGTTTCCCCCATTAGAATATGGCTTTTTTCCCGGTTGGGAACCATGCTCAAAAAGTTATCAAACTGGGCATACCCTTAGAGCACAAAGAGATCCTAAAGGAAGGAAAGGGACCCACAGGTGCAAAAATGTTGTAGCAGCCCTGTTTGTAGTGACAAGAAACTGGAAACCGAGTGGATGCTCATGGGAGAATGGCTGAATAATTATGGCATATGAATGGTATGGAATATGATTCTGTAAGAAATGACCAGCAGGATGGTTTCAGAGAGGCCTGGAGAGACCTACATGAACTGATGCTGAGGGAAATAGGTAGAACCAGGAGGTCCATGGCATCTGCAATCCTACATATGATGGACGGGGCTCTCTTCCACAGTGAGACGATTCAGGCCAGTTCCAATGATCTTGATGGGGGAACCCTGGAACTGCCCAGACCAGGGGAGAGTGGAGGGGGAAGGTGAGATAAATGCTTGAGAAACTCCTTGAATGGGAGAAATTCTCCTTGAACCCTGCCTGGGGAAAGACCCGCCCCAGGGAATCAAGATCAAGTGATTTATCTGTTATCTTAATGGGCTACCAACCTCCACTGTAGCTTAAAATTGGCTCAGGACCCCTCCCAGTAAATGGCCCCATTCTACTGCAAATCTAGGCCTGGGGGCAGTGACAGCATTGAGGTAATCTCTTCAGTGGAAACTTCTCAGGTTCCCTAATAAAAAAACGGTCATTTTAAACTCAATTCTTTGCAGAGGAACTAAAAAGCAGGACCATGCCAGGCCAAGGGACCTCCCCTTGGCATAGCTGCCTTCGAGGACCCCTGCGCGCCGAGAAGACATTCTCTTTTCAGCATTAATCCGTCTTTATCTTTCTCACCTACTTCTCTGTCAGGACCTTATCTTGTCTCCTCTCTCTCCTTGGCTTAGCTGCCTTCGAGGACCCCTGCCCGCCGAGAAGAGACCCCCCTCTTCTCCGTATTAGCTCACCCTCCTTTATCTCTCTGCCAGGATTCCTCCACCCCTTTGATTCTCTCTCTGCCAGGATTTCTCTCCCCCTTGGTTTACTCTCTGCCAGGCCTTTGCCAGCCTAACTTTGGGGGCTGGGAAGTGCTTTCAGGAAGCGACCCGAAGGGGCTCCCGCAGCTCTGCCTCGGCCGAACGTCCTCATCCTAGTGACGAGAGCCGCGGGCGGGCCACCACGGCATTTCCTTGCTTCCTCTCGTTGGCCACTTGCCTTTTCTGATTTCCTTCTCGGGTTTTCCCCCGTGGGTCCGGTTTCCCGGGCGCAGCCAGGACGCATGTGTCCAGGTCGCTGTGTGGACGCATATCGGATTTCACACGGGCCACCTGCCCGGGGGGGGGGGGGGGGGGGGTAACTGGGACCGGGGCTTTTGCGGGGTCGGTGCGGGGAAACCGCCGCGCCTGTTTTGTAAATACAAAGCTTTAATGAAAAAGCCCGACTGTGAGAGGGGCCCGGGCGCCAGGCGGCGGGGGAGGGGAGAGGCAGATGTCTGACACGGGGCCCCGGACGGCGGCGGGGGAGGGGAGAGGCAGATGTCTGACACGGGGGCCCCGGACGGCGGCGGGGGGCAGATGTCTGACACGGGGCCCTCTGCGAGCCGAGCGCCCCCGAACAGGAGCCCGTTTGTTGCCACCACGCCCCGGGGCTGTTAAGGTGCCTGAATCACAGCTGAAGAACCTGAGGCAGGAGGCTGGCCGGCTCCCCGCCCTCGGGGCCGCGCTCCGGACCGCAGAGAAAGGAATTGACCGCGGCGGGAATGAGAAGCAGAGCGCACGCGCCCGGCCTCCGAGTCCCGCGGCTCAGGCTAAGAGGGGATGGGGGCGGGGAGAAGAAATGAACCGGCTCCTTCCTGCGCAGGCGCTGCCGCCACCAGCAGCTCTGCGCCTGCGCAGTGTCCTACCTTTGCTCCCACCCCAGCAGCGGCCGTTGATAGCCGTTGCTTTTCGAAAGACGCGCGAGGCTCCGCGGGGGGCAGCGTGGGTGGGGAGGATAATGGGAAGGGAGGGGCGGTTATCTCCAGAGGTTGGAAAAAAATGCCTGGGCGGCGGCGCCTGCGCCGTGAAGCCCCCAAAGCTGCGCGGTCCCGCGTGCCTCCCGGGCCCTAGGCTGGGGAGGGGCCGGGGGCGTGGTGGGCGGAACAGGGGCGGAGCCAGGGGCGGGGTCAGGGATCTCCGGAAAGCCAAGAGCCCGGAGCGGCGGAGGCGGCCAGAGTCCCCTGCTGCGGCGTGAGGAGAGCGGCCGGCCGCGGTGAGTGCATCCTCGGGGGCAGCCTCCCTGCGGGTGGGAGGGAGGGGATGGGGAAAGGCTGGGCTCCTCGGGCAGCCGCCAGTGGGGCTCAGTGCGCCCCCCGCCTTCCCCCGCCCCTCGCCGTCCCCGGCCTCTGTTTGCCTCCCTGCCTCTGTTTGCCTCCTTGTCTTTCTGCCCTCCTCTTTCCTTCCCTGCTCGTCTCCCCCCGGCTTCTCGTCTCCCCTTCCACGCTCCCTCTCTCCTCCTTCCAGACGCTCCCTTCCTGGTCTCCGCCTCCCCAGTCCCACAGTCCCACCCTGTGCTGGGGGCCGGGAGCCCCAGCGTCAGAAAACGCCCCCTTGTCCTTTGTGTTGTCAGACTTCTGGGGCCCGGGAAAAGGGGGCTCCCGGGCCCCGCAGCCACCGCACCCCACGGCCCCGACACCTGGGATCCCCGCGGGTTCGGGAGGCTTTTCCCACTGGGCCGAAGATGGTTGGGGGCCCGGGCGGTCGGGAGCGAGCCCGAGCCCGTGCCCGGCCCCTAGCGGGCGCTTCCCAAATGTTTCCCGAGGGGCACGTCCCGCCCTGTGGCCCGGACCTCCCCCTCCGTCCCGCCGTCGGGGCCGGCGCCTGGCGGGGGAGGGGCCGCCTGGTCTGGGGTCCGGCGCTGGAAAGCGACGATGGTTCGTTTTCACTTTTGATTGGGACCCAGAAGCGGGAGAGGGGCGGGGCCCCGGAAGGCTCCAGCTGGGGGGTGGGTGGGGTGCGTTCTGGAACGCCCCCTGCCTCCCCTCCCCGAGTTCCCCCCCAGGGGGAAGGGCTTGGGTTCCGGGTCAGCTCTGACCGGGTGCCAGGAGCGGGGCCTCTGGGAGCTGCGCTGGGACTGTCCGGAGCAGGACAGCTCGGATCTTTGGCTTTAGGGGTGGTTTAAAAAAAACCCCCTCGGATGCAAGCGGAAGGGGCTTCCCAGGGATCCTGAAGGACTTTCCCCTAGCAGATTGTGAGGCCGTTGGGCTGATTGGGGTTAAGTGACTTGCCCAGGGTCCCACAGCCAGGAAGTGCTAAGTGTCTGAGGTCGGATTTGAACTCGGGTCCTCCCGACTCCAGGGCTGGTCCTCTCCCCACCGGCCCCCTGGCTGCCCCTCGGCCCTCCTACTGTCTGTCTCTACAACTTGCTGGGGCAGCCACAAAACCACAACCTGTGGCTGTGAAGGTTTCTGATCGTTGTCCCATAATCTCTGTTGTGTCTGAAATAGATTTTAAAGGAAGATGGCTTAACGGCCAAGGGGAGTGGGCCAGCGACTGCATCCTCAGCGTGCCCTTTTGTGCCATGGGGAAGAAATGTCTAACAAAATGGTCTGAAAACCAAACTGCCTTTTAAGTCATGTTTTGTGGGTGCACAAAAGATGAGGGGTGTCTGTGCTGGCACTGATTTGTAGTTTCTAGCAGCCCTGCTTTATGTCCCTTTATGAGAGAATGCCTTTCCTATTCCCAGAACTCATTAGGGGAAGAATGGCTGGGAAATCTGGGACCAGTCATGGGAGCATAAAGCCAGGCTGGGGAGGAGACATTGGCCATCTGGGCAGACCAGGCCTTCCGGTGGACAGACAGGAAGCTACTTCCCTTAGAGTTGTAATTTCAGAGAGTGTGTCTGTGTCCCAGGCTTTCAGCAGGCAACAAGTACCTCTTAAGCACTGCTTTGCCCTTGCTTTCCAGGATGACAAAATCAGAGGCGGAAACCCGCTTCCTCCAAGCCAATCCCAGCTCGGGCGGCCCTGCCAGGCCTTGGCCTGAGGCAGCAGACGCTGTGGGTGGAAAGTGCTTCCTCGAGTTTAGAAAGTGCCCCTCCTTACCCAGGAGCTTGTGCCTGCTTGAGGTTGGGAAGAATCCCGGCCCCCACCTCCCCTTTCATTTCCAAGGCTCCCAGGCTTGGCTTTTTTATCCCTTAATCCTGGGCAGCTGATGGGATTAGTTGCAGTCCCTGAGCAGGGAGGTCATTTTGAGCTAGACGAGTGCTGGGCCGGGATGGGGAGGGCCGAGCCAGCCACTGCCCGTGGTGGCGTCTCGTGGGTGGTTTTCCTTGACTTCTCAGCTGTGAGGGTTGGGTTTCCATTCCAGCGCCAGTGTGTTATCTGTTGTGGTTGTTTTATGCAAGGAAGGTCCCTTGAGCACTTGGCTTTATGAGCTCCCTGCCCTTTTGGAACGTGAATGCACCCTGCTAGTTAGCTTGACTTTTTGAGGCAAAGTCTATTTTATCACCTTTTAAAAACACCAGAAAACTTGATGCACTCATCATGAACTTATTCCTCTGACACGGTCTTCCTGACCCTTCTTCTTGGCTAGCACACCTGGAGGTAGAAAGTGAGCTCCTTGAAGGCAGGAACTAACCTGCTTTTTGTATTTGTATTACCTACTTTTAGCACACTTAATCAATGTTTTTTCCTTCACTTATTAGTTTCCTTAACAGAACTCTTAAGACATTAGGAGAATATTTTCAAATCTAACTTAGATTTTTATAAAAATATAATTTATAAAAATGAATTCTTGTCAGAATTTTCTTTTTTTCTTAGTTGATTCTTAGAATTGATTTATATTCAGTAAGGTGATTTAACTCAACCAACATGTAACTGTGGTAGAGTGGTAATACGTTTAGAAGTTTGGCAGGGATGAGTCCCAGAAGCCACTTTGCAAAAATACATTATTAAACATTCTTTTAAAAATTTTTTTTTGAGTTCTGAAGTCTCACCTCCACTAACTTCACTTGCAAGAAAGTGATATCAATTATACATATGAAATCATGCAAGGCATTTCTTTTATTAGGCAAAAAAAAAGGCAATTAAGAAAATGTGAAAAATGATGTTTCAAAGAGAAGCCACTGTTAATACTCTGACTTGATAGTATGAAAGTCTCCTACCTTCAAAATTAAAGACCCCTTAAGTAAATTGATAAAATTTTTTTTTTTACCCTCAGTTCTTTATAAAACTTCTGTGCTTTGAATTTATCCAACCCATTTGATCCTTACAACAACCTGGGAAGTAGATGCAATTATCATCTCTCCCTTTTACAAATGAGGAAACTGAGGCAAACATAGGTCTTGCCCTAAGTCACACAGCTAGTAAGTGCCTGAGGCTGATTTCCCCAGGGCCAGAATCTCTCTGTTCTCTGGCTGTTCTCCCAACAGCCCCTTGCAAAAACTACTCTCAGAGTAGGGATGTCCTGCTGGAAGAGCTGCCGGGAGGAACTCTAGAAGGGTGAAGGGGGGGGGGAGGAGGAAGCAAGGGTGGTGAGATGTCAGCAGAGATGGAGAGGGAGGAGCAGCTTTCAGGGCATCCAGAAAGGTTTTTCCCCCTTTAGTTGGAGCACTCCACCACCTCCCTGTAAATCCAGCCTCTTCCCTGTGGCCTCAGTTCCTGAGGGAGGGAGGCCAGCTCAGGCACGAGGGCCCAGGTCCACCTGGAGAGACGGGGCAGGCACTTGTGTGGTCCTCCATGCTCCTCTGCTGAAGGGTGGGGGGCCAGGCTTTCAGTGGGAAGACTTATTAGTCCAAGGGGGACGACAGCCTCCCTGCCCAGATTCTGACTCCGTGAGACCCATAAAGCCAGTGTGGCCATTTCACCTGGCACCCTGGGCATTTGTAGCATGCTTTTGAGGACCTTGGAAGCCTCTGTGGCCCCAAGGGCTATTCTTATGGTTTCCCCCTAACCTCCAGTTTCTGTGGAGAAGGCCCATCAGGGCAGGCTCCCAGCCTCCCAAGCTCAGCACTCTGCACTGGCATATCTTGGGTCACTGGGACCCCCCCCCTCCCCATTCCAGCTTCAACACCCGGGGCTCCCAGTTTCCTGCAGGACCGTGCCCTTTCCTTCCTTTGCAGCCTCTCCTCACCAGGAGCGCAACACTCATCTGCCATCTCGCTGCCTTTGCCCGGACTATGCCCAGAGACGAGCATGCTCTCTGTGTCCTTCAGGACCAAGTTCCAGTGCCTCGTTCTGCGGGGTGAGGAGGTCTTTCCCAATCTCTGTGGCCACGAGTGCTTTCCTCTGAGATTGCTTTCCATCTCTTCTCTCTCTACATCTCTTATAGACCTGATTTTTTTCCATGTTCTATTATAATTAGATCCTTGAGGGTCGGGATGGGTGGTCTGGCTTTCTATCTCCAGTGCCCGGAACATAGTAAATGCCTAATAAAGATTTATTGGCTTTGATCCTCCGTTTAAAACGTGCACCCTCTCCCCCTCCTCTTCCCCCCAGTAATCTTGGTTGTATAGAAAAACACAAAATGTTTAGGTTTAGGATTTTTAAATTTAATTTTTAAAATTTAATTGGAATATTTTTAGTTTGACAAACTGTGGTCCCCATGAAGATATTGGCTCTTATAAAGTATCACATAAGATTAGGAAGTCTAATTTAATCTAGTCTAATCTAGGAGATTCTGAAACATGTTGAAATTCATATTTGCAAAGAATTAGTCAATTATTTTTTTCTTTACAGGAAATGCATAATTTTGAGGAAGAACTAACCTGCTCCATTTGTTATAGTATATTTGAAGATCCTCGAGTATTGCCGTGCTCCCATACATTTTGTAGAAATTGTCTGGAGAATATTTTTCAGGCATCTGGTAACTTTTATGCATGGAGAGCCATCAGATTTTCTCTGAAGTGTCCCAACTGCAGAAGCACCGTCGAAATCCCTCCCCCTGGTATTGAGTCTTTGCCTATCAACTTTGCCCTGAAAGCTATCATTGAGAAATACCAGCAGGGGGATCACTCTGATGTCCTCACCTGCCCCGAACACTCGAGCCAGCCCCTCAACGTGTACTGCCTGTTGGACCGCCAGCTGGTGTGCGGCCACTGCCTCACCATAGGCCAGCATCACGGCCACCCCATTGACGACCTTCTCAGTGCCTACATCAAGGAAAAGGAGATGGCTCCAAAGCTTCTCGAGGAGTTGACTGACAATCACTGGATAGAGGTTTGCCTGCTGATCGAAACGTTGGAGGAACACAAATGTCATTTTGAGGAAATCGTCCAGAGTGAACAAGAAACCGTCCTCCATTATTTTAAGAAGCTTAATGAGGTATTGGATGGGAAAAAAGATGCTCTTCTGTCCGCTTTGCGCAATGTTAAGACTGCTATTGATGAAGAATACTCCCCACAAATTGAAAAACTGAAAGAAATCAGAGAGCAGCAGCTTGAATTGATGTCACTGACCACATCTTTGGGAGAGGAGGAATCGCACCTTAAATTCCTGGAAAAAGTCCATAATGTTCGTCAGCGGGTGCAGGACTTGAAACAAAGAAAACTCCCTCACATTAAACATCTTGAAATTTATCCGCTCATTGGCCAGATTTTAAGGGAAGAATGGTCAAGGATTGAAATTGGTCAAATAAGAAAACTTGAGGTTCCAGAAATAAAGCTTTCTCCGCAAAGGATGCAGTATACCCCCTTTTGTGCCCCCTTTGCCCTCCTTTATGCCCCCCCTCCCCTTAAGAAAAAGAAAACAGGGTTTTGGAAGATTTTAAGCATTTTTATATTGACATTTTTTTCAGCGCTGTTGATAATATTTTTTAATGACCATCTGCTGCCCATTTTTAACAATTTTAATGATATAAGTTCAGTCTATTTTTCAGAAGCTTTTCGATTTCTGTATCATCTTTTATCTAGCCACATGTATACAGCTAAAGAGACGATGTGCCACAATTATGATGTGCTGAAGCAATTAATATGGGATGCCATTTCTGAAAATTCAGATGCAAAATAATTATGTTTACCTCTCTAGCCAGTTCTTAATTAGCTGTGTGAAGTGGGGAGCGGGGACAGGCCAGCCTTTTGCCAGCACTATCAAAGATGGCAAAATGTCATCAAAGCTCGACGTGTCATGTTTTGGTGGAGGCGAAGAAATTCTCCTATTACTCGGAGTCAGTTTTCTAATTATTTTGAATCAAGATTATTCAAAATTTACTCATCTATTTTGGCTAATAAAGATTGACTTTTATAACATGGTCAACTTTGAATATGTGTCCATTGAGATTGTTTCCCCTCAACAGAATCGTATCTGCTGGTCACCTTTTAAAATTTTTTGCCTGTATCTGCCCATTGTCCCAATACACGATCCCTTGCGTTGGCCATCCTTTCCTTCATGTAGCCTTGACCCTGTAGTTGCAGCTCCAAGCTGTCCCTGCCCCCTCCTCTGGGGGCAGCCCAGCCTTATCTTCTGCCCAGGATCCCAGGTCTAGTGCTGGAGGGGACCTCGAAGATTCGAATCCAACTCCCTTTTTTGAAAGATGAGGTGAGGCCCAGGGAAGTTAGGACTTGTCCTGTCACATTGGTGTACCAACTGCTGTTCCCGCTGTACTCTAACCCCATCAGGACTTCCTTAAGAATTGTTTCATTTTTCCTTTTCACATTCCCCACAGCTGTTGATCTTTTTCCAATCTCGGCAGTCTTTTTGAAAAAATGGGAGCAGTTCATTAGTCTTTATTCTTCTGTACCTCAGACACCTTTATCACCCTCCCATCTTTGCTTTGGTACCTGAGGAAGTTTTTTTTAATAGAACAATTCTAAAAAAAAATAGATGCCTCAGTTTGCCTGCTGAGTCTTGTCACCTCTGCAGGACGCGGGCAGCGGGCTCATCGTGGGTAATCTGGAATATCTTAAGTCTTCACAGTCCTTGCTGTATAAATTCTTCTCCATTCATTCTATGTCAGTTCATATGAATAGTCCCATGATTCCCTGAAACCATCCCTTTCCTCTTTTCTTAGAATAATGTATTCCAGTGAATTCACATACCAGAATTTCTCTGTTCTCCAATTGACTTGGCACCTGCTTAGTTCTTTGCCACAACAAAGAGCTACTGTTTTGTGCATGGGTCCTTTAACTCTTAACTCTCAAACTGTATTCCAGACTTTGTACTGAGCTCTTGGCACAGTGCTCAGGATATAGAATGCACTTAACAAGGGCCTATTAACTCATTGAATGACTTGGAGAGCTCCAAATACGGTTAACTTTCAGGGCATAGTTCCAGTGGCTTTCCAGAGAAATTCTAGCTCCATCAGTGTGCCCGTTTTCCCTCAGCCATTTCAACATCTGTCAGCTTTGCTAGTGTGATGGAGGTTGCTTCATAGACCCTTTTTTCATGTGGCTATTACTATCTTGGCTATCTTCCTTAGAAAATTACACGTTCAGGGTCAGATGCTGTTGTGCTGTAAGAGGATCCAAGGGTGGTTTCAGAGAAACACTTGGGAAGACTTGCGTGACCTGATGCAAAGTGAACAGAGCCAGGAGAACATTTTACACGGCACTAGCAATATGACAGTGATGATTAATTGTGAATGACTTAGGAACTTGGATCAACACGATAACCAGCCACAATTCCAGAGGACATGGGATGAAAGATCCCATATTAGCCCCTTTTTCTGTTGGAGATGTGATAGATTCAAAGTGTAGCTCTAGACCTTTCTCATTCTCCCCCCAGACATAGGCTATGCCAGAATTTGTTTTGTTTTACAAACATGTTTGTAAAAGTAGTTTGGTTTTTTTTTTTTTTTTTTTTTTTGCCTTTATTGGGGAAGAGGAGTTGGCTAGGAAGGAGAGAATTTGGATCAGAAAGTTTTTTTTGGTTTTTTTTTTTAAGAAAAAATTTCCTGTCCATTGATACATATCAAGTGAGAAGTGGCTTCTTTTTTTGTACATTTGAATCAGTTCTATGTAAATCTTGGAAATGGGAATCTTACAGACTTGTTTCAAAGATTTTTTTCCCCATCTGTTTCCTCTCATTGTAGTTGCATTGTTTTCGTCTGTGCATAAACTTGTTTTAAATGATTAAAATTGTCCACTTTATCTGTCCTCTATCTTTTGTTCACTTATGAACTTTTCATCTAATCATAGATCTGAAAGGTAATTTTCCCTTTCCCTCTTACTTTGTCTTGCCACAGGACTTTAATAAGTTTGGAAGAAACTAAGGCTGATTGTAACTCGTTTAAATCCAATTCACTTGCAAGTCATTGGTCCTTTTTGAACAATTTGTCACCCTATATCTAGGTTACATTTTTTTTTTTTTGTCTGCTACTTAATTCCATTTAATTCATCACTTTTTCCAAAAATATCTCCACATCATGCTGCACAAGAAAAATCGGATTAAAAAGGTAAAAAACAAAACCAAAAGCAAACAACAAAAAAAGGTGAAAATACTATGCTGTGATATACATTCATTCTCCATAGTCCTCTTTCTGGATGCACATGGCTCTCTATCACAAGTCTATAGGAATTGCCTTGAATCACTTCATTTTTGAAAAGAACCAGGTGCATCACAGTTGATCACAATGATCTGGTTCCACTCACTTCACATGGCATCAGTTTCCATAAATCTCAGGTTTTTCTGAAATTCTGCTGGTCTTTTCTTAAAGAACAATAATATTCCATAGCATTCATATGCGTAACTTATTCAGCCATTCTATAATTGATGGGCATCCACTCGGTTTCCAGTTTCTTGCCACTACAAAGAGGACTGCCATAAACATTTTTGCACATGAGGGTCCCTTTCCCTCCTTTATGATCTCTTTGGGATATAAGCCTGGTAGAAACACCGCTGGATCAAAGGGTATGCCCAGTTTGATAACCCTTTGGGCATAGGTTCATATTTCTCTCCAGAATGGCTGTATCAGTTCACAACTATCAATAATGCATTAGTATCCCAATTTTCCCATCATCCCCTCTAACATTTATTATTATTTTTTCCTGTCTTTTTAAAGTCCATGTATTCTTTTGGAGCTTATGGTGATATAAAATGTGAGATGCTGGTTTATATGTAATTTCTGTCAAGTTTTCAGTTTTCCAAGCAGTTTTTGTTGAATAGGGAGTTCTTACCCTAGTAGCACAGGTCTTTTTTAGTACTAGGATCCCTTCTTTCCTGCTTTTTAAATTAAAAAAAAAAAAAAAAATTCCCTTGAGATTCTTGATCATTGCTTCCAATTTCATTAATTTTTTTTTTTTCTAGTGCTATGAAGTGGTCCTTTTGGTGGTTTGAAAAATGAAGCATGGGTAGTATTTCAATTTTATTGTGACTGAACCGACCTATGAGCAGTTAATATTTCTCTGTTTTAAGTTTTCATTTCTGAAGAGTATTTTGTAATTATATTCATATAGTTGCTATTCTTGGCAGATAGACTCAGAGGTGTTTTATACATTCTGTAATCACTGTTAGTGGAATTCCTTCCTACTTTCCCTAGGCCAAGGAATCTTCTTGCCAAGGTTAATCGGTTTTCTTTTGCCCTTGATCAGGGTATCATCATTTTGCCTCTTCCATCTGACATCTCGGCTTTAATCTTTCCCCTGCCTACCAGGTGTCCTAATAAGCACTGTGCTAAGCCCTGGAGTTATGAATAGGAAAAACCAGTTTTCAATCTAATGGAAGCAGACGTCACCCAAAAGGAAGCTGAAAAGGTGTCCTAATAAGCACTGTGCTAAGCCCTGGGTGCCTACCTGGCAGGGTGGCCTACCTGACATGAGGGCACGATGGAAAAATCGAAAGAAGGGGGGCAGGAGGGAGTGGTTGGCCTGGGTGCCTTCAGTGGAGGTTTTGGGGGAGCTCGGGGCTCTAGACTCAGTAGTGAAGGTGATTCTCTTGCAGGAAGATGAGGTTCTTGGGAATGTGATGAAAAACTCCAGCAGGGTCTTGTTGATGGGAGTCCTGGTCAGGATGTAACTGAATGTGATCACTGAGTTTTCATTATCAAGTTGCTGATCAGCTGAGAAGCATCTGGGATGATATAGTCCTGCACTGGTATCACTCCCAGATAGAATGGCTCCCTGCAGCTTAGCATGTTGACTTGGAACCACCAAATATATTTGTGTTTTTATTGATTTTGGTGAACATTTCCCAATGACATTTGAATTTGGTTCCTGCACAGGGGTGCTTTGTCAGCCCCTACAATCCCTCGGTAGGGGTTTGTGGCTCTTGTTCTGTGCTTTTGTTGCAAGCCCCCTCTGTAGGATCATCAGGAGCAGAGGGGGCTAGCTCGGGGGATGCCCTGCCTCATGTCACAGGGACTGGGAACTTCAGGATGAGGATGCCCCCTGGACGTTGGCAGCACCTTCCATCAGGCCGTGTAGGAGAGCTGCTCAGAGCGGGCCAGATGGTGAGGAGCTGGGACCCAGCTTGAGGCTCTGAGGTCACGCCAAATAAACTAAGATGGTCTCCACATGGCTAAAACCCTCCACCCCTGGGTAATGCAGCCAAGGCTCTGTTGGGGGAAACCTCGGTTTGAACCCCAGAACCGCCACATCCTTGGTGCAGTCTGGGACAGGCTCAAAGAAGCTTGGAGAAGAGAAGCCTGTCATCTTTCCTAATCTGCCAGTCCACGCCAGGGCTGACATTTCTTTTGGGGGGACAGGACGACAATGGGGGTAGTCAGTGATCACTAAGTGGTTCTAAGCTGGCTGCCTGCCCCTTTGGGAAGGTTCCCATCATTTCAAACACCAGTCACAGGATCCCAATTTCTCCCTAGAGGACGTGTGGTCCACCGAGGAGAGCTTGGTGACAGTTTTATTATGGAATGACTGGGGGATGGACTCGAAGTTAAAAAGGGTCCTTGCAGTGTAAAATGTCCTGGGACCAATGGCAGTGGGGGGAGAGGGCTAAATGGTCTCTGAGATCCCCCCCAGCTCTCTCTGCCCCTCCAGATGGAGCTGACCAGTCCTGCAGCCACAAAGAGCTGGGGTGAGCTAGCAGGCTGAGGAGATCCCTTCTGGTTTTCCTTTTCTCCCTGGGTGGGCATCTCAATGGGGCCATTCTTCCCTCAGCCCTGAGGCTCCCTGCTGGTCAGGTCTGCTTCTCTCTTATGGAGGAGATGACTCCTCACCCCATCCGTTCTTTCCCCATTCCACTCCAGCAGGTTGGATCTGGGGCACCAGAGAGGACCAATCTGCTGTGGGTTGTTAAGGGGTCCTTTCTTAAAACGGGCAGTCCTGCTGCTATCAGAGAAGCGTGACAAAATGCAAACAAAAATCGGACATATAAAAACAGTTTATGAAAATATATTTACAAAAGTGGAAGAGCATAAAAATAGATCAATAATACACCTTGTTGATTGCCGCTTCCCCAACTGGTCACAACAGACTGAGGATCAGCAAAGTCCTTTGGAGGCAATTAATGTCATTCTGGATAACTACAGCAGAGAATGATAGCAAAGTCTGAAGCTCACTGGGACAAACTGGGAAGGGCCTCACTAACCAGATCATTTTAGCCTTAAGTGAGCCTTTTGTTCTTAAGTAGCTCTTTTTTTTAAGAGTGGATTTTTGATTACAATCCTATTCTAGGTGGAGGTCTTTAGAAATCCACCTTATGTATCCAATCAGAAAGCTAAATTATGATGTCAATCCCCTGAGGTTATATTTCCCCTTCCCCTGCTAACCTCCTTTTGGGGTTAATGTGCTAAATTTCCCTATGGATTTAGCCCACCAGCCAGTGGTGTACTTCCACTTCTTGATGTGGCTTCTTCTGATTAACTGAGTTTACCTGAGAACTTGTCTTTCCCCTTGTTAACTGTTAAAACCCCTTTCCTTGCTAACTTCTGTGAGTTAACACATATAACAGATGGTGCTACTCTCTAATTTGTGATGCATGCCTATGACATAATTTCTTCCTGTCATGAACTGAATCTCTATTATGCTATTTTAACATTATATTCTTTTTACAATCTATTGCTTTCCCAAATCTGTTTTCATTTACAACTCACGGGGCCTGTTATACTTCTTCATGATGACTTTGGGACTTATCACCACACTTTTTGTGATGTTTTGGGTCTTGTGAATTCCAATGAGTCGATAGACTCATACATATTATTTCTAAGTGAAATGACCATAAACTGGGCGTTTTTCATTTATTCCTAAAGAAAAAGAAAACAAGAAATAACAGTATTTGACACTTACATCAGTGACGTTTAACAGATATTTACATAAGCTAAAATGCTTTAATAGGAGTTAGTTATAATAAATAACCCAAGTATCTACCTGTCTTTGCTTCTACTCCATGAGCACAGATGACATTCCAAAAACATTTGTTAATCTTTAGACCAGCCTGAAAACCAAAAGGAAACGGGATGCTTTTCGTCAGTTCACTGTTACAATTTACCTTCCTCTGGATGAAACATGTGAGCACGTTGCAGAAATTTTGTTACTGAAGCATACAACATCTCATTAAATAGAAGAGTTATTTCCTACTTCAAAGATATTCTCCCTTACACCCATGGCTTTGAACTTCCTCCCTCCCTCTTTCCCTTGAGATCGGTGTCTACATTCTCTTTCAGGTTTATTTTCTCAGTTTCTATTAATAGTTAACCGATTGTGTGTTTAGCTGGCTCACCCAAAATAGGGCTTCATTATTTTTTAGTGAAGAAAAACTGCATATGTAAACACTAAATTTTTTTTTTTTTTAATATTTTTCTCCACCTCGACCCCTATTCCCAGCAAGAATGCTAAATTGGAGTCAAGTGCATAACTCTAGATTAGGATTTACCACCTTGGGGGGTGGAGAAGTAAAAAATAAATGGCTATTTCTAATTAAATTTTTAAGAGATTGCCACTGACTTGTCCTTGGGTATCATGTTAGAATGAGTACATTACACCCAGTGCAGAAGGAAACTGGGGACTGAAGGTCTTTTCGATTTGTTGAAAGTAGATTTAAGTTGAGGGAAACTTACTACCATGTGGGTTTTCCTTAAACTACAGAAAGAACAGTTGTGACTCCAACATGAATTTGCCTGAAAAAATGACCTAGGTAGGCCAGTGTTTTTTGACTCCTTAACCTGCTCTTCCTGCCATCTTCCTCATTTGGGGGGAGTAGAAGAGGGGTCCTTTTGGGGAAGATGAGAGGGGCAAGAGACAGAAGAGACAACCTACTTTAAGTGTCTGGCTCGGCTTATGAATGAAAACTCTAGACCTAGTGTTAGGACAGGTAAGTTGGTAGACAACAGAAGCTATGGTGCTATTAAGTGTCAAAAGCACCTAGGAATGGAAGAACTTTCCTTAAGCTACTGGAAAAGCAAACTCTAGTGCGGTTTTTTTTTTCAGAGGAATAGTTCACACACTGATAAAAGCTTTTAAATATAGCCTTCTGTGGAACACAGTGCTGGTATCCCATCCTACAGATAAAGAAACTGAGGCTTAGAGAAGTGGTCCCGTTAAGTCTATAAGGAAACTGGGATTTGAATCGAGCTCTCAAGAAGCTGCCTAGTAAGTAAGTGGTGCTGGCCTTGGAGTCAGGAAAACCAGGGTTCAGATCCTTGTCACTTATTGGTTGTATTTGTGAGCCACGTCCTGGCTTGTCTTGTTTGCCTGTAAAAAGGGCTAACTTGTGCCCAAAAAATCTCCGGACTGAGCTAATGGGTAACTTCCATTAGGGACTCTGGCCAACCTCAGAGCACGAAGTACCAGTTATCAGCCAGTCTGGTGCCAAAGTCAGGGGTGAGATAAAATGATTTTGGGTAATCTGTTAACTGTAAAGTAGCAACTAAAAATGCTTCACGTGAGAAATGTAGAGACTGGACAGGTGATAGGGAAACCAGGAAACATTGGTTGGGGAGAAGAATTTGGGGAAAGTGGGTTTGGTTTTTGTTTTGAAAAGACAAAAAAGGGCGGGGGAGCCCAGGAAGCAAAGGTGAATAATGCAAGAGATGAAGAAGTCAGGATGGCAGACTCTAAATTCCACTAGTCAGAAGGGGCAGGATCCCCAGGCAAATGATTTGGAGTTACAAAAGCTGGGGGGCTTGCTGAACACCCTCCAATAAGGTGGGAACAGAGACTTGATGAGATCCATTTTTCTTTCTGTTCCAAGACTAGGGAAGACAGCTGGTGTAATCTGAAAGGGGGGAAGAGCTGGGGAATAAACTAAGTAGGGACTACAAACCATGGTGGGACCCAAGCAGTGTTCTCTGAGGGAAGGGGGTCAGACAGAGGGCTTCTGTGGCAGCCTGGGCTGTGATCCCTCAAGCAAACTAGGAGACCTCATTCTGACATGGTGATTCCAATCGCAACTTGTGGCTCTGTAACATTGTGTAGAGTTTAAATCCTATACTCAAGTTTCTGTTAATGAATAAAAGATTCAGGAGACCCTTACTGACATCCGAAGAAGTGGTTTGAAGAATTCTGGGAATGAACAGGAATTCACCCCATACTTGGATAATCCTGGCGAAGAAAAGCCCAAGATTTGTCTGTGCATCTCCAACTTCATTAATGGTACTTGGCTAGAAGCGTGAAACTTTATTACTCGACTGTAAGGCATTCATCTGTAACACTGAGCTATCTCCGCAGTGTGTTTACAATGAGCAAAAAATACCAAGAAATAACACACACATTACCAGTGGAGTCACATTTCAAGAACTTTATTGTTCTTAGAGAAAAATAGATCCCTCACATTTTAAGTTTTTCAGTGAAATTCTCAGATCATTGCTTCTATAGCTCTCAGGTTAGTCCAGTGTCTAGGAATGACTGGTAGCTGAGGATCACACATGATAACCACGGCTTGCTAAGGGTAGAAACCAATTGGGCTTTCCAGGAATTTTCCTGATTGATGTGGGTAGAAATTAGTTGAGAGCAGATTAAAAGAAAATGTTAAAAAAAAAAAAAAATCAAGTTTGGCTGCCCAGGCTTCAAATATACCCATTGTTGTGGCCGTGGCCAAATTCTCTACCACAAGACAGCCCACAGTTCCACTCTGCAGCTGAGCAAGGGAAGCATCAAGGGGCCCAAACCATGACCATTCAGAATGAATATTGCTTTTATCTGTATGGGATGCTAGTAGGATCTTGGCCCTCCCAGCATGCAAGATTGTTTTCCATCATCAAAAGGGGGATTCTAAGTCACAACACTAAAGAAAAGGGAATTGTGGTCCGAGGAATCAATTGTTTTTGGTGCCCCTCCAAAAATGAAGAATGAGCATCACTTATATTAATGTATCAAAAATAAAATCCATTTCTGCTCAGTTGAGGTTAGCCCGAAGCCTTTCATATTTTAAGGGACAAGATGTATTAGAGGAGATTCTTATTAATCCATCTGGGATAGCATGATCCCATTCTGCCATTAATTAGCATGATTTTAGGCAAGGCACTACACCTAACACTTTATTCCTTCTTGCTATTTCAGATTCTGTCTTTATCCTTTTTAAGTATTATCGGGATTTCTGGAACTCCCATGTCCCCTTTCCCAATTCTCTCTCTCTCCATTCAGTGAACTCTGAAAACAAGGTATCACTGGTGATGACTGTGCTAGGTAAGGGCCTGCGTTTCTCACAGTCCAGACATCTTCTTACTCAGTCATATCCTCAATATTGTTTTCAGCAAAAGGATCTTGTCCTATTCTAGCTTTTAATTATGTTGCTAGAGTCATTGTGTATATTGTTCTGCTTAATTCAGAATATCAAGCCAATTAAATGACTGAGTTCAAGAAGAAAGAGAAATCTGGGTCTGCCCATGGGGATGATCCTCAGAAATTGTGTCACTCGGTGAGTCACAAGCTTTATGTTTGGTAGTGTCAAAGTCCATACCAAAGCTCCTGCTGGAGTGATTCCTCTGTAAGGGATTGCTCAGTCTGCTCTGTCTGCATCAAACGCCTTGCTCATGCTTCATGGTCACTTTCAGGCTTGCCAAGAAACTCCAAGTCAAGTTTTTAATCTTTTATGTTACTAGTAATTGTCACTCAGCTCATCAAGCTCAAAAAGTGTGTCCCCCAGATGCTGTCAACATGCGGTCACTGTTGATTCGGGGCATCTTTTGATGTTCTTTGATTTTTGTTCCTTGGTTTTGTATGGATTTGTGTCTGTCCCTTTCTAGAATCATCAGGTCTTTCTGGAGACGTCACCTCTTTGAGTTCTGTTGAAACTGCGTTGCTTCTAATATTCACTGGGTTGATAGTGGATACTCAAAACATCAGTTGTCAGATCAGCTTTTGGGGACTCCTGGCTTGAGAGGTCTTAGGAATATATAAAGTGAAATGATAGCCAGGGGCAAACTCATTTACTCAATATTGGAGTAGGATGAAAAGAGTTTATAAGAAACAAGCCTGGAGAGAGCTTGATGTGAGACCACAGCTCTGCCTTATCATCCCAAGAGTATCTATACATAAAACTAGAAAAAGGACGAGAAATCAACATGAAATGGAACAGTTTTGCCACAAGTTCTATGGTGATATCTTCTTATAGCCAATAAGTGATTGATCGGAAACTCTCTTAATGAAGTCAGTCTTCAGGAATTCCAGGAAGATGGTATACCTTCTTAATATCACCTTTAAATCTAGGTAGAAATACACCCAAATTATAATGAGGACTAATATTTTCATAGTACTTGAGAGCCTTTAGAAGCTGTTACATAGATTCTCTTTATATCTTGCAATAATCCTCTGAGGTAGGTGATATTTTTCCCCTTTTGGAGATGGAGAAAGACATTTTCAGAATCCAGAGTCATACAGTTAATAAAAGTTTTTGGTGGGATTCAAATACGGGTCTACATGGTCTGTTTAGCATGCTAGTCACTATGTACTAGATGATTTTGCCAAATTACTTTCTCCCTTCCTCTCTCCCTTCCTGTTATTCTGGGCAAATCATTTTCTTCATTTGTAAAGTAATCTGGAGAAGGAACTAGCAAATACTTCCAATATCTTTGCCAAGAAAACCCCAAATGGGGTCATGAAAAGTTGGACATGACTGAATATTAAACTTAGCATCAAGATTAGACTTGAAGAAATGGACTGTTTTCCGAAAGTATACTTAACTATCCAATGTATTAAAATTATAGTTTCATGATGAAGAAGTAAAAAATATGTGTCAAAATTTGGCAAACTCAGTGCCAAGTCATATACAATAAATAATTGATACCAAATGAGGACATATTGGATAGGAAAGTTTTATTTTTTAAAGATGTAAAAAGTTGTAGAGTTTATTATTTAAGTCCCAGGTAATTTACACATCAGCATAATTCTATATTTCTTTTTGTCTCCTGATGTCATTATATTTACAACGCTCATTTCTAAACTTCTGAGTTTCATCATCTTGTTCCAAGATTCTTTATTTTCTGTTAATATATTTTTTTGGTAACTCCAACTCTTCCTTTTATTTTTTTTAGACACAATTTTATGGTATCTTAAGGAATTTTTGGCTTTTCTTTTTGAAGATTGATATATTTAAAAAGGAATACAAAATGTTTCAGCATTTCTTCCATATTATGTTTTCATTGTGTTATAGCAGTTACCAATTAGTTAATTATTTTTGATTCATTATTTTGAGGATTTTTAAGTGTTTTCCTACTCTAGGGTTACTTCTATTCCTATGGTTGATATTGAGGTGAAAGTACACCATCTTCCTAGATTCAGTAAGAATTTTCAATCAACCAATAAATTATTGGCTATGAGAACATAGTCAAAGAACTGTTCCTTTTCATGTTGATTTGTTGTCCTCTTTTCAGTTTTATCTGCAGATACTCTTGGGATGATAAAGGAGATCTAGGATCTTACAGCAAGTGCTCCAATCTTGTTTCTCCATCACTTGCTGTTTGCCATTTTGTTAGAATGATTCTCGTAAACTCCTTTCATCCTGCTCTGTAATAGTTTGGAAAGAAGCTTGTTCTAAGTCACTCTTGCCTTTGGCTCCCATTTCTCTTTGGCCGTAAGGGAGATTAGATGTTGTTTGGCTGGGCAGCTCTGGCTAGCACTTTGTGCCAATCATTCTGTACTAGTGAAAATTCTCTAAGATGGTGTGAAATTCGGTTGTCATGCATTTGGCATTTGGTGGCCAGAAGTGCTTGTGTAGACAAGTTTGATTGGATTTTCTGTGTCCCAGTTATTGGGAAATGAGTCAAGACTGGGCAGCCCTCGAGTAAAACAGGGATTTGGAGATGGAATTCCACTTTTGTTGATGGTAGGAGGCAATTTTAGCAGCTTGGTGTAGTGGAGTTCGAGGTGGGTGGGACTAGTGAGATGGATGCTAGCTAGGGCTGGATGTCATTCCAGAAGAGTATTGAACATGGAACTCTTATTTATTACACACCAAATGTTTGCAGTCTGGGGAATGATTCCTTTTTGAGATTAAGGATAAAAGCCATTTTCCTGGTCACTCAGAAGAAGTTAATAGGCCAGCCCCAGACTTGGAGGGCAAGTGTGAGTTTAATCTAAGCCGTCTTGGTCTCTCTTCCCGTTATATACTTATTATGCAAAAGACAATCAAAGATAATGAACAACCATGTTTCTCAAAGCAAGCAAGCCAGTAATCAAAGACAACAGCTAGGATGGTTTAAGCAATGGAAGACACATAAAGATAAAGGAGGCTTTCTGGTCTCAGCTCACTCAGGAAGGGAAGGATGTCATCTGGATGCTCCAATCTTAGTGCTCTTTGGGGGTTTAGGTACTGGGAATGGCCAACGTGTTAGGGTGCCCACTGTCCCCCATATGCCTGTGGTTTTTTTTCCTTATTCTCTGACTCTTCTCCAGGTCTTTTTCCCAGACACACACTGTGTCACCGGGCTCAGAAGTCTCTCAGCTGACCAGGAGTCACATTTCCCTGTAGGTAAACAGCCGTGCAGGTGTCATGGAGCTGAGCTTGGAGACAGCACCACGCGCCGTCATCGCACCTTTTGGTTTTTACCCTAACAACATGAAGATCTGATGCACACAAATATTTTATTCTGAAATGATAGTCATGCTGCGAACCACTTTTACTCATCTATTGACAAGAAGTTCTCAGTCCAGGTAGAGATGAGGAGGGTTTGGTGACTCTGAGTACAGAGGAAGGGGATGGAAGGAAGATGTCTGGAGAGGGAGACATGACTTGGCAATGGATCCTAGGACCTACATTGCAATGGATCCATTGTGGGAGTGCACGAGTGGAGATAAGCATGGCACTGGCCCAGCCCCACTGTGAGTCTGGGGTCTCGAAGGGTGGTGATGTTTGAAAAAAATGGGGCAAACAGAAGAGCAGTGGGCTCAGGGTCCAAGAGAATGTTTTTTGTTTGGGACATATTGAACTTAAGATGTCCAGTTTGAATTGTACAAAAGCAAACGGATGATGGTGGAACTGAAGGCTGACGGAGTAGCTGTGGGGCAGGCCACATGGCAGAGGAGACCCTGTAGGACCCTGGTCAAGGATTGGCGGTAATGTGGGAAGTGCTGAACTTAGGGTGGGAAAACCCCAATTCTGATCCCACCTCCGTCTCTTGGTAGCCATGTAACTCTTGCAAGTCCTTGAACTTCACCTTGCCTCAGTTTCCGAATCTTGTAGGAGTGCACAAGTACCAGTCATTTGTTTTTTTTTTGTTTTTTTTGTTTTTTTTTTTTAATAGCCTTTAATTTACAGGATATATACATGGGTAACTTTACAGCATTAACAATTGCCAAACCTCTTGTTCCAATTTTTCACCTCGTACCCCCCCCCCACCCCCTCCCCTAAATGGCAGGATGACCAGTAGATGTTAAATATATTAAAATATAACTTAGATACACAATAAGTATACATGACCAAAACATTATTTTGCTGAAGTACCAGTCATTTGAATATGCTACAGTACTCTTGCCACCATAGGGATTCACTTTCCCTCCCTTTTCTCTCTCTTCTTCCTGCACAGAGAGTTAAGGCTGATTTTTATGCTCTGGGCCCCAGAATGGGCCATAAGCCGGGCTACAAGATCACAGCCTCTATACCTTCCTGATGTTCATTTAAAAAATTGGAATAGATCGAAATCTCATTTGTGAGACCTCTGGAGATAATTCAAAATGCTCTGATGTCATGGAACCAGATGGACAACAGCTGTAACTGTATCGTTGCTTTGGTCTAGTTCTCTGGAGAATGGCTTGTGACCCCCAGGGTGTTAGCTTTAGGGAACACAGTGCCTAAATATCTCTTATGTAGGTAGTAAAAACCACCATTTGGAGAGTCAGAAATGCCGTTGGGCGTCTCAAGTGCATGAGACTTTAACACACTCTTGTCCCTTCTGGAGAATGTCATCCAGGTGTTGGCAACAAGCCTTGCCCCCATCTGGAAGCAATTGTTCTCGATTGCACAGCTGGATCCAGCGGTCTGTTTGCAAGGGAATTGAGCATTGGCTGATGTGAGTTTATAATGTAAGTTTATAACTACCATTAGGAACCCAAACTGATGTCTAAGTGATGTGGTGCAGCTCCCAGGGAGGATACAGCAGTGACTCTCCAAGGCCACCTGGCTCGGGAGCGATGTGGCTGGAAATGATGTATTTCTTCCCTCAGGCTGTCCCGCTGACCAGCATGTTGAACCCACAAATATTTCCGGCTGTCAGATAACAGCCTGTTAGTCAGTGATAACTGAGGTTCTGAAGCTAATGAGCAACAATAATGAGGTGGTTAAAGTTGATGCAGGTGCAGAACAAAATTGGGTGCCTGCCACTTGAATAGTGATAGTTCAAGCCTAAAAATGGCCCTTGGGAAGGTTCCCTCCCTCCAGCTCTGTCCAGAGAATTATGGGTACAGCATCTGCTCACAAAGTCAGCCAGACCATTCCTCAACTCCATCTCTAAATGATATGATTAGCATATCAGTGACATAAAGCACCTGGTCTCTAATTTTTCCCTATAAATTTATTTTCTTGCTCCTGGTTCTTTACTAACTTCTTTTGGAACTTAGCCCACTTTACCTGGCATTACAATTATAATAAACTTTGGCCCTTGACTTGGAGATGGATCTGAGCTTGCAAATTCTTTTGAGATACTTCACGGGGCCAGTCTGGTATCCCAACAATTTTGAGGCCCCCTGTGAACCCCAACATTTAGTGGCCCCTCATAGGGAGAGTCTGGTCTCCCCTAGCTTCACCCCCTCCTTTTCAAGGCATGCTCCCCCATTCTCTGTCTTCTAGCTGGAACACCCCAAGCACCTAGGAAGGCTAGTTGGGTCATCAGGGAGCTCCACGCTCAGCAAACCCTTCCCACCTTTTCTCCCTTCTTGGGACACTGGTGGCAGCGGGGCGCTGTAGGAATAGTCATTGTATGGCAAAGGTGGGACAGGCTGCATCTCTGTGCAGGTCTGTGCTGGAGCTCGATTCTATTACTTGGAAACATTAAAAATGTGGCCGGCAAGAAAAACACTTAGATGCTGTAGTTAGAACACTGGAAAAGATTTATTAGCTCCTACCTTAAAAGGCAAAGGCCTGACCTTCTTTCCTGTGAACCCAGCTCTGGCCAAGTTGGAGGCTACAGAAATAAAGTTAGCTGCTTAAAATTATAGAACTGCTAAAAACCATCTTAGCAGATTCTCCAGGTTTTGAGAGTAACGACTAAGGAGTTTGGCGATTAGTCATTTTAAGATTTCAGGGAAAATGCCTGAGAAATTGGGAATAAATCCAGGAATTTACCTCATTCTGAAACATCTTAGTGTTTTGCATTATCATTCTGTAAAAATTGTTTGAGGAAATAAGTAAGGATTAAATCTTATAAAAAGTTTAAAGAAATTTTAAGAACAAGTGACCAGATTAACAGTTTCGTTGGGCAATGAAGAAAAATTAGTTGGCAGAAAGCCCATAAATGAAGAGAATGAAAAATATAGATAAATGGCAGTTTTTTTCTAATGCTTCTTCACTCTGGTCTTGTCCGAAGTCCCCTTCTGCTCCACTGGAAAAGGAAAATATGGTTCGCTTTACATAAAAGCTAAGGTTGATGTTGAAAAGGGAAAGTAGTCCACAAGGTTATATGAAGGGACTCTTTCCACCCCTCTCCCCATATTGCCATTCCCCAGAGTCCTGAGCACATCTCAGTTGCAGGGACTGCTGATGCTTGTTGTTGCAGCCCCAGTCCCTTTGTTAGCTACTCTGATCTCAGATCAGATTAAGAAAATAAAATGCTGAAGAACTGTAGGGAAAGCCCAATTCTGCCCTACCTGTAGAAGTGGGGGAAGCAGCAACATCAGTGAGGACCTCACAAACCTTGGGGTGGGGGTCAGGCTCCAGGGTCAGCACCCCAGGAGATCCTGGCACCAGCTACCCACCCTTCAGTAGGTCCTGTCCAGCAACTGCCTGGGGAGAATCCGGGTGCCCCTGGCAGGGCTAGCATGGCCGGGTGAGGTAGGAGAACCATTCAGCTTCTGCCTTTGGCAAGCCAGCCATTCTCTGCTTCAGTTGCAGAAATGTATTATCTATGTAATTCATGGCAAGTTATTTTATCTCTGTTTGCCCAGTTGTGAAGATCACGGTTATAAAAGTGCAAGGAACAGAGCAAATGTTAGAGGAATGTTGTCGACTGGGACTATTACCTAAAGTCAAACAGAGCTAAAGATGCTTTATCCTGTCATGTATGTGCTCTCAGGCTGAAGCCTGAAGGACCTGTTGTGATGCTATTATAATCACGTCCCTGATTTTTCTTCTCACAGCAAATTTCTATAGTCAGAGCAAGTGATCAGTCGGAGCCATGAGCACAATACAAGTATGGAACATCTTGCTGTTTTCAATCTGAAAATAATGTCATTATATCCTAAGTAATTATGTAAATGAGTATTTGGCCTACTCATCTGCCTGTTACTATATATATATATATACATATATCTGTATGAAGATTCTTTTTAAAAATTTGTACTAAATGATAATTTTCTTTTTTTTAATTAAAGTTTTCTATATTCAAAACATATGGACGGATAATTTTTCAACCTTTGCATAGGTTTGCACTCCAAATTTTATCCTTCTTCCCCCACCTCCTCCCCTAGATGGCAAGCAATCCAATATGTTATACATGTTAACATGTTAAATCCAATATATGTAAAATATTTATATAAATTTACATATAAATATCTTGCTGCATAAGACAATCAGGTCAAAAAAGAAAGAAAATGAGTAAGAAAATAAAATGCAAGCGAACGGCGACAAAAAGAGTGAGAAAGTTGGGACCCACACTCAATTCCCACAGTCTTCTCTCTGAAGGTAGATGGCTTTAAGTTAGATTCTTCAACATTTCGAAATGATGGAAGAATACGTCGCTTCTAATACACCATCTATGGGACCTAACGTTGCTTACTGAAATTAAATCTGAAACATCTTCAGCATAGTTTAAAGAAGGGAATTTCAGTACAATCAGTTTTCTTGGAGGGATGTAACTTAGTGGGATATTGTTTTACCTCCATGAGAAGGTCAGATTTATCCAAGTTTGTGGAATAGAACATCTCGTGCCCTGCGGCACAGACATGTTTTCCCATGAATGCCTCATTTGAGAAGTACTGTTCCGGAACTGGGTATCTCCCAAGTCTTTTCCCCAGGAAGAGAAGCTTCTCCCTGCAAGGGTCTCCTCACTCATGTCTCTATTGTCCATGAGCTTTGTCTCTTCTGGGCTCCGAGCCGCAGCCTTGCGGCTACTTATGCAACCTGAGTCCCCTTTGTACCGATTCTGAGACCCCGCGGCCCCCGGAGCCGCTGCAGGCCCAGCCCCGCACCCCTCTCAGCCTGAAGCAGCTCCAGAAGAGGAGCCCTTCGGCGCTCTCCCAATAGTCTGGGATGACGAGGCGCGGCCTTGGGAAGCCGGGGCAGTAACCTCGGCGGCCACCTGCCAGCCCCGGGAGGGCCGCAGTTACAAACGAGCATTTCCTCCCTCAGACTGTGGCACCGGCTTATTCCCAGGCCAGGGTGCCGCGGCTGCCAGTCTCGTCGCCTGCTGGTCACCCACAGCAGCGCTTGGGGCTGCCGGGCGTCCCAGGGACGTTTCAGGGCCAAGCACCCACCTCCGGAAGGCTCCCTCCCCCCAGCTCTGCGCGGAGCCCCGTGGGTGCTGCCCCGTGCGCGAGGCCGGAACCGGACCCCCTCAGAGCCATCCCCCGGGAACGTAGGTGACACGAGCCACCTGGTCCCTCCAACTTTTCTCTATCAACCTATTTTCTTGCTCCTGATTCTGGGCTTCTTTTGAAACTCTGCCCCCTTTAATTGGCTTTGCCCCTGCGAGGGTTCCCTCCCCCCCCCAGTAAACGCTGACAGACTCGCGCTCCTCCTGACCGCAGCTCGGAGGCTACTCATGGGCCACGTGAAGCGCATCATTCCCAGTTCTAGCCTGGTGTCACCAACACGCGCGCACATTGTGGTGGGAATGGCTAAAACGGCTAAAGCACATATTAACGTACAATAGAACACAGGCTATTGTCTTGTGATTACAGAGTGAAACAATAACAACATCTCCCTAATGGTTATTTTCTATGCCCCAAGCACGGCCGGCTCCCCCGCGCGGCTGCCCCCGGCGCCGCACTCCCTTCCACAAATGGGCTTTAAGCTCCCGGCTACTTCCGTGGCGCCCTTAGCCCGCCTTAAAATAACACATATACAAGCGAGTCCCTCTTAGTAGCTCCTCCTCCCGCCGCCAGACCGAGCGCCGAAGGCCCCATCCCACACCCGCGCTACCTGCACGTGGGGGGCGGGGCGCCGCTGCTTCGCATGCCGTAGGCGCTTAAGCAATGCGCGCTCCGACCGCTGCGGTGGAGCCCTGCGCAGGGCCGGGCCGTGGGAAGGAGCGTAAGGCCCCAGCCAGGGGGCGGGCCGTGGGCTCAGGGGCAGCGCGGACGAGGCCGCGCACTAACCCGCGGGCGCACTTCCCAACCTCCCCCTCGCTCCTACAGGCCGAGGGCCGGAGTACTGGGTACCACAGCTACAGGCTGGGGCCGGAGGCGCTACCGCCTGGGGAAGGCGCGCCCGCCGCTCCGCCCGCCAGCACCTGGCGCCTGCGCAGTGCCATGACTCGCTCAGGCCTCGGCCCCGCCCCTCGGCCCGGACCCCGCCCCGCCCCTCCGGGTGGGCGGCTGCCGGGCAGTTGAAAGATACGGCGCCTGCGCAGTGGATCTCTGAAGGGGCTGGGCAGGGGCTCCGGGACTAGGGCGGGGGCGGGGGCGGGGGCGGGCTGGGCTCTGAGCTAGGGGAGGACGAGGCGGCTCCGGGGGCGGAGGGAACCGTTCATCGCCGGCCGAAGTGAGTCTGTGAGCCGGCCAGACGAGGGGGCGAGGGAGTATGGGGGGAGGCATGGGGGAGAGACAGGGAGAAGCCGGCACTGCTCCCCCATTTTCCCCATACCGCTAGTTCCCCCATTCCTGTTGCCCCCATACTCCCTGCCTCTATTTCCCCCAAACCTCTATTCCCCCGTACCTGAGTTTCTCTCATATCTCATTACTCTATTCCCCCCAATGCCTCTATTCCCGCATTGCCCTTTCCTCCCAAGCCTCTATTTCCTCCCATATTTTTGTTCCCTCCCCTGCCTCTGTTTTCCCCACAGCTCTATCCCCCCATCATGTTTCCCCCGTATTTCTGGTTCCCCATGTCTATTTCCCATTACTCTATCCCCCAATACCTCCATTTCTCCTATATCTCTATTCCCCCCAATGCCTCTGTTTCCCCATCATCTCAGTTTCCCCCATACCTCTATTTCTCCTCCATCCCTATTTCCCCCGTTGCCTTTATTTTTGCCCCTCTCCGTTTCCCCCATATCCCCCCCCCGCCTCCCTCCTGTGTCCGTGCCCTCTCTGCCCCTCCTCCCGCTGGGCCAGGTGGGGGTCCCTGGTACCCCGCGGGTTCGGGAGGCTTTTCCCACTGGGCCGAAGATGGTTGGGGGCCCGGGCGGTCGGAGGGAGCCCGAGCCCGAGCCCGTGCCCGGCCCCTAGCGGGCGCTTCCCAAATGTTTCCCGAGGGGCACGTCCCGCCCTGTGGCCCGGACCTCCCCCTCCGTCCCGCCGTCGGGGCCGGCGCCTGGCGGGGGAGGGGCCGCCTGGTCTGGGGTCCGGCGCTGGAAAGCGAGGGTGCTGATTGGTTTTCACTTTTGATTGGGACCCAGAAGCGGGAGAGGGGCGGGGCCCCGGAAGGCTCCAGCTGGGGGGTGGGTGGGGTGCGTTCTGGAACGCCCCCTGCCTCCCCTCCCCGAGTTCCCCCCCAGGGAGGGTGCTGATTGGTTTTCACTTTTGATTGGGACCCAGAAGCGGGAGAGGGGCGGGGCCTCGGAGCGCCTCGGGCTGGCGTCCGTGGGGTGGGGTGGGGGGCTCTGGGAGCTGCGCTTGGGACTGTCCGGAGCGGGACAGCTCGGATCTTTGTTGGCTTTAGGGGTGGTTTATAAAACCAAGCGGAAGGACTTTCCCCGAGCAGTTTGTGAGGCCGTTGGGCTGATTGCCCCACGGGGCGGGACCGGCCCCCGCCGGCCCCGGGCAGAGGAGGAGCCGCTTCTTCCCCTGCTGCTGCCGGCAGACGCCGCTCGGGGACGGCGGTGGGGCAAAGGGCGGCCGCCTCGGCCTGCGGGGGGCGGAAGGAGCGGGGCAGAGCCCCGGGTCCCGGGGGCCTCTCCTCCGCCCCAAATCTCCCCCGGCATCTCCCTGGGACTGTGGCCTGGAGGCTGAGAGAGAGTTACTGCTTTATAGATGGAAGGAATAAAGTACTAGCGTGTTAGTTAACGTTTACAGAGAAGCTTTCCTGGGAACAAGAGGGGGCAGCGAATGTTCTTGCTGAAGCCGCTATGCCCGTTACAATCTGTAGTTGCTTTTACTGGCTTGGGTTGGCTGCTGGGAGCCTGTTGTTAAATTTCCTGGGATTTTGCGAGCTCGTAGTTAAATACAACCATTCTTTGAAATTAAATGATGTGTCAAGTTACAGTGCAATAAATTGTATTAAGAACAAACTTAATAAACGCTCAAAACTCATCACTCCCTAATCTTATTGTTTCATTCTTATTCGTGCTCTGGAAGTCAGACTCGCCCGTATGCCAGAAATACTCCGGTATTAGATACTGAGGATACAGCACACCTTCCTAACTGTCCAGAGTGACTCTCAGTGGGCAGTAGTATTTACAGGACAGAAAGTGACAAATGAGGGCTTGATTGATCATTTCGTGGATTGTCTGGAAAAGGAGGAGAAGAAATGAATCTTAATTAAATTTAGAAAGTGTTTCGTGTCTGTAGCTTGAAAACATTTGGAAATCTTCGTCTAGGATTCAAAGACGGATCCAGGTCCTCAGGGAATTGCACATGTCACTGAGGAACAAGTCAAGGGTCCAAAGACGTTTTATTGTTTCTCTCTAATCTTTCTCATGAATGCAAACGAAAACATGACCACACCTTCACGACAAGCTACTTGTTCTTTAATGACATGAGTGACTGAATCAGAGACCCGGCGTCTCGTTAAGATCAGAGTTTTGTGAAGTTTGTTGGTGGTAGTAAAGTTAAATACTGACAGTGGATTTGGCAAGAAATGGCAACTTATCCTGAAGTTACACTTGTACTTTGAAAAAGTAACTTGAAATGTGTTATTTTGGAAATTACATAAAGAAGTCATTAAGTTTTTACCTGCAAGTGGCTAATGCGGTATAAAATTAATTTTCAGATTCTGATTTGAAAATGCCAAAACGGCAGAGTGATCTATTTGGTTTTTAAAATGTGAAAAAGGTGAAAACAGACACAGAAAATGAGGTGAATGAAGATGGTGGAGTTTGGAAGCTAAAAGAGCCCAATTTTGAGTGCATTGAACAGCCTTTTATTGAAGAAAAGTCATCATGTTCCTCAAAGGAAGAGATGGATAATTTGGTGCTTCCAGATTGTTGGAACAAAAAGCAAGCATTTCTATTCACAGAACAGTACAAATGGCTCGAGATAAGAGAAGGTAAATTAGGATGTAAGGATTGTTCGACAGTTCAGCATTTAGGATCGAGAGCAGAAAATCATGTCCCCGTCTCCAAAGAGTGGATCGCCTATTTGGTAACCCCAAATGGAAGTAATAAAATTACTAGACAAGCTTCTTTACGGAAAAAAATGAGAGAACATGATGTTTCGAAAGCCCATAATAAAATTCAAGACTTGTTGAAAGAATCTTCTGGTGATTCACTTTCCAATTTTGTTCCTAAACCAAGTAACAAAAACATTGATGCTACAGTAAAAGTTTTCAATACCGTTTATAGTTTAGTCAAATGTAACAGGCCTTTATCTGACATTGAGGGGGTGATAGAATTACAAGAGGAAAAAGAAGTTGACATAGGCAGCTGGTTACATACAAGATACAGTGCAACAAGAATAGCGGAGCACATCGCAAAAGAAATTAAGGTGAAGATATTTAAGAATGTCATAGAAGAGAATGCCAAAATCTGTATCCTTGTTGATGAGACATCTGCGATTTCGAAGAAAAGCACCCTCCTGATTTATGTCCAGTGTGTGGTTCTGTCTGTTCGATCCCGTCATGCTCTTTGTTGCTTTAAAAGAATTGGCGTCAACGACCGCAGAGTGTATTTTCAGCACATTATTGTCTGCTTTAGGTAATTGCGGCTTTCATTATGACTATTTGAAAGCCAACTTAATTGCCTTTTGTTCTGATGGTCCCAATACAGTGTTGTTGGGAAGGAGGTCTGGAGTACCCTTGAAGATATTGGAAAACTTTCCCAAGATAATCATTTGGCACTGTCTAAATCATCGATTGCAGTTATCGCTTGATGATTCAATATCTGAAATAGAACGTGTTAATCATTTTAAAATGTTTCTTGATAAAGCATATTCTATTTATCATCAATCCAATAAAAATCAAACTGAACTAGAAGTTATAGCTAAAGAATTTGAGCTTGAAATTATTAAAATTGGTTGAGTCTTAGGCCCAAGTTGGGCAGCTTGTAGTCTACAAGTTGCAACTGCTGTATGGTACTCATATCCTGCATTATATAGAAATTTTTCTCCTTCTTCTTATTCTGGTTTAGCAAAGAGATTAGCTAGCATCGATTTCTTTTTTTTTTTTTTTTTTTCATTCTGTACATACTTTTATTTATCTAAACTATCTTTCATAGAAGTTTCAAAATGATTTTTTTTTTTAATTTAATAGCCTTTTATTTACAGGATATATACATGGGTAACTTTACAGCATTAACAACTGCCAAACCTCTTGTTCCAATTTTTCACCTCTTACCCCCCCACCCCCTCCCCTAAATGGCAGGATGACCAGTAGATGTTAAATATATTAAAATATAACTTAGATACATAATAAGTATACATGACCAAAACATTATTTTGCTGTACAAAAAGAATCAGACTCTGAATTATTGTACAATTAGCTTGTGAAGGAAATCAAAAATGCAGGTGTGCATAAATATAGGGATTGGGAATTCAATGTAATGGTTTTTAGTCATCTCCCAGAGTTCTTTTTCTGGGCATAGCTGGTTCAGTTCATTACTGCTCCATTAGAAATGATTTGGTTGATCTTGTTGCTGAGGATGGCCTAGCATCGATTTCTTGCAGGACCTTGCTTTAATGATTGACATTCTTGAAGAATTTTCATTACTTTCAATTGCGTTGCAGTCAAGATCGACTAACATTCAGAAAGCTCAGAAATTAATTAAGTGTACCATAAGAGCTTTGAAAATTTGAAAAAATTTGGAAAAATTTAAAGATTTGTGCTGGAAAGTATGAATCTCAAATTGAAGGTAGAATGAAATCAGATGAGTTTAAAGACATTCCATTTAATAAAAATAAATTTAATACTCTTCCTAGGAATAAGTTATTGGAAAATATTCATCACATGAATTTGCGTCTTTTACTGGAGAGAAATGATGAAAGCATTTTAAGTTATTTTGATTTATTAGAACCATCTACTTGACCTCATGAAGAACTAACTTTGCCCTGGATAGCTGGTGAAAGAAACTTTTATCATTTAAGTGAGATTTTAAAATATGAAATTGATTTGAATGATTTTGGTAATTTTGTAGATAATAATGTAAAATCAAACAATGCTCCAATCCCTGCAACTATACAAAAAGCAAAGAAGATAATTGGCAGTATTGCCGTCAGTAGTGCTGAAGCTGAGAGAGGTTTTGGTTTAATGAATATAATTTGTACAAGGGTGAGAAGTAGCTTAAAAGTAGATCACATATCAGATTTCATGACAATAAATTTACTGGGAAAAGAATTAGCGGATTGGGATGCAACTCCATTTGTCAAATCGTGGTTGAATTGCAACCACAGGTTAGCTACAGATACAAGAGCTCAGAAAAAATCAACAAAAGCATTGTATGAAAATCAATTAGTTCTATGGAGTTTACAGTAGAGTTTTGTATAGCTTATTGCTATTTGTAAACATTTGTATACATTCTTTATATCAGTAAAATTTATAATAAACTCATATCTGCATCTATTTTTTCTCCCTCAAAGAGCCAGTAACTGTTAGCCATTAATTACAAATTATCTGTGACTCTTTGTTCCTGTGTAGTGTAGGTAGACATCCTGAAAAAGTGTATTTTTATGCCCATCTGCCCTTTTGAGGGAAGATGCCACTTGGAGTTGTAATGTGAAACCAGAGTGAATTTCACCTTCGTCTTCCTTGGTGCTTTCACCGCTTCTAGGATGCAGAGCTTAAGAAACTTCTGAGCTCAGAGAAGACTGATACCTGGAGAAGTTGAGTAAGTTTCTCAAAGCTGCCCAGGTAACAGGAATACCGGCATTCAGAATGAACTACTTCTCAGTTCTAACATCAGTGTCTTCCCCATGTCTCCAGCATGTCACTTTCCTGTGTTTGTCTTGGCCAATTTAATGGCTGGGAGGTGATAACTCAAGACTGTTTTAATTTGCAGTCGGCAGTTTTCATCGATTTGAGTTTTTATCTGGGGAATGACTTTTATTCGTGTATATTTCCCTGTATTTCTTAGAAACTAGCCTTTTTTTTTTTACTCCTCCCACCCTAATTTGCCTTTTAGTTTTACCTGCATTGGTTTTGTTTATACAGAAACTTCAATTTTAGACCATCCAAACTTTACTGAGATCCTGAAATAATCTAGATACTGGTGTTCAGCTTATATACGCAAAACATGAATGGCCAGGCTTTGTTATCCCTTTCACCTCCTGTGAACTCGGACTAACCTGGGCCAGGCACATAAAAAAGGCCTTTTCGCTCATTCACGTTTCCATAATCACAGTCTTAAAACGTTGCTTCCAAAACCTAATGGAATTGATTTTCCTAATGAATGCATCTTTTGTCATCTCCTTTTTTCCAAGTTGGCTTGCGACATTGATTGATGGGTGGTCCTGCTCTCTCTGCCTGGACTTGTGGGAGAGTGGGAACAGGGCAGAAATGTGTCCAGCAGAAGTCCCTGAAGCCCCTTTGAATGCTGACTCGACAATATCAAATTGCAATCTTCCCTCCCCCCCAATCCTCCTGATCAGTCAGGTGAGCAACCTCAAGTTCGAAGGCTGATCGAAGGGCCCCTTTGGATGACGCTGACCCCACAGACTGCCACCATGAACCCTGATGTCTCTAGTGGGGCATCTACAAGTACTTACTGCTTTCTCTATTCGTGTTCCCTCCAATGCAGAACAATTAACTGACCATGACCAGTGCACAGGAAACCCTACTAATCTATGTCTTTAAATTTGGACTATTTACTATAGAAGCATCATGGATTAACATTTTAGGGGCTACAATCTTTAATTTTAACACCTGTGTATTCCAGGTAAGTGTTTTTATTACGCCATTGGGCATGGCATAAAATATCTCTTGGGTGTTATCAATTCTTGTTGTGTTGGGTTCTGACAAGTGAATGAAATCAAAACAATTACCCACCTTGTTTTTTTTTTATAAGCTGAAATAGGTGAAATATATGCTTCCATAAATTACCTTAAAATTTCCAACAACCCTAGGAAGAGCCTTAATGGAACATTTAAAAATACTCAGGGAGCAGACAGGCACAGCAATATTGGTACTAATGTGTTAAGATTTATTTGAGAAACAACAACAACAAAAAAACCATGAGGACTTAGACCAGGAGGAGGAGACCAGATAGAATTTGAGACAGAAAAAGGTTCTCTAGCATTCAGTGAGCAAGTAGTGGTGGTCTAGATTTGTGTAGCTGCTGAAGGCTCTCTACCTCATAGGCAGACCCAGGAGCAGAGAGGGCTAGCTTGGGGGATGCCCTGCCTCATATGTCACAGGGACTGGGAACCTCAGGGTGAGGAAGCCTGCTGGACCAGCACAGGTCTGCAGAGTAGGAGAGCTGCTCGGAGCTGGGACCCAGCTTGAGGCTCTGGGGTCACACCGAATAAATTAAGATGGTCTCCACATGGCAAAAACCCTCCACCCCTGGGTAATGCAGCCAAGGTTGGGGGAGAACTTGGCTTGAACCCCAGAACCGCCACATCCTTGGTGCAGTCTGGGACAGGCTCAAACAAACTTGGAGGAACAGAAAGGCAATGGGGGTAGTCAGTGATCACTAGTGGTTCTAAGCTGGCTGCCTGCTCCCTTGGGAAGGTTCCCATCATTTCAAACACCAGCCACGGGATCTGAATTTCTCCCTAGAGGATGTGTGCTTCACCAAAGAGAGCTCAGTGACAGTTTCATTATGGAATGACTGGGGGATGGACCTGAGCTTAAAAAGAGCCCTCGCAGTGTAAAATGTCCTGGACCAAATGGGGGGGAGGGAGAGACAGGGACACACGACTAAATGGTCCCTGAGATCCCCCCCAGCTCTCTCTGCTCCTCCAGACGGAGCTGACCAGTCCTGCAGCCACAAAGAGCTGGGGTGAGCCAGCAGGCTGAGGAGATCCTTCCTGGTTTTCCTTTTCTCCCTGGGTGGACATCTCAATGGGGCCATTCTTCCCTCAGCCCTGAGGCTCCCTGCTGGTCAGGTCTGCTGCAGAGGTAGTTATGCTTCTCTGTTATGGAGGAGACGACTCCTCACCCCATTCGTTCTTTCCCCATTCCACTCCAGCAGGTTGGATCTGGGGCACCAGAGAGGACCAATCTGCTGTGGGTTGTTAAGGGGTCCTTTCTTAAAACGGCCAGTCCTGCTGCTATCAGGAAAGTATGACAAAATGCAAACAAAAATCGGACATATAAAAACATTTTATGAAAATATATTTACAAAAGTGGAAGAGCACAAAAATAGATCAATAATACACCTTGTTGATTGCCATTTCCCCAACTGGTCACAACAGACTGAGGATCAGCAAAGTCCTTTGGACGCGATGACTTTAGGATTTATCGCCACACTTTTTGTGATGTTGTGGGTCTTGTAAATTCCAATCAGTCGATCAGCAATCTCAAACATATTATTTCGAAGTGAAATGATTATAAACTGGGCATTTTTTGTTTGTTCCTAAAGAAAGAAACAAGCAGTTATTGTTTCCCACTTATTAGTAACATTTGGTAGACATTTACTTAAGTTAAAATGTCTCTAAAATGTTTAAAAGCAGTTATAATAAAATCTTTGCTCCTTTCCATGAGTACAGATTCTACAAAAAAACATTTTATCACGTTATGACTGAGATAGAGAAACCAATCTGAGTTAATACAATCCCTAGTGAATAACAAAGTTTTCAAAAGATGAAAACATCCTACTCATTAGTATTCAGCAAGACTTTGAGAAAGATACTGCTTACCAGTGTACTTACATAGATATAAAATGCCACAATGGACACATTTTTAAAATCAAGGGCTGCATCAATTTCGTCCATGAAATAAAGGGGTGTGGGCTTATAATGGTGGAGAGCAAAAACCAGCGCCAGGGAACTGAGGGTCTTCTCTCCTCCTGAAAGATTAAAAATCTTCTTCCAACTTTTTTTGGGTGGCCGAACACTGAAAACAGTGAAAAATATCAGGTGAGAATGCTGCACCCCCAGACTGATCAAAGGTGCCCCACTTTGCTCCTGCCCTCTGTTGATACATCTCCTGTTGGGGCCATGTCAGTGACACCCAAAGGTGTGAGGTTTGGGTGCTTGCTCAGGGCACGGTTGCTTCTTGTTTCTTGCCCATGGGCCTCTGCCCATAGCGTTCCCTGGGCCTGATGTCCTGAAGACTGGGTCAGACCAGACAAGGTCTGCCTGGACTCCTAGGAACGCCCTTTCAAGGCACAGCTGCACCCAGCCCGCCCTTTCTCAATGCTACAACCTGAGGAAGTGGCTCAGCCCAAGGCTGCCATTCTTCAGGTTTTATAACCTGATACTTAAATGACCGAGAGAAGCAAAATGGCTGATCCAGAGTCATGGCACCAACAGATGTCTTTAGTACCCAAAGCCGCATTTACTCTCACCATTTTCTCACTTGAAATCATCTACCAATTGGTTTCCTGACATTAACAACGAAGGCTGAAGTGAGAGTCTGCCAAATGCTGCCCCCTCTCATCCCCCCAACAAACCTGAACATGATCCCTTCGGAGAAGGGGTCCAGGCTGTCCACCAGCTCCAGCTCCGCATCGCCTCCCAGAGTCAGCATCTGGTAGTTCTCTTTCAGTTTGTTGGTGATGATGTTAAAGCCCGCCATGAATTCGTTCAGCCTCTGCTTCCGAAGGTCCTCGTAGGCCTGGCGGAAGCGCTCCCTCTCGGCCGTGATCTTGTCTAGCTCGGCCACCCGCTGCAGGTACAGCTCCTCCTGTGTCATGAGAAGCCCAGACAAGTCAAGCATCAGAGAGGCTGGAGATCAGCAGTCCCAGCAGCCTTCCGTGAGGGAGGAAAGTTACCTTCTTCTTGTACTCGGCAATGGAGCCGAGGTTTGGCTTCATCTCATGGCACTGGGCCTCAAGAAGAGCAATCTGATTCGTTAGTGAGTCGGGACTTTGGATGGCTTCAAGATCCTCTGGACTCAGAGGAGAAATCTCCTCAACTGGCTTATCTTCTATTGGATGCAATGATATTCTTGAAATCTAAAATTTTATTTTAGACAGGAATTTTAGAGAATGCCTAATTTTAGCATGTCAATATTCAGGAATTATCAATAATGAAGACATTTATCATGCTGAAAGAGTCACTAAATAAAGGACCCACTTAGAAATATTACATGACTTAATGAGCTTAGAAGAAAGAGTAAGGGTCATTTCTCTCTCATATTTTCCTTGCAATGAGATTTCTTTAACAACAGTAGGTACAACAATTCATAATGAAATCACACAACTTGTCAAGACTTTATCACCACAGAGACTAATATCTCAAACATATGGAGCTAAAAGGTAACTCAAAGAATGGACAAGATTTCTCAAATTGCTGTAATAAGAGCTGATGGATTCCTTTATGTGCTGATATGTGCATTTAGTGAAAAACAGGAACCAGATTACATAATAACCATGTGACCAAGGTTGCCTTCTAATTGTGCTAAAATTATTGGTCACTCCAGTTGTAGAATGCAACATCAGTTGATCAGGGACTTGCTGGAGCTAGGATCTGAGGTAATTGGTGACTAATAATAACAGAGTAAAACCTTGGAAGATGGACAAAGCCAAAGTATTAAAAACAAAGAATTGACAATGGAGGTAACATGATCCCCACATTGTATGATAATAGCTATCATTTTTTTTTTTTTGGGGGGGGGGGAGGAAGGAAGTGGGAGGGTAGAGAGAACCTATATAGATTTTTAAAAAAATTTCATTTCTTCCAATCAACAAAAACTTGTTCTCTGTCCCTCCCATCCTACTCTGTCACCTGGGAATGAAAGAAAAACAAAACCCTTGTTTTTGTAGTCAAAAAAACCAAACATGGGCACAGGCACATGACTTTCTGTGCTCTGAATCCATTGCATTTATTGTAGAAAGTGAAGAGCACACATACTCAATCTTTTGGAACTGTGGCTAGTAATTACAGTGGTCAGTATTTAAGATTTTCAAATTGGTGTGTTTTTACAACACTGTAACTATACAAATTGTTTTCCTGATTCTATCGACTTTACTTTGTATTTATTGATCCAATCTTCCAGGTTATTCTGAAATTGTCCCTGTTTCTTACCACACTGCAATGTTCTATCATATCCACATGTTTTATATTCAACCATTCTCCAACTTATGGGAATATTTTTATTCTTTATTGATACACAAAAAAATGCTATAAATATTTGTGCAAATCCACAAAAGTTTTGTTTGCTTGGGACTTCTCTTCCTTAATTTACCCTCTTTCTAATTCCTTCCCTTGATGAGTGAGAAAAGGATTCAACTGTATTACAGTTTATGCTTCCTCACTTCCTTATTCCTAGTCCCCAAAGGTACTTCACTCTCTTTTTCTTCCAAATTTAAGATCATAATATAACAGAATCACTCCCAAGTCCTTTAATTAGACTCTGTTTATAACTATCACAACACTCAATTCTGGATTTGGATCCCCTCATAATTTGCCATGGATCTGGACCCAGAACTGGATAAAAAAAAAAAAAAAAAAAAAAAAAAAGTAACAAAACTTACTTTAAGAGATATAATGGTATAGCCTGGGACCTCTTGCTTGTATAAGTTGTATAGCTTCTCCCTGGGCAATGGAGTGCTCTATGCCAAGCCCCAACACCAGTATCAAAAGTCACTCACTATGTCTTTTTACTGGATTTAACTATCAAGAGTTTCCTCTGGTGAATTTCCCAGATGTGACTGGAGTTTTGTGAAAGGGGGATTGCTATACTCTTTCTTCCTGCTGTGCCACCAAGGCTCTGTCTCAGTCTGGATATATATTTTGCTAATACTTCAGATTTTTGCGTCAATATTCATTAAGGAAATCGGTCTATCTATATTTTTCTTTTTTTGTTTCGACCTTACTTGGTTCAGATAGTAGCACCATATTTGTGGCATAAAAAGGATTTGGTAGGTAGGACTCCTTTCCTTATTTTTCTAAATAGTTTGCAGTGTTGGAATTAATTATTCTTTAAATGTTTTATAGAATTCACTTGTGAATTCATCTGGCCCTGGGGATTTTTTTCTTATGAAGTTGATTAATAGCTTGTAATTTCTTTTTATAAAATTCACTCATTTCTCTTAGATTATCAGATTTATTGGCATGCAGTTGAGCAAAATAGCTCCTAATTATTGTGTTAATTTCCTCTTCATTGTTGGAAAGTTCACTCTTTATTTTTGATACTAGCAATTTAACTTTCCTTATTTTTTTTCATAAAACTAACTTGAGTTTCGAATAGTTCAATTACTTTCAATTTGACTAATCTTATTTTCAGTATTTCAAATTTGGCATTTAATTGGGGGGTTTAAATTTGTTCTTTTTCTAGCTTTTTTAGTTGTATGTCCAATTCATTGATCTTCTCTTTTATTCAAGCACACATTAGACATACCGTATTTCCCCCAAGAACTGCTTTGCTGCCTCCCATAAATTTTGATATGTTGAAGTGAAATCAACTGAAGATCCTAAAAAAGGGGGCTTATTTAAATAAAGGATAGATGTGAAGATGTATAAGTAACTATATTCAACAATAAAGTACTTTTAATAACTATTATTCATAATCTTTTCACAAAAATGTTCTGTTTAATGATTTGGTAAAAAAGGGGCCTTCTAGTCTTGACTAACCTACAAGTTAGTTGTCCACAATTTATCTGAGATGTAGCCTTACCTCTTTCTGCCAGTATTTTACTTTAGAATGATGTTCAGCAATGTGACTGTCCAGCTGTTCAAGTTTTAACTTAATACTAAGTGCATCATTTTGAAGGGCATGTTCATTTTCTTTAATTGCTTTCATTTCTTGAAGCAGGTTGTGATGCTCCTTCTGGATCTCAGGCAAAGACTCCTAAGTAAATAGATAGCACTTTTTATTTTCAAAGATCTTATTTCCCACTCCTTCAAAAGAAAGAAAAAAGATAAAAGTGCAAAAAAATTGTGCTTAATAATTCTAATGTCCTCTTGAAACATTTTACATTTTTGGGGTTAATTTAAATTAAGGTTTTACCATTCTTTCCCACACATTAAAAAAAAAAAAAAAAAAAAAAAAAAAAAAAATCACTAGCAAGAGGATTCAACTGACCCCGGCTTCTTTGGAATTCTTCATGACTTCAGTTGCCTTCTCTTCAAGGTTTTTTAGTTCGTGGCCTAGGTCTTCCACTTCCTTCTCATTATCCTTTATTTCTTTCTCTGTGCGAAGGACAGAATCTTGTGCTTTTTTAAGATTTCTAAATGCAAAAACAACATCAGAAAGTTACAAGGGAACTGCCCCAACACCCACAGTCCATTGGTTTGTTCTGGCAGGCACACTGAGGAACAACTGGTGCAACAATTATAAAATATTCTTCTTCATGATTCAGAATATCTGTGATAAACCTTTCTTAAATGAAAGGTTTTACCTTTCAAGAGAGTCTTAATTTTCACTATGTAGTACCTTCCTCTACATTTCTTTCCCCTTGTTGTTCTCCATTTGTCTGTAAGGATCCTGCCCCTTACAATCTCTATGGCACATGAAATATTCATCTTTCCAGCCTATAATAAATAATTCTGGAATACTGTCCAGGGTAGCTGAAGAGGTTTGTTCAGGATCTTGCACACCAGTTACTAGAGTTTTCCAATTGGTGAGGGCCTATAACAGAGTGTTAAGAGTATTTTGTTTTTCTCTAAAAGCTTGCCAAAGGTCTGTTGGAATTGATGATGTATGACAAAAAAATGATAAAAGATTTAGAGCAAACTGATAGACATGTGGACACATGGATAGGTGGATAGCCTCTTAGCCTGGCCACTGGACGGTCCCTTTACCTGTCTGCTGTTTTTACTGCTACTTGGGCTTTCGTGATGGCAGATGCACATTCGTCCAACTGGTGATTGATCTTGTCAAGTTTATCTTGCTGAGCTTTAAGCTTATGATTATTGATCTCCACAATTAAATTGTGTAGCCTTTTGACTTCGGCTTCGACCTTGCCAGCCTTTGCAGCAACACATTCATACTCTAGAGGAAAAAGGAACCTGAATCTGAGATTCTGAGTGCCGTGTCTATCAACTAAGATGAATGATCAGAAAGATTCCAAATGGAACTTAACTTCTGTCATTTAAAAAAAAAAAAAAAATTCTAAGTTTAACATTGTTGTAAGCGAATTTCAATGGGCATATATTTTCATTCAAAGTAATCCAAATAAAATGGTTTAGGATTCACAAATAAGAATTCATAAGGCATTCTATGAAACTAAATAATTCTTAAAGGAATTTGATATACTCAAGTCTTTTTAACTTTTTCCAAAGCACATATCTTGGCATTTAATGATACAATTTTTATTCTGATTTCTTCATGTGGACAAGTCTAATTTCTAAAGGACCCAATGGGTGATCATTCCATTTATTTATTTTGTAAAGCCTTCACCACCTAGCAGTGTCCAAAATAAACTTGACAATTTGAAAAGAGCCAATTATTCCAAAGAAATACAATTTCCAAACATTTCAGATCTTAAAAAATTTTTTTTTTTCGCTTGATGGCTACTGTAATACCACCCTCTAAGTGAAAATCATCCTACATTCTTGGAAACTTTTATTGGAGCATAGTCTCTGAGAGGTTTCCAAACTGAGACAGCTTCAAACACACCCAATAACAGAATCAACCTAAGTCTGGCCAAAAGGAAACAACTGTATTGTTGCCATGGCAATATAAGCATGGAGGATGTGTTCACTCATTGTCAAACAAAAAACCGGACATAATTCAAAGTGAAGAATTCTACATGCGACTGGTATTTCACTTTTTAAAAAACCTACCTTTCTTGAAAATGCTGATATTTGTTTCTAGCAATTTCTGCTTTTTTTTGTCAGGGGCAGTATCACGGACATTGGCTTCAAGCTCTTTAACTTGTACACCCAGATAGGCTTCTTGTTCTGATAAACTCTATGAAATAGACAAGTTGTGTTAGAATTGGAAGGCTTAATTTTAGTTAAATAAAATACAAAAATGTAAAAATGTATTTTTAAAATGGATGAGACCAAATATACAAAATACTTTGTATGCTGGAAGCCAGCTGTGGTATCCATCTTATACTTTTCACCACGTAGTGGCAAGGCTTAAATGAAACAAATGAATTCATAGCTTCAGCATGATGGAGGCTAGCACACCTGGATGCTTGCAGTGAACTTTTCCAACGTGTTCCTCATATCTTGCACCCTATGACGTAGTTTCATCACCATCTCTTCAAGCTGTGCTTTGCGTTCTTGGATTTGAACAGCTTTCTGGGAGTCTTTCTGTAATTTGGACTCCATTTGGGCTACCTGTGAAAAAAGTCACGAGGTCTATTTTAGATCTTCCAGACACTTAAATTCTCTAAGTTAGGGGTGCCTTCTGTGAAGTTCTCTTTTTCCATCTTGTGGGTATGAAGTTTGGGGTTGCTCTGCTGGTGCAGTGCCAGAGTCACAAAAGTCTTCAGTGCTCTACTGCCCCTTATGATTCCAGAGTGTCAACAAACAAGGGTCTAACTCCTGGCATCCCATTCAACAAACTGCCAGAGTACTAAAATATACCAATCCTACACCAAATGCCATTTTTACTATAAATCAAACAAGCCAGAATGCTACTAAGCTATAGCTTAGTGGAAAATCCTCTCCAGAAAACAAAGAATGGGCAAAGTATATTCCACTCTTTTAACAGCCCAGAAGCACTATTTTGTGATGTGTGTTATCTGTGAGAAGGGTTAAGAAAAAGACAAATAATCATCTCAAGGACACAAGAGAATGAAATATCTTGTGAAGTACTAAATCTTTCCTACTATGTGAACATGCATCTTAATTTTTGGTAATTCCAATCTGCCGATGAGCGAGGAATATGGCAAAAACTATGTTGGAAAATATGAAATGTAGTATAGAAACTAAAGCCCAAATTCTATAACCATTTAGATGTACAGGACACTATCTTAGGAATACTGACTTTAATAAAATGATGTTAGATGTGTCCAAAATGGAATGGTATTTTAAAAATGAAATCTCACCCAGTAAGATAGGAAATGACTGATTATGAGCTTAGCAGTTATTTCAGATTTATAGTAAATATCAAATTAACCAAAAGGTTAAAAATGACAGGACATTAGAAAAAAATTATAGCATAAAAATTATGATATTCCCAACATGGTTTTGGAGTACATGACCATTTGCATGACATACTGAGAATGTCTGAAGGTTATAACCATTCATTAGTCCCTCACAAAAAAATAAAAGCAGATATATAAAAAACAAGTCTACACGGAGGTAAAAATGAGAATTAAATCAAATATTCTATAATACAGCTTTGGATGAGAAGCAGGGAGAATTAAAATGGTAAAGACCTGATCTATAAAAATTTCCTTTACCAGCAAGAAGAAATTATTTGAAACATACTTAGCTTCTGTTTTTTTCTATAAAGGAGAATGATCTTTTTACTAGGAATGGTACTAATAAAAATGGCTAATAGATTGTTGATACCCAAAATAATTAGAAACCAAGCACATCTTGTTAAATTCAAGTTGAGAAAGGAGCTGCAGGGGAAGAAAGAGAAAGGCAGAGACACTAAGATAAAGAGAGAGAGAGAGACAGACTTCTTCTGTAAAGTACAATTTCCCTTAAAGAGGAGGTCCTAGAGATTCCTGTGTGGATGGATGCCTCTGCTGCTTAGGAGGGGCACGTCCCTCAAATGTGCAGATGGCATAAAGCTTCTGGTGCTAATGAATCTGCTTCATGGAGGAGAGTCAGAATGCAGAAAGATCTTAATCGTTATGAACAGAAGCTTGGTTAAAAATTGTTGGGAGAAAATTTAAGATGAACAAGAATAGAATCATGATTAAAAAAAAAAAAATCAACTTCCTAGGCACAAATGGCTAGAAAGCCTTGCGCCTAAAAATAAATTGGGCATCTTATTTTTACATTTCACACCCTTGTACTTCCATTAAACTATAAAAAGTGTTCACCATTTTATCTGTTTGAACAATAGCTCATAGAATGTGGAAGACAAACAGTGACAGAATTGACTTTCCTATGACTGCTTCTATGTGCTGTGGGCACTGGGAGACTGTTAATTCAGTACATTAGCACATAGAGTGATGCCATTCAAGAAGGCTACACCCGGCTGCCTTAAGGGATGGATCATGTCCAAGACTGGGGAGCTTTTAGATTCCCATGGTATATTTCCCTAAACAGAATACCATATTCAGGTAGATGCTGCATTTTAGAAAAGGACTTTGATAAACAGAGAACATAAAAGACAATGCTAGGACAAATGGCTGAACTTTTAAGAGAATCAGATATTAACTGGCAAAGAAGCAAAACCTTCTGAACTATTATACTATCCCAAAGTTGAAAGGGCTGCTTTGGAGGCAAGGAGCTTAAAAACCTTCTTTTAAGGTTTTAAAGTCATCAAGACTTTCAAAAAGTGACTCTTGCTCACTAAGTAATAAGTTACTACATCACTATCACTAGGTGGGTGCTCCATCAAAACCCATACAGGATTTAGAATGTTTAGAATGATTTATTATCAAATCACCATCTAACTATTCACCCTGTGAACAACTTTTTACCAACCTCTTCTTCTGAGACTTCGACGACAAGGGAGGAGCCCATTCTACCTTTCATTAGCTTGGTCCCACCGCCAGTCATTGTACCTTTAGAAGAGAGAACATAGTCAATTTGGGATGAATCATGTTTAAAATTCTTTGGAGAACGAAAGACAGGATTTTAATTTTACCTGATTGCTCTATGATTTGTCCCTGTAATGTCACAACTCTCCATCTCTTATCTTTCTGAAAGGCCACTCTTGTTGCCTGGTCCAAGTTATTAGCTACCAAAGTGTCATGTAAAGCAAAGTAAAAGGCTCGACGAATATTCTCATCTTTGACTTTTACTAAATCAAATAACCGAGGTGTGTTTTCAGGAGTTTGAATTGGATTCATATTTTTTTCTAAAACTTTAATCTAAAATAGAGTGAGAAAAATTTAAAACATTTTTTTAGAGCAGAACTCATAAATCAAAACAGTCAATGAAGGCAGCTAGGTGGCACAGTGGATACAGCACTAGCCCTGAAGTCAGGAGGACCTGAATTCAAATCTGGCCTCAGACACTTAATACTTCCTGACTGTGTGATCCTAGGGCAAGTCACTTAACTCCAATTGCCTCAGCAAAAACAAAACAACAACGACAAAAATGTCATTGGTTATATATATAAAAGAAAAAAAGACAGTTTTTAAAATAATTTCTGATGAAAATTATAGAGGCTATTGTAGGAATTTTCTATAAACAGAAATTGTAAGCAATTGTTATTTTCAAAAACATATTACTCCTTTTTTGTCTGCATCTAAAAAGGGTGCCAAATTCACAAAGAAGTTATTTTAAGATTTTAAAACCGATTTCTTCCAAGTACTTACCTTATCTAATCCTATAAACGTCGCCACCCCTATATTTTGTTTCTTCAAGAAATTCACACAGACTTGGGCTGTATCTATAGTGTCAACAACAATGTAGTCTAGGGCACCACAGCAAGATGAAATGGCAATGTCATATTTTTCATCAATGGCTCCCAAGTCTCCCTAAGAGGACAAAAGATATCATGTTATAATAACACAGTTCACTAGAATAATTAAAGTTTATCCCCAAATAGGGTAATCTTATTATTTAAGTTTCTTATCAAAACACCACCAGGATGGGTTGACAAGACATTAAAATTTATATATAAAACATACATTTTAATACACTTACGTACTCCCCTCACTTCCCCCCATATTTAAAGGAACATTTTAAAACTAGCTCCTATATTCCTAAGGCAAAAATTGTATAACTTTTAAGAAAAACTTCTAAAATATTATTTGTCATTACTGGACAAAAGATGTTATTAAAGATATAAAAAAACAGATATGGTAGACATAATTATCAAGTATTTTAAATTACCAATCTCCCATATATTCCTGGAATTTTGCCAGATTTTTTCTGTTGAATCAAAGCACTAAGAACTTTTCCACGACTATGATTGGTTGCAAAAGAACTTTTTGCTTCTTCAACTTTTTGAATAAGATCCCGAACTGAATTTTCAATATCTGTTGCTTCTTTTGTAAGTTTTTGAAGTTCATTTTCTTTCTAAAAAAATAAAAGACCAAAATGTTTGAAATGAAAATTGGAAATAATCCCGAATTCCATCTTAAAGAGGCACAATTATTATGAGGAATAATGGAATATTTAGATTTTTTTAAAACCTAATTTCTAAATATACTGAATTAATACAAGGAAAGAAATGAATATACTAATCAAATAATGAAAAAAAAAAAGTCATCATACAGGATACAAATAATAATGTAGAAATAGTAGTAGTTGTCTGAATCCTGCCATTTAAAGAACCCAAATAAGGAGTAGCTATTTTTACAATCTACAAATGAAACTGAAAGCAAAGATTAAGCCTTTAAAATTTATATCAATTTTTCAGAACCTGGAAAGATACACAAACTGAAGCAAAATGAAATGAACAAAACCAGAATGCGGTACACAGTAACAGCAATATTGTTTGATGAAGACTTGGCTATTCTTAGCATTATAATGATCTAGAATCAATACAAAGGTAATGGTGAAGCATACGGTCTTCAAAGAACTGATATTGTTTGAATACAGATTGAAGCATGCTATTTTTCACTTTCTTTCATTCTTTTTCTCTTATTTTAGTCTTCTCGTTGTACAAAACAACAGAATATGTAAATGTTTTATATGACTGCACATGTATAACCCATATCTGATTGCTTACCATTTTAGGGAGGGTCAAAGGGAGAGAGGAATAGAAGTTGGAATTTTAAAAAAAAGTTTGAAAATTGCTTTAACATATAATTGGGGAAGAAATCAATATATTTATAAAAAATAAAATAAAAAATTACATTGTGAAAATTTTATATCAATGTTTTTTGACACTGGGAATGCCCAAAGACTTAACAATCACACATTCTGCTGCAATAAGCTTCTCATTTCAGTGCCAAAAATACATTCAGAGAAAAAAAAAATTATGAAAATCAATAAAAGTGTTATTTAAAAAAAAAAAAAAAAAAAAAAAGCCCCAATCAAAAGTGAATCATGAAAAACAAAACTTACCTCCTTTAGGTCCTGTTCAGTAGGTGGTAATTTAATTTCAAGATCTCTAATAGCAGCTTTCCTTTCTTTCAAAGTCTCAGAAGCTGTAGTTAAGGCTTTCTTGGCCTCACTTAATTGAGAGACAGCAGTATTATGGTGACTGAGGTAGATATCCAATTCAGACTGGGCAACATCCATCTTAGATCGAGCTTCATTTACAGTTTTACTAAATTCCATGAGTTCTTTTTCTTGGCTCTGTTAAGATTTCATGGAATCAATCCATTAAATCTGAAATAGTTTAAAGTCTATGGTTGAAAATGACTAAATATTTTTACATATGGTCTGGCAGTAATAGACCTATTTTCCAGACCTTGCTTTAAAATGCATGAACAGCTTATTTATGGTAGTACTACTTTTGTAATTGGACATTCCCTGGAGAATGAAGATGATCATTTAATCAAACATAATTTTATGAGTATAAATAATTATAGAGTTCCTTATTAAGTCACCAAATAAAACTTTTCTATATTTCCTTAAAAAGACCTGAACACTTTGGGTACTACTCCAAAATTGTAAAAATACAAAAATAAACACCTAAGGAATATTATAGGAATCATTCACAGAACTGCTTCTCAGATAAAATGACTAGCACCCAAAATACTGTTCTTAGATTTAGAGTGGAAACTATGTTCACTGACAGCCTTTCTTTTAAGTGAAGGGATTTAAAAAAAAAAATACACATAAGAATTCTAAGTTACAACTTCTGCTAAAATGAGCAGGAGTTAATAAATTCATGTAATCTTTTGATTTGGGATCCATTTTTAATCATGAAGAAGATCTCAGGCAGATACTTGGTTAGGTTTTTCTTAGCATAAACTAAGGTTATTCTTTATCAAAAGTTTAATCCCATACAGAAGCATGCAGTTCAGATTTTTAAAAATGCAAATGTTACTGTTTTTCTAACACCGAACAAGAAAAACCAAAAAGAACTTCTTTGGTATAAATCTAATAGTTACAGTGAATAGTGTTTTGCTTATATTTTGTTTTGCCAGGATCTTATTTAAAATGTTTAAATTAACATTCAACAATAATGATGGCCTATGGTTCTCTCTCTTTGCCAATCCTTCCCTGATTTGCATTTATTAAGACTATTTGTGAAGTGAAGATGGTAAAATACCAGGAACAAACGGTCTTCTAACCACAACTTATCCATGAAGATCACAGCCAATGATTGTTCCAGACCAGCTGGCAAAGGAAAATAGGGTTCTGTAAATACTAGAGACCGAGTGTGGTCAGGGGCACACCATGCTGCTCCATTATGTAGCAGCTGAAAGAAAATGGAGGTTGTTTCCCAGTGTGAGCAAGGTGTAAGTATAATTATGCATTCTGGCAGCTGTCACCCACTACCTAGATTTACAGGTCAGAGCTAGGGCAGATGGAGGAGGGCATCTGCACAGAGTGAATAGTTATAGGCTCTGGATTGTGAGAGGTGAGAAGAACACATTTAGAAGTAAATGGTAATAACTGTGTGCTTCTGATGGCAGGAGTAGAGCCAGCTCAAACTCCCACCAAGGTCAGGAACCCCAAGAGCTCAAATAAGTGTTAGGACAAAGACTTTATACCAATCACACCTCTTTGGGAATACCAAAAGCCTGAGCTGTTCCTGATATTCTGGAGCACAGCTCAAGCTACTAGGACAAAAGCTGAGCTTGGATATTCCTTAGGTATACAAAGCCCATTCTTACATCCCGTGTAAAGTCAGGAAAAAGGCAAGAAGAATGAAGAAACCAAAGAATTCCATGTCAGAGAGCTATTACAGGGCACATCCGCCAGAAACCCAGAAAAAGGCATTGATTCCAGAGTACAAGCACAGCTCTAAAACCAACAAGAAAAAACATGGCTTGGGGACAAATACAGCCAGATTTCCTGAAGACATGAAACGAGAAATTTTTTAAAAGTTGAAAATAAATGTAAAAACCAAATGACAGGGGAAGGATTCTGGGTAGATGGTGTAACAAGTTGGAACATTTCAAACTCTCCAGAGATTGGTGAAAAATCAAGAGGACTTGGGGCAGAACAGGGGACCTCCTGATACAATGGGAGAAGACCCGAAGAAAGACCCCAGGGTGGGAATTTATCTGTGTGCAGTGCCAATACCTCCAGGCTAATTCCACACCAACAACAAGTGGGGAGCCCTTGGGCCTGCAGCCTGAGCAGGAAACACAAGAGACTTTCATCCCTCCCCCAACTTCATGCAGAGTGGGGGATTTGAGTGCAGGGAAGACTGAAAGACCCTGGGCTGATCAGGAGCCAAGCCCAGCTGTGCTGCAGGGATGCACTATGAGTGAGAGGGAGCCAGCACACCAGGAATGCAGAAGAGGCAGCGATGCTGCTGGCTGCAAACCCTTGCAGGAAGGGGAGCTCTTGGTTTGGGGTTCTAGGTCAGAGGGGAGAGCTGAAATGAAGGCACCATTCTTCCACCCCATGATTAGAGATGCTTACATTAACAATTTTTTTTTTTTTTTTTTAAAAAGAGGAAGAATGGGCAAAGAAGAAAGAATCTAACCATAGAAACTTATTATGAGAACAGGGAAGATTTTCTACCCCAAAGAATTAAGTGAAATGGCTCCTCGCCAGAGAAAATTTGTAGAAGAACTCAAAAAGAATTTGAAATCAAGTGAACGAGATTGAAAACAAAACAAAACAAAAAACAAAATGTAAAGAATGAAAAAATAGAACAGAACATGAAACATCTCATAAGAAAACAACAAATCTGGAGAACAGATCAAAAAGAGAAAATATAAGAAAGACAACTGCCAAGATTGCTTCAAATCAGAAGGGTAAAATGGAAACAGAGATTCCACTGCTTACCTCCTGAAAGAAATCTAAAAAGAAAACTTCCAGGAACATAATAGTCAAATTTCAGATTCTTCAGAACAGAGAGAATACTTTTAAGTATTCAAAAAAAGAAAATAAAAGTGCTAAGGAGTTAAAGTCAGGATTTTGAGATCCAACAGTCAACATTACAAAGAGATAAGAGCATGGAATACATTCTAGTAGGCAAATGAATTAGTTAGGTTTGCAGCCTTAAGAACCACTTACCTGATAAAACTAAGTATAATCATATGGGAGGAAATGGCCTTTTTAGTGAAATAAGATTACATCTAGTTTTTACAGCTAGTTCAATTTCCTTTAGAGAAATTGTATTGTTGAGTGTTCTATTAATTGATTATCTTTCAGGATAGTTTTCCATTTGTTTTAAATTGTTTGCTAGCAAATCTGCATATTAGGTCCTAATAATTCCTCTTATCCCCTCTGTATCATGATCTTTTGTTTTCTCTTTGCTATTTTTATCTTCTTTTAAGGTTATTTCAAAGTTTTATTTCAAAGAATTAGATTTCATAGGTTTTATCAGCTCTACAGTCTTTTGTTTTTCAATATGTATTTTATTTTTTGGTATATATTTTATATATATATATAAATATAAAATTTCCTATAATTTTGAAGACATTCTCTTTAATGCTTTTCCTTATTTTAAAAATTGCATGTCATGAATCCTTTTTTCTTCTACTATATGTATCTTAGAAATTTGGTTTTCTCATTATTCTCTTCAACAGTTTTTTTATATATTATTGAATTTCATTTTATCAAGTATTGTCTCTTTCTCCTATATCCTCTTATCTTTGCTGCATTAGAAAAGATGTTTAACATTTCTGATTTTTACTTCTCTGTATCCCAGCAGTGTTTTATTTTTGTAAAAGTACCATAAGATTCTAAGAAATATATATATATTCTTCAATGTTCTCATTCAAAAGATACCATGAGGGTAGCCAAGTGATGCAGTGAATAGAACACTAGCCCTGATGTCAGGAAGACTTGAGTTCAAATCTAGTCTGACACTTAACACATCCTAGCTGTGTGACCCTGGGCAAGTCACTTAACCCCATTTGCCTCAGCAAAAAAAAAAAAAAAAAAAAAAAAAAAAAAAACCAAACAAACCATAAATCTTTTGGCTCTAGATAGCATCCTGTCTCTTCACGGAGTTCACCTGCAGTGCCCACTACTATGTCTGTGAAGGAGGCAATGACCAACTATCAGATAGTGGAGGACTTGCAGAAAAAACTGAACTAGAGAAGGACTCCTGCTGCTCCCCGTCTGGTCTCAATTCCTGACTGACAAATGCATGTCACACTTCTCTCAAACTCTGTGTTGAACAAACAGTTCTTTTCTTTAACCCTCCTTTCTACTGTGCTTCTGGAGTTTCAAGATTTCCCTTCATTTTGTACTTCCAACCACTCGCTCAAGACACCTGGCTCCCACCAGAAGACACCATGTTCCCAGACATTCTTTTTTTTTTCTCCACCAGCTGAATTTCCAGCTTGCTTTGCTACCTTCTATATTTTACCACTGTAACTTAACAACTTCATCTTCTTATAAACCATCTTCCCTGGTTTATAAGAGGCCCTTGCTAAAACTTTAAATCCTAAATTATGATTAATTTTCATATTCCAATGAGCCTTTCACTCAAATCATCTCATCCCTACTTGCCAGGGCCCCCTCCCCTCATTCTCTTGCTTTCCACTTCTTTAGAACCAAACAACCTCCTTTGTCACTCCCACTGAAAACACATCAACAGTTGCTCAGCTATGATGACCTATGTCCTCTACTCTGCCTTGCCTTGATATGTGGATAGTCAAAGACCTTGAGCTTGTCACCAGTCACTAGTATTTTACTTCAGTGGTCAAAGGAACAGACATCATAACTGAGTTTCCCTTTTTCAATTAAAAAACAAACAAACAACAAAACATCAAGCTGGGACTAGATCATCTTCTTGAGGCATTTCAGTTTGAATTGATGAATTGTTTGACTTTCTATAATATTAATTCAGCAGTTATATGTAAGGCATTATACCTCTATTTTCAGCAAGAATATAGTTACTGGACAAACCTAAGGTTTAACAATACCAGAGTGGCTGTCACTAATAATCTCTACTCATTCTATTACCATCTTTTAATTCAGTGGATTCTACTTCCTACCCCCATGGGAAAGCATTCAAAAGTCAGTGAGAAAATGGAACGCACTTTTAAAGTTTTTTTTTTTTTTTTAAGTTGTTTAAAACAACAAAATTTTGTGCAATCCTCTAGCATTCATGTTGTTGTAATTTGATAGCTAGAGTATAAATGTCCAGATCGAAGAGATACTTTAAAACGTGACTTTTAATGAAATACTACTGTGGGAAGCAATGAGTTCAACTCTAACATTAGAGAATATAAAATTTCCTCTAGTATGGGATTATTGGGTTACATGGTTTGGGGGGTCCTTTTTGACTCTACAATTCTGTGATTTTCTGCTTTTTTCTTGAGTTTCAGAAATATCCAATTAACTATGTATGTATGTATGTATGTATGTATGTTAGACTACTTCATAAGCACGCAGCTTTTTAAAGTGTTGGTATAGAATGTTTAACCTCTTCCTAACACATTTAACAATCAAAGTAAAAGACAAAATGACCTGACACTAAGGGCTGAGCTGGTCTGAGAAGATTGCCTAAAGAGAGTGTCAAGGACACTTAAGATTGAAGCTTGGTTATGTTGTATTCAATTTAACTAATGTTTACCAACAGCTGTATTGTGAAATGATATTGGTGGGAACTTCATGTGAGGGCATTATTGTATCTGTTTTCCAAATTTATTCTTCTTTCCTGGAATTTAGCCTTCTGTATTCTTTGCAAAAGATCTTCCTTCTTAGTCTTAAAAAAAATTCCATATTGCAGTAAAAGTAAATACTATCAAGTCATATACATATATATATATATATATATACCTCTTTTTCCTTCTGAAGTTCCTTTGTTTCCTGTTTAAGGCTATCCATAACTTGCTTTAATTTTTCCTCCTCTTTCTCCTTTTCCTTTTCCAGAATAGTTTTTCTAGCTGTTGTTTCAGTGATTATCTTTTCACTGCTGGCAGGTACACCTTTAAACTCCTCAACCTGGAAGACACATCAGAGTCATGATGATAAATATCTCCAGAAGCACACACAATCCTGTTTTTCACACTAGCCAGAAAGAGATTATGATTTATCACGTTTAGTCATTTACCAAAATAAATTCTCTCCAAAGGGAAACAATTCAGGCTGATTCGGTATCTTTATTTTTCATGTGAGTTTTCTTGAGAAGAACTCATGAGTTTTGAAATAAGGCTTCTTATCTACCTGTTTATTACTGTAAACTTAAAAAAAAAATGAGGACCTGTGTAAAACCCTCCCACCACCTCTTTTTAAAGACTTGACCCATGATTTAAGTGGTGCGGAAATTTCCTCTATAGATGAAGATAGGCAACTCATCTGTATCTTAGCTTTGTAGAAAACTCGCTGAGAACAAAATCAAAACCTAAACTCCCTAAAGCACTGGGGTCAAATGATTTCTCCAGAGCCAAACAGCAATGAAGTCAAAGGAAAGTCTTTGAACTCCAGGTATTCCCAACTCCTTTTCTTTACTCATGTCATATTTTAAAATTTCAGAAGTCAGTTTAGACTGGTATTTCCAAATCTATCTCAAACATGCTATATGTAGTTTTATGCCACATGATGGGTGCCTTGGTTAATAGGAGGTTCTCCTGCTTAGACTTTAGGATGAAGCTTGATTATAATGTATTCAATTCAACCAACAATGTTATCATGAAATAATTGTTGGCTGGAGCAACTTCATGTGAGGGCATGACTGTCCTGTTTTCCAAGTACTTTGTAACCATACTGCTAATTTTTTATGTGAAGTATCAGCAGTTCCAATTATATGTCCTTGATGATGGAAATCGTGGAGAGCAGTTACTTTCATGAGACAGTTTCACTTTCCCTTAACATTTTATTGCCTAGCTAAGCTCAAAATTTGCATTCCAGCTTTTGAAACTAATTGAAAGCAATGTGGCAAACAATTAAGACACCCCCCTCTCATTAACAAAATTCAATTATATACGTGTATATTTTTATAACTGAAATTTCTCACATAGTACTTACCTTTTCTTTATCTTTTTGGAGCTGCTTTTCAAGTTTCTTGGCCTTATTTTTAGCATGTTTCATTTTTTCCCTAACTTGAACATCTTCCAAATCCAGCTGTGTAAATTTCTCTTTGTTTTCCTCAATAAATTTTGTAACTTTATTGAGTTTCCTATAGTAAAAAAAGCAAGCCATGTTCAAATACTGTTTAGGATAAGTAAAACAGAAAAACAAAAATCAAGCAAAATACTACATTGCTATCTTCCAAAATAAAAATTTAATGTAACTCACATCAAATTCTTATTTTTTTTTTTTAATCTTTAGTCCAAGTTTCCCCCTCTTATTCTTATAATAATTCTTGGAATTATTACTTTTCCTGATTTACACAGAGATCTCCTCTATAGGGTCATTTCCTAAGTTAAGACTTCAGGGCTAATTTCTAGTTTGTTTTTATTTTCTATTCAATAAAAAACAAACAAACAAACAAACAAAACCAAACCCCAAACCCAAAACTTTGTTTTTGTCCACCAGGAAATTTAGCGCACTTCTATGATATGAAGTATTTCACAAGAATGCTTTATTTTGGTTTCCTAATTAATGTAGATAGGATATATAGAGCTCATTCTACTTTGTAAATAAGCCATTTATTTAATCACAGCTTTAATATGAATTTAAAGCTAAACCTAATAATTCTTACAAGGAAAAAAAAAATTACTTTTCAACGTCTTTTAAAGCTTTAGTCTTGGCTTTCATTTCATCTGCTAGTTTACTGCTCTTCTTGTTAATATCTTTTGTATCTTCATGAATTTTTTCCTTCTGAGTTTCCATTTCAGCAATTCGTTTCTGCAAATCATGACTAAAAAAAAAAAAAATTAAAAAATGTTTTTAAGATCACAAGATGCCTCAAATTTATGTACCTTAAAGTAGTAGAATGAAAGGTATCCATCCCTTCCAAGCCTTTTAATATCTAGTCAACTCTTATTCAATTCCATCTCTTTCTCCATAAACTATATGTATATAATGCATATAATTTAGTCTGATAAACACTTATTAGCTGCCCACTATGTGCCAGGCATTGTGCTCATAGTTTGCTAATTTGGATAACTCCTGATGAGAAAAAAAATTAAATTTCTGCAATTTAAAATGTGAAGTGTGACCCATTTTGCTCTATGGCTCCTACTTTATAAATATATGGAAATAAGAGCACTTATTTTTGATACTGCATGTGATACATAACTGGCTTATAAATAGTTCAAATCTTAAGGTATTTTATGGTATTTGATCTCCCAAACTCCATGAGAAGTTCCACTTATCAGAATCATTGGCTCCATTTTACAAAGGAGGAAACAGAGGCTCAAGGGTTTATGGACTTGCTCATAGCCATCTAACCTGAGGGTCTGGGGGCAAATAGTCCTCGGTCTCCAGTGACTCCGCATCCACTGCTCATTTGATTACTACAGAGAGTGGAGTGCAGCTGTCTCTAACATGGTCTTGGTTATACCCAATCATAATTGTAACAGACATTAACACTAAAAATTCATGAGTTTTCTTACATGTAATACTGACAGACATGATTCTTTTTCTTGAACACTTCATTTTCCAAGGTAAGAAATTCGATGGCTGCATTTTTCTCTCCTTCTAGGGCGTCCTTTTCTTTTTCTACCATTTTAACTCTGTTTAACTACAAGAAACAATGTTTGAATTATATGAATCATAAACCAAATTTTCCCAACTCTGAAAAATCAGATGAAAATTCAGTGCAACATAAAATTGTAAATAATCAAAAATGGAAATGAAAATAATTACAATAAACTTTCAGAAAAAAGATGCACCCATATTTCTAAGCTAGATGTTTTAAGATAAAAATATAATTGCAGAAAATTTACCTTCTCTCCTCTTTGCTCATTTAATATTTCAACTCTTCGACACAAGACTTGAATAGGCTCTTTTAGCCGTCCACATCCTATTATATCTTCTAAATATTCAAGCATACCCTCATCATGTTCAGTCTGGCCTTTTGGTTTCATCATAGCAATCTGTTCAACTTCACCCTTTTAAAAAAAATTCAAATTTCAGTAAGATTTAACATGCAAAAAGTTAGAAATGTAATGAAAGCAATCAAATAAAAACAATAAGTATATACACTGCCAAAGTCAGCTTAAATAGCTAATTAAAACGAGACCCAAAAAGTGCTTCTAGCTGCTACATTTGATAACGTATTCACTACAGAAATAAGCAAAACAAGCAAAAGTCCAGTTTTCTTTCAAGTTGTTCTTAATCTTTGAAAACACAAAATTTTCTAACGTCTCTTTTGAACAGTTTTCTCCAATTTGCTTTCCAGCATAAACCAAGGTTAAGCTTCAATGTCATCATTTAATATTACCCCCACACAAAACCTGAACATGACAGCATTGATATTTCAATAATTATGTCATGTTTGGTGAAGAGGTCCCACATAATGCTATGTTTAATTAAAAATTAGTGCAAGCAATTATAAAGTCAATGTATCCATTTTAAAACAGCATTCATGTATCATACTTGTAAAAGTAAAATCCCACAAATATCTAATTTGAAGCACTTTAGGGTTTAATGGACCTCAGTTTTTATTAGTACATTCTAGTTATGTTGAAAATCATTCATCTTATTCACTATAAAACACTGGCTGCAAATTGTTTTATTTGAATTAAGATGAGAGTAAAAAATTTTTTTGACCAAGTACTTAAATTCCTTTTTAGTTGAAATGTAGCCTGTATTCATTAAAATTCTAGTTATGGAAAGAAAAAAAAAAACCCCAGCTAATTTACCATAACAGAAAATGCCAATTTTTTATTAAAATTTTAATGAGAAATGCTAAATTCTTTGTTAGTTTTGGTTTTCAATTAACTTATTAAATTGCATTTATGTGTTTTTCAAAAGTTCTCAACAGTCAACTGCCAAAAAAAAAAAAAAAAAAAAAAAAAAAAAAAAAAGGCAGCTCCCATTTACACAATGGAAGCTACCTCAAACCCCTTTATGGCAGTTTTGCAAGGCAGCCATTTAGTCTGTTGAGGAAGAAAGATTATAGATGAACATGTGTAGGCCTATTTCTCCCGCAGGGCAAAATGCCTGCTATAAACAGGAGAATGCCAAATATAGAGAGCTCTTCACTTTCAGACATATCACCCCCTAGGTATGAAACCCTGAAACTTTAACAATCATTTGATAATATAGATCTTTACATGTGTAATGTGCAATTGTCTCCCTCTTAGCAAGTGCAAGACTGACCTTCATACTGAGCATTTTTAGTGAAAATTAAAATGAACTTGAAAATACACACTATTAAAAATCCTCCTAAGATAATGTTGAAAGATAAGGCTTCCTAGAACAATTATTTCTTATCTATTTATGCAAGGCCAGAGTTTTATTTTTTTTCTCCTTATGAATATGCTTTATCTACTACTACTTTTAATAATAGGCAAACAGTAATGTATTGAACATTTGCTGTTTCTTTAAATTACATCTGGAAGGCAAAATAAATTCTGAACTTCATCTACTCAAAAACCTTTACTTCTGCTCTAGATTAGCAGATTCTCTCTTTCCCAGACACATCTGAAGGAGCCGCATAAGTTTTCAACCAATGTCCTTCTAATGAATGACTTTTTTTTGAAATAGCTGATGAATTAGAAAAGAATTCTGGTCTCATTTCAGGTATCTAGACTAAATAGGAGTAAACCGGATAAATAGAAACAACATAAACTTTAGCTATAGTCCAGCACTTCAATAATTATGAAAATTCCCCTACACTGCTCCTCCCCAACCCCCAGTCAAGAAAAATTAACATGACCATGCAAATTCAGCAGAAAAAAATGAGACAAGAAGCCAAGTGGTTTAAAATAAGGTAGGGAAGGAGGGTCTTAGTCTGTTAGAGAGGGAAGTGTGCCCATATTTTAATCTATGAAAGTTCAAAACTGTGCTAATTGTTTTGGGAACCCCTGCAGAATCTTTAGTAAATGACTTTATTAAGTCTGAATAGTCCAATGAAAATGTGTCTGGAACTCTTTTCTTCTCTCTATAAAACATACATTCATGTGTAAGTTGGTGTGTGAGGCACACATGACATTCAGGCTGTCTATAATTTGTTTCCGTATATGTGTACTTTCTGATGTCTAAAAAGTTTGTTTTGAAGTACTGGCTACTGGTAGTCTTTGGACTTGAGAACAGTTAATTCCACCTAATAACAGCTTACTTTATAGTTTATACATAACATTTCAGATGCTGGCCCTGATTTGAGTATCTGGAATTACAGAGGAAGTGGGATAACCATAAATAACACACTTATTTTACTATCCTTGGGATAGTGATAGAAACAAAGGACAACTAAAAATGGCAGCATCCTTACATGCCTACCACCACAGGTCTCTTAATATCAACTTGATTCAAGCCATGTTTGAAATTAACTGAATATATTCCAAGCCTTTTAAACAATTGAGCTTGCCAGTGCTGGTAATAAGCACATCATTGTGACAATAAATTAACAAATAAAGTGCAAAATATTATACAAGAATTGTAAATGGCCCCTATAATATAATAATAGACCTGCACAATTAATGATAAAAATCTTCCTTCCACTTCAAACACTTTTTAAAAACGGATGAGATGGTTTGGTATCAGATGATGACACCTAGTGGTCTTTGTTCCTCTCAACGCAAACATAAAAACAACAACCTACTTAGTTTCTGCTTTTCCAAGGAGGAGGAAACGAGTTTCTGGATGAGTGAATTTTCCAAGTGGCAAAAATTTAAAGTGTTATGTTAAACTGGTATCCAAAATGCCTTTCTCAAGAAGACCCCGCTATCAGTTTGTCTATTTATCAGAGAGCAAGAACATGGAGAACTTGGACTCAATGGTACTAAAATGTGCTCTACTTGAAGGAGGTCTGTACTAAGCACTTAGGATGTACAACAGAAAACTAAATTTCTCTTTTCCAGGGGCTTGTGGCTAAGATGGCCTCTTCCTATGTCCTCTTCGCCGACATCATCTGATGAGCTTATGGCCTTGCACTCTGACAGAACCAGACACTGGAGACAAGGGTCTGGAGGCTCTTCTTCAGTGGAGCTGGCTGAGCATTCGCAGGACTTTGCTAGGCTGTTTCTACATAGGAGCTGCTTCTCAGAGGGCAAGCACAGCACCAATCTCAGGTTCTTGGCTCCTGGGCTCTCTTCAGCAGCTTGAGACAGTGGCTAAAGCAGTGACTGTGGGTTGGGGAGCAGCTGGACATTGCCATCACGACGTGCCTCCTGCTTGTTGTTCAGCATGTGCTGCTGCCTCAGGGATGGCCAGCTTCTCCTCCATAGGAGCTCTCCCTAAATGACTAATAAAGGCTTGTCTGAAAGCAGACTTTGGGAGAAACTTTGAGCAAAGTCAGTTACTCTGAATCAAAGGAAATCTTGCTCTTATCTTCCAGAACAATGATTAATCCCCTTACCAACTATATAGCATTCTTTCTGTATCCTTAACACTTGCTTAAAAACATGACCATTTGCCACTATTTTTTAAATGTGAGAAAAATACTTTGGTTTGTATTTTCAGTTTACTTTTCTAAGGGACATCCTCATGATTTTACAGATTATCCTATACATCACCACTGCAACCACTCCTAAGAAACCTTTTCTTTATGACATAAGTACCTTTCATGTAAATCCTGTCCTGATCCCAACTGTTAAAAGAATTCTACTTTCTAAAATGATCTGATGGTTATTAGGCCTATATTTATTTATGAACTTAACTCTCACACTAGGATATAAACTCCCTCCAACAAGTAGGAACTGCTTTATTTTATTGGCTTACAGTGTTTGGCACCTAACAGATACTTGCTGATTGATTAGCTGTAAAAAGGATATGGTATCAAACATTTTAAATTTGAAAAGATAAGAAAATTATCTCATAATATAAATGGACAAAATTTTTCTCTTCAATTTAAAAATCACACGTAAAAGAAAAATACTTAGGGATAGTAAAAAATTCAGGCTCCAACTGTGAAAACACTGGGAATTAATAATTATATAGTCCAGTTATTTAAGTATCTGAATAAAAATTGTAGCAAGCAAGAAAATTTGGAGTCTTGCTGGAAATTCTCTATAATGGGATTTAAGCTATCAATCTAACTCTAAAATTCCATGGGTCAATAATTATTACCTAATACTTGAGAAAATTTCAAGACTTCAAAGTTAAAGGGGCTAAAAATATATGCAATATAGCAGACAGCCCTTTGGATAAATGGCAACATTTTGTCAACTCCTTCTACCCAAATGAAACTCACTGTGTGCATCAGTAAGTACATTATTCCAAAGTATAAAGGTAAAAGGTTAGATGGATCTAGGTAGACAGTATGATTGGATTAAGCAAAAAGGAACACTAGGACTTATTTAACTGTCTCTCCAAATGCTCCTGGAACTTAACAATTTTTCTTCAATTTCTAGACTTGATACTAAAACAAACATTCAATTGATCTCAATGAAAAAAACTTAATAGTAATAGTAATATAGAACAACTCTTTTGGGATTAAAACCATTTATTTTCTTGCAACAGTGCATTTTAAGTGATCTCAAAAATGGCAAAGATATCTTGGAAGGACATAAAATATATACTTATTAAAACAAAAATATTTATACAGGCATGGCCATCATAAGTCATTCATACAAATTATTAATAAATCCTCGTTATACTGGAGGTAAGAAAAAGATGATCAATCTTGTAGGGATTGTATCTCACAAGGGGTTAGAACCATGAGGTACATGTAAGAGCATTTTCAGTATGAAATTCTGATGTGTATTTTGGTAGCATTAGTCAAATTTCTTTTTTGCTATTAGTTGTCAGAAAGGTGCCTTTTGAAAAATTTAGCTGCTATGTAATCAAAGGCCAAGCCTTACCTTTTATATCAGAACATTTGTGCAGATAAAAAGTGGGTACTGTTTCCCAAAGCTGGTAGACTTTTAGCCTGTAGTTTTCTTAAATCCATTATAGAAATGAATGCCCATAATAAGTCTAAGAGCCATTAAAAGGTTAATAAGCATTTAATCAGCATTCCTCAAGTACTATGTTTGGTGTCAAACTGGACAAAGCATTAAAATACAATACCAGGAAGTCTACAACTTTAATTAAACAATTACCCAAAAGGATAAGAATGCTCCAAGTTGATACATTTAAATTGGCCATGAGTTTCAAAGTTTAATGACCACCATAGGTTTGTCAGTTCTACTGCCTAAATGATCTCATCTTTTTGCCCACTCTGAATATCTATGTTCACAGTTATTCTAAATAAAGATCTCTAGGGTTCCTCTGAACTCTATGATTCTATGAATATTGAGAAAGATAAATTTGGTTCCAAGTTCATGTAAAAGACTTAAGTCCTTTGTTCTCTTTTTAAGCTTCAAACTGCTGAGACCCAAGTTCAAAATTTGACTGTGATTAAACAACTGTGAATATGGCAAGGCTAACCAAATCATAGAAAAATTTTAAGGTCTGTGGAGTTTTTTTTTTATATATCAATTTGTGTCTTCAACACTTTGTGCATAGTAGGAACTTAGAAAATGCTTATTCCCTTCCCTCTAAAAAGAACTAAAACATGCCCCACAGTCCCAGAAAAAAAAGCTGAGGGGGAAAATGGCTGGGGAATGGCCAAGTAAGCTGTGGGATTATGGATATAAGTACAGGAAACCAATTTATATGATCTGATCCTAAGTAAGCAGAACTAAGAAAACAAAATCCATAATGGCCACAATAGAAATGGAAAGCAATAAACAACTGAACCAAATGCAGTGAAATGTGATCAAGATTAGACCCAATGAAGAATGTGACAGAGCACTTTTCAGGAATGGGGTACCGAGGCTATGGAACATTAAGTCAGATCCTCCACCCCCTCACCCCGTGTTGGTTAGTTTTTATTCACCTGCCTTAAAAATCTGTTAAAGAATGCCAAGAAAAAGGGATTGCAAATGTAGTGACAAGATTAATTCTTGACCTTGCCATATTAGACATTAGAGAATTTCTCCAATGTGTGTGTCAGGGGATCATGTAGCCAGAGATGGAAAGATAGAAAAAAATCTTTCTTCTGAACTGAGGCTTGGAAAGACTAAGCAACTAGTCTCCAGTTATTCAGATATTAAGGCAAAGAGTTGGAGGACTTCAGACACCTAGCTCCCCTGTGACCAAATCACGTTCTTCCACTGTAGCATGTTTGCTTACATTTTTGGTTTTTGTTTTTTAATCTTGCTCTTTTGGATTACTGGTTTATGTTTTTTACTAAACAATTATGTAACTACCTTGTCCAGTCAAGAGATTTAAAAGCTTATAAATTATTTTTTTCATTTGTAAACTGAGCTCATTCAAACACCCCACAAGGTAAGGATTATCACTCATACACAATGACTTTTTATTTCATGTTTACTTCTCTGGTTATGGTAAATCTGCCACTAATATATGGAACAAATAGAAAATTATTTGAAGATGATAAAAAAATTGATTACACCTAACCAGGTGAGAAATTCAAATATTAAAAATGCTTCTTTATAATTAGGTGCCGAAATAAAACTTCTCAGCAACCAAAAACCTTCTTATAATAAACTAGCATGTCTTTATCTTTGAATTCAACTAATTTAGGCAAGCATTTATTTAATGAATTTAAATTAGCATTTATTAAGCTTAAAATGGCATTCAGACTTTTGGAATACCCTGTACAGGGGACTTAAGCTAAATACTGGAGACAAGAAAAAAGAGCATGCCCTCAAGGAATTATAACTCCAGGAGTTACACATTTGAACTTGGAAAAAAAAAAATCTTACATAGCTCTGTATTATTCTACTAGGAATCTCATAACTAAGAGAGGTTGGTAACATGTATTTTTAATTTTTAAACAGCATCTAAATTCTTCAACATTCACCACAAATAAAAAATTCATCTTTCAACAGCAAAATATGAATTAGCTTAAGACTTTCTAAATGTGTAAGCCAAAGAAAAACTTATAATTTTAAACATGATTAAACAAAATTTGGAATAAACAAATTTTTGAAAAATTCTCTAAAACGTAAATATTTTAAAACCATCTAAATATTGCTCTGCACACTGCCAGATAAAAAGCAGAATTATCCCATCACTTTAAAAAATGCACAGGGACCTTTCAGTTCTCTAATAATATGTATAAATCCTAATTTTTGAAAGTGGTGTAGTTAAATGCTTGTGGTTGTAGCACTGTATAATCCATTAAAAAAAAAAAAATCCGAATCCCAAAGATGTACAGATTCTACAAATGAAAGTAGTTTTTGTCGTTTTAGATCTTAGGTTTAAAATTTTAAACAAAAAAAAAAATTCACTGTCAGGCAATTTATAGAAATTTATGTGAACTTTATTAGTTATCTTCATTAAGTTGAACAATATATTTTATACTAAATCCCAATTCTGAGAAACCTGCCAGATAATTCAAACCTTTCCATGACTAACCAACTTAAACATTGGCATATTTGTAAAACACAAAAATGGTAATCATTTTTTAAAAAAAGCTAATTATATTTTACACAATAAAACATAACAGGTAAAATAAATTTTGTTACATAATTCACAGTAAATTAAGATTTAACCCTATATTTTGTGAATTGATCACTTTTTACAAAACCCCTCAAAGCAATCTTATTTGTTTAAAGCTGCCACATGTACCACAGACCAGCAATATAAATAAAAACAGCATTTTTCCAACCATAGTACATTCAAGTAACAATTTCTTAATAAAATGTAGGGGAGGGGGGAAAATCAACCAAGTGGACCACTCCACATTTTGTAATAATTATTTTGAGATGTATTTTACTATCATGGTGATGAGGTGAGCAAACAAGCCCATTCAATTATATAAATGTTTAATAACCACAACCCTAACAAACGGAAAGCAAAAAAGATACACATTTATAAGTTCTTTGTGGTTGATACTAAATCTTATTTTCCTTAAATTACTAAACAACCTCTATTATTTTAGCTTTGTCACCAACTATGAAATACGAGATATATTCAGTCATAAGTCAGTAACAACCAATTCTGAATAAGCTTTACACTTCAGGAATAGCAAATTTAAAAAACAAGTTCCTGGTCTCTTCTCCCCCTAAAATTTGAGAACGATACCTCACCAATTATCTAATCTCCATTTCTCCACTGTATACAGTTTAGACAATATTCCTAATTTATTTGCTTTCACATGCTTTAGTCTCCCAAATGGAAACTTTCCATAATAATAATTAATAATTGATAAACCTTCCCTTAAAAGTTCACTCCTCCCCTTTAAAGCTTAACCTCACCTGCAGGGCAAAATTATTTCTCTTTAGATCCGGGTCCCTATTTCTAAGAAATGCAATGTTGTAAGTACTATTGCTGAATTCATGATAGCTTTGTTTGTTTTCCAAAGTATAGTATGATACGTAACACTCAGAAATATCTAACATTCAGAATTCAGGATTATAGGGTACCTTCAAAAGTGAAGGCTACAAAATAACCCGTTACCAAAAATAAATAAATAAAAATAAAATCAATATATATTAAACCCATCTTTTTTATTTGGTACGGTAAATAAATACCTTAAATTTAAATACATGGTCCATAAACTATTAGAGTCATCGGGTAGGGAAAATAACCTATCAACCAGCTATGACACATGCTTTTTATAAAATTTAATTTACAAAGATCTCCTACTTTGAAATTTGTGATGATTTAGAGAGGATTGGGGTTGAAATTTTTCTTAGTACTGTAATCTAGGTAGAAGGAATTTATTAGCAATAAAACTATCATCATGAAAAGCATTTGCAAGAATGTGTATACTATTTGGGGAAAAAAACTTGCCAATGTATTTTAAAATATTTTAGAATCATAATACTTGGTGGATTGAACTTAAACATTTGCTCAATCGAATTTTAAAATTGACCATTTCTGGCATTTATCCCAAGTCTTTGAAAAAGAGAGGATTTTGAAGAAATTACATGGTATAATTTAGATCAACCTTCTCACAGAAAAAAATTTTAGTTAAAATTTTCCCTTTTGTTATTAACTATAAAGTTTCATAGATATACTCCTGAATTTGTGTGTGAGGAGAAAAAAGGAGGGAAGGCTGAGGTGCTTATTATCCTCTATACAGAGTATTTATTCTACTATATTTCCCACTTATTTTCAACAATAAGAACAAATTCCCCTTCCCCCCCACTTCAGACATGGTAATAATTGGAGGTGGCTTTTCAAGACAGTTCATTTAAAAGGGCTGAAATTAAAATCGAAGATTTTTTTGTTTTGGCTCTTCAGCTTTCAGGTATGTAAAACTTAATTGCTAAAATAATGTAAAAATCAGCCAAGTGCAACTTTTGTTTTTTAAAGTGTATGAGAATAATGGTCTCATAATAAACTAGTACAAGGACTAAAATTTCTATCCAACAATAGATGACATCATGTTATAAGATAAGTATAAAAATTCTTTCTAAAAGTTTTTAGGAAATTTTCAAAGCTGATTTGATAACATTTCATTTTCAAGTGGAAATGTGTTTAAACAAAAGTTGATAAATTTACATTATTCAATTAAATAGGATTTTATAAAACAATCCGAAAAAATTCTATGAATCCTATATCTACTCTCTTGTCTTTTAAATCACAATATTTAGTAGCAGTTATCAAATATAGTGAAGAGAAATTTTACATATTTCCTCCTGGGGGCCCTCTGTCATTATTTAAAAGAAACCCTATTTCCAAGTCCAATGACAATGGAGCCATATAGCTTCATTCAAGTCTCCCTAACTTAATTCAGAAGCACCAAACTTAAAGAGTATTAAGAGCTTAAATCCGCTACCAGAAACTGAGGTTTTGGGTTAAAAATTCTGTTCTTGGTGATCCTAATCCAAATGAATTTACAAATTATTCTCAAAACTAAAACTATGTAAACAAAGTCTGGGATAAATGCAGAGTTTGGAAAAGCAGTACAAATCTATGAAAATGGCATTTTCTTTCAAGAATTATTTGGAAAGTTATTTCTTATTTAAGGTAAAGAATGGCGATTTTAAAAATAAAAACAAAACTTCCACAAAATATTATTGCATATAGTTTTTTGTCAAAGTCATGTTATTTCTCACAATTTTCATGATGCTTTAAATCATGAACTAACAAAATAACTGCCTTAAGTTCCGTAGAATCTTAAATTTAGAACTGAGTGGGACTTGAGGAAGTAAGTTAGCCAAGTCTGTGGTCCTCATTAAAAAAAAAAAATGGTCTGAAAGTCACAAAGGAAGAGAAACAAATTACACAAGTCAGTTTCAGATGTGGCCGCTTTAAATGTTAGGAACTTAAAATGTGTTTGGCTAATGAAAAAAACAGGCTTAATATTTTACAAGCATAACTATACGCTCACAATTGTGTTAGGGACAAATCGAGTCCTTTTTTAAATGACTTTTCAAGAATAGACAAGGAAAAAAGAAAATATCCCATTATAAAAGTTTACCCTAAAGCGCAGCGTAAAACCAAGTGGAGAAGCATAGTGACTAAAAGGAAAAAAGGGCACTTGCTGTTGTAGGCCTGCCACACTAAAGCAGCACAATAATATTGGGGTTTAAGATTTACTTCACTACGCCAATATTTACGTGCTGCTAGAGCGGAACAAGCAGCTCCATGGTAAGTTACAAGGGAAGGAAATGAAGTTTCCCCAGTTTCACAAGCGTGAAACCGGCACCTCTTCCATGACTCTCCCCTTAAATTCCTAAAGCAGCAAATAATGATTCGCATCTGGGCAAGAACATGTAAACCATGATGTGCTGCTAGAGGACTTTCGGGTCTCCCCAGCTTCTTCCCAGACACGGGCCCTTCCCCGCAGGGGCCGGGGCGGGCGCACGGGACTCACCTGCAGGATCAGGAAGCGGTTGTGGTCCAGGTCGATGCCGTGGCTCCGCAGCAGGTGGCCCACGTCGCGGAAGGTGGCCTTCTTGCCGCTGATGTGGTACACGGAGGAGTTGTCCCGGTAAGCGGTGCGGGACACGGAGAAGCCGCTGTCCGGGATCACCTCGTAGTCGTCCTCCTCCTGCCCGGAGAAAGCCCAGTGGGCGAGGGTCGCCCCTCCCCAGGCCCCCCTCCCCGAGATGGCCGCGAGCCCGGAGGGATCCCGAGTACAAAGGGTGCGGGCCCCACCTTGTCCACGATCTTCTGAAAGTGCACTTCCACGCTGCAGCTGTCCAGGTCGCGGTGCTCGTCCGAGTTGTGGATCAGCACCGACAGCTTCTTGGAGCGGATCTTCTGGGCTCGGTAGCCGAACACGAAAAGCATCGAGTCGATGACGTTGGACTTGCCGCTGCCATTGGGTCCGATGATGCAGGAGAAGCGCTGTGGGACGGGACGGGGCGGGTCCGGGGGTTCGGGCGGGGTCCCTCGTGGGGCCAGGCCCTTCCCCGCCCCCCCTTCCCATCTCCCCACCGCACCGGGCCCCCCAGCGCGTGCACCTTGTGGAAGGGCCCCAGGAGCTTGCGGCCCGCGTACGACTTGAAGTTGAGGTTCACGATGTGTGTGATCATGAGGCGCGGCGCCCCCGCCTCGTTGGTCATGGCCGGGGGCGGCGGCGGGGGCACGGCCCCCAGGATCTCCTCGAGGCTGCGCAGGTCCGGTTCGGGGCCCGGGGGCTCTGGGGGGACACGCGCGTCAAGCCGGCCCCCTGGGGAGCCCCCTCCCCTCTACCGGCCTCCCCGCCCCTCCCGGAGCGCCTACCTGGGTCCGGGGGCTTGGCGGCGTCGGCGGCGTCCGCAGGCGGCGGCGGCTCGGGCTCCGGCACGTCCGGCTCGGCGGCGGCGCTCGGCTGCTGGGCCGTGGACGGCTTGGTTCTTTTGCGGGGCGGCATGACGGCGGCTGCGACGGAGGGAGCGCACTGATCAGGAGTTCCCCGCGGACGCCCGCCCCGCTCCGCTCCCCGCGGCTCCGGCTCCGGCCCCGCCCGCCCCGCTCCCCGCGGCTCCGGCCCCCGCCCCGCCCGCCCCGCCGGGGCTGCGCGGCCCAGCCCGCCGCGGGACTGACAGGCGGGAGCGGCCGCTCTGCCCTCGCCCGCGGCCCCCGCCGCCGTCCGGCCTCCGGGCGCGCGCCCGGCCAGCTTGGCAGGGCGGCCCCGCGGCTCGGACCCGGGCGCGGATGCTCGGTACCTGCCCCGAGGCTCCGCTCCGCTCCCCGCTCCTCCCCGTCTGCTCGGACGCTGTGGCGGCTCCGGCTCCACCACTCGAAAATGGCGCCTAAAATCCAAACTCGAACGGAAATTCGTTACAAATACGCGCGGTGCCTCCTGGGAAGCGCAGATTTGAAAAAAGTGCGGCGGCTACTGCTGCCGCCATCTTCCTCCAGAGATACCGCGCACGCGCAGGCCCCGGGGGCAGAGGAAGAAAGGGCGGGCCTAGGCGGGGCTTGGAGCCTTGGACCTATGAGGGCGGCTTGTCTCGGGCACCGCCCTTGGAGGCGCGAGCGGCATCTTAGTAGTTTTTCTTTTTCTTTTTTTTTTTTTTCGGTCACTTTTTTTTTCAAATGTTTGAAAACGGGAACAAGAAATGCTGCAATCCGATTGGTGGACGGAGGCGGGGTTGGGCGGGGCACAGCCGGATGGCCCCGCCCCGTCGGTTTTCCACTTTTTTTTTTCTTGCCAGGGCGGGGCAGGCCAGTAGGAAATATCGCGAGAGGAGGCCTGCGCCTTCCCGTGGGTTGTCGCTATGGTGATGGAGAGTTCGGGAGCCGCGGGCAGGAGAGCGGGCCCGGCTCCGGGCTGCCGCAGCTCCAGGGCCACAGGTACGGGGTAGGGGTTCCTGAGAGAGGCCGGAGACGGGCCAGGGCCGCCCGCTGCGAGACCAGGAGCGAGACGGGCTGCCGGGGGTGGGGAGGCGTCTACGGGCCCGGGGGCGCCGTGGGGGGCTGGAATCCGGCGGGCGGGCCCGGGCCTAGCGGACGCTCCTCCCCTGCCCCTCCCCCTCCCCTCCCCGTCCCCTCCCCCCTCTCCTCCCCCGCCTCTTTTCCTCCTCACCTCTTCCCCCCTCCTTACTTTTCTCTCCCCCTGCTCCCTTTCTTCTTCTCCTCCTCCCTTCCCCCTGCCTTTCCTCACTTCTCCTGTCTGCGCTCCCTCTCTTTTCCCTCCTCCCCGTCCCTTTTCCCTCCTCCTCCTCCTCTCTCTGCTTCCCCCTCCCCCCTCCCTCCTTCCTGCCTTCCGCGGGTCCCCTCCCGCCTTCTTGTGCCCCTCCCTCCATTTGTCCTTCTTGTCCTGGGCTGCCCCCCCCTTTAGTGGCCCGGACTTGTGGAAGGGCTGGGTTGAGGTCCTCAGGCTTCAGTCCGGGTCCCTGCGGTCTCCCCCGCGCTTTCAGTGGTCGGGGCAGTTGGCCAGGGTGGCCGTTCCTGGCCTACGAGTCAGCCGGCCTAGAGAAGGGAAACTGAGGGCCCTGCCTCCAAACGGTGCTCCCCACTGACCCCTGCGAAGGTCACCCTGCGCTGCCTGGGCACGCGGAGAGCCGAGGCAGAGGAAACAAGCCCAGCCCCGCGGAGGGCCCGCGGGCAGCGTGGGGACCTCTGGGCTGACCCTTGGGGAGGGAGGCTCGGGGTCCCTTGTGTAAAGGTCACTCCAGCCTGAGCCCTTTGCCCTTGTGGAAGGGAGACCCCGGGACCACCACCCACAGATGGGGGGGACAGCTCTGACCAGCAAGCCCGCAGAGCGGGGACCGGCCTCAGCCGCCGGCCACACCTTTAGGGGTTCCTGCTGCAGACTAAGGGGGCCTGTGTCCAAGTGGGACCAAGGCCCCTGCAGGGCCTCCCTGCCACACGAGGCCGCTGGGCTGAGGCTTCAAGGCCGCTCCAAATTCTGGGCCCTAAGAGGGCAGAAGAGCCTTTGGGGGATTCCCATTTGGGGGGCTGGTGGGAAGGGGGCTGCTCCGGGAGGTGAGAGGCAACCGGCAGAAGCAGGGCCTGGGGGAGAACTGGGCCGAGTAGGAGATGAACCGGGGAGGGATCACCAGAGACGCCTGGGTTTTGGTGGGTGCGGAAGCCCCCAGAACCTGAGGGAAAGTCACTAGGTGTGAAAGGAGGCAGAGGGAGGCTGGAAAAGAGCAATCCACAGTCAGCCCCAGCGGCCAGGGCTTGTACCAGGAGTAAGTGAACTTTTCCCCCGGGACCCCCTTTCACCTGAGACACTTCTGCACGATCTTGTGTATATGGGCACATGGAATAATTGTACAGAACCCGGGCATATGGGCACGTTAAAGAAGTATACAAATCCCGGGGCATGTGGGCACATGGAATAATTGTACAAAACCCGGGGCATATGGGCACATGGAATAATTGTACAGAACCCGGGCATATGGGCACGTTAAAGAAGTATACAAATCCCGGGGCATGTGGGCACATGGAATAATTGTACAAAACCCGGGCATATGGGCACATGAAATAATTGTACAAATCCCGGGGCATGTGGGCACATGAAATAATTGTACAAAACCCGGGCCATATGGGCACATGAAATAATTGTACAAATCCCGGGGCATGTGGGCACATGGAATAATTGTACAAAACCCGGGCCATATGGGCACATGAAATAATTGTACAAATCCCGGGGCATGTGGGCACATGAAATAATTGTACAAAACCCTGGGATATATGGGCACACTAAAGAAGTATACAATCTCTGGGCATATGGGCACGCTAAAAAAGTATACAAATCCCTGGGCATATGGGCACGTTAAATAAATGTACAAACCCCTGGGTATGTGGGCATGTTAAATAAGTATACAAATTCCTGCACATATGGGCACGTTAAATAAATGTACAAATCCTTGGGTATACGGGCACATTAAATAAATGTACAAACCCCTGGGTATGTGGGCACGTTAAATAAATGTACAAATCCCAGGGCATATGGGCACGTTAAATAAGTATACAAATTCCTGGGCATATGGGCACGTTAAATAAATGTACAAATCCCTGGGTATATGGGCACATAAAATAAGTGTACAAAACCCGGGACATATAGACACATTAAATAAGTATACAAATCCCTGGGTATATGGGCATGTTAAATAAATATGCAAGTCTCTGGGTATATGGGCATGTAAAATAAGTGTATAAAAGCCTGAGTCATATGGGCACATTAAATAATTATACAAACCCCTGGGTATATGGGCACATAAAATAAGTGTATAAAAACCTGGGACATATGGGCACATAAAATAAGTGTACAAAACCCAGGACATATGGACACATTAAATAAGTTTACAAATACCTGGGTATATGGGCACGTTAAATAAATATACAAATCCCTGGGTATATGGGCATGTAAAAATAAGTGTATAAAACCCAGGGCATATGGGCACATTAAATAAGTGTATAAAAACCCAGGTCATATGAGCATGTAAAATAAGTGTACAAAACCTGGTGCATATGGGCACATTAAATAAGTGTATAAAACCCAGGGCATATGGGCAAGTTAAATAAGTGTATAAAACTCGGGGCATATGGGTAAGTTAAATAAGTGTACAAAACCCAGGGCATATGGGCACGTAAAATAAGTGTGCAAAACCTGGGGCATATGAGCAAGTTAAATTATGTATACAAAACCCTAGGTATATGGGCACGTAAAAATCTACGAAACCCTGGGCATATAGGCACATAAAATAAGTATGAAACCCGGGGCATATGGGCATGTAAAATAAGTACACAAATCCCTGGGCATATGGGCATGTAAAATAAGTATATGAAACCCCAGGTATATGGGCATGTAAAATAAGTGTACGAAACTCCGGGTATATGGGCATGTAAAATAAGTATGCGAAACCCTGGATATATGGGCATGTAAAATAAGTGTATGGAACCCCAGGTATATGGGCATGTAAAATAAGTGTATGAAACCCTGCACATATGGGCATATAACAGAAGTGTACAAAGCCTGAGTATATGGGCATGTAAAATAAGTATGAAACCCTAGGCATACGGGCATGTAAAATAAATACAAAACCTTGGGTATATGGGCATGTAAAATATGTGCAAAACGCTGGGCATATGGGTACATTAAGTGTATAAAACCTGGGTATACGGGCATGTAAAATAAGTGTGCAAATCAAACCTTAATCAGTCATAATGTTGTAACTTGCACATTCAGTTAGGGGACCAATAAAGGGTTGTGACCCACGTGGCCTGTCCAATCCTTTTTTGGGCTGTTAGGAAGTATTCAGGGGTCCTCTATTTCCCAGCCCCACTGCTGAGCAATGGGGGAACCAGGAAAGGCAAAGCCAGTGGTCCTCCAGGGGTTCACAGCTTAATGGAGGCAGGGGTGGAGAGCCAGCACTGGAAAAGGAAGCACAGGCCAGCCACATCCCCAATGGGTTGGAGGAGTGGGCTGAGAGGAGATCCTAGAATTCAAAGGGGTTGGGAAAGGTGGATGGGGGTGAGGCACCTGATCAGGGGGGCAGCCTAGGGGTGACAGGCCAGCTGTTGCTTTCAGCCCCCCTTGGAGTTGGCACTTAGGGCACGGTTGGAGATGGAGCATGGTTTAGGTGGCAGGGGGAGGGAGGTCAGCCGCTAGCTTGTGGATGGTGCTGAGAGGAGTGCCCAAGGAGCACTGTGGAGGAGGATCAGGAGATATGGGAGAGTCACTGGCGGAAGAGCTAGAAGTCTGTGGAAGTTGGGAGCCAGGCTTAGCTTTGTTGGACAGGCCAGGAGCGGTGGGGAGCAAGGGAAGATGAGGGCCACTTGGTGTAGGGTGGGATGAAGCACCCTCCCCCTTCTAGCACAAGCGTGTCAGGGTGCAGTCTCCTCGGGCCTGCTGTGGCTTCCCAAGGGCCAGGTGCCTCCCTCCCCTACCACTTTTGGAGTCACTATCTGTGGGTTCATTGTCAGAAGTCGACCGAGCTCCTTTGGGCCAGAATCTGCAGTTTGTCCAGTGCCTGGCAGCTGGTCCACACTTATTAGGTGCTTATGGATAATGTGTAAAGTCTTAAGAATCCTACATCAGCTGTGGAGGCACTTTGGTGCCCAGTTGTCTATGTTTTGCCTCCTAATCTGGTTCCCTGGGTTTGTGTGAGCGTGAGCCCTTTTTTGTAGCTGGGTGTCATGGTTCTGTGCCAGAATAGCCCATAGTCTTTGGAGACAATTCTGCCGGCATCCAGCCCGATGGTGCTGCCAGAAGGGTATGGACTTCCCTAGAAGGAAACATCCATTTGGATTTCCATTGAGTCCTAACCATCCGGGTAGCTCAGAGAAATGGCAGGGGGCAGTTTGGGTCTTTCCCGCTCTGTTATGGCTCTTTTGCAGCTCTTTCAGCTTGGGGAATTATTTCTGTCAGCTTTCCTCTAAGATGCTAGTGGGGGGGGGGGGATGGGCTTTTCTATTTAGGAGGCTAGATCCCAATTGCTATTGTAGGGTAGGCTTCATTTAGGGCAGTCTAGTGCTTCAGGTTCACAAATGAAGCAAAATGAGACTCTGAAAAATCATCTGATAGTCAGAAAAAGGAGGTTTACTTAGCTCTAGCATAGAAAGGATGTTCAGCAAGGACCCAGAATTGATTCAGCTGAGCAGAGCTTTCCTGTCTCTGCCGCCATGGTGATGTGTTATTGCCCTAGCCTACGTATAGGTTATTCTTAGACTACCACAAAATTATGGTGGAGGCTCAGGTCTTGGAAGAGTGGTCACAAAGCCCATGTGACAGATGCTGCTTCTGCCATACGTGTACTCAAAGGCATCCCTAAGGCTGTGAGAAGTCTGGTCTCTAAATTCTCAATATTCTTCCAAAGATTGAAGCTTTAGGAACTCCTGCCTCTTGGTGATGAGATTGCCCTCTCTGAACTTCCATCTCTTGTGTCCACTGCCTTCCAAGGAATGGTCAGGAATTTGTGATCCAGGGACTCTTTATCTTTGGCAGCACTTTTGCTCCAAAGTAGCTGTTGATATCTGGGAGTCCAGATCAGTTTTTATTTCTGCTGCTGTCTTGACGCTTCTGAAATCAGGAAAAGGCAAAAGCGGCCCACAAGGTCTGTTAGCTCATCTTCTATAGACCTTACATAAATGCATGGCCACGACCCAGTATTCAGTTGGAGTCAGATAAGGTTTCCCATTCTATAAACTTATCTAATTAACCAAGGAACTCTTCTGATTGTGTGCATGCATGAACGTGTGTGTACGCTCGCTCAGCAGTGTTCTGGTGCTGCATAGGGGATGGTGGAATAGGATACAAGGACATTGCTAGTCTTTTTATTTTGTTTATGTGAATGTGTTTTCTTTTTATGCAGATTTTTGAGGCTCCTCGAATGTCTGTTTCTACAGTGAATATAGCCAAGCAACTTTTATAATTCATCTGGAAATTCTGAGAAAATGAGACTGAAGATCTCACTTCTAAGAGAACCAAAACATATCCTTTGTTCCTTAATAAAACTTATTTGGACATTATTGCTGAATTATTTTATAATTTTACTTTTTTTCCTTATAGTTGGAAAATAAGTTGTTTTTGCATATTTTTTTGGTGATAAACTTTAACTCAAAAATTGTTAAATATTTGTTATTTTGCATATGTATATACATCCCTATATATATATATGAGTCTTGAGATAAGATTATCAACTAATCTAGCTTTCACTTTTTAACTGACATTTTCACCTGTTACTTGAGTACTTATTTGACATAAATAGAATTTTTGCTTAGTCTATCAGAATCTTGAGAAAAACCTTTGAAAGTGAAACAGTTACCTTGTTCCGGGGAACAAAGTAGGAACCAGCAAGTTTTTAGTGCCTATCAATGATGGAGTCTGTTGCTAAGATGCAGGAGAGAATGGAGGAGGGGTTGGGCAGGAGGGGGAAGCTGGGCAACCATACAGTTCTAACTCTACAGGGTGGTTTCATGACTTTACATAAAAATGAAGAGTCTGCCATACTTGGGTCTGACCCCTTCTTCTCCACCCTATCAGAAGTGCTGAAAGGTGGACACCATGAAAAGTCGTTTTTTTGTACACTTTTAGGAGCTGCTTATGAATCTGGCCATACTCTTCTTGCATCTATTCATATTTAATCATTGCCTCCCCTTAGAGTAAAGAGTACATCTCTGACATATGAAGTTACTTTGGTTAAGTTATGAGGCTTGGGGAAGCGGGTGTCTGTGATTTACTTCCATTCCCAGCCCTGCTCATGATTCAAAGAATTTCTAAACAGGGAAGATTCAAATCTCTATAGAGCTTACTTTCTAAATGGAAGAATCCAAGTCTTTTTTAATCTGTTCCATTACAACAGTGTTTTAATTGCTCATTTAATTGCTTTCTTTTATTATATCTATGGGTGTCCATCATTTCTGAAACAGAAAAAGAGGATGTGTGATTCCATAAGATCATCTCTAACAAAACCGGAGATTTAGCCTGTGATGGGATCTCGGAGGCCGCGAGGTCCTCTTGTGAGAGTGGTTGCCACTAGGATAAAGCACAGATTGCGCTGATGGCCACTCACCAGTGTAGCTCTAACTTGGTCTGACCAAACTGGCCTCTTGGCTCTTCCTCAATGCTCCCATTCCACATCCTACTTCCTCCTGGCTCTCTCCACTACTGGGGAGGCTCCTTCTTCACCTGGTAATATCCTGAGCTCCATTTGAGACTCTGCTCCTAAACCTTCCTGCTTATTAGAGCTTTGCTTCTCATGCTCCCCTTCTTTTGTAGTTAGTGTCCAGCACTTTGGGAGCAAGAGCCTGGCATCTTGTAGGGACTTAATAAGTGCTTGATGGAGCAAATTTGAAATTTGAATTCTTTCACTCCATTTCCACTTCCTTAGTAAGATCTCAGTGCTTCAGATGTGACACAATGAATCAATTGGTTGGGAGAAAATGAATGGGTTCAGTGAGAATGAGAGAACTGAAGGTTCCAGATAGAGGGGAAAGACGAGAGCATTTTATTACTGGCAAGAGACTGAAAGGACTGTGATGTTTGAAAATAAGAGATCTGGGGCTTTGTTTGAAAATAAGAGATCTGGGGCTTGGCAAAGCCCTGTAGTCACAGAGATGGTTCAAGACAGCGGATGATGGAAGTATTATCTGGAGGTGACAAAGACAGATCAAAGAACTTCCATCATCAAAAGACAAGAAGCTTCCCTGGACCATAAAGGGGGGGGGGGACTTGTCTTGAGGAGCTTTCCTGAGTAAATAAACACTTTGCTGCTCAGTTTTCCTTGAGGAATACTGAAGAGTGAATTTGGAAGTGCTCCTCCCTTTAAGGAAAGCAGCTGCTTTTGGTTAGTTTGTGACGAGTTCCACTCCAAGCACGACTTGATGTTGGTACCTGCTGTGCTGCACAAGTCTCCTTGATTTTGTGAACACTAACTTAACCTCACTGATCAAGTCACATGTGAAGCAAAAGCCTTTTCACGGTTTCTTTTCCCTTTAATAAAGTTCCCTCTAGAACTTAAGAACGTGGGGAAAGGAAGGGAGCCTGCCCTTAGAGGGCCCCTACCCCCAGTCCCCAGCCTTAGGTTGCTAGGATAGACAAGTGCTTCTGGGGCATTGAAGTCTTGCGATGATCTTCCCCCTCTCTTCTGAGTTTTGCCTCCTGTCTTTTTGGGCCTTTGGGTCGCCGCCACCACCAAGCTCTGTGTTTCCTCCTCCATTTGGATTCCATTTGGCCAACACATATCGAGCACCTATTTGTGCCCCGTGCTCCCAGCCTATGTCCTCACAGTGAGCTTGGGTGTGTTGGGAGACAAGGAGCCTTCAGTGGCCATACATGAAAGCCATTGATCTACTGGCCTCTGGCGCAAGGGGACTTGGGAAACCTCTTGGGGACTTCTTGAGCCGAGCTTCTGCAGCATTACATTCACTACATGATCTCTCCCACAGTCATTGGAGTTATTTGATTTTATTTTAATTTCCCAGATTCAATTTATTTGTTGTTCTATTAAAGCGGAAGATGAATCCCATAGATGGACAAAGTATAAATTTGTTTTCTCAAAAATTTGGCATAAAATGTGATTCCCTCCTCTGTTTCTAAAAACAGATAAATTGCCAGTGAACATTACACATGTACATTTCAAATTTTATCCATTGCCATGTTCTTCAGTTTCTAGTTTTTTGAGACTTTTTCACTTCATAAGATCCCTGCTGCTTAAAGATGGAGTATTTGGATTTTAAAAGGCAAATGTTCATTGCTGGTAGAATTGGGCTTTGTGTTGGGAAGGCTCCTGCAGCTGCTCCTCCCCCTCCCCGCCTTCTAAGCCAAGAGTAAGGGACAACAAGGGAGTGTCCTGATCTGAAAGGCCACTCCCACTTTCTGCAGTAGTGGAAGGGCTTTGGTCACTTGGGAAGCCGGAGGTGGCCATGGTTGGGTCTAGAAGTCCAGGCTCCATACACAAAGTACTTTGCCATCATTAAAGTGCTAAGTCAACAATTTCCTCTTTTCTTCTTGCTACTCATTGAAAAAGTACCTTTTCTAGCTGTGTTATTCTGGACAAGTCACTTAATCATGTGTTTCTCAGTTTCTCATCTGCAAAATGGGCTGAAGAAGGAAATGGCAAACCACCCCAGTATTTTTGCCAAGAAAACCTCAAATAGAATCACAAAGAGTCGGACATATCTAATCCACTAAAAAAAAGTTTTTTTCAAATCATATATTATTATTATTATTCAACTTTTTGTATGAAAAAAATTGGGATTAGAGGATTTAATGCTTCAGTAGCTCAAAGCTCAGATAGTAACCAGAATTTCCCTTTGTAAAGTTTTTGGTTTGTTAAAGTTCATCCTTCCTTGACATATCATACATCAAGAATTAGTAAGTTGTGTAGGCTGGACCACTGCTGAAGAGCTTTATTCCTGTAGTGATGATCACCAAATAGTCAAATGGAACTTGTTAACGACTGAGACCAGCCAAATCGTCAAGCTCCCCGATGACATCTACCCCATTGATCTTCACTGGTTTCCCAAAAGCATCGGTGTGAAGAAGCAGACACAGGCTGAGAGCTTTGTTCTCACCAGTTCTGACGGTAAGGTTGCGCAGGGCCAGGATTTAAGCTTGGAAATGTTTTTTATGGAGCATTTTTTTGTAAAAGTTCCATAAGAGAGCATTACCCTTTTGTAAATGAAGCAGCTGCCAGTGAGGTCTCCTGGGGCACTCTGCCAGAGGCTTTGGGGAAGCAGAGTTGGAACCCTGGTCTTTCTGGGTTGACTCTCAAACCCATTGTTATTTCTGATAGTCAGGCTGCTATGCTGAAAACTTCTCTCCATGTTTTTGGTTGACTTCCATGTATTGTTTTGTGGTGAGTCTTTTAAGGAAGGGTTAGCTTTTTTTGTTTTTGTAGCCCAACCAGACCTTGACTTTTTTAAAGAGATATTCCTAAAATTTCAAGCCATTTGAGAGAATGAGTTTTTTGTTTCCTCATCTGTAAAATGGACATCTAGCTCAGAGGACAGTTGTAAAGATCTAATGGGACAAGATGCAAAGTGCTTTGCAAAACTTTCAAGTTCACATAGTTATTAATAATTTATTTAATTATTAGAACCATTTATTATTACCAGTGCTTCTGACAATGCTGTTATCTTGAGGGTAACAACTGATAGGCAAGCTTAACACTAATATAATTCAATAAATTGTCGTTGTCTAACAGCTGGGTATCAGGTATTTAAGTTTATGTATTAATTTTTGGGTTTGGTATTTCTGTTATAACTCAAGTGATGGTTGTTGGTACAAATGGGAAGAATGCTTTGCTCACTCAAATGGAAAGCAACCTCTGCTGTGGCTTATGATACCAGGGAGGGCTAAGCTGAAGGATGTATTTATGTCTGCATTGTTACTATCTGTGTGCTGAAGATTCAAGTGGAAAGTTGTTTTTTCTGATGGGGACTTTAGATGGTACCTATGGCCATTCTAATAAGTTAGGAAACAGTTTCTTTTGCCTTAAATTATTTGGTTGCCTAGCAGTAGTTTAACTGACTTCAGTAGGAATAATCTAATCATCTGCTTCCCTTGAGCCTTCCAGGCAGCTTGGTATTATGGGGGTTGCCTTGGCCAAGTAGGAAGCAAAGGCCCCGAGTTTGAGTTGAGCTTTGAGCAGCATTGTGATGTTGGGTAAGTCACTGAGTTCCTCTGCCTCCTCTCCTGCTGGAGCACAAACTTTCGGGGCAGGAGTTATGTCAAAGGCTTTACCCTTGGATTCCTAGCACTGGCTCAGTGCCTGGCAATGATGGTCACTTAAGAAATGTTTATTTATTGGTAGAGGTGTAAGGGTCAAATGAAATAATAGATATGAAAGCACCCCTTTGGTGATTGCAAAGGACTGTATAATGAAAGGGAAGCTGCTAGAAGAGACAGTACAGGTAGGAAACAAGATTCAAGGTTGCAATGTGACTCTGAGCATTAGCGCTAACTACGTTAATGTTTATATAATAGTTTATACAATAAATTCTTATTATTCTTGTTAGGATTATTGTATGGTTTCGAGAAAATTCGAGACTATCCAGCTTCCTGTTAATTTTTCAAAAACCCTCTCGTAACAGAATCTACTTTTTTTTGTTGTTGTTAGAAAACCATTTTACACAACACATTATAAAAATCTATGGTTCTCTTTCACTTATATTAGAATAATTTGGATTTCAGAATTAAAAAAAAATCTATCCTAAAGTAGTTCCAAGCTGCAGCGAGCGTTGACATGAGCAGAGAGTGGTCCATCTGTGAGCAGGAGGAGGGAGGGGTTTAGAACCAGGGACTGGGAGCACTGGGAGAGCACAGAGAAAAGGACTCCAGATCAAAATTACGGAGAGTAAGAAGTTGGAAAATTAAGAAACTCCTCCAAATTAGGAAACTAATCAACATTTTCATAGCACTAGATTAGTAGATGAATTATGTTGGCCAGAGTCATCACATTGGTGAAACTCAATAGATAGGTCCACCAGGAAATAGATAGGACAGCTGCAAAGGCCCTTTTTTTTACCCAGATGAGTAAGTACAGAGGATCAGGGAAGTTGAAGAGACTTGCCTAAAATTAATAGCTAGAGAGTGGTAGAGTCTGGACTCTTTTGACCAAATTTAATGGCCTTTCTATTACATCCTGTATCTGTATCTGGAGAAAGGAGAATCAGTCTACAGGGGACAATGTGTGAGAGGTTCCCCCCAGAGACCTAATTAATCTAATCCTATATTGTTAGGGGCAGATAACAAAAGTCATCATAGACTTGTTTTGACTATATCTGTTAGACACATTAAGGTACAAGCTAGTTGGTGAGAATGCTTTCTAACTAGTAAAACTTCTCTTAAATAGGAGAAACAGTCCTTCCCAAGCAGTTTCCAACTCACATGTAATCGTAATAGAGACATACAAAATGAAGAAATGTATAGTTTCTTTGGGATTTTTTAGAAATACTAAACAAAGTGACCAATGTTAATATCAATATAAACTTTAGGAGAAGTTCTATCTCCCCTAAAACTAATTCTAATACATGAATGGTAAAGAAAAAAAGACTCCTCTCTTGACCTGATCTCTCATAAGCCAAGGGACACATTCTTTCTCGCAAATTGGGTAATAAAAGTATGTTCCCTCAATATAGATGTAGGCACTGATTCTGACTTTTTGAGTAACTAAGTAAACTCCTTGTTTGGTAAAGCATATATCAGATTTAAATTCAGTGGTACTGACAGCAGTCTGTTCATCTTATGTACATTTTAAAATGTTTCATTGATATTTTTTTTTTGCATTTCTATCACTATTCTTAGTCAAACTCCTCCATCCCTTCAAAAAACCCCTTCAAAACTTTTCTTTGTAACAAAAAAGTAGACTCAAAATAAAGTATAAATTCACACATTGGTTGTATCTGAAAATGTGTCTCATTCTGGACTGCAGGCTCTGTGCTAATCCTCTGCCAAGAGGTAAGAAGTATGCTTCATTTCACTATCAGTCTTCTGTAGTCATTGATTAGACTTCTAAAAGTCTTCAAAATTGTTTTCCTTTACATCCTCGTGGTATTTGTAGAAATTGTTCTCTTGGTTCTTCTCACTTCACTCCAGATCAGTTCATCTAAGTCTGCTCAGGTTTCTCCCCATTTTGTCAGTCTTAGGGGGCAATGCTCTTCATTTATATACATAGACCACTAAATTCATCTCCAGTATTTTGCAACAAAAAGTGTTATTTTGAGCCCCATTTTTTTTTTAATTTAATAGCCTTTTATTTACAGGTTATATGTATGGGTAACTTTACAGCATTGACAATTGCCAAACCTCTTGTTCCAATTTTTTACCTCTTACTCCCCACTCCCTCCCCCAGATGGCAGGATGACCAGTAGATGTTAAATATATTAAAATATAAATTAGATACACAATAAGTATACATGACCAAACCGTTATTTTGCTGTACAAAAAGAATCAGACTCTGAAATATTGTACAATTAGCTTGTGAAGGAAATCAAAAATGCAGGTGGGCATAAATATAGGGATTGGGAATTCAATGTAATGGATTTTAGTCATCACCCAGAGTTCTTTCTCTGGGCGTTTCTGGTTCAGTTCATTACTGCTCCATTGGAAATGATTTGGTTGATCTCGTTGCTGAGGATGGCCAGGTCCGTCAGAACTGGTCATCATATAGTATTGTTGTAGAGGTATATAATGATCTCCTGGTCCTGCTCATTTCACTCAGCATCAGTTCGTGTAAGTCCCTCCAGGCCTTTCTGAAATCATCCTGTTGGTCATTTCTTACAGAACAGTAATATTCCATAATATTCATATACCACAATTTATTCAGCCATTCTCCAACTGATGGCCATCCACTCAGTTTCCAGTTTCTAGCCACTACAAAGAGGGCTGCCACAAACATTCGTGCACATACAGGACCCTTTCCCTTCTTTATAATCTCTTTGGGATATAATCCCAATAGTAACACTGCTGGATCAAAGGGTATGCACAGTTTGATAACTTTTTGAGCATAGTTCCAAACTACTCTCCAAAATGGTTGGATTCGTTCACAACTCCACCAACAATGCATCAATGTCCCAGTTTTCCCGCATCCCCTCCAACAATCATCATTATTTTTTCCTGTCATCTTAGCCAATCTGACAGGTGTGTAGTGGTATCTTAGAGTTGTCTTAATTTGCATTTCTCTGATTAATAATGACTTGGAGCATCTTTTCATATGACTAGAAATAGTTTCAATGTCTTCATCTGAGAATTGTCTGTTCATTCCTTTGACCATTTTTCAATTGGAGAATGAGCCCCATTTCTTAGAACATAAAAAGACAGAGATTGGGGAAAGAGAATCCTCCTCCTCTCACTAGCTTAATTCAATTATGGAACCTTTGCTTTTGAGTCAGCTGGATTCTTCCCTCTCTGGATACAGCAGGTAAAAAAAAAGCAGAGCCAAAAAACCCTGATTGACTAAAGTTTTAAAGCTGAAGGAAGCCAATAAAGCAGGCTACCTCCACTCACATGATAAAGCCTCCATGTTGCTGAAGTGAGTATGGCCAGAGCAGCCCGGGCCATAGGTCTACTGGTGACTGTATGAATAGTTTAATTACTTTTTGTGCATTGTTCCAGATTGCTTTATTGAATTGTTGGACCAATTCAGAACTCTTCCAGCAGTATATTAATTTGTTATTTTCCTGTAGCCCTTCCAGCAGTATTCATTTCTTTTTTTGTCACCTTTGCCAATCTAATTGGTGTGACGTTGAACTTCAGAGTTGTTTTAATTGATATTTGAGAAATCTCTTACTATTGTAAAATACAGAGCCTTTTAAAATGGTTGTTGATAGCTCGGATTTTCTTTCCATTCCATTCAATTCAGTAAAAATTTATTAAGCGCCAACTACGTTCCAGACACTGTCCTAAGTGCTGGAGATACAAATAAGAAAAAGACAATCTCTGCTCTCAAGGAGCTTACAATCCAGTGGAGGAAGAGGATACACAGAAAGAAGAAGGCAGGAGGGGTGGTGGAACCCAAGAGGTGTTGGAGGAGAGCTGTGATGTCTGTGGAGATGCAGCCAAACAGCTGCTTATGGAAAACCGAGAGCAACCCGGAGAGTAGTGAGCCTTCTCGAAAGGAAGGTTCTAAAAAGATCCTGTCCATCAGAAGGGAGATAACTGTCAAGGTTGAAGTATCAAAAGCAAGGTCATTCTGCTTGGCCATCTCAAGCAATCTGCATATGTGGACATGATGTTCTTGGAGTCAAAAGCTAAGCAGAAAATGAAGAAAATGAAGTTCTCATAATAGCTTCTTCCAGGATGACAATTGCTAGAAATTCCAAAGTCACATGAATGGAAGGAATGGTCTTGTGGTTTCAACATCAATCAGTTAATAAGCATTCATTAAGCACTTGCTCTCTGCCAGCTACTGTGCAAATACTAGAAATGCAGAAACAGAGAAAGTACAATCCTTACCTTCAAGGAAAAGCATAAGGAGGTAATCAGGAAAGGAAAATTGTAAGGTACTTTACACAATTGATCTATTTATATTCCTATATGAAAGATACTTTCATGTCAGTAGGAGTATATATAGACAGAAGGAACAAATGTGAGTTAAATATGAAGGAATATTATGGAAAAAAGTTAAGAGGTGTAAGAGAAATGTAATGGGAGAAAGGGAAAGGGAGAGGTGGAATAGCATAAAAGATGCAAGAAAAAGTCTTTACAATGATGGAGGGTGGAAAGGGAGTGAACTGTACTCTATCAGAATTGATTCAATGAAGAAATTACACACACACATAATATTGGGTATAGTGCTATCTATCTTACCTGCAAGAAAGTAGAAGGGGAAGGGGATACAAAAAGAGGGGGGAATGCTAGAAGAGAGAGCATATTGGGGGAGGAGGTGGTCAGAAGCAAAATACATTTGAGGAGGGACAGGGTCAAAGGACAGAGAATAGAATAAACAGGGGCAGGAGAAAAAATTTGAAGCAAGTTTCTTTGATGAAGGCCTCAAATGTATAGGGGACTGAGTCAATTTTATAAAAAAATAACCATTCCCCAATTGATAAATGATCAAAAGATATGAACTGTGCCCAAAGGGCTATAAAATCAATCATATCCTTTGACCTGACAATAGCACTATTCAGCATGAATCCCAAAAGAGATTTAAGGGAGTAAAAAGAACCTCTGTGTTCAAAAATATTAAAGCAGCTCTTTTCTCAGGGCAGAGAATTGGAAATTGAGAAGGGGTCCAGCAATTGGGGAAATGGCTAAATAAATTATGATATGTGATGATGATGGAATATTATTTGTTCTATAAGAAATGATGAGCAGGATGCTCTCAGAAATACCTGGGAAGTTCTTTATGAGCTCATGCAAAATGAAATGCACTGTGTACAAAGTAATTGCAGTGTTGTAGGGACGATCACCGGTGAATAACTTGCCTTTTCTCAGCAATATATGATCCAAGACTACTCTGAAGGACTTGGGATGAAAAATGCTGTCCATATATTACTGTTCTGTAAGAAATGACCAACAGGATAATTTCAGAAAGGCCTGGAGAGACTTACACGAACTGATGCTGAGTGAAATGAGCAGGACCAGGAGATCATTATATACTTCAACAACAATACTAGATGATGACCAGTTCTGATGGATCAGGCCATCCTCAGCAACGAGATCAACCAAATCATTTCTAATGGAGCAGTAATGAACTGAACTAGCTATGCCCAGAAAAAGAACTCTGGGAGAAGACTAAAAACCATTACATTGAACTCCCAATCCCTATATTTATGCCCACCTGCATTTTTGATTTCCTTCACAAGCTAATTGTACAATATTTCAGAGTCTGATTCTTTTTGTACAGCAAAATAACGTTTTGGTCATGTATACTTATTGTGTATCTAATTTATATTTTAATATATTTAACATCTACTGGTCATCCTGCCATCTAGGGGAGGGGGTGGGGGGGTAAGAGGTGAAAAATTGGAACAAGAGGTTTGGCAATTGTTAATGCTGTAAAGTTACCCATGCATATATCCTGTAAATAAAAGGCTATTAAATAAAAAAAAAAAAGAAAAATGCTGTCCATACCCAGGGAAGAAACTGATTGTGTTTGAATATAGATCAAAACATACTTTTTTTTTCAACTTTATTTTTCTTAAGTTTTTTTTGGAGGGTGATGGAGGTTGGGGTGGGGCAGGAAAATCTTATTTTTTTTTGCACTAGGGCTTTTATGGCAGTGTTTATATAACTTCACATGTACCTTCCCAGTGGGAGAGGGGAAAGGGAGAGAATTTGAAACTCAAAGTTTTAAAAACAAATATAGAAATATTTTACATGTAACTGGGGAAAATAAAATCATTAAAACAAACAAACGAGAAGGATATATACAGTTTGATTGCCTTTTGGGAATAGTTCCAAATTATTCTCCAGAATGATTGGATCAACATTTATCATTTCCCTTTTCTATCATATTAGCCAATCCAATAGATGTGAGATGGTACTTCAGAATTGTTGTAATTAGCATTTCTCTAAACAGTAGTGATTTAGAGAACTTTTTCAAGATTGTAGATAACTTTGATTTTTTTTTTCACTTGAAAATTGCCTGTTCCATCCTTTGATCACTTATCAAATGGGGAATAACTTGTAGGCTTAGAAATTTTCCTCAGTTCTCTATTTGAAAAATGAGGCCTTTATCAGAAACACCAGCTGTAAAAATTCTTTCTTGTCTTTCTGTTTTCCTAATAATCTTGGTTGTATTGGTTTTGTTTATACAAAACTTATTTAATTTAATGTAAATAAAATTATCCATTTTGCATTTCATAATGTTCTCTATCTCTTGTTTTGTTATAAATTCTTCCCTTCTTCTCAAAACTGTGAACTATTCTGTTGCTCTCCTGATTTGCTTATGGCATCATCCTTTATGTCTAAATCATGTACTCATTTTGACCTTAACTTGGTATATGGTGTGAGAAGTTGGTCTGTTTCTGCCACATAGTTTTCATTTTGCCAGTGGTTTTTGTCAAATAATGAGTTCTCCAGAACTCCAGAAGTTGGAGTCTTTGGGTATATCAAATAGTAGATTACAGTAGTCGTTGACTGTTGTGTCTTGCGTACCTAATCTATTCCACTGATCTACCACTATATCTCTTAGCCAGTACCAAATAATATCTGCTTTATAATATAGTTTTAGGTGTGGCATGGCTGGGTCACCTTCCTGTTTTGTTTTTTTCCCCCATTAACTGAGGGCAATATTTAAAGACAAAAGGAAAGTGAAGTAATCCACATCAGGTAAGACTAAATAGTCATATTCTTTATTTGGGTGGTTGTGTAATAGTGAGTGGATCAGGAAATATGTAAACCTTGGGGTCTAAGGAGTTGCTAAAGATCAGGTGTGTTCCATTGGGATAAGGTTTCTTCTATTTTTAATCTTATCAAATTCTATTTAAACAGGAAATCTTCAGGATAGTAGGTGCTTCCTTTAAGATAGAATCATTTCAGTTTATGCTCTTGTTACCAGTTAGAAGTGAAGAATAAAATACATTCTGGGGGTGTATCTCTATTTATACAGTCCTTCAGCTCTGTTGAGCAGATGTATTTCCCAAATTCACTGTACACGGATTCATCCATTTCCTCTATACTCCTTGATGCACAGACCTCTTATTTTAACACAGTAGTTAGTCATGACACAGTGGATAGAACAGTGGGCCTAGAGCCAGGAAGTTGTTGTTCATTTGTTCAGTCATTTCTGACTTTTTTGTGACTTTTGTAGTCTATAGTGTGGCAGGCCCTTCTCCAACTATAAATTGGAATCTGTCCAAGCTCTTTTCTCTTGCTTCCATGACATTATCCATCTAATCTGCTGTTCCTTTTCTTATTGTCTTCAAATTTTCCCAACATTAGGGTCTTTTCCAGTGAGTCCTGTGTTTTCATTATGTGGCCAAAATATTTAAGCTTCAGCTTTATTATTTGTCTTTCCAATGAAAAGTCTGAGATAATTTCTTTAACTATTGACTGATTCGATCTCTTTGCTGTCCAAGGGACTTCTCCAGTACCACAGTTTGAAAGCTTCAATTCTGCAGTGGTCAGACTTTCTTTATAGTCCAGTTCTCAAAACCATAAATTGCTACTCAAAAAACCATAGCCTTGACTATATGGGCCCTTGTTGGCAAGGTAACGTTTCTTCTGTTTAGTATGCCGTCCAAATTTGTCATATCTTCCGAGGAGCAAGCGTCTTTTAATTTCATAGCTGCAGTTGCTGTCTGCAATGATTGTTGAGTTCAAGAATATAAATCTGACACTGCTTCCATTTTTTTCCCTGTTTGCCAGGAAGTGATCTGACCAGTTGTTATGATTTTAGTTTTTTTTTTAAATGTTAAACTTCAAGCCAGCTTTTATACTCTTCTTTTCCACCTCTATCATGAAGCTTCTTAATTTTTCACTTTCTGCCATCCAAGTGGTATTGTTCACATATCTGAGATGGTTGATAATTTCTCTGGCAACCTTAATTCTGACTTTTGATTCATCCATCTTGGCATATAGCCTTATCATACTTCTTTCCCAATTTTAAATTTGTTAGTTGCTTCTTGGCCTGTATACAAATTCCTTAGGAGACAAGAAAGATGCTCTGATACCTCCCTCTCCCGTGAACTTGCCACGTTTTGTGCCACGTAGTCAAAGTCTTTACTTAGTGTCATCAGTGAAGCAGAAGCAGATGAAACTCCCTTGCCTTCTCCATAATCCAGTGAACGATGGGCAACTTAGGAGAATAAGGGGTAGTCTACCTCAGATCTGTAGAGAAGGAACTTATGACTGAAGAATTAGAGAACATACAAACTAGAGAACTAAAAAGAACATACAAGAACTAGAGAAATACAAAATGGATAATTTTAATTATAATAAATTAAAAAGGTTTTGTATAAACCAAACCAATATAACCAAGATTAGAAGGGAAGCAGAAAACTGGGGAAAAATGTTTACATCCAAGGTCTTTGATAAAGGCCTTATTTCTGAAATATATAGAGAATTGACTCAAGTTTATAAGAATATAAGCCATTCTCCAATTGTTAAATGGTCAGATGACATGAACAGACAATTTTCAGACAAAGAAATTAAAGCCATTTCTAATAATATGAAAAAATGTTCTAAATCACTATTGATTAGAGAAATGCAAATTAAGGCAACTGAGGTACCAATACACACCTTTCAGATTGGCCAGGGAGACAGGACAATATAATGATAAATATTGGAGGTGATGTGTAATAATTAGGACACTAATACATTGTTGGTGGAGTTGTGAACTCAACCAGCCATTCTGGATAGCCCAAAGGGCTATCAGACTGCATACCCCTTGATCCAACAGTGTTTCTACTGGACTTATATCCCAAAAAGATCTTAAAGAAGGGAAAGGGACCCACATGTGCAAAAATGTTTGTGTCAGTCCTTTTTGTAGTGGCAAGAAATTGGAAACTGAATGGATGCCCATCGATTGGAGAATGGCTGAATAAATTATGGTATATGATTGGTATGGAATATTATTGTTCTATGAGACATGATCAGCAGGATGAATTTGGAAAGCCTGGAGAAAGTTAGATGAAGTGAAAGGATTGGAACCAAGAGAACAGTATACAGAGTAACGATAAGGTTATATGATCAATTCTGATTGTCGTAGCTCTTCTCAACAATGAGATGATTCAGGCCAGTTCTAAACACCCAGAGAGAGACTGTGGGAATTGAGTGTGGATCACAACATAGCATTTTCACTCTTTCTGTTGTTGTTTGCTTGCTTTTCTTTTTCTTTCTCATTTTTTTTTCATTTTTGAGCTGATTTTTCTTGTGCAGGACAATAATTGTGTAAATATGTATAGAAGATTTGCACATATTTAACGTATATTGGATTTCTTGCTGTCTAGGGAAGGAGGTGGGAAGGAGTGAGAAAAATTTGTCACATGGGGTTTTATAGAAGTGATTGTTGAAAACTATCTGTGTATATGTTTTGGAAATAAAGAGCTGTGTGGTGAATGTGACATCTCTCTTTGGAATTATTTCTAGGAAAAGTTGTTGGTCTTCATAGAAGTGCTTAATTTTGGCCTCTTTGGCGGCAGTGGTTGGAGCACAAACTGGTATTCCTGTGATGCTGAATGGTTTGTCTTGGATTTGAGCAGATACCAGGATAATGCCTTTCTCACTCTTAGAGACCATGAGGGCTTTCCCATTTCTTTTAAGGGATTCTTGCCCATACTGATTTGTGCAATGATCACCTGAATTTGTTCACCAATTCTGATCCATTTAAGTTCACTGACATGCAGGATGTTCATCTCCTGTTTGACTACATCTAGGTTATATTGGTTGAGATGGGGAGACTCAAGTTCAAATCTGGCCTTAAGACACCTACTAGCAATGTGACCTTGGTGACTTAACCCATTTTTCTCAATTTATCTGTAAAATGAGAATAATAATATCATCAACTTCCCAAGCAGGGTTATGGTTTATGGTCAGGATCAAATGAAATAATTTTAAAGTTCTCAGTAACTGCCAGATAACAAACCTTATATAAATGCCAGTTTGTCAGCTATTATTAGCCCTTTGTCTTCCTGGGGATGTCATATGCTTGCCAATCTGGACCATATACTCTCCAATTGATCAAAGTTGAGGGTAGCGTAGAGAGCGAGTGAGAAATAGGTGGGTAACCTATAAGCAGACCATAATATATTCGTAATAACCTATGTGCATGAAGTGCTGAAGGTACTAGTGTCACTCTGGTGACTTAGCAAACTACCAGTGCATATGACCTGTGGGGAAATGTGTTCTCGTTGATTTTGTTTGACATTTCCCAATGGCATTTTATTCTGGTGGGAATCTAACACCTCCACTGGAAGGGATATTACCCAGAAAATGGGTGAATAAGCAGACATGGTTTGTTTGTGGGGTTCATGGGTAATGGGGCCTTAAGCACAAAATGTGAGCAGTCCTGGAAAGATGTCTACAAAATGCTGAGTAGAAATTCTGTCAAAGACCTACTGGTGACCATGCATTCTGATCCTGCCTGGATTCTAATTCTGCAGTGAATGCATTTGTAAGGGTAAGGTGTGACTGGGCTGCGGCCTGCACCCATGGCGTGAGTGCTTGCATTGCTGTAATTAAAATAGATGTCCTGTTTAAAGAGCAATTAATGTTACTGACTTTCTGGATTGACAGCTTTCCCTCCCTCTTGCTCTCTTAGATACTAATTAACCAGAGTCAGGGAATTGTATTGGATGGAAGTTAAGTCTATATTATATGAGGAATTGAGTATATTTAGCTTAGAAAAAAGATCCATTGAGATTATTTATGAGAACTGTGTTCAAGTATTTGAAGGTGGGCATAGAGAGTAGGTTCTATATGGTTCTCTTTGGTCCCAAAATCAGGAGCAAGTGATGCAAGTTGCAAAGAAACAGATTGAGGATTGTTGTCAGGAAAAGCTTGATAACCATTATTTCCAGAGCTGTCGGGAGCTTGATGGACTGCTTGGAAGGACTGCCTGAAGAGGCTGTAAATTCCCTCTGCTCAGAGCCCAACCACTTGTAAAATATATTAGTACAGTTGAAGGGTCAGACAAAGCGGCTACTGAAGTCCCTTCTTCCCGCCAATTCTGTAATCCTAGTAAGACACTGACTTACATTGTGTGCTTTCTAATATTTTAATATAAAGTAAAGTTGTAATTTTTTCCAATTTTATTTTTGAAAGAATTTATTGATGTAATCAATATGGCTCTTGTTTTTCCTGTTAATGTTATTATGCTGATAGTTGTGCTGGTATTGAATTCCTTTACTTTTGTAGGGAGATTACCTTCTTAATTATACTTAAACTAATATAAAAATTCATTTAATTTCCACACTCATTTATCAACTGTGATGGCAAGGGATTGTAACCCTTGAATTCTATGTGACATGGGAAGAAATTTGAAATTAAGTATTTGCTCAGTATTATTCAGAATCAACTATATTAAATCTTTATGTCAAATAAAGAATTGTATCATATCAATATATTAATTTCATAAATTAAACATTTCTGAAATATAACTTTTTTGGTTCAGGTAAATTTCACTTGATCTCGAAATTGGGAAGAGTGGAAAAAAGTGTAGAAGCTCATTGTGGAGCTGTACTTGCAGGGAGATGGAATTATGAAGGAACAGCTTTGATTACAGGTAAGTTGTCTTAACGCAATAGTATATATTTTAAAATTTTTGTTGATTTTTTTTTTTTGTGTGTGTGTGTGTCCATTCACTAATTTCCAGAAGTACACCTTCCCCAGAATAATTCCTTTTAGCAACAACGCTAACTTCCCAAACAATGAAGTAAAGTCACAGTGGTCACGTTGGACAACAGATAAAATATTTTACTCTAATAGTCTCCTGATCTTTCTGCTGGGAGGAATAGATCTAACTTGATTGTATAGACATCTGCTTTAAAGATTCCATTGTTATGTGTTGCACTGTGGTACTAAGAGATGGAAATGCTTTGGGCCCTGCTTATTTTACTCTATACTAATCTTTACAAACTGATGTTTTTCTGAATTTTTAAATTCTTTCACCTTTCATGTACCACAGTTTGTTCATCCATCTCCACCAATCAGGAACCGCTTCATTACTCATTTGTGGATATTACAAAGAGTTCTGTTGTCAGGGGCCTTGTATTCAATGATGAGGAAACTGCATATACAGAGATTAGTAAATGCAAATCGATTACATATATATCAGTACTTCAAAATACAGTTTAAAATAAATAAATGCATATAATTGTACCAACGGGAAGGGTGGGCAGCACTTTTTGCCAGGATGAGCCTGGGGTATATAGGTTCTCTAGACTAGCTGTCTCCTATATATTTACTATGTGAAAGAGCATTTTTAAAGCACCTATAAAAAAACAATAGGCTTGAAGATTTTTTTTTCCCCTCAACACAATTAAAATGTATCTTCTTGATTCCAGCCTATAGCTATTCCTTATATAGGATGGAAAAATATTAGTAGCATTTCCATTAAAATAGATAAAAGACAAAGATTACTATTCTGAACATATGTTTTATTAGAGTATTAAAATTTATTTCAAATACAACAAAACAGGAAAAATAGAGGCATTAATAAAGGAAGTGAAATTGGTCAGTTAGGTAAAAAATTAAGAGGACATAGATGTGCCACAAAACTTTTTGCATTTTAAAATACAACAAAGGCAAGGATATCATATTTTAAACTGAAACCATTATATTGTTATATTTATGACTCAGTATACTAAACATACCTTAATATAGGAGGATAAAGAAAATGAAAAGAAAGAATCTTACATTTAATTAACTCAGCCATTCACACTCGGGTGAAAAAAGTCTAAGCAATTTCATAATAAAAACCACCATATTGTATATCTTGGAATTGACTTTTCTAAACACAAATGTGATTTGTGTAAAAATAACTAGAAGGCTATATCAATACAAGTAAATAAAAGATAAATGTAGTGAAATTAATGAGTAATTGAGAGCAGGATTAGAAGACACAGCTTTCTCCCAAGTAAATTAATAGCTTTAATGAAATAACAATAAAAATACCAATGTACTTCTCTGTAAAACTAGTTAAAATAACAATTTATCTATAGAAGCAAGTGGGCAAAAATATTAAAATGTTTTGGTTTTTATTTTTCTTCTGAACTTAATAGATACCAAATAGACACAAGAGGATTGTTCATTAAGCTGCAAATCTATTATATATTTTTGTTTCTTCTCTAACTTCATAATAATATGTCCATTTTATCCTCAATGACCTCCCACATATTTGATCACAAATTTTTACTTCATCCATAATTAGAATAGGTGTTTCCTTCTCTGGCTCCTTTAATTTCTCTCATATGACCTTTTATAGCTAAGTTAAATATCTATTTGGAGCATATCTTGTAAAAAAAACATTGATCAGAGCCTAATTTTTGCCAAAGTGCTTCCCAATTTTCTGTGTGTGGGGTGGTGGGGGTGGTGTAAGTTTTGGTCGAATCAGTAGTGATTTTGTAGTGCAGTTGACATCTTGAAAGATTTTTTGAATACTATGTGGCTATGTCAGCATTCCATTCTGTCCACAGAATAGCATGAAACACTATCAAATCCTTAAGCAGGGAAATGCTGTCTCTGTTCTCCTGATGGACTAGTTTAACGTTCTTTTTCAATTGGGTTGCTAGTTTGGCATTATTTGTTCTTGATAAAGTCTTGTTTGCACTTCCCTATTATTGTTTCCTTTCCTAAATGTTCCCTAACCCATCTCCTAAAATTCACACGTTGGCCTAGAATCTGTAGATTCTGTTCTTTCCTCTTTTTTTTTTAAATGGGGATATTTGTTCTTCTGAGCTTCACATATTCTCCAGGATCCCTTCCCTCCCCCCCACCCCCAAGCAGTGGCTCTCCAGTCACAGTTGCCAACTGTTCCAGGTGGACCTGGGGATGTTCATCTGGGTCCAGGTGATGTGAACTCACCAAAGTAGTTGGTGTTCTCACTTATCTTTGGTGTCAGCTCCCATTGTTCATACTGGTTCTGTCATTTCCATGGCAGAGAAAAGAGCAGCAAGATACAAGTGAGCAGCTGCCCCATTGGGAAGCGCTGATCCTGTGAAATTGGCTGCGTCTGTTGTTGGGTGACTCCCGAAGCCGTCTAACTCAGTGCAGGGACAGATGCAGGCCCCTGGCAGCCGCCCTCTTCCAGGCACATGTCTGCTGTGCACAGAGCTTCGTCCCCGCTCTTGGGCTGAATCCGCCATCAGGGAGAGTAGTGGTTAAGGCAGGACACGCTGGCCAGTTCTGTGGGCCCCGTGGCTAAGCCACTTGCCCTGTGTGGGGCTTGGTTTCCTCATCGGTGAGACGCAGCCATTGTCCCGTCTGACCACTCCTGCCCATTGTAGTGTAGCTCCTGGGCTGTAAGCTCCTGATCCCTTTGGATTGAGGAATTCTGCTGTTGGGTGTCTGCAGAAGGTAGTCACCCATTGCTCAGATTGTGATGTGGTCTTGGCTTAGAAGTCCCTTGAATTGGTTTGTCAGGTGTGTGTTTCATCGACTAGTGCTGCAGACAAGTTTGTTGAATTTGTCAAGGAAGAGGTCGACAGACTGGTTTGCATTTGGGAAAGGAATAACAAATGTTTGGATAATAAGGAACAGAGAAATCTGAGTGTTGTACTAGTGTTATCAAGATATTGCAGACCTTGGAGAGCTGGGCAGGCCCCTTGTGGAGGATTAGTGAGAAAAAGAGACAGATCTGTACTCATGAAGGACACATCCCTACCAATGAGAACACTTGTTTATTAAAGGTTTGAAGATTCAGTCTGAAACCAAATCCAAACGCTTAAGGGTCTAAAAATGAAATTGCTGAAACCCAGCCTTTTGTGAGTAAATCAGGAAAGAGAAGAATTACTGCTTTGGGTGTGGAGGGGCACCCTTGCAATCTCTGCTACTTGTGAGGCTGAAGGTGTGGGATCACTTGAGTTTGAGAGTTCAGAGGCACCGTCGTAAGCTGAGTTGACCTAGTGTTAGTACCAACTGTGGCACCAGTACTGCGGTTTCTCAGGGCTTCGGGCCTTCAGGCTGTCTGAAGAGATTTAGACCAGTATTACAATATAGAAGGATTACTTGCTTCCTTTTTTGTGCTTTGTCTTTGTATCTACAACTGATTTTTAAAGTTATTTAGAGATTGATTTGTAACTATTGTAAATTTGTTTCTTTTATTAGATCTGACTCTTAAGTTTTTTTTTTTTTTGTTTTTTTTTTTGTGAATGAAAGTCTATTTATGAAATTTAGGATAGAGATTGGATCTCTAATCTCATTGATTAACATCCTCAAAACAGTAGTGATTGGCACCTTCTCTACAACTTAAGAGAATTGCCTAAAGTGCTGAGAGAGAATTTGTTTGGGGTCACAAAGTGAAATTTAAGATATAATATATGTTTTAAATAAAATTATTGTTTAAAATGTATATTGTAATTTTTTTAGAAGAAATTCTGGCAAAAGCGGTAGTACCTGCATTTTAAAAAAAAGAATTATTAATTTTTTTACATCTTTCATTTAAGTATATATTTAAATTAGCAAAATTTTCTTTTTAAAATTTGAGATTGTCAGTAACTGAATCACAATTTTTTACAGTTGGTGAAGATGGACAAGTAAAAATTTGGTCAAAGACTGGAATGCTAAGATCAACTTTAGCCCAGCAAGGTAAGTTTTATAACCAACCAACCATTTTATTTTCTAAATTGTCCAGTAGAAAAATCCTATAAGAATTTTTAACAAAAGGTAATAATCTCGGGGCAGCTAGATGGCGCAGTGGATAGAGCACCAGCCCTGAAGTCAGGAAGACCTGAGTTCAAATTTGGCCTCAAGACACTTAACACTTTCTAGCTGTGTGACCCTGGGCAAGTCACTTAACCCCAATTACCTGGGGAGGGGAGAAGATGGTAATGGTGTATGTTAAAAGCTTAGGTAGATCTGATAAAGAAAAACCCCTTAATTCTTTCTATTGCTTTTTAATGTACCCCTTTCCTACCAGCTTCATTCATATGCCATGAACATTTATAATTTTTGGTTGAAACTTAAAAACTCCTTTTACAAGCCTTTTTGTGAAATGAATTTGCAATAATTTTTGAAATCCAGTGGTCAAAATTCGTTAGGCATTAGTTAGGATTCAGAGAATTCAGAGTTAAGATTCAGAGAATTTCTCCCCTCAAAAAATTTTAAGTGACCTTCATCCCTTCTCAGTTTTTATGAACATCTGAATAGCCATAGTCGCAAGAGGGCACAAATGTATTTGTGAATTGAAAAAACCAGATGGAGTTGGTTCTTAATTGATACCTGTGGAAGGAAACTGAAATACAGAGACAATCCCAAATTCAGAGTTAGCTCTAGAAGGCGTTGTTTTATTTGTTTATTTACTGCCCTTGACTTGGAAAATGTGAACTAATTATAATACTAAGTTGAGTGCAGAGTAACTGATGTGGAGGTTTCCTGGAAGAGCACGGGAAGGAGGTATCTTTAGGTGGTCTTGAGCCTGCTGGCCCGTGAGTCACTCAGAAATCTGACTCGTGCAGTCGGGCACCGTTTTCAGCCCTGAGGCTGGGAAAGCTCCACACTGGGAGGGGAGTTGAGATCCTGGAGTTCAGTCAGCAGTTCCTGGACTCCTTTGCTATATATTCTTGTCGTGTCCCTCCTTCTGCCATCAGGCTTTGTGTCCGGCATTCTCCCCTGCCCGACAGTCCAGGTTTCTGAGTGCTTGCCGGGCCAGCCTAGGTCACTTCCAGTAGCTTTATGCCCTTCTCTGAGGTAAGGTCCCTTGAGACTCAGCAGATATTCCCTGAGACACCGAGCCGTTCACCTCAGTCCTGTGGGGCGTGGGCAGGTGCCCTCAACCCCATGGTTTGAATGCTTTGTCTCTCGGTCAGAGATTCCTGCTTCAGATTCTCCTGTCTTTGTTTAGAAACTTCTCAGCTCTATCTACTGGTCATCCTGCCATTTAGGGGAGGGGGTGGGGGGGGTAAGAGGTGAAAAATTGGAACAAGAGGTTTGGCAATTGTTAATGCTGTAAAGTTACCCATGTATATATCCTGTAAATTAAAGGCTATTAAATAAAAAAAAAAAAAAAAAAAGAATTTTCTGCAATCTAGCAAGGAATAAAGTGAAGATTGCTATAAAAAAAAAAAAAAAAAGAAACTTCTCAGCTCAAGTGCTCTAGAACTCAGAATTATTCTAGGTCTGACCCAAGGCCAGCCTCTCCTAGGAGCTCAGAAAAGAGAGGGAGGCTTCCAGGAATCAGAAGCTGGGAGGCTCAGCCTTGGGCTGGTCTGGGCAAGCAGCTGGAGGCAGGAGGGTAAAAAAGGGCAAAAGGAGCAGCCATTTCCCTGCTGGTGGGGGGCTGTCCTTCATTCCTCTGGGCTGCTGACGTTGAGTCAACAGGAGGCTATCGTGGCTCCGAGGGTTTCCCTATGGGCACACATCTGGCTTCATGGCAAGGGCTCTTCTTGATACGGGCTCGGTCGTTATGGTTGGAGGAGTGGCAGCTGCCTGATCCATAATCCTCCTATGGGAACAAAGCTCTCTGCTGAGTTGGGGTTTTCTTGTTAAAAATAGGGAGCAGGAAGCTGTCAACATCATCTGGGGCTGGGAATGGCCCTGGCTTGTGTCTGGCCATTGGCTGTTTCCCTCTGCAGCCTTCTCCTCCATCCCTCCCCTGCACGTTCTCAAAGTCCCTCACTCACTGCTCTATCTCAATGGTGCCGTTTCATTGGCCGTCCCCTCACTTGGAGCGGTCCTCCTGCTGCTTCCTGCCTCTTGGCTTCCCTTGCTCAGATCCCGCTCGCTGCGGGAGGCCTTTCCTGTCCGCTCTCACCGTTAGCAGCTTCCTGCCCAGGCCACCCTCTGTTTATCCTGTCTGTAGTTTGCATGTGCACAATTGTTTGCGTATTGTCTACTAGACACTAGAATGTAAGCTGCTCAAAGGCAGGGACTGTTTTTGCTTTTCTCCTTTTTCTGTGACTGCACAATGCCTCAAACATATTTAACATTTAATAGATCTCTTGCTTTGTTATTCTATTTAAATGCTTTAGAAAAGTGATTTTCTAATTTTATTTTTTGCTTTGGTTTAACCATTCCCTTGAAATAAAGCCAGTGTGGAGTACCTGTATTAAAGAAAAACCTTTGCGATGCCATGGATGTCTGGGGGCCAGCAGCTCTGCTGTAGCCTTTGTGCTTTCTTCCCCATGGTTTTGCTGTGAATCCTCCCTAGAAATCTTTAGTGATCTTCTTGTGGCAGGGAGCTGTCAAAGGACAAGAACGTGCCAGTGATGAACAAGCTTTGGCTCAGCCTGCCATTCTGGAAGGGGCCCTCATGGGTCTAGTTGCTGGCTCTGGGCCCTCTGGCCAAGGACAGGCAGAGCGGGGCTTGGTCAGGCATGGGCCAGGCACTCTGCCTAGTGAGCAGTTTACCGACCATAGCAACCTGAGGGATCCCGGAGCTGTGGTCTGTGGTGACACGAACAAAATGACATCTCCCTGAAATGTGGAAGCTGCTGTCACTAGGGACACAAAACAAACAAAAGGCTGGTGGAGAGAGTTTTCCTAACCATTTTTATTTGTCTCTTTGTATCCCCCGTGCTTCGGCCTGGCCCCCCCAGGTGCTCTATGAGGCTGAAGGGAGCTGGAGGGAGTCACACCCATTTTTGTGATACGATGTCCCTGGGCCCAGAGCACCCGGTCAGCTTTCTTTTCCTATTGCTTTAGCCCCCCATGGGTGCTTTGCACCATTAATGGCAGTGGGGGTTCTAGCCTCTCTATTTCCCCCATCACTCACTCTGCAGGAGGCTTGGACTGGTCACTGCCACTCCCAGCTCCTTCTCTAAAATGCTCCCTTCACACCCTTTCTAAACCATGCAGCCCCTGAGCCAGGCCTCCATGGCCACCACTGCCAAACCGCAAATGTGAGGGCCTGGGGGGCAGGGGTCATCATGCTCTTGTCACCCCATGCTCCTAATCTCGCAGCCTCAGGCCCTGTGCTCTGCTTTTGGCTCCCTCCCAAGCCCTCGGTCAGTGGAAGGCCCATCTCTGGTGGTCATCCTTGTGGTCTGAGTGCTCTCCTGGGCCTCCCCTTGCTGAGGACAGAAGGGTCATTGGCTGCGCATGGCTCACTGGCCCTTGCATCCCAGGCAGTTTTTTAGGGACACTGACAGGATCGCCAACCTAGCGTGCCCGCAGCGCAAGCAGGGACTGCCGTCGCCTGCTGCCTGCCTAACTTGGGTAGGGACTCTTGGACCTCAGTTTTGTGCCTGCAAAAGGAGAGCCCCAGGACAGGAGGGCCCGAAGGCCTTGCGGGCGCCAGGTCTGCAATGCCAGAGCGCACAGACTGTGATAGCAAGATAGGCAAAAGAAGGGGCAGGTGATCCTGCTCTTTGTCATCTGGGGTCCGGCTGCGTCCCCTGGAGATCTTGGCTCCCTTTGGCTGAGAGCTGGGGACTCTCAGCCCTGGGTGAAGCAGTGACCTCCTGACCCCTCCCCGGGGCACCAGGTAATGGTGGCCAGGCTATTGGGAGGAGAGCTTCCTTGTGAGGAAATGGAAAATCAATCCTGATTATTGCTTAGTTGTTGCTAAAGGACTTCTCCCTTGTTCTAAAAGGGTTTTCTTCATAATTTACTTTGCAGTCGTAAACACTGAGCATTTATTTCACCAACCATGGACATTTCCCTTGCTATCATGCCCACGTCTACTAGATGGCTAACTCTGAGTTTAAGGACTAGGGGTCACGTCCTAACGGTTTTTTCTAAAATTTGTTGATAAGTGTTATGTCACACAGATAGTAATGAAGATATCTCCCAACACAGAATACAACATTACAACCAGACATTTTTTCAAACAAAAAGCAGTGGTCGTGCCCTTTCACTCAAGGGAAATCTTGTAAGATTCTGACTGAGCTTGTTTCAAATGTGTCACTGTAGTTTTTACAGAAATAATAAAATACTCTGGTCTTTTACAAAATACTCTAATCAAATGTCTGAAATGCCACAATTACAACTTAAATTTGACAGTGTTTTCAATTTGAGTTTGCCTCTTGGTTGATTTGGAAATTTGTTTTTCCCCCTCCTTTTTGGCTGCTAAATAAATAGCTGTGCTATTTTGTATGCAATTATGGCATTTGAATTTTTCAGAATTTTAAAATATGATTTGTATCCTTTTTTGTTTATTTTTATGAAAACATCACTAGAAGGTTTGTGATCTACTAACCATATAAGGAAAAATATTGATTGGTTCAGAAGTTTGGTCTTAAAGCCAAAGAAATTATGAAGAATAAAATACAGAAGTTTGAGATTGAGTGAGTATAAAGTTTAGAAAGACCTTTGAGGATTGGATCCTAGAGGCTTCAGTAAAGAAGAAGAAAAGATCCTTCACCCATAGGAGTGAAACTAAAATTTGGCATAAAAAATGAAATAGCAAAACTTAAAATTGAGTAAAAATAAAAAGGACCCTTGTAATATTTATTATTTTATTATTTTGATTAGAGTCATGTTTGTCAAAAGGTTAAGACCTCAATTTTTCTGAAAGAAGCGTTGAGTTTTTAAAAATTTGGTCAACTGATTGTTTTGACAAGTATAACAAAAATGTCCCCCCAAGGATGATGAGAATCAGAATTACCTCTTTTTATGTTCATTATCTTTGTTCCTTAAAAATGGTTATTATATTACTATCTTTGTTTTCATATCATCTTCCTTTCTGTATGTATTCCCCCCATCCCCTTAAGCCTTTTATTGTAAGAAATAGCTTTAAAAATTATAGTGGGGCGGGGCAAGTAAGACAGCAAAACTGAACAAGCTGTCAACCCATTTTGATAATATAGGCAATATTTTACAGTCATAGTCTCCACCCCCGAGATGCCTTTTACTGCTGAAAATTCATTGAAAGCACCAATTTCATTACAAGCTTCTAAAATTTTGTTACAGATTCTGATGTGTTGAAGTTCCTCAGTCTATTGAAAGTTAAGCTCTGTAGAAGGTAACTTCTTAGTCTGTAGAGTCTGAATACTTGTTTTAAGAAAAAATTCAAATTGAAAGTAAAATATAAGTTGAAGAACTAAAACAGTTTTGGAACAGTTTAGGAAAGGAGGGTTTCTAAAAGAATAGCTTATTTTTGGAACCTCATTTTTGGTTTGTCCCTAATAAGTATGCAGACCATATGAAAAATGAAATAAGTCTTCCCTTTCTTTTTTGCGTTTTCCAGTTGTTTATGTATTGTTGTTATTGTTTGTCCTCCGTTCTCCAAGAGGACCGTGACAGCAGGAAGGTGACGCCATGATATAATTACCCTTCAGAAGAGAACAGGAGCAGAAATGAGGAATAATTTTCCTCATCTGTAAAATTAGGAGGTTGGTTTGATTTAGGTGGACCCTTTCCATGTCTTATCTATGAATGCATTTTTATGTTACAAATTTTAAAAATAAATGGAGGATTTCCATCAGATTTCCAGTTATTTTTATAAAGGTAACATTGAAAAAGAAAAATAGCAACTTCCTTTGCCTTTTTTTAAAGTATACTTGGCAAAGAGTAAGTACACAATGATTTCTTGTTGATGAGAGAATGACATGAACTTAGAAGTGGAATTATTCACCATCGTATGTATCATGGAAGAAGTAGACACAATCTTTTTTGTTCAGAGAACAGTAGGATATCTTTTCTCTTTTCTTTATCTGTGAAATGGAATGAGAGAGCTCTTATTTCACAGAATCCCATTTTAAAAATTGTATAAATGAAGAGAGATCCAGCATGTCCCTTTAATTCCATCAAACAATTCTCTAAATGGACACACCCTAGGTCTTAATGTCTGTGTTTTGTTGTAGTGGAGTCTAGATATGGAGATGCAGCTTGGTGTGCATGTCTGGGGCGTGTGTCATTTCTAAAGTAAAATGTTTCCTATTAATCAGATGTCCTGATTTGTCAGATGGTGTTCAATACACATGTACAAATGTTCTAAAGTAATTTCAAAAAATGATTGACTGTGAGGGGGAAGGCAGATAGGGACTCAGAGTGGGGACTTCGTTGAGTTAGGGAGCTCCTCGGTGAGGAAATCCCTCCGGTGATGTAGGTTGGCAGGGGCTGCCAGAGTTACTTCAGGCCCTTTGGGTGAGATGATTTGCCTGTGGTTACCCATCACGCTCCGGAGACAAGGCTTGAACTCGCGTCCTCTTTGCTTGGAACCTGTCTCTTCCTCTAGGTTTCACTGCTTCATTACTGTGTGATATTCTCATTCATATTCTTTCTCTCTCTCTCTCTCTCTCTCTCTCTCTCTCTCTTCCTCCCCCTTTCTCCCTCCTTCCCTCTCTCCCTTTCCCCAGGGTCACACAGCTAGGAAGTATTAAATGTCTGAGATCAGATTTGAACTCAGGTCCTCCTGACTATAGGGCTGGTGCTCTATCTCTGCGCCAGAGATAGATTCTCTTAAAAGAATATATTCTAGTTTCAAGATTCAGTCATCATCTTCAAAGCAAGGTGTAGCTGTGTTGTTTATGGAATAGATATTTTCTATTCCAAGAATATGAAATTGTCTCATTACACAGCCTCAGAGCTAGAAATAGATCCCAGATCTGCCCTCCATGAATAGATAAAGGGTTGGCAATAGCAGTTATTTGTTAATGGGAAAATGTATTATGAAGATTATACCTATCGAACAGCATTGAAATTTGAGGAAATCATTCCTGGATTGCTTTTGTAGTGGTTCCCTATTTTTCTACAGTTAGGATGCTGAAGAATAGTAGCAAACTAAACTTGATGGAAAAAAAAAAAAAGGCAGCTACATGACACAGTGGATAGAGTACCAGGCCTGGAGTGAGGAAGATGCATCATCCTGAGTTCAAATGGAGCCCCAGACACTTACTAGTTGTATGACCCTGGGCAAGCCACTTAATCCTATTTGCCTCAAGTTTCCTTATCTGTAAAATGAGTTGGAGAAGGAAATGGCAAATTACTCTGGTCTCTCTACCAAGAAAATCCCAAATGGGGCATGGAGAGTTGTATATGACTGGGAAAAAAAGAAACAACTCAGTGAAAACCTCCTTTGACTCCCTCCTGAACCTGTTTCAGGGGTATTTAGGAGGATGATGTGGGAAGTCTAGTCTTATAGTCCCCCTAACAGCATGTTTGTCAGATATCTGGATATTTTGAAATCTCAAACACAACGTTTGCAAAGCTAAACATTTATTTTCCTGCCCACCTGCCCCTCAAAAACCACCCAAGTAAGCAACAGCCCTCATTCTGTGAATCATATTACCATCCTCCCAATCTCCTGGAGTTCTTTTCCTTTTTGTCTTTGTATTTACAGCACTCAGAGCAGCATTTAACTATGGGTACTGTAGACTGCTGGCTTTACCCTCCCTGGAGGTGGGGAGCTCTCTCCCTTCAGCATTCTCCACAGCGTATTTGTGCTTGCACAGCCTCTGCTCAGTAGCCCACTAAACCGGACCTTTCTGCCTTCCTCTGTCTCTCCTGACTCCTTATCTGTCGGTTGATGTTCTTCAACATCGATCCAAACTGGTGTAAACTGAATCGCTTCCATTTGAGTTCTCCTTGGAGGAGTCTGAAAATCACCTGGCAGGAGAAGGCCTGGATGCTGAAGGCCCAGCACAGGTGGTTTGGCTCATCCTGCCCCTGCCAAACAAGGGCCTGTTTGACAAAGAATGCACAGATACCTGCCCACAGGAGGTCAGCCACACGCTGCTGCCCCCCAGCACAGTAATGTCTTTTTGGTCCTCTTTGGGAGTGAAGGGCGACAGTCAATCAACTGTGTCTCAGATGCTGAGGATACAGAGGAAGGAAAAAAAGGTCCCTCTTCTCAGAGAACTCATAGGGTAATGGGAGAGGCAGTGGACGCGCCCAGGATGGGCCCATAAAGAGAAGGCACAGAGGCGGGAGATTCCCTGGAACGTCAGATAGGCAGGCAGCTGGAGATGAGGAGGGAGAGAGCCAGCGAAAGGGCTTGGTTGGGGAGCAGGTGGGGGCCTGTATGGGAAAGGGAGTGAGCTCTGAGAAGACTGGGCAGGTGGGAAAGGGACAGCCCCTTCCTTTCCCACCCCCACAGGTAATGCAGCAGTCCAAGTCTGAGGTGAGGAGGGCGGCCGTGTGTAGGGACAAGAGAGAAAGGAGATGTCTGTGAGCGAGAAAGGGGGACCCACGCTTCAGGAGCATTGAGAGACGCAATAGGGGACTAGAGGAAAGGGGTGATGGACCTGAACTGAACGACTGTATCGGGACCCTTATTATAGGCTCTAGAGCAGGGGTCCTCAAACTTCGGCCTGCGGCCTGATGCGGCAGCTGAGGACGCTTGTCCCCCTCACCCAGGGCTATGAAGTTTATTTAAAGTCCCACAAAACAAAGTTTTTGTTTTTACTGTAGTCCGGCCCTCCAACAGTCTGAGGGATAGTGAACTGGCCCCTTATTTAAAAAGTTTGAGGACCCCTGCTCTAGAGTATAGCATATAGTGGTATAGGAGAAAGGGGTCTGGGTGAGAGGTAGCACAAAGGTGGCAGGCCTTGGCAGCAGATTGGGGTGAGGATGGGAAATGGACTGAGGGGGCCAATGCCAATGTGGAAGAGGGCAGGCTTAAGGAAAGTTGGTGAGCTCAATTGTGGTCATGGGGAATTTGAGGGATCTGCTGGACCCTGCTTGGGAACGTGAGGCTGGAAGTTAGCAGAGGCATTAGGGCTGCCTAAGTGAGGGGATCTCGGCAGAAGGCATGGGGGTGATAGGAGAAGAGGGCCTCCATTTTCTGAAGCGGGTCTCAGCTGAGTGGGAGACCATTAGGGTGGGTGGGATTCCTGGTGAGGGGATGAGGGCAGCACAGGAGGATTGCCTAGTCATGCGGCGGGACCTGTACATCAGCCCATATAGGGACCCCATCGGGGGGGGGGGTTGCCTTCACCTTCAGAAGGCTGCAGATGGTGTGAAGGGTACAAAGATGCCGACTGACTTTCTCCATCGAGACAGTGGCTGTTGAGGAGGAAACCAGGTTATGACTTTGATGGCCGGGAGGATGGTTGTCCCCTTGACAGGATAGAGAAGTCAGGAAGAGAGGGAGAGTCAAGGGGAGAGTAGAATGAGTTCACTTGGGGACAAGTTGAGTATGGCTGCTGGATGTCAACTTCAAGATATCTGATAGGCAGTTAGAAATAGGAGAATGGAGGGGAGAAAGGTTAAGGCTCGATAAGTGTATCCAAGAGCCATCTGCAGAGGGCTGGTACTGAAAGCCCGGGTGCTGACGAGTCACCCAGTGAAGTCTTCTAGAGGGAGAAGAGGGCGCCTGGAGAAAGGTCCTGTAGACCTAGAAAGCAGCTCATGGTGTATAGAAGTAGCTTGCGCTTTGTAGCATGGGGTCATTTCAGAGGTTCATCCCTTTGGGCTGAAGGGCAGAGTGCATGCAGGGGAGTAATAAAGCTGTGGAGATGTGGGCTGAGATGTGAAGAACACTGAATGTCAAGCCAGGAAATTTGAATTTATTCAAGAGGCAAGAGGAAACCACTAAAATTTTTGAACAGAAAAGTGAAATGACCTGATCTATTTCTTAGAAAGATTTTTTTTTCTGGTAGTAGTAAAAAGTGGATTTGAGCAGTGGGCTAGGAGGAGAGATGGGAAGATCTGTAAGGAGCCTCGTTGTTGAGGTACAAAGGTGGGGGAGGACGATCAATTGGTGAGATATTGTAAAAGTGGAATTTATAGGAAATGATACAGTTTGAACTAGCCTCATAATTCAGGGAGAAAAATATGAACTAATTCATAATATGTCTAGTATGTTTAGTATATTTAAAATGAATTTTGATTGTTCTCTTTTGTTTTTCCATCACCCACATTTCCCAGTGTATCCCCTCTTATTTACCCTCCCTTATAATAAGGGAGGGAAAAACAATTTAGCAAAACTGATCTAAATACTGCAGAAAATCTGACACATAGTATTGCATAGATTTTTGCATCACCTGCATAGAGGTGATAGTTTACCCACAGGGACTGATGAGATCACTAAGAGACATCACAGAATAAAGTGCTGGTCCTGCAAAGGAGACTGTGGACTGAGCGTGTTTGGGAGTTTTACCGGATTCAAGAGAATTCAGGGAGGAGGGAGTGTCCTGGAGGAGCAGGTAGGGGACAGTTATTGTGTCCAGATGAAGGACCAAAGGAAAGGTCCTAGGATTGAGCAATTAAAAGGGCATCGGTGCCCTTGGAGAAGAGTTTCTGTGAAGCCAGATTGCCAGGGAGGGATTGAGAAATGAGTGGCAAGTTCCTGAAGAGGAGACGGATGAGACCGTTTTTCCTGTTCTCCGACTGGCCTGGGGCCAGACCTCAGACTTTGTCCTCCGCTTCCATTTTATTGTGTCCATCCTTGCCTCTTCCCATCCTTACTTGTGCCTGGTGCCTGAGTCAGGATGACCACCTCTGGTCTGACTTCACCTCAGATGACAAGGACCGCCGGGGATGGGTTGGTTCTATGGTGGAGGACTCTCCAGGCCAGGAATTCCTCCCAGGGATGGATTTGGAAACACAAAAACCTTTGAGCTTGGCAGGGGAGGGTGCCATTCTTGAGAGGCACCGGCCATGGCTTTCTCAAGGTCAGCAGAGCAGAGAAGCCTGGAAGCAGAGGAAGGAAAGCCCATGCTGATGCTGTGTCTGGGCTCTGGGATCCCCTGCCCCTCCTCCAGGCTCCAGGCCACACGGAGAACAGCTGCAGGTCGCTGTCTAACAAGGACCACACCACAAGCATTGTCCCTATTCGTTGGGATCGACACATGCTTTCTAACTCGTGATTTTCAAGAATAAAAGTTGGACTTTTCACAAGAACGTGGCTTTGCTATTTACTATTGCTAGTGAGATGAATGTTTATGAAAAACAACATTAAACCTTTTATGAAGAACTGAGCGATTTAAAATCTAAAGAAAACTGTAAAATGCTATTGTGTTCATAGATAATACTCCAACGTTTTATAAATTAAGGATTATTCTATGACCATGCCTGCCATGTGACCCGAGACGAGTCATACCCCCTTGTGTTCTAGGGAATCCTCAAAGAGCCTGAATAGCAGCGAAGACGCTGACTGACCTGTGCTGGTGAAGGGGGTGTCCCCATGCAGAAGTTAGACATAGGCCTAAGCCCAAGCCCAGCCTTATATACTTCACACATGGATTTCCAGCTTTCAAAGGAGTGGTTTTTTAAGTTCTGCTAAATATTATTTAATCTTGGGACCTTCGTGTAATGGAGGGTATCCTTCTCCTCATTTTAAAGATGAGAAAATGAAGGGTCTTGTAGTGTCCAGAGTCAGCATTAGGAGTGTATTGGAATTATTAGAGATGGCAATGGTCCAGGAGATTGGGCTGAGACAGCATGGGGTGCACCAGAAGTTGCTGTTTTTAGTCACATAAATTCATCTTTCAAAAAATAAAAGTACTGTCATTTTTGAGACTTTTTAAAAAAACTAAAGTAGAATTCAGGGGGAAAATCTGATTATTTGAATTTATTACACTCTTAAGCAGTACAGCATAATTAAAGAATATTGTATTAAAGACTGAAAAGTACTTCATGATATGTCTCATTGTATACACTTAATAGTAAATAGTTCATTTCTGGCCTCATAAAACTGAAAAAAATGGGGGCTTTCTCTTTATAGTGTGGATGTGAAAAACATGGTATATTTGAACTATGTACTTCCTTAAAACAACTGAAATACATTTTTTGCCTCTTCTCCTGTGGTTTAAAATGCCTTCCACAGGTTGAAAGAATTTAGATAATTTGTTTTACAGAGAGATAAGGGTCTGACATTTAACCCAACCCCAGGTGCATGTGGTTTCTTAAAAAATGTCAAAAAGGTCACATGATTTTAGTGTACAAAGTTAGAAAAACAAGATGTAGTTAAGTGTGTTAACTGAAATGGAACATAAAGCAAAAAAAAAAATCCTAATAGTTAAAAAAAATCAAGAAAAAATTTAAATGATTTTTAAAAATAAATGCCCAATAGTTTTCCATCAAAATGATGGTATTTTATTACTATAAACAATAGTTTAGCAAGTTAATAAGGAAATTTGATAATTTTTGCATTATATGACTCTGAAATTGGGAAAGTCACATGTTAAAAGAAAAAATTGTAGATCAGTTTTTCATTTTAGAGAATTAAATTCCATTGAGTTAGAAATGAACATGATAGTATATGCTTATTTTCTTTATCTAAAGACATCTCACCGTCTTTTAAGTGATTGCTTCAACTTTGCCACTTGCGGTGCAACTTTCACTACTGTTTTATTTTTTCTAAAAGCTGTCCCTGATTATGGGTGTGAGGTGCTGGCTTTCAGACTCCATGCTCCTTGGAGCGTCAAGTCATGCTGATGGGGATTGGGAGAAGAGCATTGGAGGTGGACTTGGAAAACCTGGATTCAGGGCCCAGTTCTGAGTTATGGGCAGATGACTCTCAGATCTTGCAGCCTGAGATCCCTCATTTGAAAAGTGGTGGTGGTGACTCCACTCTCTGGGGAGGGAGGCACACTGTTGCCTTTGAAGTTCTCTGTAAATGTGAGTTTTTAGTGTCAGGAGCCAGTGTTCTTCTGGAAGGCCGCTGGAGGTTGTGGGGGGCCGTGGTTCAGCGCAGGGAGCCAGAGATCCTTCCCTTCTCTTTAAAGGGTTGTGAGGTTCCTATGGTGAGTGTGGAGTCCACATCTGAGATCTTTTTTCCTCCAGAGGCGATTTGCTTTCATCCCTCAGCTGTGTTGGGATCTTCTCGGAATATGATTTTTTTAAAGCTTCATCATCATGAAATTAATTCTCAGAGTGTCACGAAAGATAAAAGTGGCGTTGATTGCAAGAAATTTGTGAACTAGGTAGCTGGTGGCATGGCTGACCAGCCAGGAGTCCTTGTCAAAGGCAAGTTAAAAGGGCCTTAGACTCTCACTCCCTTTCTCACACTAGGCCTGACTGCTCATCACGCCCGAAGGGCTGCATTCATTTGTGGCTCCCTTCGTGGGGATGCATCCCTTCCTGAGTGCAGGTGTTTCATCAACCCCGAGTTAAGCCCATGGAGGAAGGAGGCTCCGATGTCCAGTATTCACTTTTTGTCCATCATGCCATAGTTTTTTTTTTTTAATCTAATTTTATATCTAAACATTACATTTTAAATACCTAAAATGTGGTTTGTATTTTCTGGAAAGCCTGACAGTGTGGAACTCTCCCACTGGCGTTTTTGGTTCCTGGCCCTTCTTTTCTAGAGAGTCAAGTGACCTCACCAGTCTGTCAGATAGAAAAGGAAGCGCTGCTTCAATGGAGTGTGGCAAGAGTTTTGTTCCGGCTGCCTAGTTGTAGCCTAGACTTGGGGTGGGATCAGCAGAGCCCAGGCTGGGTCCAGCCTGTCCCCTTAGGCTTCCTTAGGTGGACAAGGCCTTAAGACAGCTTTGGCCCTGACTCCTGGCTGGTTTTGTACAGTCCTCATATTAGAATTTCCTAAAAATATTTTAAAAGTCTTATTGTATTTAAAGGGGGTCACTTAGGTAGCCTAATGCACAGAACCCCAGGCTTAGAGACAGGAACTCTTCTTCCTGAGTTCAAATCCAATCTGAAATCAGCCTCACTAGCTGTGAGACCCTGGGCAGGTTACCCTATTGGCCTCAGTTTCCTCATCTGTAAAATGAGCTAAGAAGGAAATGGCCAACCATTCCTGTATCTCTGCCAAGACCATAAAATGGGGTCATGAAGAGATGGACACAAACAAAAAAGGACCAAACAACAACAAATGTATGTCAGAACCATTCTCAATCTACAGTGTGTTTGGGCAGGATTTGACTTTAAGGCCAGAGTTTGTCTAAGCCCATGCATGTGCTTCCTGATTCCCTTCTTTCTTTTGCCCGTTCCATTAACTTTTTATTCCATCCACTATATCCTTCTCTTCTTGACTTCATCCCATCTACTTTGCAAGTATAACCTACCTTCTTCCATAGTCATCGTCCAAGCTGAGATGACTGTTGAAACCAATTGCTCCAGTTGATTCAATTTGTGATAACTTGGCGGGGGGAGGGGCAGGGCTCAAAGTCTGTATGCTCAGTGTTTTGTTTTGTTTTTTCCTATATTTGAACTGACCTTTTGGCCATGGCAAAGGAAGAAGGGTAATGAGGAGGGGAAAATGGGAAGGGAGAGAGGCAAGGTACCAGCTTAAAAATCTTTGTCTTATTAAATTTTGTTCCTTGTTTATTCAGTTACCTGTTGAATCCTCTATGTGATTAACCGCCACTAAACATTTCAGTCTCGTAATTTGTCAGAAAGCCCCCAAACATTATAATTTCATTTAACCAAAAGTAAAGACATTTTAGAAATATGGGTATATGAGAAATAATTATCTTTTCCTACCCTCATATTCATCTTTAGTAATTATTAAAGAGTTCTGGACAATTTCCAAAAACTCAGTTTTATAAATATAACAGATTTAAGGCTTTGTATGTTATATTTAATACTTTAACCAACTGATAGATAGACATGTAGCATAGGCAGACTTTGGAGAAAAACTAGCTAATTCGATGCTGAACATTCTTCCAGAAAATGCAAAAATTTTTAAAATCATCTGAGTCTACTAGTTTATTTTATCAGCTCTACTTACATTTCAGCACCAACCAAAATATACTAGGTAATCAAGAAAGTAATAGGTTGGCAAATTCAGTCAAAGAGCATTTTTCTGGTGACTGTGGTGGGCTTTGGCTGTGCACTGAGGACACCAGGAAGGGCCACAGACTCTGTCCCCAAAGAGGGAGCCCATTGCTTAATCAGGAGGGGTACAGTGAGGAGGAGAGATGCAATAGAGATGGGAACGGGGTGGGCACGGGGACAGTGAGTACCTACTCAGAGGTCGTGGGAAGAACAGCACCAGAGGCCACAGTCCCTGGACCCAGAAGGTGAGAAAGACCGGAGGGACTAAAAGCTCTCCTGTGAAGTATGGTCCTAAAGCCTCCACCATGAAGAAATTGTGTCACTGGATCATGGTGGACAGAATGTAGAAGGTTAGAACTACAGAGAACCTTCCTGGCTCTCTTTTAGTGTTAAAGCCAAATAGACCTCCATCAAAAATCATTCCTGTAAAGTGGGGGTCTTTGCCACGGAGACCTTGATCTAAAGGGAGAGCTCATAGAGAACAAACTCTCTTCTCTTGTTATCCTAAGCCCCTGTTAATGAAATGGGGGACAATCTCTTCCCACTAGAAGGGTAGGTAATGACTGGTATTTTGGGCGATGTTGCTGCCCTGTGCACCGAAAGCAGCAGCTGGAGGAGAACCAACTAGAGGGTGAGTTTGGATCCAAGTTGCTGTTTTTTATAGAAGAATCTAACTTGAAAGTCAACACGTCCTGCCCTGTGTGATAGGTTGCAATGGATGAACGGTCTTTCCAACAGCATTCTTTGGATTCTCATCAAATTGAACATAATTTAATTTTGACAAAGTTTCATTAGGAATCTCAAAATCTTGAGTAAATCTTAGGTTGCCTGAACCAGATAAAAATCATTCAGATACTTGTCATCTGTCAGCTGTTTGAGGTAGATTGTCACTTATCCATGACAGGATAAGTCATATAAAAGTAGGATGTAAGGCAATAGGCAAGGCGCCATTAAAAATGAAAAGTATAGAGCTAACACTATTAGTTGTTGGTTTTTTCCCACCATAACTTTTTCAATTATGAAGAGTTTTATTTTTGGGTATAACTAATCATTTTCTTCCTTTCCCCCCAAAAAACCCAATCCTTCATCAATGTTATTTTCTTTTTCTTACAGGCATACCAGTCTACTCAGTAGCATGGGGCCCTGATTCAGAAAAAGTCCTTTATACAGCAGGGAAGCAGCTGATTATTAAACCTCTTCAGCCAAATGCTAAAATTTTACAGGTACTATTTAGATAATAGCAGAATTGCAGTAAGAACTTGACTGCCAGGACTAGTGGGCAGAAATATATTGGTTGTTGCTGTTTTCTTCTAGGTGATCTCTTTACAACTGTGAGATGGACACTTTATTGCAATAATTTAGTAGCCTTTATTGCAGGAATAGATACTGCTGGCTCTGGATTTTCCTTTATTCTAGCTAACATTATAGTAGTGAACCATAAGTTCTCACAGTTTGGCACAGTGGGGACTTAAAAAAATTGGACATGAGTAGGATACAGCAAAATTGGACTTCCATGAGAAGTTTCTAACAATGCTTGCCTAGATTTCCTACCTACCTTCGTTGTTGTTGGTTAGTGATTGTATCTGAGCCTCTGGCAGTCTCATGAGGTACTAAAAATATTGGCGATATTTACTCTTAATGGCACCTTATTGACAGCAAGGTGTTGTTAGGTAATAAATCACTCCATCACCAAGTATGTTTAAGCACCTATTGTGTACCAAGCACAAAGACAGAGCCCAAAACCGGGGCTGCTGGGAGTGAGCTTTGTGCGTTTAAGCCAGAGATGTATGCTGGCCAAGTATGAAGTAAGTATATCCAAGTCTTTCCCAAGTGGTGAAATAAAAGGTATTTGGGAGAAGTAGGGGGCATCAGGAAAGGCTCCATATAGATGATGCCGGGTGAGCTGTCTCTTTGTAAGTAGATATCTTTAAAATGTAGTTTTAGGAAAATGGAAACCATATTTTATTAATCTGATTTTCATTGGAGAAAATTGTTTTGTAGCCCTATAACTCATTTGTAATGAAAACCATTGTTTTTTTTATTTTTTCCATTTTTCCCTTTTAAATACTTTTGGGAAGTTTAGCTAGTGAGTTTATTATACACATCATAGTTTTAAAGATGAGATATCAAAACGTGTATGTTTAAAAAAATTCTTTCCCATTGTTTGCTTTCTAATGGAGGGATATGAACGAAACTTTGAGGGAATTAGGAAACATCGATAGGTGGAGGAGGTCTCGGTGGAAGCTGAGCTCACATAAGCCTTCTCCCTCGTGGTTCGTGGAGTCCGCACCCATCCTTGGGGAGCTGATTTCCCAGGATGTGACTAGAAGTATGCTTTGAAGTGGGCACTGGCCGGTAGTTTTTCTTTCCTTTCCTGCCTGCCTGTATTCCAAGCTGTGTCTAGCTTAATGTTTAGTTAGGTTTGGACAATTTCCTATTTAAAAGATCCCCTGGAGAGCCGACTGTTGCCTTAAAATCGACACTTTGGTGATGTGACATGAGTTAGCTTCACCAAGGCATGGAGCAGTGAGATGACGTGGTCCTTTTGAAGAAATCTTTTTCTTTAGCTCAGCAACTCTGCCCAGGCTTCCTTGGAAGAAGAGAATGTTTGATTATATGGGGGTCCTCCATGGCTTGGTACAGCTTGAAGCTTTAATTACACATGCTCCAAATTTCCAAAAAAAAATTATTTGGTTATTTAAAATACTTTTGTACTTATTTGATGTTGCAAATTTTGAACAGTATACTTTAAATTTTAACAAAACAGCGACCGTCTTTGTCAGGCACTGCCTGTGTGACAGTTTCTGCAGGACGCTTTCTCAGGCCTTTGGATCAGGAGAAGAGGGTCTCTTCCTAGACCCCTGCGATCACTTGATCAATTTCTGTTTGACTTTTTGGAGGTCACCCCCAAACTGTCACCTACGCATCAGCTCTCATTCTTTGGATGATCTTGAGGCAAGGATTACAAATGCAGTCCCTTCAGTCCCTGTGCAGAGGCTGATGAAAGTTTCTTACAGAGTTCAAAAATTGACTTTAGTGTTATAAAGCACAAAACAGTGCTTGCTTCTGGTGAAATTTAATAAGAAACATGTCAGTATTCTAAAGTTTTACTTAAGCTTTTAAATGTTTTTAAGTTTATTACCTTTATACTTCTTAAATTATTAAAAGTTAAAGTTTAAAATTGCACTAAGACTTTTGGGACATTTGGTATGTATGAGTGGGAGCTGACCTTGGAGCAGAGTCTAAAACTTCAGACCAAATCCTTACTCTTGACTCATCTTGGGTGTGTGAGGGCATCATTTGACCCTCAGTATTCTAAGCAATTAACAAGTCTATGTCAGAGGTCCTTAACCTCTGTATCATGGCTCCCTTTGGCAATATGATGAAATCTATAGACCCTTTTCTGTATAATGTTTTTTAAAAATTAAATGAAATGCTAAATTTAAGTTAGAGATAAGTTAAAAAAATATGAATTTTTCTCTCATCTGTTCATAGATTCCTTAAAATATACATGTACTATATATGTATATATCAAATTCCTAAAGGGGCCATAGAGAGATACACATGTGTTTTTCTCTCTCTCTCTCTCTCTCTCTGTCTCTCTCTCTGTCTCCCTCCCTTTCCCCCCTCTCTTTGTCTCTCTCTCTCTCTTTCTCTCCCTTTCTCTCCCTTTCTCTCTCTCTCTCTCTGTCTCCCTCCTTTCCCCCCTCTCTTTGTCTCTCTCTCTTTCTCTCCCTTTCTCTCTGTCTCTGTCTCTGTCTCTCTCTCTCTCTGTCTCCCTCCCTTCCCCCCCACCCTCTCTCTCTCTGTCTCTCTGTCTCTGTCTCTGTGTCTAACTCTATTTCCCCACTTTCTCCTCATGCAGAATCATGCTCAGGCTCAGTCCCTGGGACATGGCTCAGGCCATGTCCATAGAAAGGCCTCCTCAGGGTTTCTCGCTCCTTGATTCCCACTTGTGCTTCCACTTGCAGCTTTGCCTCTGTGTTTCCTCTGAACCAAAGCCTGTCCCCACCGCCACTCTGCTAGGGATCCAAGGTTGGCGGCCTGGTTGCTTTCTGCTGCTTCCCCAGTGGCCATCTTGGCTCTGTCTGTTCTCTGCAGAGATGGCCTCCTTTTAAAGAAAACTTCTGCTCCTTTCCTGGCTATAATTACTTAAAGATTCTGCACATTTTAAAGTCAGCGCTTGAAGGGCTTTGCAAGCCATTTTGACGATTTGCAATTGTTGCCTTTTGTGCTGACTTTACACCCCCTTGGGTGGGACTGTCTGTGAGGGTCCTCCATGCTGGATTTGGGCAGGGTTGTGATCAAGGGGCAGAGTTGCCATGGGGGAGATGCTCTGAGAAGTCCGCAGGGTCTGCTCACTCACTTCTGAGCTCCTCGCCTCCAGGACTGTTACTTAGTCCCCCTTAGCGGAGCTTCTCAGAGAGCAGGAGGAAGAGGTGGGAGCTACATCAGTGGGAGAGATGAAGGGACCACAGGGAGCAGTGCTTGTGTGGGGGTCTCCCCCAACTACCTCTTGGGATCAATTCTGAGGGCCTGACTGACCCTCAATAAAACACACCCAGACCTTGAAAGATGGGAACTATTTACTGATCACAGAAGCCTGAAACGTACGTGGATTTTTTAGGGAAATACATGCAAACTTATGGATTATGCAGTGGCTGCTTTATGATATGTGCACCTAAAAAATAGCTGCATGAACATTCTTGCAAGAAAATAGTGCTTTATTATAGCTGCCTGGTCCAAAGGCAGGACAGCTCTGAGACCCCAGGCATTTCTCCTGGAAGTCTGAACATCGCCAGCCCCGCCAGATCTGTGATCAATGGCTCCATTTGGGAGAAAATTTCTTAAGAGAGTTTGGCTCAGACGGTTCCCTCTGATCTACTAGTGCCCCCTTAGCTTCTTCTGGAAAAGACTAAAGGCCTTTATAGTTTGGTCCAGAAGGCCACTTCTGCTGGGCGCCTTATGAATCAGCATTCTGAGGCAGGTGACAGCCTTTTTTTACAAGTGGAGACCAAGGTAGACATTGGTGGAGGACAGTGAGCCCAGAGAACTTAGGCTATAGAAAGCAAAAAGAGAGTCCTCCTTCCTCCCTTTTTTCTCTTAGTAAGATGACTAATTTATTGCAAAATGTTTATTTTGGAAACTATCCATCACCCTTAAAGTTATAAATCTTTTGTTTTTTTTCGCAGTGGAAAGCTCATGATGGAATTATTTTAAAAGTGGATTGGAACTCAGTCAATGATCTGATCCTGTCTGCTGGTGAAGACTGTAAATATAAGGTATGTAACAATTAACTTTGTCATAGGATTGGAAGTATTTAATATTGAAATATTAAACACTCCCCCCCAAATCCTTAAAGGCCCTAACTTTAACCCTACCACATAACTTGAATAATTGGGTGAAATTCTACCCCATGCTATAATAAGTATTACTTGCTTGAGTAGCACCTCTCAGAATGCCTAATTTACATCCACAATCTTATTGACATAAAAAATTGGCCTAATAAAATAGCTCTGTAATTACTGTTTCCATTTTTAGTTACTGTTTAAATCAGTACATTTGTGTCATTAAAGTCAAACCCACTGAGACAGTAAACATAAGGAAACCTTTAGCTTTTGACAAGAATAAATGTGTGGGGAAGAAGACTGACTATATGTATAATTAGAGGAAAAGTAATCAAAATAAAACAGCATTGACAAGAGTTCTTCTTAAGTAAGAGAAATGAAAATTTTAAGCCACAAACTGAACATTAAAAAAAAAGTATAGCCAAATTTAAGGAGGCTTTATTTTCTTTCAAGATAGCTTACATTTTTAATAACAGTTCAATTTATATGCACTGTCTCACATTTCTCATGCTCTTCCAACCCTTTTAGTAAAATGATTGTGTTCTTTAGGGTCATGAAATACACCTTTATTTTTAACATTTGCATTCCACAGAATGTAATTGGTTCTCTTTCTTATATATGCTGTAAAATCTATTGATAAATGAGTTTTATAAAAAGATAATTGTTTCTAAAGCTTAACTTGATAACTTATAGGAATAATACTTGCATTTATATGATTGGGGAAGGGGTAAATGTGAAAAAAAAAAACTGGCTTTCTTATTTTTTTAAAATAGGTATGGGATAGTTACGGTCGTCTGCTCTATAGCTCCCAGCCTCACGAGCATCCTATTACCTCAGTTGCCTGGGCTCCGGATGGAGAATTATTTGCTGTGGGATCATTTCATACTTTACGCTTGTGTGATAAAACAGGGGTAAGTTACACTTCTGACGAACCACAGACATACTGTCACATACATTTCTTGATAATGCATAAAATATACAGAGCTTAAAACCATTTTTAGTGCATGCATCTGGTTGGATTTCTCAGTGTAATGCTTTATTTAATTCTAGACTTCATAGGACCATGTGAGTTCTTTAAAGTTTTCGGAATGGTGAACATTCTTTAGTATCTCTGCCTTTCTGGAAAGATTTTCCTTTGAACATGTTTAATTGTGAAGGACATCCTTAAAGGCCTTTTTTTCCAAAGGGACTATTACTCAAAATTCATGACTAGATCAATGTGTAAAGTCCTTTTATTCCTTTAAAAAAATATAATCCTGTTTTAAGACAGTTCCTTCTACCATAACGACTTTTTATTCTTTCATCTTATTTTTATTCATGTCTAATGTTTTCATTTTATATTTATTTCTGAATGCCCTCCTAGTGAGCCCCCCCCCCCTTCCCCGTTTTGTCTTAGAGTTTAAAAAAGAAAAAAACAGTTCAGTGAAACTAACTGGCCCATTGTTTGTGTGTGCCGATTATGCAATATTCCACACTCCTAGGCCTCCACCTCTGCACCGAGATGTAGCTTCTCAGTTCTTGTTACAGACCAGGCTTAGTAATACATCCTACAGCATTTGGTTTCCTTTCTGTTGTTGTTGCTGTTTTGCTTTCATTTATTTTTTATTGAACATATTGCACACATATCTTTCATCTTGCATTAATTCAAATGGCTTCTCACAGTAAAGAAATATATTGTAATAAAGTGAATAAAATGGTTCATGTAAGCCTCAAGGCCCTGGCCTTCTTCAGATTGACGGATGCTGCATTTTACCGTGGTCAGTGTCAGCATTTTCCCTCACGAATGGCTTCCTTTCACATAAATTCCAATAAACTTTTGATTGAACCCCCCAGGGACATGTGCTTCTTTAGTGACTTATGTTTCTTTAATTGTAAAGTCTCGTTCCCCTTATGGAGTCAGGCTAGCATTTACTCAGTTGCCCTTTGGCTGGAGGACCCAGACCCAGATCTCTGGGCCGCTGTGAGACCCCTCCCCATTCTTTAAATCTGTCCCTGGATTGTCCTGGGGTCCTGATCTGCTTGTCTCTGTCCTGGGCCTGGTGCTGGGGATTCAGAGACAGGGAAAAAAAAATGGGATCATCTGGGCAGATGCTGCTGGCCCCTGTCCTGAGGGGTCACAGCTGAAGTGAGGTCTGGGTGAGTGGGCCGTGGGGCTCGGCCTGTAACAAAGGTCATCACCGTGCTGGGGACCATGGGACAGGCAGCTTCCAGGATGGAGAAGCGCCCACGATGATCCTTTGGTCCCTGGAGTCTCCTTGGGTGCCTTTGTCCCTGATGTGACTAATGGGCGGTGCTGCATTTACCGAAGGTCACCAGGAGATGTCACCATCTAACTCAGGAAGTTTCTTCAATTTCAGACTCTTGTTATGTAAAATATGCTTTTTTTTTTTTTTTTTAAACCACCTCCCAGAGTTGTGAGAATCAGTGAGAAAATAATTGTAAAATCTTAGCACAGGATTTGAGATGCAATAAGCATGTTGTTATTATTAACCAGTTTTGGGTTTTTTTTTATGTTTGTTTTTACAATTTTTTTTGTTTTTTACAAATTTTTACAAATTCAGTTTTGCTTAAGCCCAAGAGATTTTGTATAAATAGATTTTATTGAAACTCTCATGTAAGCTCAGCAGTTTGACCTTATACCAGCTTAGCCTTACCCTGATATATAGTAAGAGTTATAATGTTTAAAGGAAATGATGATAATTTATTAGAGTAAGCTCTAAAGGCATTTCTTCTTGTATGGCCTCTTTTTTTTTTTTTTTTTTTTTTTTTTTTTTTTTTACCCTTAAATGTATACCATAAACATTTCCAAAAGAATCAGCTCTTCTAGTACTTGGAGAAGAGAGGAGGCCAGAGAATAAGTCACTTAGCATCAAAGGGATTTGGAAAAAACCAGACTGGCCTTAACAGTCAACTCAGACATTTTATTGTGGCCATTGTATGGGAAGAGACTGAATCAGCAAATTGTCTGGGAACCACCCAGAAGCTTTTTCCTCCCTTCTAGAATATATCAGTTGAAGATATTTAATTCAAGTAGATATTATATTTTATAAATTAATAATAATAAGGGACTTATGCATATATGATTTTAGAAAAATGTTCAGCTAACTTATTTTTTAATTTTTTAATGTATAAAATTCAGCTAATCAAAAATGAACTGCTTAGTTTGGGCAACATCTGGACAACAAAAATATTACAAGATACATAAAGGAAACTTAAGTTGTAAAGCACTTAAATTGTAAACTGTTAACTTAATTTCCTGTTCTATGATTATGATGCATAAAAGTAAAGAGAGAAAAAAGTTACATACAATATTACTTTATTGGGAATTTGCTTCAAAATGGGAAGAAATTTATTTTGCTCATAATTAACTTTAAACTGTGTTCCTAGAGGTCAAATGTAACACAAAGATTTTTAAGCACATGATCTAGTTACAGAAGAAGAACAAATCATTAAGTGTGTTTCCAAACTCCTTATGTTAGGTAACATAAACCACAGCTGACAATTTTGAAAGAATTATGCTAGAAAGCATCCAAATCAGAAAGCTTTCAAATTAAATTAGTGGTTTTTAAAAATTACACTAATTTGTTTAATCTCTTGTTTCTCAGAGGAAGGGGGGATGTTGCTAAGGAGTTCCAAGTTCACCAAGCCTGCAAGTGCTGAGCTCTTAGGATCTATTGATAGTGATCTGGAGAGCCCATGCATGGAAGGGCTGGGGTGGGAGTCTGTCCCACCTGGCACTGGTGACCGGCCCCCCAGGCCCATGCTGCCCCTCTCCTGTACGTTCTCTCGCCCTCTTTGCCCAAAAGCTTACCCCACCCCCAACCCTTAGCCCCTTCCATTCCCACCCTCTTTCTCTCTTTCCCTCACACGCTCAGTTCTTTGCATGGTTGTTCCCGTTTGAAATGGTTGGAGACTAGTTCCTTAGAAGGAGAGGCAATGGCCTCTGGCTGAAGGGATAACAGGGTTCCTGGAGGCCCGCTTGGGCTTCTGGAGCTGGGGCTGCCCAGGCCAGGGCTCTGGGGTGCTGGCCCTTTGGACCCCTCCACCGTACTCTTTGCAAGCACCAGGTTCTCTGCTCTGGCCTTCTCCATCTGGTTCATTCCCACAAGGTTTCTTTTGATGTTGGGTTTCCAGATGCACGTGTCCCACTGCCTTAGACAGCTCCCTTTGCATCTCCAGTGGTCTTCCATTATGGCTCCATTGGGTTTGTGCCTTCTCCCTTACCTAATCCACTGGGTCAGAGATTCTGGCCCACCCCATCTCTAAAGGAAGGATCATTTTATCGGTGCGTTTGGCGTCCCTTGTCAACCCGTCTCTGACCTTGTCCTCTCCCTCTTTGGGCAGAGTTGGATGAGCTGACAGGACTTCTGTCAGGGGATGAAGCTCCCCACATGACTAGATTGATCATTTGGATGGTCAGTATGGCCCAAGGCCTCTGGTAGCCAACCTCTGAGCGTCCCCCACCTGCCTTCCCCATGAGGCAGACAGCAGAGTTCTCCCGACTGCTCCTCCTTTGGGTCGCTCCACTTTCTACCTTACAGCAGGCCCTCCTAAGTCCCCTGGCCAATCCTGGGGGACCCCTCACCTTGACTCTAAGCCTTGACTTCCCCTTGGACTGTGTGCAGTATTTGATCCTGCTCGTAGCACTTTGTGGGGTGACTGCAGGGAGGCTGGAGGTCAGGGGGCTCTCCTAGTCTGGGGGTCCTGCCGCCTGGTTTGCTATTCCTTCTGCTGGATTTCACTGCCCTCATGTTGAGGCATTCCTGGAGAAGAGTGACAGACATTGCCCGGCGCCTTCTATTGACATGTTTCAGGGGCCTGAGAAGGACGTTGTGACCCTGGGCAAGCCATCCTGCCACTGAGGACCCTCCATGGTGCTCTAGGATGGTGTATGAAGAGGTACCAGTCCCCACACTTGTGGTGTTCTCTTCTTTTGTATAATATAATCATTCTCTGCGAGCAGGTTTCGTGAGGAGGTTTCTGGAGGCAGCCTTAGTTTCAGTTCAGATTAATAATCACTTCAAATACACAAAAGTGAAAACCGTTCCCTAAATTATTGATAGGTATATCCCTGAAAATAAAGGGGCTTTGAAGTTGAGTGTTGTTTAGCCTTTGCTGATGACTATCTATAGTCCTATTATAACTAGTCCCTAAAGCAAATCCAGCCCCACACAGGAAATAAATGTATACATTCTGTGAAGTCCAGCTTGAGCAATCACTTTACAATTCCTTTGTAATTTTATTTAATTTGGTATTTCTTCTATTTACTGCTTAGTTCACTTTGCTAGAGATGAATATTATGTTAGTCCTTTGAGACCTCCTAGGTTTAAAGATGGGGAAGAGAAGGAATAGCAATAGTTTAAATTAGAGAGCTATAGTCATCCCTTCACATTGACAGGCTTTGTATTTGCAGTCTTGGTTATTTGTGGGCCAGCCATCAATGATTAAATGGAAATTCTTGAATATCTATGGCATTCTGTGGAAAATTGCGCATGAGACGTATATAGAAAGAAGACAAAAACCAATTAGTAAGTCACAATTACCAAAATAGCATATATGTTTTGCTATATAACTAATACACAAATTTATTGAAACAGTTAAACTTTGTTTAAAGATTTAAGGGTGCTAAAAAAACTACTCAGGGCTGTGCGCTCTCCTGGGAAACGCCTCTCTGTGTCTGCAGTGCTTTTCATAGGAGAGAGAAATCTGGGAAGCAGGTGCTTTTCCTTCCCCATATGGGACTTAGTTTGGATTAAGGATTTCTTCATTACTTTTTTCATTACAAAGAACCACACTTTCCCTCTTTCTGATACTAAAATAGTATTACTGGCAATTATGATTTTAGTTATGGCAACAATAATAATTTACTAATATTAAGAAAAACATGGAAAAATGAGATTTCACTAGGTACCACAATGTACCAGTTCTGCAAACCCCAGTCGGCTGTTAGGAAACATGGTTTTAATTTTAAATTGATCTGAGACCTTGATGGAAGGCTATATACCTGGATGCATCCACTCATACGATTAGTTTTATTGGGCTTCACCCTCTGGAAGTAGATGGCATTGTTCATCATAAGTCCTTTAGAATTCTCTTGGATCTTTGAATTGCTAAGTCATTCACAGCTGACCACATTACAACATTGATGTCATAAACAGTATTATTAAATATATTACTAATTATACATGCACCATTATTAAACAAATATATATATAGTACTTTCAGCTTTTAAAGGAAAAAGTAGTCATATGTTGATGTAACATTAATATTCTTTTTTTCAGAGCTAGATAAATCTAATAAAAAAAGTAATAAATATGTAGATTCAAAAAATTGATGGAAATTCCATATTTGAAAGATCTGTGTGTAACTTTGTCATAGGATTAAAAATAGAAATGTTTCTTAGTATCATGGGTATTTTTACAAAAAGTGAGTCATGTGAGGGACTAAAAATGCAGAAATAAGAAAGATGTTTCTTTATAGATAACACAACAAAAATGTTAATCAATAATGAAGTACTAGCAAATAGAAACCAAGTAGTATTTTAAAAATGAGTAGACCAAAATCATAGAAATAACACAGAAGTATGAGAAGAATGATAAGAACATACCCAGAGTTTTAGAATGTAATTAGAGCAGACCTTAAAGGAAAATTTATGTATTGAAAAACATATTAACAAAATAAAAAAAAAAGAGGGTCCATGAGTATACAACTAAAAATTAGAAAGTAAACAAATTAACTTGTACAAATGAAGAAACGATAAAAAATTTTAAAGTGGATAAAAATAAAAGACCTGACTAAAACCAAGACCGAGTTTTTCAAAAGACCACAAATATTTATAAATTATTAACTAAACTGATCCAAAAAGAGTAAGAGGAATAGTAATCTACAGAAATAAATTGAACAAGACAAATTTATAGTAAAGATATGGAGAAAATTGTAAAAATAAAGAAAATTGTAAAAAAAGAAAATTATGCAGTTATATATCAGCAAAAGTGAGAACACAAAGGAGACTGATGAAATCTCATTCATTGCATCTGCAAAAATATAAAATATTCAAATGAACAAAATTAGACATTTTAAAAAAATTCAGCCTTAGGAAAAAAAAGCAAGTTGTAAATGAAATGCCAATGAAAAAACTTGGTTCATATGAATTATGAGTGAATTCTTGCAAACATATAACAATTACTACTAATCTCTAAAAGTTATTCTCAAAGAACTTGAAAAAAGAAGTTAGTTAATCTGTCAAGCCACTTTTATGAGATAAGTATGATTCTAATGATCCTAACTAAAGAGGGACTAATCCAGGAAAGATACTTCTAAACCAGTTAGACAAAAAAAATTTTTGATGTAGAAATAAAGTAAAATCTTAGCAGAGAACTCATATCATTCAAAATCTTGGTTATACTCAGAAGTTCTGAGAAAAACAAAATAGATAAAAATCACTTCTTCTCCAGACTGTATCATTTGCTTGGATGGACCTGCCATAGTACTGGTCCATCAGGACTCCCAGGGAGAGTGGAACCTGGATGTAAATGCTGGCCCTTCTGCTTACTTTCCATGTGATCTCAGCCAAGTTACAATCCATTAGCTTTTGTGGGTCTCAGTTTCCTCATCTGCAAAAGGAGAGGATTAGACCCAGTGACCACTAAGCTTCATCCAACTCTAAATGTTTGAGTCACTGCCCATGGACAATGAACAGTACCCAGAATTGAACAGAAGATAGAATTTCATTTCACATTCAGCCAAATGTAGCACTTTGAATGGTCCATGCTTCTCCCTGAAACAAAGGTCAATCTTTGATTATTTTTCAAGGGTTGTTTTGTCAGTAAACATTTTGTTAAGCACCTACTGGGTACCAGACACCATGCTAAGTGCTAGAGAAGTGAAAGTCCAGCCTTCTGAAAAAGTTGCCTGATTCTGCTCATTTGTCTGGCCCCCTCTCAATGGGCTGGTCCCTTTGTACTTTATTGAGGTTTATTTGTCTAGGACTTTGCTGTTTCCCCAGTATCTGTATCCTTAGTACCTGGTAGGTGCTTAATAAATTGTTGTGGTTGAAATCTGTTCAGTTGTGTTTCTCTTGGCTTTGCCTTTTCTACTTAAGATGTTCTTAGTGTGAGCTTTGAGTAAAATATTAAGGCAATAGTAAAAAAAATTTAAAAGCATAATATTTTAAAATTAACATCAATTAGGGTTTTTTGCTGTAGACATTTTGTGTTCCTCTGGACGATATAATTTATAATTAAAGTAATTTCCCTTTCCAATTCTTGAGCATGTACTGTTTTTATATTATTTTAGTACTTTGCAGACACGATGACATTTATTTCTTTAATAAAATGATGTCAAGGAGAAGACATTTTCATTACTTGTATTATTATTTTTTTAAGTAGGTTAAGGACAGTCCTTAACTAATAGAATTTCTTTGGTTTTGTGTTCCCTAGTGGTCATATGCTTTGGAGAAACCGAATACCGGCAGCATATTTAATATTGCTTGGTCAATCGACGGCACTCAAATTGCTGGAGCTTGTGGGAATGGACAAGTAGTGTTTGCCCATGTGGTGGAGCAACGTTGGGAGTGGAAGAATTTTGAAGTGACCTTAACTAAAAGAAGAACCATGCAAGTATGTGTTTATAATTTCTTTGGAATGGTTGGCTTTAGGGCTGTACAATTGCTCCAAGATGTGTCTCTTAACGCTGAAAGGCATAAGAATCAGAACTAGGGTCACTGTAGGGACTGGTGATGGATCTGAAAGACAGTACTGTGGAGACTCATTCTCCTGTTTGCAGGGGTGGGATGAGGGAGTCTAGTCACTGAGAAGGGACATTAGGGTTTCAAAAAAGTGCGGGTAAAACATTTTTTCTTAGGAAAAGATGATTGATGTAGTTCATAAAATAAGACTGCTTTCAGAAAAACTATAAATGAAATTTTTATACAAGTAGTTGGAGTTGTAATGTACTTCACTTGCATGCTAAAAATATAATTTTTTTTACTATAGAATTTTATTATTTTATTTTTATTTATTTATTTTATTATAATAACTTTTTATTGACAGAAAATATAATTTTTTTAAACAAAGATTTAATTTATATATTTGATTACTATGCTTTTGGTTACTAGTCATTGCATTTTCACAATAAGGGCAATTCTGCTTGCAAATTATCTATATGAACAAATGACTAACCTGCTCTATCACCTTTCTTGCCTCTCCCCAATATACTGTATTCCACTTAACTGAGCTGTTGAGAGTAGTCTCTCACTGTGGCACTTTTTTTGGTGGGCAAGGCACAGTGAGCATTCTCTGCTTCTCAAAGTGCTTACTGGTCCAAAATTAATTATTTCCCTTCCTCTTCATTCAGAACTCTTATCCCCTTATTCCCTCATCTCATGAGGAAGATGATTCCTCATGACCATCCCCAGAGAGATGGGATGATCGCATCCCATGAGATGGGATGAAATAGCTAGCTATTGGGATGAAATGGCTAGCTATTAAGAGAAAAACATACAACTTAATTAAAATCACATTATAAATGACTGCTAGCTTTTTGATCTTTCTAAATATAGTTTCTGAATTATAAAGGATGCAAAATCAATGATTGGTAGAATTTCAGACAACATACCAAAAAAAAAGAAAGAATGAATTGGGGCAATGTAAGGTAAGATGTTTTTGGCCAAAAGAATAGTTTGGAGACATATTTGTCTGGTCTTATATCATGCCTCAAAGTTTAGGTTTCCTAGCTTCTTTCCTTTCCCCATAGATTCTTTAAAAATTCTAAGGTGTAACACATATGGTTTTGTACCAGGGGATAGAGAAGGCTGTGAATGGCAGGGACTCTGAGCCTTTTGTAGATTAGAACTGCCTGCCTTTCCTCTTGAGCTTGTAAGTAGCAACCAGGTGAGCTCCAGTTCTGGGAAAATGGCTTCATTAACAGAAATTATTAACTTCCTAATACAAGCAGGGTTTTCTTTTTTAAATTAAATTATTTTTAATTTAATTAAATTAATTTAATTTAATTAAAACATTTAACAGTTTATTTTACCTATAACGAATTTTGTTTCTTGGCTAGTGTCTTGCATATAGTAGGTTACTTTAAAAGTGTTTGCTAAATCAAATTGAATTGCTTATTAAAGTTATCCATAAAGAAATATAAGTTGGTACTTTATCACTAATTTACAATTATTACCATTCACAACTCATCCAACCCTAGTTTTCATTTCAATGAATATAACCAGCCCCGAATCTCCCTGAGTCTGCCAAAGCCCATTTATATCTCAGATTTGAAATTGTATCTGACCATTATTAAAATCCCTGAAAGCTACTTTTCTAGGCTTTTCACTCAGGTTTTCAGCTTTTTTGTCATATCTTGGATCCTTGGGCAGTCAAGTCTGGTGGCCTGTGGCTCCCTTCTCAGAATAACATTTTTAAATGCATAAAATAAGACATGGAGGGTGGCAAAGGAAGACAGAAATTTGTAAAAATAAAGACGTCATCCTTTGTCTCAAATCCAGATTCACAGTCTTCCTGAAACATGTCCATGGGTAAGAGCTTCTGTTTTCAAAGAGCCTTGATGGCCACAGTTTTGTCACTCTGAGACTCTCACATCCAAGTACCCAGCTCTCCTCAGTCCCTTGGCATAAGGAAAAATCCTGTGTGGTTTAGCCAAAGCCAGAAGAGAGATTGTGGCCTGTGGCCAGCACGATCTTGGTTACTGTCATTTCCCAATCAGTAACATTTTACTTTAAAAGAAGAACAATCTGTCCCTCTTCCATTGTGGATTTAGCTGCCACATGGTCACTAATTTCTTATCTCTTTGCTAATAACCCTAACGTTTCCCTTTCAAAACTTTTCATTTTTAATTGGTTCAAACTACTTTTTCCAGAAAATATCATTTTAAACACATTGATGCAGAATTTGGTGTGCTACCTAAAATGAGATATAATATAGCTTCTCTATAATATCGGAATTCCCAGGCCCATGTGTCATATTACTTTAATAATATCCCAAAGTATAATCTTGGCTTTTTTTCCCCTAGTGGCATGACTTTGGAGATAATTTTTCCCCTTGTGATCAGTGATAACTTTTAGCTCAGACTTTTGCTACACGTAATTATGCCTAGGTAGTTTTTTCAATTTCCTGTATTCTTATCACTTCTTTTTTATTGTTCATTCCCTATTGAATTTCCTCATGTTCTTAAAAGGTAAATTTCCCAAATTATTATGGTCATTTAGAATTTTACTCTATCTTCCAATTTGTTGCAGACTCTTTCTAATTAAATATTATTTTCACATTTGATGTGCACTATGTTCTTTAATAACATTTATTTTACCCATTAGGTTCGGAATGTTCTTAATGATGCAGTGGATTTATTGGAATTCCGTGATAGGGTCATCAAAGCGTCTTTGAACTACGGACACTTAGTTGTTTCAACATCTCTTCAATGTTATGTGTTCTCGTAAGCATCTTGAACTTCCTAATTTAAAGTTTTATTTGGTTGTAGGAACTTAACATAGTTTAGTTGCAAGATGAATGAAGAGTCCAAGACATTGTTTCTCAATAATTAATCATCGATTTATTAATTAGACTAGCAAATAATAAATTGATGATCATTGGATTTCTCTCAATAACCAGAGACAAACCATTGTGTTGATGGAATGGTAAAATGCATTTGGAAAAGTGGGTGTCTGACAGGCAAAGAACAACCTTTGATTGGTGAACAAAGAGGGGGTGGACATACTTAAGAGGAGGTGGAGACAATGAAGACTAGGCCAGAATTTGCCTGGATTAGATTCCTTTTACATTTTGATGAGAAATAAGCTTTCCTAGTTGGCTGGAGTCTGCCGGAGATGGAGGAGAATTTTCTCAGGGCTTGGCCATTCTCTTGGTCAGCCCTGTCCTTCAGAGGCTGCTTTGACCTACAAGGTCTGGTCTTTGAAAGAGGAAGCAAAAAAGAAACCTGGATCCTGATATCAGTAATTGGTTATTAACACTCATTTCTTTACTTTGCTGTTAATTTTTTTTATCTTTATGACATTATTGTCACTGTTGTAAAAAATCTACATAATTTTATAAATTTAAAAACTTAAATTTTTTTTTTAATTTATAAATTGAAAAATTGATAAATGCCTTGTCTTTTTCCTGGAGCTCAGTGTTACCCAGAATGGTGCATATATATAAAATATCAATTGTTATTATATATTAATAATATATGCTTATAATTAATAAATAATAATACACATTAATAATACGATAATGTATTATTTTGTTACTATTTTGTATATTATCATCTATTATTAGAACCAGTAGATAAGTAGTTCTCTCTTAAACTTTAGAATAGATTGTGTGACACAGGGGACACTGGCACAGGACTGCACAGCGTGGTGTGCCCTCCTCAAAGAAGGGGCTGTGCCAGTCCACCCAGGACGTCGATAAGAACTGTTTGTGTCCGATATGGGGCCGAACTTGTATCAGCCACAGTCAGACGGCATGACTTGACTCCAGCATGGGGCTGTCCTTTTAGTCTTCTGCTAGAGTGAGAGCAGCAACCAGCCATGATCACATGAAATCTGGCCTCCGTGGTATGATGGCTGACTGATATCTTGTGCTCCAGCAAGCCCATTATAGTCCAGGGATGGAGCTGAAAGGTGATGAAAGAAACAGTCAGTCAGGAGAGGAGGAGCGAGATGGCTTCCCCAGGAGCTGTGTGTTGGTGCCGTCCTAGCGCTGCCCACAGTGTTTACCTTTTCCCTTTTTTCTCACATTGAGGAAGAAGCAAACTGACAACCAGCTTGAGTTCCTCTGAGACAGCGTTTAGAAACTTGCAGCTGCTGGGGACAAAGTCCAGGGGATGTTAGGAGGTGGAGGGTCCTGGAGTCCAGGCCATTCCTGAGAGCAGGCTCCCCTTGGTGGCTGGCAGCCGTGTTCTGACTCCATCTCCATACTTCCCAACAAGCAGCTCTTCAGTGCCTGCTGTACCTCATGCTCCACCACAGACATGTTCTGAAGTCAGGGAGCTTCGAGGCTAGTGGGGAGTGCAGTGTGCTCACAGAAAGTTCGTTTAAAAACAACTTGGGACCTATGTTTTGATTTATTCTTATTTTTTGTAATGTGATAGGATGAAAACTCTTCTTTTGAACATAGGTTGGTTGTCATCCTCAAAGGGTCTTAATAAGCACACATTGTAAAACTGTGCTGGACAGAGCAGATAGATGAAGGAAAAACATTGTCCTTAAGAAATTTAGACTGAGAATCTCTTGGATCATCCTCATTTCATTTAAGATTTCATGAGGTTAGCTGTTCTCTAAGAATGAAATTGAAGCCAGTTTTTAAAAAGGAAATACTAACTTGTAACCAAAAGCACTGAATTTTTAATTGTTATCAAAGTAATCTATTCAACTTGCCAGAAATTTTTTTATAAAATATGAACATACAGAAAACATCTAAGTGAATTATTTAATTGTTAATTATTTTGTATTTTTGAAATGTTAACAGACATCTTTTATTTCTCTTTTAGTACAAGGAATTGGAATACACCACTTATATTTGACCTGAAAGAAGGAACTGTTAGCTTGATTCTGCAGGCTGAAAGGTAGCTTGTTTATTTTGATATTTGATTATTCAGATTTGGGTTAAAATATTGCATATTCTTAGCATTCTTCTCAGTCAGTGTGGTTCTTTAATAGTAGGATCAAATCAAAAACAACTTACAGTTTTAAGAATCTTAATTAAATTTCATAGACAGCTCTATGAATGTTGTGTCTCATTGAATATAGTACACTTTTCCTAGCAGAATATATTTTTAAAAGGGAAAAAAAATAAGCTTCACAAAGTTATTTGCTTTTGCTTTTGACATCTAGTATTAGAAAAGAGAATGATTTCATTTAGTTAGTTGGTTATTTTGTTATTTAAAATAACATGTCATTAAACAGAAAGTATACAGAATAAGCAATTGTATTTTATTTTAAACTATGTGATATGTTTTTGCTTTCGAAAAAAATTCTACTTTGGTATCACTATAACTAAAATACTAAGCTTAGAAATATTAGAAAAATATTTTTTCTTCAGGGAAAAGTTTTCTCAATCAAGAAAATAAACTTTCTCTGTTACTCCTTTATTTTAAACTGTAACCTCTAATTTATACAGTTTTCCAAAAATCCTATCTTGCATGAATCCATTATTATTATTAAACAATATGGACACATTATATCTATTAAAGAGTCAGAGGCTAAGTAAAGGAGCACCCCTGTTACCTCTTCATGAAAAAGCCCTCTTCATGCCTAAGCTTGCTCCCATACAGCTTTAAAGTCACATCTTAAGAGTCTTTGAATTCTTAATGGTCTTGGCTATCAGATTTTCCCCCCTATATCATATGGAAAGCTAGAAGAAGAAGATTGTGAAGAACTTTTAGAGGATGGAACATGTATTTTCACCATAGGGAACTATATTGGCAAAGGCATGGAAAGGGAAGTGCAGGGTAAGTTCGCGAAAAAGGGAGCAATTTGGCTTTAATAGATGTTTACTATAAATAGCATGAGAAGCTAAAAAAGAAGGGATGGACTCAGATTGTTGAATAAGCTATCTGTAATATATTTTATGTCCAACAAATATGATAATATGATTAAAATGAAGAAATAAACTTCATTTATCTAGGTATTTGATCTAAAAAATTATGTGGAATTGATAGTGAATTCCATTCAAATTAGCAAAACATGTATTACAGAAGCAAAAATTAAACTTTTTGACCTCAAAGACTTTGTATTCCACTGAGTTGATAAATGAGTTGTGATTGCATAGAATTTTGTGTATTTGGGGACTTAAGTCTCGTCCCCAAATTAATAGTCTTTATAACATGACTACATTTGTAAAATTATCTTAGAGTTTTGAACAGGAGTTGATTTCCATTTTGTGGGATGACATACTGATTATATCAAACCCCAGAAGATTACAGGACTGTGTCAGTGACATCTGTAATTACTCAAAAAAGATTAGTAATCCGTACAGAAAAAGTAAATGGATGAAAATGCCTTTTCTTCAGCTTGTGACATGTGGTTGAAGGTTAATTCATTGAGGTAAAAGTATATTAATAGATATATTTGGAACATTCACCCTAAGACAGCAAATTAGGCTCAAAATTCTGTATAGTAAAAAGAAATTCTAGATTTCATTTAAGAAAACACAATAGAGGCTGGAATGAGGTAGAGCTGAGATGCCGGGACCCAACTGAACTCTCTCACTGTTCCTGTCCAAACAAGTTAAAAGTAATACCTCCTGTCAAATCTTGGGAGTGGCAGAACCAACAAAAGTCAGGAGGAGACAGTTATCCAGCTTGATTGATAACTGTTGTCCATAATCAGTTGTGAGAGGAATGTTGGCACTTGTGGCTGCAGAAGAATAGGTTCCAGGGCCAAGTACTTGGAAACTGCAGAGGACCAGGGCCCTTTGTGGATAAAGACCAGAGTGCAGATTAGGAGAGCAGTGACCAGCCTCTCCCTAAATCTTACTCTCTGGAAGCCCTGAAAAACTTTCAGACTCTCAGAACTAGCTCTGAAGAGAACAGCACTAAAAAGCCTCTCCACCCCAGATGAACAGAGCCCAATTGTAACATAAAGTTCAACAACAAGAAAAGATCCTGATCATAAAAAGCTACTATGGTGTCAGAGACTACCAAGACATAAACTTAGAACACAAAGAAGAAAAGTGCTGATTAGACCAAAGCTCAACAAGTATCCCCAGAAGCGTTAAATGAATGGGAGAGAAAAAAGTGAGAAAAGTAATGAGACTTAAGCAAGAAAATTATGAAAAGAAATACTTTGGTTAAAAAAGTACCCCCCCCCCAATACTTAAAAAAAAAATCTTAAAAAATGCTAATGATGTAAGGTAACAAAAATTCACTGACAAAAATAATTTCTTAAAAATTTGAATTAGGGAAGTGAAAGTTAATGACTCCACAAGATTTCAAAAATATAACAAAATCTTCTTTTGAAAGAAAAAGTAGAAGGAAATGTGAGATGTCTCATTGGGGAAAAAACTGATCTGGGAAATAGATTGAGGAGAAATAATTTGAGTATTTTTGAACTACCTGAATAGCATGATAAAAAAAAGAGCCTAGCCATTATGTTTCAAGAAATTATCAAGGAAAACTGCCCTGATATCTTATCTTAGCTCCAGAGGGTAAAGTAGAAGTTGAAAGAATCCAATGATTTCTTGACAGAGATCCTGAAACAAAAATTCCCAGGAATGTTATAGCCAAGTTCCAGAGCTCCTAGGTCAAGGAGAAACTCTTGCAATCAGCCGGAAAAAAAACCCAATTCAGATATCATGGAGCCAGTCAGGCACACACACAGTTTGACAGGTTCCACGTTAAAGAAGCAGAGGATTTGGAAAATGATCTTCCAGAAGGCAAAGAAGCTAAGATTACAACCAAAAATAATCTACCCAGCAAAATGGAGTATAATCTTTCAGGGGAAAAATGGATATTTAATGAAAGAGGACTTTAAAGCATTCCTGATGAACAGAACTGAATAGAAATATTCAAACAGAAGATTCAAAAAAAAAAAAAAAGCATGAAAAAGATAAATAGGAAAGAGTAATCAAAGTATTTGATAATGTTAAACTATTTGTATTCCCATATGGAAGATGATATATATAAGTCCTAAGAACTTTATCATTATTAAAGTAGTCAGAAAGAGTACATAGACAAGGGCACATATGTGAATCAATTATGTTGGGGTGATCTGTAGGAAAAAAATGTAGGGATGAGAAAGAGGAATGCCCTGGGAGAATAGAGAAGGAAAGAGTAGAATGGGGAAAGTTTTCTCAAAAAAGTGGTCTGCCAGGAAGAGCTTTTATCATGGAGAGAAAATGAGTCAGAGGTGGTGGGCAGTGCTTGAACACTGAATTGATTCAAAGAAGGAAGAATATATGAACACAGAAATTAATATTATTCATCAGGGAAGTAGAAGAGGAAAGTAATAAAAGAAAGGGAGGGCAGATTAAGGGAGGCAGTGGTCAGAAGCAAACCAGACTTTTGAGGAATGAGAAGATAAAAATAGAGAAAGGGATAAACAGAAGAAAATAGGATGAAGGGAAATAGTAATCATAACCGTGAATGTGAATGAGATGAGCTAAACTAGAAAATGGAAGTGTATATACTAAAATGTTGTCACAAAAGACACACACACAGTGTTAAAATAAGGAGATGATGGAGCAGGATATTATGCTTCACCTGAAGCAAAATGCAAGGGTAGCAATCATGATCTCAGACAAAGCATAAGCAAAAATAGACCTAATTACAAGTGATAATCAAGGAGACTACTATTTTTGCTAAAAGGTACCATAGACAGTGAAGTAATATTTTGAAAAAAATTACAGCAAGTTTTTCTGATAAAGGCCTCATTTTTCAGATATATAAGAAATTGGGTCAAATTTATAAAGTTAACAGCCATTCCCCAAGTAATAAATGATCAAGGTATTTGAACAGGTAGTTTTCAAAAGAAATCAAAGATTTCTATAGTCATATAAAAATGCTCTAAATCTCTGAGATGTCACCTAATACCTATTAGAAATGGCAAATGGTGGAGGAAAAGAGGGAAAATGGTACCTTAATGAACATTGGTGGAGGAGTGAACTGGTCTAAGCATTCTGGAGAGTGTCTGGAATTGTGCCCAAAGGACTATCAAACTGTACATGCCCCTTTGATCATACTTTTTTTTGTGCATTCCTTTTGATGGCACTACTTCACCTGTACCCTAAAAAGATAAAAGAAAAAGGACATTTTTGTAGGAAAATATTTGTAGTAACTCTTTTTGTGGTACCAGAGAATTGGAAATTGAGGACACATGTGTCATTTGGGGAATGGCTGGACAACTTGTGGTACCTGACTGTGATTAATACCATTGTATGAGAAGAAGCGACGAGGGGACTGGCTTCAGAAAAGTGTGGCAGGACCTCTGTGAGCTGTACAAAGTGAGAACATTGTACACAGTAACAGCAATGCTGAGAGGTCATCAGTGATGAAAGACCTGCCTGCTCAGATCCAGGGCGGGTCCAAAGGATTCATGATGGAAAATCACTGCGCGGGTATGGGGGCTGTGCCTTGGATACAACCCACTGGGGGCTCTCCTGCTTTTTCTGTTAGCCAGACCACTTGTGCACCATGTAGGGAACTTTGTGGAAGCTACTCCTGGAAAGCTTGTGTGAGCAAGTTCCAGCGGGGCAGTGTGTGGGCTAGGGGAGTGAGGGTGGGCTGTCCCAGGGAAAGCTTGCGCATGGTCTTGGGCCATCGTGGCTCAAGGACTTCTTGATTTCTGTGTAACACCTGACCTGGCCGGGGGTTGGGACAGGGAATGATGCTTGGTCCTGTCGTGAGTAAACTCCCTTCAGCAACCCAGTCTGCCTGATTAACTCTCATAAAGCCTATTAATAATCATGCTGCTGTGAGCCCCTCTTTCTTTAGTATCTTAGTGTTCTCTCTGAGGGTATGCCGTTCTATAATTGTCATAATGAGGGGAGGATAGTCTACCACTTCACATTTGGTGCAGTGGGCAGGATGGTCCGCCCCCTTCCAACAATGGATTTTGGAAGTTCTTCATACGAAATAGCTTTTCAGAAGCCTACCAACAATCTTTTTTAAAATGTCTTCAAGAAGAAAAATGACTCACTTAATATATGCAGAAATAATTTCAGTAGATAGTTTTGTAGATTCCTTTTGGAATGAATCTTATATGTAAGAAGTTAAATGCTAAATTCTAAAACTTCAAAGTGAAAAAATGAATTTTTTGGAAAGTACAAAATCGACTTGTAATATTCCATTATGCCCAAATAATGCTTTTTAAAAAGTTTCTACTAAGTAGAAGGGGTCACGTGGAAGGAGGCCATTGTCAGGTAGGGAGGTTACTGTAACTGAGAAAAGTGACCAGTGAAGGGCCCGAATTAAAACCCATTGGACTTCTGGTTGTATATGAGATGCGAGATCTCAAATGTGGGAGACTCAGTGAATGACAAACCTGGTGACAGAAATAGTGATGTCAGAAAGAGAGGCACGTTGGGGAGGAAGACTAAGTTAGGGCCTTCTGAATTTGAGGTTCCAGCAAGACTGCTGTGGGGAGATGAACAACAGAGACTGTGGCCCATGGGAGATAAGTCGGAAGTTTTGGAGGCCTTTGCACAGGTGATCATCAAACCCATGAGTGAAATTATGAGATGATGTTGAGAGAGAGATGATGGCAACTGAAGCTAGAACACTGGGGAAGAGTGTTTTAAAGAACTGGGAAACCGTAGAAGAGCCACGAAGGAATTAAAAGTTAGGTTTAGCAGAAGGGAGATTTTTATGTTTTAGAAATCAAGGGAATAGAAAATATCCAGGAGGAAACTCTAGAGTGGTAAGTATTCTAAAACATTATTTAGGAGGAGGAAGAAGCTTTAAGAAAAGATTTTGGAAGTGGAGCCATGGGAACGAGAGCACAGAACTCAGAGGATTTGTATGGAAGATGTCTGGGTGGATTGTTATTTTTACACTTCTTTATTTCAAAACTGCAAAAACTTGTTCCAAATGATGTAAAAGAACAACTTCCATAGAAAAAATTGGAAAATTAATTTGTCAACTTTTCTATTTATAGGCATTTTCTTCTTGTAGATGGAGGAGGCATCTACTTATATTCTTATGAAGGACGATTCATTTCCTCTCCAAAATTTCCCGGGATGAGAACGGATATTCTGAATGCCCAAACAGTCTCTTTAAGTAATGATACCATAGCAATAAAAGACAAAGCTGATGAGAAAAGTATGTATATTTTCATTGCTTACCCACATTCTAATTAGGTTCATGCAAATGTATCGTTACCATTGAATTACTTCTTGGGTTTCAAAAACCTGTGTTTCTCCCTGTGCAAATACTCACAGAGTTTAGATACTTGGTGATTTAGTGACTATCTGCCAACAAGAGGCTGTGACCAACCTCTCCAAATTTAAGTCTGCTGGCCTTGGAAAACAGACCTTGTAGACCAAGCCCATGTTCAGAGCCTTTCCAACCTAGTAAAATAGACCTCTAAAAAAAGTAACTGGAAGCATGTTCTATTTATTTATTTATTTATTCTTTCTGAGACAATTGGGATTAAGTGACTTGCCCAGGGTCCCACAGCCAGGAAGTGATAAGTGTCTGAGGTCACATTTGAACTCAGGTCCTCCTGACTTCAGGGCTGGTGCTCTACCCACTGCGCCACCTAGCTGCCCCTGAAAGCATTATTTTCAAAAAATATCCCCAGGTTCAGACTTGAATCATAGGCTACAACAAAAAGTAATAAGAGTTTTCTTGATTTTTGTTTATAGTAGATTCTTTCCAACTTAAATATTTCTCTTACAACTCTTTCCCTAAAATCAGTACTTGTGGACTTAGATTGAATTGGAACAAAGGTTATAAATCATTGTTCCCTTGCCAGCCTTAGTGTGGTGGTGACCAGAGACTGATGACGGTCCTGCTAGTCCTGTGGATGCTGGTGGGTTTTGTCAGGTGGGAAAGGGCTGTGTAGACCTGGCAGTGGGCCGCACACATGTCCAGGGACCAACCCCGCTGAGTTGAGGGGGGCATCACTAGGTGGACCACCGTTTTTAAGGCACAGCTACTCTCAGAGAAACAAATTCCCATTTGGCTTTATGTTGGCACTTCCCTACAGATAAGGGGTTTATATTTGTTAAATGTTCGGGGAATCTGCATCTAGCAAAACTATGTTATAAAGGGTCTCACTGTGCCAGAGAGTTGATGTATTGTGGACTCAGTGTCCTTTAGTTACATGTAGCTGTTAGTATGGTAGAGAAAATGTATCACGTGAATGTTAATCTGGTCAGCCAGGCTGACGTTATAAAAGGGCTCTTCAGATCAAGTCTTTAGCTGCCGTGAGACGTTAGCTCCTTATGGGCTCCATAGAGTGTCCCCTGAAACAGCCGCGGGATGTTAGCTCCAATGGGCACCGCAGAGTGCTCCCGTGTGACCAGCTCCCCGGCTACCCAACTCCGGCTCACCCGGCGCTGTTAGAGAGGGCACCGTCCCACTTCCACCAGTCAAAGCCACCCTTTGTCTCCTGTTTTAAGTGGCAGTTGGGGGTCTTTGAGTGGTCTGGCGCGGGCACACCTTGCAGTGTGCTTCAGACAAGCTTCAGAGCATGCAGGGATTGGAATAGAATTTGAGATCTGATGTTAGTCTCCTTTCCTTCCCATTTTTTCATTGATTCTCTCTTGATATTCTTGATCTTTTGTCCTTCCAGATGAATTTTATTTTTCTATCTTTATAAAGTAGTTCAGCACTGAATGAGTAAATTAGGTAGTAGATTTTATTATATTGGTTTGGCCTACCCACAAATAATTAGTATTTATCCAATTTTTATCTTATATTTGCATGAAGAGTTGTTTATTTGTTTATTTATTTATTGGTGAGGCATTTGGGGTTAAATGATTTGCTCAGGGTCACACAGCTAGGAGATGTTATGTGTCTGAGTCTGGGTTTGAATTCAGGTCCTCTTGACTTCACGGCTGGTGCTCCCATCTAGCTGTCCCAAGATTGTTTTATGATTGTATTCATATAGTTTCATGTTTTGGCAAATAGACTCTAAAGTATTTTATATTTTTCATAGTTATTTTGAATGGGATTTCTCTTTTTTGTTTTTTTCTCCTGGATTGTGTTGGTAACATACAGAAAAGCTAATGATTTATGTGGGTTTGTTTTATATCTTGCAACTTTGCTGAAACTGTTAATTGTTTCGCTTTGGCTTTTTGTTTGACCCTTTAGGGTTCTCTAAGTAAATGAACTCATCATCTATAAAAAATAATAGATTTCTTTCTTCACAGTCTATGTTTATTCCTTCAATTTCTTTTTTATATCTTATAGCTACAGTTAATATTTCTAGCACAGTGTTAAGTAAAATTGGTGATAATGGACTATCCTTGCTTCTCCTCTGATCTTATTGGACCATCTTGTCCTACTTCCCCATCTTATAGGGGAGGAGTCCAGAGCCAGCAAAGTTAAGTAGAAATAAATGATGAGATAGCTCAGAAGTGGCAGGACCAAAATTTGAGTCTGGGTCATGGGAAAAAAGTCATGGCAGATGTCATTACCAGGCCAACCCATTCTCCAGTTCCACTTAATCAGCCCAATTTGCCAACGTTGCTGATCCACCTGGAGCTGGTATGGCTAGTATGGAAGATAGGCTGCTGGCTTTGGAGTGAGGAGGACCTGCCTTCAGATTCTAGGTGTGGGAAGGAAGACGAGTGACTTCACTTGTAGGGACCTAAGGCAGCTCTGTAAAGCTGCAGTTGGCAAGTAGATCGCTGCTCAGCCTTGAGAGGTCGAATTTTCCTCATCCGGTGTTCCCTGCCCTGGTGAAATCAGATGTTTGGCCCCCCTTGGAAAAGGACAAGACCCGTAACTTGTGCCTCATCCATATCTCTCCCTTTAATAAAAATCAGTGTTAAGAAAGGTTTTTGTTTAATATTGACCTTTTTTATTTCTGCTAAACATGTATTTGTGGAAAATGACTGTGAAGAAACAATAGAAGGTTATAGCTATCTTCTGGTTGTAACTTGAAGAATGATAATGTACTTTATGTGGGATAAAAATGTAAAGGAGGGACTTTTCTTTGGAATTTATTAGCTAATTTGGGAGATACGCTCATTCTTGCCATTAGTATGTAGATTGGGTTTTTTTTGGTTTTATAATTTTTCCTAAACACAGCACAGTTCACAAGCCAGATTTGGATTATTTCTGATTTTCCTTGTGAAACACTGTTACCCTAGTTTTTAAAAAACAGTCTTAATTCATGGGATAATATATTTTAGGAAATCATATTCAACCCATCCCTATTTTTATGTGAAGATTTGGGCCTTAGTAGTAAATTTGAGGAGGCATTCAGAATCCTCTTGTATCTAGAGAAAGTTATGGCAATTTTTATTAAGAATGACAAGTTGGGGGCAGCTAAGTGGTGCAGTAGATAGAGCACCAACCCTGAAGTCAGGAGGATCTGAGTTCAAATCTTGTTTCAGACACTTAACACTTCCTGGCTGTGTGATCCTGGGCAAGTCACTTAACCCCAATTGCTTCAGCAAAAAAACCCAAAAAGAATATGACAAATTATTGAAATTTACAAGTATAAGAAATGTTATGAGATACCTTAATTGATATTATGATTTTTTTTAGTCATCTTCTTATTTGAAGCATCATCAGGAAAACCACTGGGTGATGGAAAAATTCTTTCACATAAGGTAATGGATGTTAGAAAATTCTTCTCTAAATAATGTGAAATGTTTATGTACTTGAACCTTTAAAATACCAATAATTTTGTAGGTAAAATGGATATAGTTTAACTGTATAATTGTAATCAGTGTTGTCTTGTACGTGAAATGTTTTGCCTAGAAAAATATCACAGTTTAAATAAATAATCACTGACTAATGTCTTCAATAGGGAAAGCAAATTTGAAATTAAAGAATTGGGATCCTATTTACACTTATGTTATCTAGGATTATAATTTGTTTCATGTAAGTGAGGTATTTTTGCTTTGATTAAAGTGATTGATAGCCATGAGCAAATGAAGCTATTTGAATTTCATTATATCTTAACATGCTTCAGCCTTCATTTCCATACCATGTAAAAATATATTTAAGCTAGAAAATGAATATTTTTCTCAACAGAAGAATAAAAAGACTAATATTGATGAATTTACTCAGTTATTTAGTTGCTACAGATTCTTGATGATGGTCACTTTTTAGCTTTTAAGGTGCCACTGTTGTGTGAACTCAGGCAAGTCCCTGTTCTCCCCAGGAGCTCAGCTTCCTCATATGTAAAATGGGGGCTTTGGACTAAATGACCTCTGAGATGCACTCGGATTCTGTTACGGTGTGATTGAACCCTCTGGTGTCTCGGATGTCGCCATTGTGGGTCTTTCTCTTCAGTTCAGAACACAGTGAAGTTCTCATCATGACTGACTAATTTAGGTCCAAGAGGTCTAGGCTTTGGAGAACTAAGAATGATGGGAAAAATCATTTGTTCTTTTGAGGGATTCCTCTAGTGAAAGGCAGGCTGTCTCCTAAGGATGCCCCCTTACTGCCTGGGTTTAGAGCTAGGGCAGACCCAGGGGTCTCCTTTCCTGGGGAAGTCAGGTAAATAGGGAATGATGGAGTGGCCAGGTCCTCCCTCCTAAGGGCTCCTTAACTCCAAGCTGCTGCTCCATGGGTTCATCAAAGCTGTGTTTGCTCTTTATAAAGGTGACTGTACCTGTACTCCCCCTTTCACTGAGGCTGATCTGGTAACAGAGGAGCAGATTATTCTAGTTTGGAGCTAGTAATTCCTTTGGGCCATGAGCATTGAATTGGAATCTCATCTGAAAGTGTTAGTAATCTCTGTTTGCATTGTAAATTTGTGTCTGGTATCTTGGAGGGAGTTTCCCCCAATTAGTTGGAAAAATATAAATAATTTCTTCAAATCTAGAAGTCTAGCAGTTTATTCTTCACTTAACTCCATTAAAACTCTTATGCTCCTTTACTTGTCTACAATTGACAGAGATTTTGCTTATGTGTAATTTGAAATAGTGGTATCTGCCCAGTGACTAGAAAGCCAGCCCGCAACTGGCACGACCTGGGCTGGATTCTTGCCTCTGACACATCTTGACTGTGGGACCTTAGGCAAGTCAGCTTACTTCCAGAGCATTGATGGCCTGCATCAACCAGAGGTTCTCCATGTCTTACCAAACCTAATCCCTGTCCCATAATTTAAATATCTAATTTGACACTCATGTGAGAAAGTGTGTAGGGGCTGAGAGGACAATCCTAATGAGGTTGCACATCTCCCAAAGGCCTTTAATGTCTGAACAGCTGGATATGTTTTGCTTATGATGTGACAGTCCAGCTGCTGTAGCTGGGATGGGCGTCCCAGAGAGGCCTCGGTGTCCTATCACTGGCCTGTCTCCTGTCTGCTCCCCTTGAGCCCCCCTCCCCTCCTTGCTGTCAGTCACCTCACCTTCTCTGGGCCATTCATTTTCTCTTAACCGTCTCTGCTCACTGAACCATTCAAGGTGGGGGGGGGGGGAGGGGCGTGAACCCTGCCCACTTGTATCAGCTTCATGCTTGCCTGCAGCCCAAGCTGGAGCACCTCCAAATGGAGAGTATTTGTCTGCAGGATCAAGATTTTGCCACAGAAGACAAAGGCACTGACTCTGGCCCTTTCAAGTCTCAAAGCCACTTGAGTGAGTCTATCAGAGAGAGTATGCACTGATCCAAGCATCATGGAGCCCAGACTTGGAGCCTCTCTAAACTAGGCCCACGGCTCCACTCTCAACCAAACCAAGATGGGATTTGTGGTCCTGCATCTAGAAGTGGGAGGGAGCCACCAAGGAGGAAATTAGGACCCCCCTCCTCTGAAGGTCACCCAAGGGCAGAGCTCCTCCAGCTCTTGATGCAGTGCTCTTGTCCACTGTATCTCGTTGCCTTCCTGAAACTCATCATTTCCCAATTACCCAGGCAGGTGCATGATGAATATCATAATCTGCCCATTAGAAATTGTCATTTGCCCATTAGAAATTGTCATTTGCTGGGGGAATTTAAAAAGTTTATCTTGACCCTCAAGCAAACTTTTGAAAAATTAGCATTTTTCCAAGCTGGAGATAGGTCCTAAAACTCAGGTACAAGCAGGCTCAGCAACATATATTCCAACACTTTGGAAACTGAGTCTGCAATTAACTTGGAATGAGCTTACAATGATCATGCAAGTTTTTTTAACTTAAAAAAAATTTTCATTGACCAAGAATTCATTTTTTTTTCTCCTCCCACTTCCCTCCACCCACTGGGGAAAAAGAGAGCACCAGACAGAGACAAAGAAAAATGAATCATCAGCACAATTAAGCAAAACATTCCCACCTCAGTCATGTCCAAATATGCCTTTCTTATTCTACATATTAGATGTATGGGCAGCATTCTTTAATCTGTTCTTTGAAATAGAGTTGGACATTTAGTTGATCAGAATTCTTCAATTATATTAATATCATAGTATAAACTAGGTTTTTGGTCTGTTTACTTCCCCACGGCCTGAATTCATAATTCCTTTCCATGTTTCTTAGAAACCATCTTTGTCCTAACTTCTTCAAGCACGGTAATATTCTCTCAATTTCATTTAGCCATTCCCTAGCTGATCTGCATCAAGGCCAGACTATCCACTCCCACTGGGATGAGCAAGCCCAGACTCAATTGAACCCTATAATACAGGCCATTTTTATTCCATCTATGGATTTTGCTATTGATTCTTTCTTTTCCTCACAAGCATCATCCTTCTGCTTGACTCTTTAATTGGAGTTTGAAGGTCAATCAGATGGAATTGGAGACTGTCCTGGACATCTCTACAACAGTCTGCAAACAGTTCTCTGACTGCGGTCCAGTCCCTTACAAGAAGCCCCTTGGAATTGAAGAATGGGCTTGCTGGAATTGAAGAATGGGTTTGCTGGAATTGAAGAATGGGCTTGCTTATCAATTCAGAATCTTCCTCCTCACTGGCCATCTTTCAGTCTAATGCACAGGGCCATTCAGCTGGTGATCCCCAAAAGATGGTTTTTTACCTGGAACTTCCAAAAACTTGTTGATTCACAGAGTTTTTCACTGGTTGCTGCTCATGGAGAGAGACTTCTTCCCTCCTCTCCTATAACAGCTTCATTTTTTTAAATCAAAAAGCTGGAGGGATTTTTAGTAAGGAAGTAGAAAATGTCCAGCAGGATTTTGGGGGCTGAGGCCGGGGATAAGAACTACAGGCTGTAGAAAGTGGGATATCTGTGAGCCACACGTAAACAGAGGGGGATTTCTTTTCCCAACTTGGAATTTATCTGTGCAAACCCCAAAACCAGAACTGTAACGCCTTTCTGAATATCCTAAGTGGAGGCAGGCTCACCTGAAAGGGCTTATAGTAACTTGGCAAGCAGATGTGACTTATATCCAGTGTACATATGAAAGATATAAAATTAACACTTATACTCAGGTGAAAAACCCTAATCATACTTTTTTTTTTTTCCATTTTTTTAATCTTAGAATGAAATCTTGGAAATTGCTTTGGATCAAAAAGGACTTACCAATGAAAGAAAAATTGCTTTTATTGACAAAAATAGAGATCTTTATATCACTTCCGTTAAACGATTTGGAAAGGAAGAACAAATTATTAAACTTGGTAAAAAGAACCTATTTAAACTCTACCATTCTCTCAACAACTGCTTTGTCATGTGGAACATAAACTTCTTGCGGGGAGAAACTATTTTGTATTTTTGCCTTGATATCCTAGTTCCTGAAACATTGCCCTAAACATAATAAATGCTTTTCAGATGTTGAAAAGTATATGTTAATATTTGGCTTATTCAAATAAACATATGAATTTAAGTGACTCTTAATCTTAACTAAGAGACATTTGGCTCAATTCACAAGGCTTGTTTTCTGCTTATGTGTCCCAGAGTTTGACCTTGCCAATTGAAAATGTTATGACTCAAGAAAAAACAGCTCCGTTAACTATCATTCTGAAATGTTTTAAGAAGGATTTTTCAGAAAGTTTATGTTTCATTTATCATGCAGCGAGGAGAGGTGATGACATAAAAGGATGGGAGGGGGAGAGTGGGGGTTGGACTTGAAAAGACAGATATTGTCTGTCTTGTGGATGGCTTACTTTTTTCTTTTAAGGATACCATAAATTCAACCTGTAACTTAAAAAAAAAAAACACTAGGGGGTCAGGACATCATTGACATCAGATGCTTTAGAAAGATTTTTAAAAGTACAGACACATATAGACACCCACACGTACACAAATGGAGAGAGAGCCAGCTACAGAGCCTAGAAGGTCTGGACCTAATCCTGCATCTGCCATATGTTCCCTTGGTGAATATGGGCGAGTTCCTTAACCTCTTACAGGGCAACTTTCTGAGCCAAACCACAAGGGGCAGCGGGTAGAACCAGACCCCAAGTCAGGAGCATCTGCGTTCAAATGCAGCCTCAGGTGCTTGTGTGATTGTGGGCAAGTCATTTAACCCCAGCTGCCTTGCCAAAAAAAACCAAGCCCTTGCAGAGAAGGTGCCAGCCTGAGGTCATACAACCTAAGTCCTCAGTGGCAGTGAGACCGGGCCCAGATTTAATCCTCACACTTCTACCTCCCACAGCAATCTGCAAGCAAGCTGCTGGATAATTTTAAGTGACTTTGAAACTTCTTTGTAAAGTTACTTTTAATAATTCATTTCACAAACATTTCTAATAGGAATGTTATTAATGGTAACTCACAAGTAACAATTATCAATGTATTGTACATGGTGTCAGTGAAAATCCTGTGTAGCACAGTTCTAATTGCCTTTCCACGTGCAGGTACCATGGTGCATACTTTGGCCTGGTGTGATACCTCCAATATACTTTGTGGACTTCAAGACACTCGTTTTACAGTGTGGTATTATCCCAACACAGTATATGTCGATCGAGATATTTTGCCCAAAACGTTGTTTGAAAGGGATGCAAGGTAACATCTCTTTTGCATGAAGCAATATTTATTGTAGCTAATAAACATACAAAAAATGCTAAACCTGTGTCTTTACTTAGAATTTTAACAGGGGAAAATGTTTCGACTATCAGATTCAGCTCATTTAATTCTGTCCAGCTTTATCTTAAGTAAATGATATTGTTTTGTGAATATTAAGTTGCCAAGTGTTGGGTGTTATTTTTTCTAGATATTTATTTACACACAAATATTAAGAAAAATAGTACATATTTGTATTTATAAAACTGTTACGGGTATATATAAATAAACATCTCTAGATAAAGACCCCTATCTTCATGTATAGGTAGATAGATACACATAGATACCTCCTTCCCCACTCTGAGATGAGCAACATAACTCTAGATTTCCAAAATTTTTAATTTAGTCATTTGGTCATGAAAAATACTAATAAAAATAATTTTTCACTCAAAAACTGTTCTTTCAAAAAATACGGATTTTGAATCTGGTTTCATGTCTGGTTTGTGCAGCAAAGTTCCATTTATTGTAGAATTCACCCAAACGTTTAATCTTTTTCAGGATATTTTAGAGGTTGGGGCAGCTAGGTGACTCAGTGAATAGAAAGCTGGGCCTAGAGTCAGAAAGGTTCATCTTCCTGAGTTCAATTCTGGCATTGGACACATATTAGCTATGTGATCCTGGTCAAGTCATTTAATCCTGCTTGTCTTAGTATCCTTATCTGTAAAGGACAAAGAAAAAGAAATGGCAAACCATTCTGTTTGCCAAGAAAACCCCAAATGGGGTCACAAAGAATTGGACATGACTAAAATAAAAAAACAACAAAGAAATTTTTTGAAGTTACTGAAACTCCTATTGAACTTGACCTTTTAAAAGATTTATTGCTGAAGAGTCTTTGTGGAATATTAATCTAAAATCATCGAGGTCACTCTTGTTCATCTCTTATAATTATGAAAATAACATAAAATGTACAATTCTCTTACTTTTATTAGTTCACCTTTTAATAGCTCTATTATTCTTGAAATAGAATGATTTAGTGTTGAAGAAGTAGAAGCTCAAGCTGTTTAGAGGCCTAAATGCAAATGCTTCTCAAGTTAAACCTCAAATATGTAATGGTTTTTGATATATCATATATTCATGTACAAGTACATAAAGGAAAGTACAGTTCATTTTTATTATAAATATTTCTTTTCACGTATGCGTTTGAGGACTCTGAAGGCAGTTAGCACTGTTTGGATAGGGCAAGATGTATGATTACCCCAAATCTATAATAATAGTCTATAGAAAAATTTGTTCTTGGAATACAGTCCCCATTTTTAAAAATTGGAAGTAACTTAACATTTACTTTTTTTAACAGTGAATTCAGTAAGAATCCCCACATTGTGAGTTTTGTTGGAAATCAGGTAACTATAAGAAGAGCAGACGGCTCTCTGGTTCACATCAACATATCTCCGTATCCTGCTATTCTTCACGAGTATGTTAGCAGTTCAAAATGGGAAGATGCTGTAAGATTGTGTCGCTTTGTTAAGGTACGTTCAGTTGAGTTAAGTTCAGATGAACCTGGACGTTCTCTTTGTCTTGCATCGATGTTGCATTTTTGGTGATTATGTAGCTCTTGGGTCCAGAGTGGAACAGATGGTGGAGGGGCAGTTAGAGAGATGGGACAGGGGGCTTCATGTTCTGCTTCCTTTCCAAAGGGACTTCTTGGAGTCTTTCTCTCCTTTGGGCAGGGAACTGGTTCTGGGAACAAGATTCTCTCTCAGAAGCTTGTTAGTTCTGTGGCCTTGGGACACACTCTTTATCTGTCAAGTGTTGGACTCAGGGACTGTAATGTTCCTGCCCACTAGAAATCTGTCATCCTTTTGAACCACTCTGAAGAAGGTGATAGAGCTTTCTTTTCAAAGAAAGCCTCATTTCCTGCTAGTTCTTAAGATCAGTTAGGTGTATTCTTCAAAAATGAAAAGACGAATCCTAGGAACTCCTGATAACACATGCATAATTATAGGCCTACAACCCAATGTTGCCATGAGGGTATATTTTTAAGGTAATTCAGAAAAAAAAAACCTTTTTTTCCCTCAGAAATTATTTTTAATTAATCTCTGGTGTTTCTACACTTATCCAAAGAGACTCCATAAATTAAAACTGTTTTGAAGTTTATCCTTTGGAACACTCTGCTATTGCATTTACTTTTTAAAACTAAAATCCAATTACAGCTGTTATTTTAGTTCTGATACTTAAATTGTTTATTTTACTACAGCTTGATCACGAAAAACTCTCCTCCTCCTGTTTCGCTTTAGGAGCAGACAATGTGGGCTTGCCTGGCTGCCATGTCAGTGGCCAATCGAGACATGACAACTGCAGAAATAGGCTACGCGTCCATTGGGGAAGTAAGCAGTTCTTTTTGTCTGGGTCTTGTAGCTTGATTTAAACCACAGGAGTTTCCTTCCCCTTTCGAATATGTCTTCTCTTTTGTCCAGATTGACAAGGTCCAGTACATCAATTCCATCAAAGACCTTCCGTCCAAAGAGTCCAAGATGGCCCACATGCTGATGTTCAGCGGCAACATCCAGGAGGCCGAGATGGTGCTCCTTCAGGCCGGCCTCATTTACCAGGCGATCCAGATCAACATCAATCTTTACAACTGGGAAAGGTACTGACCCAGACACAGGAGACTGTCAGGCTGGCCTCCTCCCGGGGCTCCTGGAGATGCGACGAGTAGGAAAGGCTTGCTCTAGGGATGGGTTTGGACAGATGACCGTCCACGAGCCGGACCCTCCAGTCAGACAGTGTTTTAGCTTGCTGTTGTAGATTTGGAGGTGGGACAAGGACGGGGGCAGTGGGAGGACTCCCCTTCTTAGCTGCGAACTGCCCAGTGAGTCAGAACTCGGCTCCTGATGGGCCACAAGGTACGATCCTTGTGTATCTGGCACATGCTCTAGGTGACTCTAGGAGGCCGAATCTTCACCGCCATTCCCCTTACGGCTCCTATTTAGGGGACGGCTCCTGTTTGCCAGGCCCTGCACCAAGAGCTTCACCATTACCATTTCCCTTGGTCTCACACCTGCAGGGAGTGAGGTCCTGATATCATTTTCTTTTGTCCCCAGTCAATGAAGGGCTAGGTCTTAACTTGTGCCCGCCTGTCAACCTTCTGCAGGAAGTCTTTTCTGCTCCCTCAGAAGTCTGGTGCTTTTCCTCTGTAGAGTATTTCCAGTTTCTCCTGTCTGTAGCATGTTTGTACACAGTGATTTGCATGTCTTATCCCTCATTTTATACTCCGAAATCCTTGAGGACAGGGACTATCTTTTACTCTGTTTTTTCCCAGCTCCTAACACAGTGCCTGGCACATACTAGGTGTTTAATATATATTTTTTGACCAATTTACTAAACTGAAAATGGTACCAGTCCATTTTTCTGCATTGTCTCCTCCTCCCCCTCTGGCTCTTGACTAATTACTTAGCTTCTCTTTGACAACTTGGTTTGGTTGGGGATGTTTTGGTTTTGTGAGGAAATAAAAAATAAGGGCATTTCTTAGTTAATTAAGGATGTTTAACATACAGATAGAAGTTACTTAAATTTCTCCTAAGTTTTCTACAGACAATCTCCCTCCTCCCCCCCCCCCCCATGAGCACTTAGTTACTTTATGGGTTCTGTTCTGTTTGTGAAAATATGGCTAGGTAATAATATCCTTTTGCCCAGCTACAAATGGGCAAAATGATCCACTCAAATGCAAATAGCATTTAGGGCCATTCAAAACCCTTAGGATAGTTGACCTGGACCTCTGGTTTGCAGGTTAAATAGACCTCTTGGCAGGAACTAGTTCTGCTTTTCTCTATATTTCTGACTCATCAAAAATAACTTTTCAAAATTTTAAGGTTTCACTGTTTTGTTTAATGGTTTTTAGGGAGGTGCCAGAAACTGCACATTTACATTGCTAATTGTCCTCTCCTAAGATATTTTAAAACTTTTTTTTGCAGCTGGTTTCAGTAATTAAAAGGAGGAAATATGCACCCTACCCTGCACAGTTCATACATGTACAATATTCATAAAGATGCATCTGCCAGTTTATATTTGATCAGCCTAGACCTTATTAACCTTAATTCACAATTACTCAATATAGAAAGGCATTTAAATGTTCTTTTGGTAATTTGACAGTTTGCAAATAAACTAAATTTAGAATATTGGGAAAACTTGCTTTAATTTTTAAAATAAAATATATAACAAGCAATCTAAATTGCTGGATAAGCACTATTGAATCTCTGCATGTAATAGCTCTTTAAATTTTAAAGCTGTTATTTCATTCCTTTGGCACTGTCCTAGGTCTCAGGAGTGTTTCCCCAATCAATGTTCCTACTTTTGTTCTTCATTTTCTTAAAATGTGAAAACTGGACTTTGGTTGTAATGGGAAAAGTACTTTAAATTTTATTTTTAAATTTGCTCTTATTGGGAAAGAGAAAAATGGAAAAAGTCAGAGTTGATGATTATTTAATACACAATAGGGACTAATAAAGACAATCATCTTTTCTTGCTGATATCTGAAAATAACACATGTTAGATAGCACTTAGGTTTATCTAATTAAGTCTGTAAATTATTTGGACCAGACAGATACAATTCCAAGTGTAGGCTCTGTCTTGGGTAAATGTGGGTCTCAAATCCTTTTACTTACCATAAGGAAGCATTATTCACTTAAAAGGATAACCAGAAACACCATTTGGGTTCTTTTTTCTGCCTAGTTCTTTGCAGGCGTACACTATTTTTGTCATGAAAGGTGCAATGGAAACTATGCCAGATTTGGAGTCAGAAACTTGGGCTTGGCTCCCAGCTGTGCCGGCTGGTTCCTGCATGGCCTGGGTGACCCACAAGCTCCCAGGATTCTTCAGCTTGGCCCTGAGGATGTGACTTTACTTTTGGGGGCCCTTGAGCTTTTGATGTGGGAATCTCTGGGTAAGGAAACTCTCCCAGTAAAGATTTGGGACAGCTCTGCGACTTAGTGATTTAGGCAGTTGCCCAGGAGGGCTCAGGGGTTCTAAGAGACTTGCTCTTCGTCCCCTGCCTCCAAGGCCTCTCCAGCACAGTGACTGATGTTTCCTCCTCACACTTTCCTCCTGGGGGCTCACTGCTGCCTCAGAACCCACCCTGATAACGCCCCTGCTTCCTGCCTCTCCATCCTCGCACTCAATCAGCTCTGTGTAAGGGGAGCCTTCCTGACAGTCAGACACAAGCAGAAGCAGAAGGGGCCAGGCTGGCATGGCCATGGTCAGGCGTTGTGATCTCTTGTCCACTTAGCTCCGCTGGCTTCTGAGTTCCTGCGGGACGCTGCAGACGGATGGAAAACTTAGCTCGTCTAGAGCCGGTCTCTCCCCTCTCCTCCCTCCCAGGTGCCCGCTTTCTCTCACTGCTCCCACTCGCAGTCGGGTCCGATCCCTCCGTCCCCACCTCTCATGACCCTGCTCTGCCTCTTCCTTGGCGCAGCCCCCTCACCTGCTGCAGCTCTCTGCTCACCTGAGAAACTCAGGGTCTCCCCACCAGCCCCAGGATGTTCAGAGGCTCTGCCAGTCAGTCAGCTGCCCCCAGGCCCAGAAGGCTCTCCCTCCTCATCCCTGCTCCTAGCTCTTCCTGCAGGAAGCCTTTGCAAATCCCCCCCAACTTCTGGGGCCTTCCCGCCATGGCTCTCCTGAATTTGCTCTGCTTCTGGTTTGTACAGTAGCCAGGTGCCTGATGTCTTCCCGTGAGCTCCTTGAGGGCAGGAGCCACCTTTGTCGTTTACTTTTTCATTGTATCCCTTAGCGCTTATTGGCCAACTTCTGTCATAGCGTACCAATAGTAGTGATGATAGCTAGCAACTTTAAAGCACCTACTCTATGTCAGGCACTGTGCCAAGCCCCTTACAACTAGGCTTTCATTACATCCTTACAATCACCCTGGGAGGTAATTGCTCCTGTTGTCTTCATTTTACAGGTGAGGAAACTGAGGCAGACAGGGAAGTGGCTTGCCCAGGGTCACACAGCTAGGAAGTCTAGGGCTAAATTTGAACTCAGGGTTTCTTGACTCCAGGCTCAGCACTCTGTCCATTGTGTTACCCCCAGCTGCTGCTTATTGACAGATTAATTAAAGACTCTAAGCAATTACTGAATGACTTTTGCCAGCTTTGGAGAGAGAATTCTTGTTCAGACATCATTAGTCCCTTCCAGTCCAGGGATTTTCCTTTTCTGGTTGTTCTCTGTCTATACCAATCTTTCAAAGCTTTCCACCAATGCAGGTCAGCAGGTTCTCTGCAAGCTCTAGGCTTGGGAGCACCAAGAAGGAATAAATGGATAGGTAAATGGACAAATGAAGCATTTATTCACTACCATGTGCAGACCTCTGACAAGTACAAGGGCTACAAGTAGAAAACTGCGAGTACCTCTTCATGGAACTCACATTCTATTTTTTAAAAATTCAATTTTATTTAATTTCCAGTTCTAAATTGTCCCTCATCACCTCCCTCCCTCATTAGGAAGGCAAAAAGCAAAACAAAACAAAACAAAACACCAGAACCCATCATCCATATGTAGTAACACAAAACAGCTTTCCATATTATGTTCCACAAAAAAACAAAATGTAAGGCAAGAAAAATAAAGAAATAGAAGAAAATATGCTTTAGTCTTTACTCAGTCCATCAGCTTTCTTTCTGGAGATGGATGGCATTTTTCATCATGAGTCCTTGCAATTGTGGTGGATGATTGCAACGGTCAGAGTTACTAAGAATTTCAAAGTTGATTATAATATTGTTAGTATAGAAACAGGTTCTCGTTCTGCTCAGTTAACTCCGTGTCAGTCCCCCCTCCTTTCTTGCGGTACCAAAGTATCTCATCATATTCATATTCCATAACTTGTTGATGGGCATCCCCTCAGAACGAGCTCCTGGTCTAATGCAGGAGACAACGCCCAGGGAAGGTTCCAGCCACAAGTCATATTGGAGGTGGGGCCTGCAGTAAAGCCCATGGTAAGGCCTCTGTAACCTCATGTAGCTGATTCCATTTTTTTGATGCTGAACCACAGGCCATGGCCAGGGCTTTGGGCCAGTTATGGGTCTTCAGTGGTTGTGGCTGCAGGAGCTCCCCAGGCAGCTGCTGCCATAGAAGTTTCTTCCTGGGGTGACTGGAGGGCCTGACCTGGAGCATGTCTTTCCTCCAGACTTTTGGGGGCAGGGCCCCAAGGTTAGTCTAGGGGATGGAGCTGGCATGACCTGCCCGGGCTGTGCTGCCTCCTGTTGGCCCCTCAGGGTTGGTCTGGGACTGGCCCCATCTCCACTGGATTTAGAGCCGGGTCAGGGGCCAGGCACAGGGGCAAAGTATTGGACTGCCATTCCTTGGGTCCGCAGTGGTTGCTGGGATGAGGAAGGCAGGCCATTTCCCCACAATTATTCCTCTGTAATTATTTTTTCCTTCAAAAATAACTGCTGAGACTGGCATGAAAAAAGGGATGCTGGAGGCCATGGAGAAGGCCAGGATGAGAACCAAGAAGAGGCCATTGGGTTTGGCCCTTAAAGGCCACTGGTGACCTGGATGATTGTCCCCCACAGATTGTGGTGGGGGCCAGAGGCAAAGACATGTCCCTAGGTGATGGTGGGATCAGAGGAGGGTGCTTAGAGTGGGGAGACGTGGAGAATTTGTGGGCAGCAGAGAAAGAGGTAATGGAAGGGGCGGGCCCCAGGGGAAGAGAGGATGGAATGGGGTCCCCTGGGCAGGGAGATGGGCGTGCAAGCAGGGATGGGGCAAACAGAGAGCTATGGCCCCTAGTGGGAAGGCCAGGGGCTCAGGGATCCAGCAGCATGTCCATCCATGGAAGCCCCTTTGCCCCCTCAGCTTCTCAAATGCCCCTGTTAAGGAGCAAACTCTCCCCAGGAACTTCTGCCTCTCATGCAGATTTAGATCTGGGAATCGCCTTCGTGTCTGTGGATACCATTGGGGAGCTGAAGAAGAGTCCTTGAGGCTTCTGGATGGGAGAGTCTACAGAGGATCCATGTTTAGCTCTTCACTCCTCTATGACTTTCTCTGGGTTAAACAAAGTACTTGGGGTTTGATCAGAATATTTAAAAGATCATAGTTTGAAATAACTTTATATACAGCCTATTAAAATGAGTACAGAGAGATCCATGGATTCCTTCCAAATTCAGAACCTAATGTCTCATTTGTTTAGCTGCCAGATAACCATTTTAGAACTGGAGACATACTGTTTCTGTGACTCGCACATAATGTGGAGTTAGTTGTCTCCTGAATGCGGTAGCCCACCCTAGGCTTTTAGGGAACTGTTTTAAGTAGCAATCCAGCAGGAAAAGAATGTTCTCTTCCATCCAGATACTTTTGTTTCCACGTCACACAAAATATTCCTTTGTGACATGGCCTCCTAACTGCTGGGCTTCAGTTGCTGCTTCTCTAGACTGTAGATGATCTATAGGCTGAATCTCATAAAGCCCTCCCCACCCCAAATGTGTTATCCTGTGATCCACTTGCTTCCCCATTTTTTGTTTGATAAAATATCCCAAACTTGGGAATTCACATATGTTAGAGGAGATTTTATTAACTTAAAAGAATTGTGTTAGTTATTGGAATACCTCAGTGACTGTTTTTTTTTCAAAGAATTCAGACGAGGCTCTAGAAGGACATTTTTGCTTGGCCCATTTTAAGCTATTAAGGCTTGAAAGAATTAGTTTAATTTGCCTGCTTCAAAAAAGGCTTTGAAGCTGCTGCCTTGTTGATGCTACGTTTATAGACTGATGACAAGATCTTGATTTTTTTTTTAATTAAGGTTATAGTAGTTGAAAAAGACCAAAATCTAGAGTTTAGCTAGCTACTCAGGAGAAAGCCTTGACTAACTTTTGACTTTGCCCAAGTTGATCAAATTATTTATCACAGAGAAAGAAGTGCATAAAATGACCCGAAATGATCCAGGAGGGTTGTGTATTACAGCTTGGAAAGAGTCAAAGTGAGAACAACAGGGTGGGTGAGGGCGGGAGCTGTTGTCTTGGTGGGTGGCCCGGCCCCCTCATTCTCCCTCTTCGTTTCTTCTCACAGGGCCCTTGAGTTGGCTGTAAAGCATAAGACACATGTCGACACAGTTCTTGCATACCGGCAAAAGTTTTTGGAGACGTTTGGGAAACAGGAAACTAATAAACGCTATTTGCAGTATGCAGAAGGGGTAAGTATTGGTACAAATTAAAATGTCAATGATAATTTCTTTCTTTCTTTATCTCTCTCTTTCTCTCTCTCTGCTGAGGCAGTTGGGGTTCAGTGACTTGCCGAGGGGTCACACAACTAGAAAGTGTCAAGTGTCTGAGGTCACATTTGAACTCAGGTCCTCCTGGCTTCAGGGCTGGTGCTCTCTCCACTGTGCCCCCTAGCTGCCCCAATAATAATTTCTTATATGAATAGAAGTAATAAAGAGTTTAAAATGTTTTTTTATTCTTTACTATAATTGTCTTTAAGGATAATCGCCTATCCTTATGATGTCATGAACTTAATCTGACTTGTTTCCCCTGAAACTTCTGCAATCTCTCCTATATTGTGACTAATTCTTATTTAAAAAAAAAATCACCCACCAGCCATCTCTAGACTTAATTTGTCATTAGCCCTTGCCCCTGGACCTTGATGTAGCATTAGAGGCTTTTGGGATGGTTCCCTGAGTACCTGATTCCAGAGGACCTGCCAGGAGTCAGTCTCTCAATGAGGGATGAAGAGAGAGAATTACTATGAAGCTGGAACCAAGCTGGGGCCATTGGATTGGGAGCTACCTGAGGGCAGGGACTGTGTTTTGCCTTTCTTTGTATCCTCAGTGCTTAGCTTACCTGTCACTTCACATTTATTGACTGACCATCAGAGTACAGGAATAGACCTGAAGCAGATCTCTTTAGGAAGGTAGACTGTCCCTGGCCTAAATTGAGACCCTCTGGACTGCTCAGGAGGCTCAGGAACTCGAGGGACTTCCTCATTCATCAGGCAGAACAAAGTCACTCCTTGTGCTACAGTGCTGAGCAGTCTAAACCTCCTAGGCCCCTGGCTGGAGGGAATGGGAGAGTAGAAGGAGGTATTCTGCCTTTGGGGGAATGGTCTGTAATCTCACTCCCCTGTGCATTGCTAATATTCTCTTTCCTTATTGTCAACACTTAGTACTAAATTGGTTAGAATATTGAGCATACTCCCTCCATGCAAATCTGGCTTGTACAAAACCTGAATACCTCCTATAATTTGTGTTATTTTTTCCTCTCGAAGAGATTCCATTTTAGTGCATGTAGCCTATATTCAGACAAGTATGATGAATTTTATATTATACCCTTTAGAGAAGACAGTTTCTATCTTCCAGGAAATTGTATTCTATCTAACAGAAGCATACATTCTTACTTAGTTTTCTGATTTGTAGCACTAGAAATCCTTTTGAAATCTAGAGCTGCTTAGAATCAAGGATTTTTCTTGATTTAGTATTCATCATTAGTAAATCAAATGATAAATTGTGAAGTAACTTTTTAACAATATCTTCTTCTTCTTCTTCTTCTTCTTTTTTTTTTTTTTGCTGAGGCAATTGGGGATAAGTAACTTACCCAGGGAAAGAATATCTTTAAGACTGTTTTATCTCTATCTTTTAAGTATATGTGTTTCTTTCTTTCCATCATTAAGTTTCACCTTCTTTTTCATAAAAACTTGAGATCTACAAGATCTCTCAGGCTTTCTGTCTTCCCCATTTCCCTTTTTCCCTTTGGAGAAAACTGAGGCCCACAGATAGTGAATGACTTACAAGTAGCGACTTAGAACTCAGGGCACCTGATGCCTAATTCACTTTCCTTTCCATGTTACTCCCCTGTCTCTAACAAAGTAATCGGAGGCTTGGCTAATTATTGGGCAAAGGCCATTTCCCTCTCCTGCAAGGGAACACCCACTCTCAGGGTCAGCCATGGAAAATGTTGTTGTTTAAGGGGACTAATTTCCGTGGGGAAATGTTGAATTTAAATCTTAGATCTTAGGAGGATGCTACCTATTATTAATAATATCAATCTCATTTATTCTTCCCAACAGCCCTGGGTAGTCAGTGCTAGGGTGACTACCCCTACTTAAGAGAAGAGAAAAGAGGCTGGAAGTTAGGTGCCTTGCCAGAAGCATCTTGAGATGGGTCTGGTGACTCCTCGCTACTCCATCTTGCTTCCCCATGGAACTCGGAGGACTTGGACTTCAGGCGCTCCTAGTTGTGCTGGGTCACGGGCTCAGTCTCAGCTCTGGGCTCCCTTTCCATGGCTATGGACTCTGTTGGTCTTGGCTCCCTGGTAATTGGGGGGAACTGGACTAATGACCGCAGAGGCAGCTGGGAGGAACCACTGCCCATGTGCTTTGATGGCCCTTCCATGCTGAGCCAGAAAGTGAGATTACATGTGGTAATTAAAAAGGTTCCAGAGGCATTGTTTTTGGGTAGTTTAAAAACTTTATGAATAATGCCAGCATTTAATAAATGAGAACAGTCACTTGCCTGAAGTCACACAATAGTGACTGTCAAAGGGAGGAATTGGATCCCGATCTTCCTGATTCTTAATTCCAAAGCCAACACTCGAGCGACTGTCATGCTGCCTCTCTTCTTACTGTTCACCTTGTCTTTCTCTTTACCTTCAGAGAATTTTTCTTGTCAAGTTCTATATTGTATAGTTTGAGGGAAGCTGCATATCTTGCTAAAATCTCAGGTTTTTTTCTTTTTCTGCATCAGAAAATCCTAGAGAGCAGTTCATAAATTGCAGGAACTTACAAATATCTTCATCCCCACTGGTTTCCTGTCCTTGAACTTCTTGGAATCTTTCAGAGATTATAATATTGGAAACCTATTGGATTTTTCAGGGTTTTTCTTTAAATGATCACTTTTGTTGCATGTAAGCTATTCTAAAAATATAGAGTTGGAGAAATAGAACTTTGGTGCTCATAGAAGAGTCTCAGTGATGGCTTATGAAAGAATTGAAAACCTCAAGGAGAGAGAGAACACAGTGCTCAGGGAGAAGCGTGTTTAAGGAATCTTCCAATATTCAATTCCCACAAATACATGAGATTTTATTAGAGAAAGCAAATAGAAAGCCCAAAACACCAGTGTAAGTGTCTCTAAAGTAAATCTCTGTGATCCTCAAGCCCAACTTAACTTTTGATCATCCATGGGAAGGGAGGAGGAATAAATGGAGGAATGAAAGAATGAATGAGCACTTAGTGCGTGCCTGACACTATCCCAAAAGACAAAATCAAGGCAATTTCTGGCCTTGAGAAGCTTTCTTTCTAACCAAGGGAAACAGTACATAGGAATGAGGACCAGGGAAGAGAGATCTGTGGAATCAGAGGGATGGTGAAAATCAATCCCCTGGGACAGCCATCGGGCATGTCCTTCCTGGGAACAGTGGGATGGATTTGAGTAAGATGTGAAGCGTGTTGTAGTTTGGGACTTAGGGCCAGCTAGACCTAGTGGTATAATTGAAGTTGGGCATCACATTTGAGGCATCTGAACCCCAGGATGAGAGTTCTCAAACTGAATGGATTAATGACTGCAGTTATCCAAAACCAAAGATATAAAAATCATCTGTTTAATATTGGAGTATAACCTGGAATTTGGTAATCATAACCTCATCCTCGTCCTGGAATAGTTATTAAGGACAATGAATACTTCAGCAGTGAGTCTCGTGCCAGGGAGCACTGCCTAGATGGAAAAACAGACACACCGCCTCTCTGGTCAACTCGGTTTGAAGGCAAGATTTTCTTTTGTAACAGAGCCCCAAATGGAAACACAAACAGTCCTGAAATTAACTTTCAAACTACAGTCTGCTTTTAAAGACTCTTATCTGAGAAGCAGCTAATCATAGATGATTTCATCTGGCCTGCAAATAAGGAATTATGGGAGTATGTAGAGGAGAGGACTAATCTCTGTACCACATGGACTTGAACTTGATTAATATAAAAAGAGAATTTTTGTCTCTTTCCTGATCAGCTCCTAATACTTTCACTTAAATGCTGCTGCTCTAAACTTCTCTGATTGAGTCAACGACACTGTACTTTAGCTCTGCACACATCCCATCTTTCTCCACTTTTCTTTCCTTATCTGTATAATGGATATGACAGTAGTCATAATATTTATTTCAAAAAGTTGTGAGAATCTTTATGAAGTTCACAGTCCTATCCATATGTCTATATCTACATGCAGATAAAGATATATGTCCTGTGTATATGCTGCTCAAGCTGTTACTTCTCCAGAATTCACCATTTCCAAGCTCCCTTCCCCCATGGTCTTTGGCAGTGGTCCAAAGCAGGATCCATGGAATCCCTCTCTGGAGGTTATGGCCTGATCCCGAGTGGGAACTAACCAATCAGAAGATGGTCCCATCTCACTCTCCCTTCAGCATGACTACCTACCTGTGTCCTCCAAACACTGCCCCTCCTTCTGAGTCAGCTCAGATGCCCCGGGAGCATTCTGTCCTCACCCTTTGCCCCAGATCATGTCATGACTGAAGCTGGCACAGTGGCAGTGGTCAGTAAGAACCCTACACATTTTTGCTTTGCATGGAATAGAGTAAACTTTCCTGGATGAGCAGGCTTGAGTGAATTATGAACCGGACCACAAATAACATCAAGTCACGCTTTTCTCCCCAAACCTGCTCCTCTTCCTAACCCCTGTGAGCATCAGGGGCACCACTGCCCTTCTTGTTCCCCAGGTTTTTACAGCTTCCGTGTCATATCCATCTACCTGGCTATCCTGTTAACAGATCTCGCTGCTCCCATCTTTGCAGCACCCCCTCCTCTGACATTGCCGCCCTGTGGCCCATTCACCCCGGGATGATTGTGGTGCCTTGCGAGGGTTTGCTCACTCCGACCCATCTTCCACTCAGCTGCCACATTGATTTTTCTAAAGTAGAGGTCTGACCACATCACTCCTTTACTCAGGGAACTCTAGCTTTATCCATCATACTTGCAATGGGGAGTCCACACTCCTTACTGATAGAATATTATTTCATCTGTTAAGTCATCCTTTTAACTCTATTTTGGGTAAGTTTTATAATGTACATAATTATTAGCACAGTAGGATATTATATAATTTATGTGTAATTATAAATAATATACAAATTGGAGGTGTATGTTCAAAAACGTTTTAATGACAAGTGTGAGTGATCAAAAAACATTTGGAAACCGCTGGTCTTCAATGTCAGTAAAAATAGTTTTCACAAACTGGATAACTGCCAGAGTAAAACATTTATTTTCAATCATATAATAGCTTTCAACTGGCAGTCTTATTTGGAGGCTATGAAACCTTGATGTCAATGTAGGCAATTAACTTGATGACTTCTGGTGAGGGACAGGTGTCTAGTGGACCATCAATAAATGGTTTTGTTGTGATTGATTTCAGAAACATTTGTGAGCTAATTTAGGCCTGGAGGAGGACCAAGAAATTCATCAAACTTGGTCTCCTTTTCACAAATATTTTTGTTCAATGTGAACAAAAATTATTTTGCTATTTAAAAAAAAATGGCTATGATCTCAATGAAAAGTGATCCCTTCAAGCATTTTGATGATTGTTGCACATTTCCATGAGTTGTTCTTTGATTATTATATATATATATGTGTGTGTGTGTGTGTGTGTGTATGTGTGTGTGTGCACACACACACATCTATGAAGTGTTTTTTGCTTCATAAAAGGTAAACTGTGATTCCATCAACATACAACACGTGATGATTTACAAGAATATCCTGAGCACCCGTTATCCTAAATTTTTACATTTTGAGTTGCATGCAGGATAGCAGGTGACATCTCCCCATGCTGCCCCTCCATTCACACTAGAAATTGGGTTCGTTTTTGACTTGGGTCTGGGAGTTTAGTCTTTTTCCATCAGAGAGCACTTAGTTCCTTTTAGGCCCTGAGCTTGAATTTGTTTTGCCTTGGATAGGACACACGCCACCAGGTTGACCCCAGAATTGACTCAGCTCTGGGCATGCTCTCCTTGCTAGAATCACTTTAAGGATGGGCCAAGTCTCATTCCAGTCATTCCCATACGGAATAGATTCTTGGGCATCTCTTGGAACCTTAAGCTTGAAGATAATAGAATCAGATTAGATAAATGGTGAGAAAAGTTTAACAGCAGCCTATCCCTCCAGGACATTTAGCTAATAATCTTCTGTGCCTCATATTAATCAAATACTTGGAGTTTGGGGTGTTTCCAGCAGGACAAGCTGGGCAGGTCACCGGAGCAGTTCTGAACCTCCCCCCAACCTCTGTGTGGCCTCCTCTGAATCCTTTCATCGCCAATGTCGGCTGCCCTCTTCCATTGAGCTGTTGCCGCTATTGGAGCTCCAGAGCAGGGGTGTCCCACAAATAGAAAGGATCCCTGCAGCCATACATTAACTTGGTTTTTAAATGCCTTCATGGTATCTCTTCTTTGTTTTTGTTAATTATTTCCTCTTTACATTTTAAGTTGGTACCTGTGAGTGTGGCCTGTGTGTTTGCCTCATGTTCTAGAGAAAGTGCTAGTTTGGGTCAGCAGACCTAAGTTTGGGAATGCCCTGCTCAGTCACACCTGGGAGACCTCTAAGTCCAAGTTTCCTCAGCTGTAAGATCAGTGAGCTGGACTTAATAACTACTAAGATTCCTTCCTGTATTAAATCTATGCTCCTATTTAAGTGAGATATTAAAATGTAACTGTTAAAAAGCCATCCTGACCCACCCCTTTCCCCACTATCTGAAGTTGTCTCCCAAAGCATTCCCAATTTGTTCATCTGTGAGCAATTAATAATTAGAACCAGGAAACACCTGCTTAGGCTTCCTAAGATGCTAAGAAGACATCATCTGCCAACAGAAAACCCCGGCTCTAATACACATGGGTTTTACTCATTATTAAAATCCAGAAATTCAATTCAGCAAACATGTATTAAACCTCTACTCTACATAAGACATGTAACACTCCCTCCCCTCAGAAAGCTTTCAGGGGTCCTCAAAATACAGCCCGTGGGCCAGATACAGCAACTGAGGATGATTATCCCCCTCACCCAGGGCTATGAAGTTTCTTTATTTAAAGGCCCACAAAACAAAGTTTTGGTTTTTACTCTAGTCCGGCCCTCCAACAGTCTGAGGGACAGTGAACTGGCCCCCTATTTAAAAATTTGAGGACCCCTGGTTTACATTTTGCTAAGACTGGTGATTACAACATCCAGCAAGTAAATACAAGAGTAAATACAAGAAAGACTCTAATTGGAATACAGTGGTGGAAGGCTTGCCGCTCCAGGGAAAAGGTACAATTAACACTCTTCTCCTTTTATTTCTGCAGCTCCAGGTAGACTGGGACAAAATCAAAGCCAAGATAGAGATGGAGATTACCAAAGAACGGGAGCGGTCCTCAAGCTTCATCGGCAAAAGCCTGATGTCTAAACACTGAGAGCTTGGGAGTCGCTGTCCAGGGTGGGGAGGCCGACCAAGGCTGCCCGTTTCAGCTCTTCGTCCTCCAGCCTATCGTTAGCAGAGGGTTTCTTTCCTGTCCTGGTTCCCCTGCGCCTACCTGGCCATCCCTGTCCCAAGAGCGGTTGGATGCCCATCTTCTCTCTACTGCCATTCCTGACAGGCTCTCTTGTAGAAGCATTTCTGCTGCTCTCCAAGGTCTGAACTTTTTGAAAAGAACTATCATGAACTATCCTATAACTCTCCAAAATTGTACAATCATCCAGATTGTTATTAGAGTGAAAATAAAAGAAGGTGGATTTGTGAAAATGTCAGGTGGGTCCTTACTATTGGTGCTGAGGATTTTCCTCTTAAAAAAGAAGAGAGTATCATTTAATTTTTCTCACATACACAAAGTTATCACCGAGAAGGGGACATGACAACTCTAAAGCTAGGTTTTGACCAAGGACAGTGTGTTTCAGGATTCCCCAATCAGGGACTTTTTGAAGCTGCTTGCGTAAGCCGCTTCAAGGTTATTCAAGTTGAATAAGGTTTGGGTTTCAGCATAATTTCCCCACTGTTTCCATGCAAGATGTTAAAAGGCTTTAGAAAGTGTTGTGGGTGATAATGCTGCTAATTTGGCACGATTTGAAAGAAGCTATCTTGCCCCAATGCCTCAGCCTATAGGATTCTGTGCCTCACTTAGGTGAGATTTTACAGTGAAGTTTTTTATTAACCTATCACAATAGCTTTCTTCAAATATTATGGCCTATCAGTTGTTAAAATTCATATAAACAAGTCTTTGCATACTTATTTCCTATGTTAGCACTAAATAATTTTGTACCTTTTGTGAATTTAAATGTGATGTAATGATTGCAAATGCTGTTAGTACAGATATTTCTTCCCCTTTCCTAAATTTGTTAAAAGATAAGTTTATCCAATAAAGTTCATTTATACTTATTACTTGATGCTTTCATCAAACAGGCCTAAAGCTATTTTAGCTAAACATCTGTAGGATTCTTTTTCTGAAAACTTGTTAATGAATGGTGTTAAAATACTGAATGCAAGAGCACAGAGAGCTGGGCAGCCTGCACAGCTGGCAAGTGTTAATCAAGAAGACGAAGTTTCTGTATAAAAATATCAGATACTCCACATATTTCTAGGATAGCCCCTCCCCTCCAAAGTGAGCTCTTTAAATAACAGGATTGAAGTTCTTATGCTCAGATATGTGGATTGGGCTTCTTTGCCTCTCAGTCTCTCCTCAGCCGCCTTTGAGTTCTAATTTCCCTCCTGGTCCCGTTCCTGACTTTACAGTCTCCAGCTTCTCCAGCTGTCTCATCCTCAAATGTCCCTCAGCACCTGGGACCTCACTGCAGCCACCGGATAAGTCCTCACTCCGTGATCACCCTGGCGGGGACCCAGGCCAGCCAGCCTTTATTCATCTCCCTTCCAATTCTGTGCCTGACTTGTCTGGCTTCAAGACCTTGTCCCCATGGTGGGCACCTCCATTTCTATGTCCGTCTCTTTCTCCCCTACCCCTTTTCAGCTCCCTTTTATGACAATGTAAGCTCCTTGAAGGTAGGGAACTGCCTTTTTTATTCCATTTGTATCTCAAGAATTAGCATCGTGCCTGCAATTTAATAAAATCTATACAGGCAGCCAGGGGTGCCACAGTGCACAGAGCTTAGGGCCTGGGATCAAAGGTACTCTCAGACACACTGGCTGTCATCCTCAGCAAAACACTAAATTTCTTGTCTTTCTCAGTGTCCCCAACTTTAAAATGAGGATAACATAAGCACCTACTTCTTAGGGTGGTTATGAGGATTAAATGAGATAATATTTATTAAAGTATTTAGCACATGATAGGTGCTTAATAAATGTTTCCTTCCTTCCTCCCTCCCTCCCTCCCTTCTTTCCTTCCTTCCCCCCTCTCTCCCTTCCATCCTTTTTCCCTCCCTTCTTTCCTTCTCTTCAACCTTTTGTGATGACATTCTAATGCTCAAAGCAGTGTTCGCTGTTGATGCTACAAGGAAATCTGTTAATTTTCCATGTTCAGAAAATGATGAAGAACTGTAGGCTGTAAAATTTGCCTAATATATATACATGTATATGTATTTTAGAATAGAGATTCAAATTCAGTCTAACTGGGTTATATGGTAAGAGCCTTGTTTTTTTTTTTCCAGCATATAAAAGGGTTGAAAATAATTGCAATGCATTCCGAAAATATAATTTCTCTCAAGGAGAAATCTTTTTAAAAATGTTTTGGGTTATTTTTATTGACATCTTCTGTTTTAGCAGTACTTTTATTTCCACACTTCTCTGTTTCCTACCAATGAAATATATCCCCTGTAACAGATTTAAAGAAGGAAAAAGCAGTTCGGCATATTTATCCATTCATGTTGTCCAGCACAAGTGAGATTCTACACTTGATACCCCCTCACCTCTGCAATAAAGGGAATGGTAAATTTTCTTATCTCCAGGACTAAACTTAATCATTATAATTATACAGCATTTAATTTTCTTTTTATTTATTTCCTCCATTCAGCATCCCTTCAAAGAAGGGAAGAAGCAAAGAAGCATCCCAAGTTTCTTCAAATCTTCACTTCCATCATTGCTTAGAGCACAGAAATAATCTATCATCACATTTCTGGGTTATAACGAGTTTAGCAGCCCTCAACCAATGAGCATTTACTTTGTCTTCAACTGTTTGCTGCCACAAAAAGTTCTGCCATAAATATTTTGTTCATGGTGGAAACTTTTCAGTCTTTGGTTAGTCAGTCAGTTAACAAGCATTTACTCTGTGCTAAAACACTGGTAATTGCTGGGGATTCAACGGCAAAAATAAAATAAGAGACAAAAATAGTTCTTGCCTTCATGGAGAGTGCATTTTCTTTAACTGGTTATATCACATGTAAGTAATTGGATATATACAATAGAGGTCAGAATGGATGGAAGGAGGTGAAAGGATTGGACCTGCAGAAAATGAGACTTAAGCTGAGTTTTCATTTTCACCTAGCTATAGGACCTCCAGGATATGAACAGTTTGTCCACTTGGGGAGAAGGGGGGCAGAGAATAATTCCAAATTTTGCTATTCAGCATGGTTGGTCTAATTCAAATCTCCACCAGTAATGTATCAGTGTACCTGTCTTTCCACAACCCTTTCTATGTTGATCACATTTTTTCCCATCTTTGCAAATTTACTAGTTGTGCCATAAAAACTGATTTGCATTCCTCTTCTGGATGATATGGAAGAGTCTTTCATACTTATGATTTTCACATTTGGATCACTACAGCAGAGCTCTGGTTGACTACAGTTCCTTAGTCCTTCAATTCTTTCTTTATGGCTGCTTCCCTTAATTTTTCTTTGAACTGGAATAGTCAATATGGAAAACAAGTAAAAGAAAAACACAAGTCGAATTCCTTCCAATTGTAGCATCCTGTGATATTTCTTTAGTTCTGTACAGTTTACAAAGCACATTCTCCACAACAACCCTCAGTGCAATATTGTGCAGCCCATTTCAATGGCTCGGGAAGAGAGACTGGTGACTTTGTGCTTCACTTAAATCCAATTCACTTGCGAGCCATGATATCGTCTTCCCGGTGTCACATCCATATCATCTGACTCCGGATCTGGAACTTATTGCTCCATAATTTAGGATTCCTACTTATGTTGTCCTATTTTCTCGAAGGACCAAAATGGCACCAGTCATTGTGTCCCACTGGCTGAGCAGACCAATGGGAGCTGGGAATGCTCTGCCACAGATCGGACGCATGTGGGGGGCTTGCCCATCTCCAGTTTCTCCTGGGCTAATTCAGTTCTGCTTTGCTCCCAGAGCACAGCCCCTTCTCTGACCGCCATGCTGGGCAGTCCTGTGCCAGTGTCCCATGTTATTCAATCAATTCTAAAGCTCTTAAAGAGACCCCGAGAGTATCCTTGCATTGCTTTTTCTGACCATGTTGTGAGCACTTGCCATGTGTGAGATCTCCATAAAATCTTTTGGGCAAATGTACACTTGTTATCCAAACAATGCGGTCAGCCCAGGAGTTGTGCTTTCTGCAGCAGAGTTGGAATGCGCGCTGGACATTTAGGACCTCAGGGTGTGAGATCTCCTCCTGCTGGGCGATCTTCAGAATCTTCCTGAGACAGTTCAAATGGAAGCGGTTCAGTTTCCTGGCCTGGCCCGGCTGCATTCTCCAGATTTTACAAGGATGCAGCAGTGAAGTCAGCCCAGCTGGTCTGTAGACCTTCAGTTTGGTATCAATCTCAACACCCTTCTCTCCCACACCTTCCCTCAGAGCCTCCCAATTTTCACTTACTGAAATCCCAAGTACCAGGTGACAGTGTCTGCCATGACCGCCCATTTGTAAAATGAGAATGGGGTAATCCATGAAAGATGACTGAGTTGGCTGTCACAGGAGGCAGTGGGGGACTTGGACTGAGCTTTTTTAAAACTGGAAGGGATTTAACCCACTTCCTCCAAATCCAATCTCCTTTCTATTGTACCTTGCTGCCTTCTATTCCAGCTCTGTGGAATGGAAAATGAGAGTTTGTCTATTTTCTTTTGCCGATAATAATGCTTCAGCTGCTTTTGTTGTCTCAAATTGATTATTGTGCTAAGGAAATATATCCAGCATTTTCAAATATTTTGATTCATTACAGGTTATGGCTGAAGTAAATTGGTCCACAAGCAGTCCCAGCAAGAAGCCTAATAGTGACAGTTGGAAGCAATGTGAGGCAGTATTTTTATATCTTTTCCTGGTAAGAAAGAGACTCTACATGTTAAACACACACACACACACACACACACACACACACACACACAATCTGCTTTTTTAAAAAAAATACATAAGGAGGGTTCTGAGCCTTATTTTGACCAAGAAACCTTATAGCTCAGCTTTACAATTTTAGTCGAGTTCTATATATGTATATCCCCCATCCCACTCAACTCTGGAATTGCACAAACTGCTGAGTTCACTTTGGGAGGTCTCTTTGGAAATATTTGTAACTAAGTTGGGTGAAGACCCTGCTGACTCAAAATGGAAGCCTATAAAATCACCTGAGCTCAATAATTTACCTTACTATCAGCTCAAAAAAGGGACATGCATTATAAAAGTAAAACCTTTCATTAGGAATAAGAAAATTAGTAAAGGAGTTGGAATACAAGGTAAGGAATTAAACACAAGGAACTAGTATAAAAACACTCTTCTCCAATATTATAGTTCTCTAATGTAGTGAGGGCATTATACAGATGTCTGTGATACAATTGGAGTGCGGGTCACCAGCTTCACCCACACAGCATCCAGATGTCCACTTGTATTGTCCCTAGTCTTGTCATCTCTCCACAACTGGAACGCTTTTTTTTCTTGCTATGGAACAAGGACAAGACAGATCGAATATGGAAGGCAAGAGAGTAGGACTGAAAAAAATAAATATTTAAGTGCCTACTATGTGCAAAGCAGCAATATAACATACTAGTAATAGATGGGGTATCTATAAGTATTTCAAAATGTGCGAAGTGCTTGTTTCTCAATTGATCCTCATAACAATCCTATAAACTTCCCATTTTACAAATGAGGAAACAGATTAAGTGATTTGCTTAAGGTTACAAGTGCTTGAGGCAGATTTTGAACTCATCTCCCAGATACCAAATTCATTACTCTATCTAGAGATGTCAAAATTAGTGACTTACATCATATGTTAAACTTAGAGGCCTGCACTACATCTCTGTATTTGCTGAACTAAATTAAAGTATTTTTATCAAGATAAAAATACGATAAAACATAGATAATGTTAACACGTGTTTTTTCTAAGTCAAGACAGTCTGAAGGGATTTTTATGCATGGCTTAGTGACCCCCATTTCCATTTGTTTGACACTAAGTTCTACTTTGTTATCTTTATTTCCATTTCAAAGGGAACTAGGAGAAAGGGATGTCCTGAAAATCTCAAAAGAAGAGAATCAAGGAGGAAAGACTGATTGATCAGTAGTGTCAAAGACCGCAGAGAGCTTGAGAGAGCTTAAGGATGGAGAACAATTCATTGCATTTGGCAACTAAGAGATCATTAGTGACTTTGGAGAGAGCGGTTTTGGTGGAATGATAAGAACAGAAGCTAAATTACAAGGAGTGAAGAAGAAGAAAGTAAGAAGAAAGTAGAAAGAGTTATTTGTTCAAGAAGTTGAGTTACAGTGAGCTGGAGAAATAACAGAAGACAGCCGGGATGAAAAGACCAAGTGAGGGTTTTTTTCAAGATAGGAGAGATATGAGCATATATGGTGTTTTTTTGTCCTTCATTCTCAAAAGGGACCAATGACATTAGAGTGATGATGTCTTGAAAATGAATTGGATTTAAGTGAGTCAGAAGCATGTTTGTAGGCAGCAGGGAATGAGCCAGGAGAGAGGGAGATAATGAAAAAGAAAAAAAGGGAACTGTCTGTTGGAGGAAATAGAACAGAATGGGATCACTTGTGTCTTTAGAGTTAGCCTTGATAAGGAGTAAAGTCCCTTATCAAGTGAGACAGGGGTGAGGGATGGAAGAATGGAAGAAGGTGTCTGAGCTATCGGAGATAAGGAAGAGGGGGGAAGAGGGAGTTCATGGGAAATGGCCTCTTTTTTCTGAAAAATATGAAGCAAAGTTCTCAGTTGGGAGTGTGGAGAGGGAAATGGGGAGCCATGGGAGGTGTGAGACGGGATGAAAAAATTTAGAAGAATTGCTATAGAGAGAGATAGTGAGCTCAGTTGATTTTGTGGAACATACATCTGTAGTGGACTCAAAACAGATAGACAACCTGAGTGGTATATTGGTACCCTCAGGATACGAAAAGAGCAAGACCTTTGTTATATTGGAAAGATCTTCTATGTAATATTTATGGGAAAACGTAGACAAGAATCACATATGGAACTGATCCAATCGATCTGGAGAGCAATTTGGAACTACGCCTAAAGTGCTATAAAACTGTATACTCTTTGATACAGCAATACCATCACTAGATCTATATTCCTTAGAGATAAAAGGGAAAGGGAAAGGATCTATACATTTAAACATTTATAGCAGCTCTTTTTCTGGTGACAAAGTATTGGAAATTAAGGGGATGCCTGTCAATCGGAGAATGGTTGAACAAGTTGTGGTATATGATTATGATAGACTAAACTATCGTTTAGTAAACTAAAACTATCGTATTGTAAGGAATGATGAGCAGTTCCCCAAATGATAAGTGGTCAAAAGATACAGACAATTTTCAGTTGAAGAAATCAAAGTCATTTGTGGTCATAAAAAAATGCTCAAAAAAAGGGGGAAAATGCTCTAAAATATTATTGATTATAGAAATGCAAATTAAGCAACTCTGAGGTACCATTTCATACTTCTCAGATTGGTTAAGATGACAGAAAAAAGATGACAGATGTTGGAAGGGATGTGTGAAAACTGGGATACTAATGCATTGTTGGTGGAATTGTGAATGGATCTAACCATTCTGGAGAGCAATTTTCAACCAAGCCCAAGGGACTATCAAACTGTGCATATCCTTTGATCCAACAGTCTCACTATTGTATCCGTATCCCTAAGACATCATAAAAGAGTGAAAAGGACCCACGTGTGCAAAAATGTTTGTAGCATCTCTCCTTGTGGTGGCAATAAATTGGAAAATGAGTGGATGCCTATCAATTGGGGAGTGGCTAAATAAGTTAGTTATGATATATGAAAGGCTGATTTTATAAAAATCTGGAAAGATTTACATGAACTGATGCTGAGTGAAGCAAGCAGAACCAGGAAAACATTGTTACTCAGCAACAAGATTGTGCAGTGATCAACTAAGATAAACTAGGTTTTTCTCATCAATTCAGTGATCCAAGGCAATCCCAATAAATTTTAGATGGAAAATGCCATCCGTATCCAGGGAGTGAACTATAGAGGCTGAATGTAGATCAGTGTGTACTATTTTCCCCTTTCCCCTTTCTTTCCTTATGATTTTTCTCTCCCAAAATGATTTGTATGGAAATCTGTAAAAAACAAGTGTGTGTGTGTGTGTGTGTGTGTGTGTGTGTGTGTGTAACCTAAAAACATGATAGAAAGGGAAAAAAAGAAATGTTGAGCAGGATGGTTTCAGAAAAACCTGGGAAGACTTCTGTGCAATGATGTAGAAAATGAAGCAGAACCCAAGAGCAGTGTGCAGAGTAGTAGCAATATTGTTCAATGACAAATTGTGACCGACAGCTATTCTGATCAAACCATTGAAATTACATCAACTGCCAAGTGTCATCAGGGAAGATACTGTGCCTTCTTCAAATGTGGCAACAGGGAAACTCAATTATATAGTCATTTGCCAATTTGCAGCCAAAGTAGGTATTATGGAAAAGCAATGATCAAAATCATTAAGGAGATATAATTTAAGCTTTGTTTATTGACTAATTTATAACTGAAGGAAAATGATCTTTCATCAATCCCTGTGAGTGTATACAAATTAACTTTGAATTTCCACTGAAAATATGAATCCTATGCCAGGGTTATAAGATTTAGATCAATATAATTTAAAAATTGATATTAAGGCATAAAAAGTAATTAAAATAATATTTTAAATAATTTATATTATTTTAATTTTAATAAATTTTAATTTTAAATAATATTATTTTCTAAAATAGAAGTCTTAACAGAATCCTAATTCTTTAATGTGATAATTTTCTTCTCCATTGGTTTGGCATTTTATATTACAGATCATAAGGTCATAGAATTAATTAGATCTAACTTCCTTCATTTTACAGATGAAGAAACAGCCTCAGACTTGGAAAAGGACTTGTCCAGGTTTACAAAAACAAATCCCATCGATAATCATAATAAACTAGAGAATTTATTTTTATCCTTAGAATAAAAGATTCTTGGGTTTTTTTTTTTTTCTTTTTAAAAAATGGATTGGAGGATTCTGGGTAGATGGCAGAGTAGGTTGGTAAATTTCAAGCTCTCCTAATTTTCCTCACAAATAGAACAAATTTGCGCCTTGGAGTGAATATAGACTAGTGAAAAATCAAGATGGCTTGGGGCAGAACAGGGATCCTCCTGAACCCTAGAAAATCTGAAGAAAGACCCAGTGCTGGGGATTAACCTGTTTGAAGTACAAACATCTCCAGGCTAGCTCTGCAGAAACATCAAGTGGAGAGCCCCAGGGAGCTGGAAGTGGCTGGACCCTCTGCCGGAACCACAGAGACTTTCACCTCCTGGACTGTTTGTGGAGTCGGGTTTTTTGCCCGGAGGAGGAAGTGAACCTCAGATGATTGGGAACATCAGGCCCAGCTGTGCTGCTGAGACAAGGCCCAGGGAGAGCAGGAGCCAGCACCTGGTGAGTGCAGAGGCTGGCGGGGCAGGGGCTCTGCGGCCTATGGGCAATTGCAGGTGGGGGAGCTCTTAGTTTGGGGTTCCTAGTCAGTGGAGAGCTGAAGGGAAGCTTGAGGTACCACCCCCACTTCACAATTACAGATGTTTACACTAATGCCTCTTATTTTTAAAAAGTGAATTGGCAAAGAAGAAAGAACTCCATTATTGAAAACATTTGGGAACAGGGAAGACCAGGGTTCATCTTCAGAGGACACTTTAGTAAAAAAAAAAAAAAAAAAAAATCTATCTCAAAGACTAATGTGAAATGGCTCCCTGCCCAGAGAAAATTTATAGAAGAACTCAAAAAAGAATTGAAAAATCAAATGAAGCGAAACTAGATGGCACAAGAGATAGAGCCCCGGCCCTGAAGTTAGGAGGACCTGAGTTCAAATTTAGCCTCAGACAAAAGTAGCCTCAGACAGCCCTAGTACTTACTAGTTGTGTGACCCTGAGCAAATCACTTAACCCCAATTGCCTCATCAAAAAAATAATCAAAGGAGAGACATTGAAGAAAAACTAATTGAATAAAATTAAATAAAAACCATGCAAGAAAAAAGTTAACTAGAAAAGGAGGTATAGATGAGAATAATTCTTTGAAAATTAGAATTGGGCAAGGGGAATCCAGTGAAGGGGTTCAATAGGCAACACTACATATATACCATGAAGGGTATAACAATCTCTAAAATCTATAAAGAAATAAGGAGGGAGAGAAGGGCGAACGGGGAAGCAAAAGGTGAGCGAAGAAGACAAGGGAGGGATCTTTAGGTGGGAAAAGGTTAAGTAATAGCAAGGAAAGTTATGGAGCAGAATTTAATTAGGGGCAGCAACAATAGGAAAGATGTGTGTATGTGGGATATGGGAGTTGTGAGTATGTATATGTATGTATATATTTACAAATATAAACATAAACATATATTTTCTTGATTGTAGCTTGCTTGGGAATTAGGGGGGATGAAAGGGGGAGAAATAAAGTAAATAAGGTACACAGCAGAGACCCAAAGAACAATTTACAAGGAAGTGAAGAAATAATAGACATTTGTGAATATAATTTCTTCTACTAATATTTATACTTTCTTGAACTAATAATTTGTTGTTATATATTTTGAATCCCTCCTGATGTTTACTGGGCACATAACAATAGTTCTCTTTTGTTTTGCTTTATTTTGTTTTGTATTCCTTTTCTGTTTTTCCTTTTTTCTTACTCTATTTTTTTCAAATAAAATACATTTTTGAAAAATGGATCATAGTATAGCCTCCCCTCTGAGCTCATTCTTTCAGTTTGTACTAACAGACTAGGTTACCAGTGGACAATAACCATTTCTTATGTCGGAGTTCTAGGGATAACCTGAGAGGTTGGTGTTTCTAGGACTTTTGCTCTTGGGCTCCCATCCAGTGTGTCCTTTATTGATTATCAGCCAGATTTAATTAGCTTTTAGTAAGGGCATTTACTAATGTAATATAGTTAGAATAGTTGGCTATTGTAAGGAAAGAGTTTGTACCCCTGCCTCAATTAATGTAGACACAGACAAGCTAGACTTCTCCATTGACTATCACTTAAAGGTCTAAACCAGGTGAAAATGAGGTCTTAATTACTTTAGGAGTGTAGAACTTGAATCATTAGATCCAAGAAGGTGATAACACGGGAAAGATTTTGTGGCTGGCTGAGTTGAATACACACACACACACACACTCACACACACTCTCTCTCTCTCACACACACACACACACACACACACACACACACACACACACACACCAATCTGAAACCCATGTTCCAATATTAGGTCATTTTCCCCCAAAGAGGAAAATATTCCCCAAAAAAATATACAAAGGAAGAGAGGGCTTAAATCTATATAATAGTAATGAAGTAGTGAGATACTGTGACCGGACTGCCCTTTCTTGAGGACAAAGTCAACATTCTTTTCTAGTTCAGGGGCTCAAGTGCCTTGAAGCTACTTTTCTTGGGTGCCTGTCTTCCCATACTATGGTTCCCCCTGTATCTATGGTTGCCCTTTACCTATGCGTTTCTGCTGGGCTCTGAAGGTGGGTGTCTTTGCAGAGTCCTGAACCTGCCTTTCTTTTCTCGGTGTGCCTAAATGGTCACTGCTATGTCTCTCAGCTTTCAGTGGCCCTCAGCCAGTTGCTCAAGAAACACTAATCCCAGATCCAGTTACCAGTGAAATCTTTCTGCTGGCTTTGATGGATCTCCTGAATTTACATAGTTGCCTGTGGGAGGTGAGGGAGAGAAGGGAAATAGAAACTCTCTCTTGCCCCCTCAATCCTCAACCAAAAAGATTCCCTCTTGGGGGCTTGGCTGGGCCCATTGCACCAGTAGACTGACCTAATATTGGAACATGGGTTTCAGATTGGTGTGTGTGTGTGTGTGTGTGTGTGTGTGTGTGTGTGTGTGTGAGAGAGAGAGAGTGTGTGTGAGTGTGTGTGTGTGTGTGTATTCAACTCAGCCAGCCACAAAATCTTTCCCGTGTTATCACCTTCTTGGATCTAATGATTCAAGTTCTACACTCCTAAAGTAATTAAGACCTCATTTTCACCTGGTTTAGACCTTTAAGTGATAGTCAATGGAGAAGTCTAGCTTGTCTGTGTCTACATTAATTGAGGCAGGGGTACAAACTCTTTCCTTACAATAGCCATGTAAATGTAGAGCCATAAGGGAATGCAGAGATCATATAATCCAACTCCCTTATAGAGGAGGAAACTAAGATTACATGAATTGTCCAACTTACACAAGCAGAAAATGCCATGGACCATTTCAAACCCGGGTTCTGTCTTCGCAGAGCTGATGTTCTTTGTCTCCTTGGCGGAGGAGAAAAGATGTCCAGCATTTCATTTTTTTGAGATTGTACATTTTTATTTTCAGCTCCAAATTTTCTCATTCCTCTCCCAGCCATTGAGAAGGCAAGAAATACAATACCTCTAATGCCACGACGTTCCAGCATTTCTTTTTTAAAAAATGGTTTCTATTCTTTAAAGGCAATGAAGCTAAGTCAGGAAAGAGGCAGTCCTAATGATGTCGACAGTGCAGGAAATGATTTTCTGAGGCACCTCTGAGGGCCATTTCATCTGGGGAGAGTTTCCACACGCAGAAATATTTTTTTTGAAGGGTGATTTGTAGCTCTCCAAGCAAGGTGCTGTTGTATTATTGATAATGGTTCCTTTAAAAAGCTACTGATCATGACTAATAGCTCCCTCATTTAGCACAAGAAAAACAAGAATTGATGCTTAGGCTTGTGTAACACACACACAGAAGTCCAGGGCACAATGAGAAGCAATTAGGTCTTCATTCTCAAAGGCTGAGTAGCCTGTGACAATAAGTGAAAACGAACCAGGAGACATCTGAGAAACTTAGGAAATCTGGAGTTTGCACATCAGGGGGAATAGTCCTGTCTATGAAAAGGAGGGGCTGAAATGAAAATTAATTGCATTAATTTTTTTTATTTTTGTTTTTTGCTGAGGCTATTGGGGTTAAGGGACTTGCCCAGGATCACACAGCTAGGAAGTATTAAGTGTCTGAGATCAGATTTGAACTCAGGTTCTCCTGACTTCAGGGCTGGTGTGCTATCTACTGTGCCATCTAGCTGTCCCAACTATATGCATTATTAAACTTGTATCCCTAGAAACAGGGGAATTAAACCATAGGACCCAGGTTTAAATAACAGTTCTGTTCCTCCTGGCACCAGGATGCTGGTCTCTCCGCTTGGAAAATGAGAGTTATCTTACAAACACACACTCATACACATATAGAATTTCTATAGGTTGTGAGAGTCTTTCTCACTCTAAATCTATGCTCCTGCCCGAATGACCCCAGGCAAATCATTTCACTCTCTGAACCTCAGTTTCTCAGTCAAATTGACTCATTTGTCAATTGAGTGGCTCAGATCAGATGGTCCTTAAGGGCCTTTTTGGATCCCAAATCTCATGACTCTGAAAAAATAAAGTACCAGAGTTTATAAGACATATGAATAGCCCAGGCAGCATTTGGTGGAATATGGAGTGGGTTACCTGAGATTTGAGCATGGCTTCTGCTCCTGGCCAGTAGTGGTGGTCAGTGCCAAGAACAGAGGAGGACAGTGGAGGCTCTCAAGCTCTAATTCTTGCTCCTGGCACTTAATGTATGATCTTTGGGCAAACACAACGTCCAGGGACCTAATCTGCAAAACAAAACAAACAAACAAAAAGACAAAACCAAACCCAGGTGAGTTCCCATTCACCTGTGCATCTATGAACCAATGTATCCAATATGTACTCTTGGCCAACTCATCTCTCAAACAAGAATAATACCTACCCTCTCTTTCTCACAAGGTGCTGTTTTGATAAAATAAAATAAAACTATGCATGACAGCACTTAGTAAACTGTAAAATTTAAGCAAAGAATTATTAATTTATTGAGTTTGAGGTGGTGAATAGAGAGCCATTGTTGGAGCCAGAAAGCCCTGGTTCAAATCCTGCCTCTGACATATACTAGCTATGGGACTCTGAACAAGTCATTTAACTTCTCAAGGTTCCAGGTCAGAGGTGTCAAGTACACGGCCCCAAACTCTTACATTTTGAACCAAACTAAAATGTCATCGGAAAGGAAATAGTCAACAAAATAAATAAAAACACAATAAGATGCAGAAATATTAATATGTGATATTCTAAGTGAACATGTGACCTTTAGGGTTAGTAGTCCCTGTTTCTGTTGTTTGATCCATTGTTATTGGTGACTGTAAGGCTGGAAGTCACAGGGAAGTTATGAATGACATTGGGAAAAGGCGTTTCTTCATGGAAGATTTCCTTAAGAATTAAATCACAGGGCAGCTAGGTGGTGCAGTGGATAGAGCACCAGCCCTGAAGAAGGAAAGACCTGAGTTCAAATTTGACCTCAGACACTTAACACTTACTAGCTGTGTGACCCTGGGCAAGTCACTTAACCCCAATGGCCTCAGGTTAAAAAAAAAGAATTAAATCACAATTCAGGACCAGTTTTTTTGTTGGTCACCTAATCTCTAGCTCCAGTTCAGAGCTCTCCTGAACTCCAGACCCATAACTACCTGACGGACATCTCCAGTTTCTAATTTTTGTCTCAGACAAGCTCATCTTTCTGGTTTCACAACTCCTGCCAGTGCCCCATTTGCCCCTTGTGCCCCTTAAAACTTTGGGGTTACTCTTGACCCTTCTGTGGCCATCTCTTTCTGTTCAGTCCCAGCAGTTTTTGCTTGTCCAACATCTCCTTCATGCAGCCCCTCCTTCCTCTGCCCCTCTTTGCCAGATACCCTGGTTTAGATTATAAACTCCTCGAGGGCAAGACACCTTTTTTTGGTTATTATCTGTATGCCCAGTGCTCAGCGTCCTCTCTGACATAGATTGGTGACCTACCCCTCCCTACTATGCTCACCACACAGGTGCTTAATAAACAGGTAGGGAATTGAGCCAATACAGGACTCATTGACCTATGTAATTGCAATAGTCTACCAATACCAATCCTTTCCTCCTCCAGTCCATTCCTCACTTAGCAGCCACACTTATATTTCCTATTGATGGTTCTGGATGTGTCGCTCTTCCTGTTCACATCCTTTATTTTTTTATTTTTATTTATTTTTATAGCTTTTAATTTACAAGTTCTATGCATGGGTAATTTCACAGCATTGACAATTGCCAAACCTTTTGTTCCAATTTTTCCCCTCCTTCCCCCCATTTCCTCCCCCCAATGGCAGGTTGACCAATACATGTTAAATATGTTAAAGTATAAATTAAATACAATATATGTATACATGTCCAAACAGTTATTTTGCTGCACAAAAGAATTGGACTTTGAAATAGTGTACAATTAGCCTGTGAAGGAAAGCAAAAACTGCTCACATTCTTTAAATGGCTCCCCACTGTCAAAGAAATTAATTTCAAAACTCTTTACCTGGCATTCAATGCTTTCCAACCTTTGTTTATACACTACCTTTGTGACAATCTCTCATATCAACTCCTTCTAGATATGCTCTGCTCCAGGCAAACTGGCCTATTTACAGTGTTTTGCCTATCACTGTTGCTTTCTCAGCTCTTTGCTCAAACCATGTCCCAGAACTGAAACCAGGGCAAGGCAACTAGGGTTTTGCTCCAGGTTACCAACATCTATTAGAGAAGTACTCTACTTATCTTTGAAAATCTTCCAACTGTCCATGGTTCTCCATACTAGCTCCTCACAATGTAGTGTTCTATTTCTCTAACTGGACCTGTCTTTCTCCCTTCCCTACTTCATTTTTGCCTACTGTTTTCCTTTCCCTCTCCCATTCCCCGTCATATACTTCCAGAGTCAACAGCTATGCTTTGGGTTTGGGGTGGGACTCTCAATAGGAGCTTTTTCTCCCAATCTTACAGCATCTGATGGGTAGATTTCTTCTCCAGACCCCATTCTCTTTAAATGAATTTGCTCCAGGCATAAGAATTCATAATTAAATGAAGAATGTAGCCATTCTGCTATAGCCTTTACTTAAAATACCACCCCCCCCATCTATATCTCATAACCTTATGAATTCCTGGCCAAATTTTTTAAAGTCCAGTTAATAGTCACATTATATTTATTAAGTTTTCCCTAATCCTTCATTTGCTAAAGACATTTCTCTATCTCTTGAAGCACACAAACATTTTACTTAAATCTCTCTGGTATATTCATGTTACAGTTATTTGTATGTGTGCCCAATTGATTATAAGCACTATTTACCCAGAATTCCGTCTTATATAAACATTGTACAAGCCTTCTACTCTCACCCCAACACCTACCACAGTTGCGTGTACTCAGTAGAAACCTAATAAGTGCTGAATTTAGTTTATTATCATATGAAATTATATATTATTATTATATGAAACTTTTAGATAGATTATGGCAGTGTAAGAAAAATTATGCAATAAATATACTGATTTATGATCATTGTATTGGCCTTATTTCAGTTTTATTACTTGTGTAAGCAAGATCATGAAAGGAAATTTCATCTTACCTTTCCTTTTAACTAAACTATTGTTTTTTCTTTCCTGTCATTAGCCACATGAAATAAAAGTCAGTTGGTTCTTTATGGTTCAGGTAACAGATTGTACAACCTTTGGTTCACCTCTTTTTCTTCCTCCTTATTTTTCTGTTTATTTCATATGATGCTTCTGACCTATGAGAACTAAGGTAAAACCCCAAACCAGTGAGGCTTTTTCAAGGTTTTGAAATTGAATGTTTCTCAAAATTATTACTTTCGCAAGATATTTCATTGACTTAGATACATATATTTATATATATAAGACATATATTTATGTTTGTGTGTGTGTATATTATATAGGTGATTTAGTGGATAAAGTGATGGACTGATGGAGTCAAAAGATGCATCAAATTTGTCCAAAGATACTTAAGAGCTATATGATTTTAGCTAAGACACTTTTGTTTGCCTCAGTTCCTCATCTGTGAAATGAGGTGGAGAAGGAAATGACAAACTGCTCTAGTATCTTTGCCAAGAAACTTCCAAATGGGTCATGTAGAGTCAAACATGACTAAAAAGTGACTTAACAACAACGAAAAAGCATAAAACATGTATAGATATGTGTGTAATATATGTATGTATATGCATACATGTGCTCACCACCCAGGGATACCAGATCAACGACTGGTGGGGAGATAAAGTATTATCTACTTCTTTTGCTCTCAAATTATCTTTAGATTTTTTTTTTTAAACACTGTATTTCATTGAGCAGGGAGGGTAAAGGAGGATGGAAAAGAAGAATCTGGTTCATCTCTAAACTGATACCGAACTTCTATTCTTCATCACATAGAAATGGAAGCCTCTTTGGGGCTTGGCTGGGGTCTTTTAGCAATAAGAATAACATTTTAAGGTTTGCCAAGCACTCTCTATATATTAACCCATTCTATCCTCACAACAACCCTGTCAGGTAGATGCCATTATTATATCCGTTTTTATAAATGAAGAAACTAATATTGAGAGAGTTACATGGCTTATGTCTGAGGGAAGATTTGAACTCAGGTTCTTCCTGACTCCAAATCGATCTTTACACTCTAAAGAAAGGCTTCTTATCTTAATTTTTTTGTTTATTTCATGAATCCCTCTGTCACTTTAATGAAGCATATGGATCCTTTCTCAGAGGTTTGATTTTAAATGTTTTTAAATGGCATAAAATAAAATAGATAAGATTATGGTAAGGAAATCTATTATATTGAAAGCTGTGATTTTTTTCCAACCCAGCTCACAGACCCTCTACTCAGTCTACTCAAGTGAAGAATGCTATTAATGTAAATATGAGAAACTCAGAGCTTACTTTAGTATTTCATATTTGCACAGTGTCTTATGTCGATGAGATCGATCAATAGGTACAAGTACATGGAGCTACCAGAGGGCACCAGAACATCAACAGAACTAAATATTAAAAAAGAAAATGCAACTTTTATATCCTTGTTCCATTTGATTAGAGAACCAAACTGAATTTACTGGGATATTGTGGTATCTTTAAAAATTCATCAAAGAACATTGTGTCAATCTGGAAAGAGTAACAAGATTAATAAAAGATCAGTTTTCAGATCAGTTACAGTGTTTCCCCTCCCCCTGATCCATCAAGTTATCTCCTCTTGAGAGAAACTATACATAATTTTATTAATCAAATCAGTATTTATTAAGTATCTGCCATATGTCAGACACTATGTTAAGAACAGAGGGTAAAAAATATAACCTAAAAAACCCTGTTCTCAAGGATCTTACATTCTCTCCGAGGAAACTATATATTACTGTATTGTAGAAACGTTCTGGCTTTTTTTTATATGACAAATATGGAAATATGTTTAACAAGATTGTGTATGTATAGTCCATATTGGAAGAAAAGAAAGAAAGAAAACTCCAAATGGGCTCACAAAGAGTCAGACATGTCTGAAACACAGCTGAAAACACATAGGAAACCCCACTTGACTTAAGCTTTGAAGAAACTTGGAGATTCTAAGAAGTGGAGGTGAGAAAATGGATTATGAGTATGGGGGACAAACAATTTGGATAAAAGCACAAAGATGAGAGACAGATAGAAAATCATGAAGTACTCCTTCAAAAAAAGATTTGAATGGATTGTTTGAATACATGAAGGGGGGTAATGTGTACTAGCTTGGAGGTAGGTTGGAGCCAGACTGGGAAGAGCTTTAAAAGCCCATCAGAGGAGTCTGTTTTAGATTCTAGAGGCAAAAGGAAGCAACTGGACCAGTCAGGGAGTGACATGATCAGACCTTTGCTTCGGGAGTATCGCTTTGGCAGTGGTGTGGAGGATAGATTAGTGGGGATAGGGCTGAGGCAGAGAGGCCAGTTAGAAGGCTGCTTCAATAACCCAGATGATGAGGGTCCAAACTAGAAAGATGGCAAGTGAATGGACAGAACAAGACAGGAATGAGACACTAACCTGCTGCTCTTTAAAATGCAATGTGAAGACCTTTGCTTTAGAGTCTCCTGAGTCTTTGCAATGCAGTTGCAAATTCTGCAGAGCCTAGTTGGCTAACGAAAGCTACAATTTAGTGTAGACGTGAGCTGGACCCTGGCTCAAGCAGTGGAGGCACATGGCCAGAGCGGATGGAGACCAGATGGTGTAGAGCTGGAAAATTAAGTGGTTTGAGGTGTTTAGCTCTTGGAAATCAGTTTGTGAAATCCAGGTTAGAGGATGATCTCCATAGAAGAATGGATAATGTTTATTAAGCTATTGCATTGTGTTGCTCTCATGAAGATTATATTCCAGGAGTGCAGACAACATATAAAGGGCAAAAAGAGCGAAAGGGGACATGAATCTTGAATGTTAGCAAGGAGATTATCCTGTGTGACCGGGAAATCTCCCTTTCCACTCTGGTGAAAGGCTGAGAGACTTGTGGGAGACTTACTGACAGTCTGGTTTTCCCTTTCCTCTCAGAAATGGCAAGAGAATGGAGACACATCTCTGAGGGATTCTGAGAAGGCTAATGATGAGATTATGGGTGCCAGAAATGCTTCCTACTCATGTATTCTCACGATTGTACCAGATGTGCTGATTTGCTTTCACGACTCTAAGTCTGGGTGATTTGTAAGCTCCATGCAAGCTCTAAGAAGAATTGTGACCTTAAATAAGTCATTTCTCCCTGAGCCTTATTTCCTTCATCTATAAAATAAGAGCATTGGATTAGCTAGTTTCTGAGGTTCCTTTCAGCTCCCCATTTATAATTTTACAATTATCAAGAGAGGAAGGAGTTGTAATGAGATGGGGACACATGGACCAATGACAGTAGAACCTTGGAGCAAGAGGGTCTGTACTCTTTATTGCTTTTTGGGGAGTCCTTTATTCACTTTTTTGGAGGGATCTTGGTTCATTCTTTTGGCAGAATGACCTCTATCCTATTCATGGCTGAAGCTTCATTGCAACATGGTGATGATTAATATGCCTTTTTATTGCTGCATTAAAAAGACATTTTCCTCCAGTTACAAGAAAAGGCTGCAAGTGATCACATTTGGAGAATAGTATATTTCTAAAAATCAATAGCATTTTCTTTGTTGTTGTTCCATCGTGTCCTACTCTTTGTGAACCCATTTTGGGTTTTCTTGGCAAAGACATTGGATTGCTTTTCCATTTCTTCTCCAGATCATTTTACAGATGGGGAAATTGAGGCAAACAGGATTAAATGACTTACTCAGGGCCAAAAAAATTGCTTGTATGAATCTGAGGCTACATTTGATCCCAGGAAGATGAATCTTCCTGACTCCAGTCACTGAGCTCTGTGCAATATGGTAGCCCTTAGCTGCTCAGCATTTTCTGAAGGAAGCCAGATAGAGAAGGCAGAGCCAGGAACACTGTTTACTTACTTGAAACTAGTCTCTGAAGTATCCAGGACTTGAAGTGAGTGTCATAAGATCGTGGATTCAGGGCTGGAATGGGCCTTAAAGATCATTTCATTCAACTCCCTCATATGTAAAGATAAACTAAGACCAATGGAGGAGAAATAACTTGCCCAGTGTCACAATAGTAGCAAAGAAAAGGGTCAGGATTTGAATCCATACCCACCGACTCTAGATTTCAGTTCTTCTTCTGCTGTGCTATTGAGTCCCCATTTTCATACTTTATTTCTTGAAAATCAAGGCCAAATTGCTACTGTCAGGGAATTTGTAATCCAGATGTAGGTTTGATTATTGTCAATCAATCAATAAACAATTATTAAGCACCTTCTTTGTGCCAGTCACTGTGCCAAGCACTGGGCGTACAAAAAGATGTGAAAGACAGCCCCTGCCCTCAAGGAGCTATCTAATTGTATATCTTTGCAAACCCTCCTCTTATTCACCTTCATCCCTCCCCCCAAACCCTGCCCTGAGAAACGTGGCTGCCATAGAATCTGTCTTAGGCCTCCTGGACAAAGTGAACACTGGAACCTTCCAACTGCACAGTAAGGACATCCCTTAATGTGGGGATCCCTTCCAAGTTTTCCAGGGCTTTAAATTGATGCTTCTTGAACGAGCCTGTTCTCTCATCACATGTTAGGAAAACAATCACCCAAAGTGTTACCTTTAGGCCCCTGAAAGAAGTAATGACCCCTCCTCCCTTCTTCTTGTCAGGGCAAGTTGGTAGAGTGAACCCTAGGAGGAGTGTTTCTCCTGAAACAAAAGTACAAACTTTGCTTTATTTGAATTAAAATTTTTTTCCACAGTACTTCCAATGCTACACTTGAATGAGTGTGACATTTAATCAATAAAATTCAAGAAAAAATTAAAATTAAAACCAAATTAAAACATTTTCATTAATCAGAGAGCTCGGCAGAAGGTAGCCATCTGGCAAAACTAAATTCGTGTTCTCAAAAGGCAATAGAATGTTATTATACATCCAGTGTCAAGGAATATAAACGATATTATGTTTGTGATGGGAGGAGGAGGGAATAATCATTTATTAAAATCTTCTCTGTGCCCGGCACTATGCTAAGCGGTTGACAAATATTATCTGATTTGATCCTCACAGAAGTCCTGTGAGATAGAAGTTCTTATTTTATAGTTGAGGAAACTGAGGCAATCACAATGGACTTGCTCAGGATCATACTGCTAGTAAATATCTGATGTTGGATTTTAATGTGGTTTTTCCTGACTCCAGGCTTAGTGTTCTATGCCCTGTGCCACCTACTAGCTATTGGCATGACTTCGATCTGGAGATCATGGGGCTTAGCATAACTAGGGATCCTTCCTCTTTGCCCTGCTTGTACCTTTTTATACCTGAGGAAGCTGAGGATCTGGTCTAAAATCATATAGGTTAAGAGAAATAGAATCAGGCCAATTTCTTTGCTCCAAACCCAAGATTCTCTCTCCTTCACTACTGACCTGACCCACATCATAATACCTGAGAATCTGCAGAGTAACCAAAGTGCTTTATCACAGCATCTTAATTTGGAGAGAGCCCTGAGAGGCCATCAGAGCCCACAAACATCAAAGCTATGGAGCAGCCCAGAGCATAGGGTCCTATACCTTCAGACAGGAGCATTGAGCTTCAACTGCAGCCTTAGACATTTTGTAGATGTATGATCCTGAACAAGTAGCTTAACTGCTATTTGCCTCCATTTCCTCCTCTGTAAAATAGAGATAGTAATAGCACTTTGCTGTCATACCTGAATAAGAATCTCCTTTACAACACACCTTTTTTGACCCTTTGATGATTAATATCCTTTTCCTTTACAATCATAACATATTTCTTTATCAAATGTGAAATCCTCCCCACATGGTGCAGGTTTCTGAAGGACAGACACTGTTTTCTGTTTCATCTTTATATCTTTCCCTCTAGCACAGTGCGTTCACATAACAAATGAGTCCCTGAAAGTCAACCAATTGTGTTTGAATGCCTCTAGTGAAAGTAAACTCACTACTTCCTCAGACAGCTCGTTCTACTTTGGGATAGGTTCTAATGATCAGGAAAAATTTCCTTATAAGACAGTCAATTTTGCTTCTCTGAGAATCCCCCTCAGCAATTCCCAAGGCTTTGGAGTCAGGTAGAAAAATTTGACTTTCTCCCACCTGACAGGTCTGCAAACATTTGTAATATTTGGTACCTGTCTCTCCTCCAGCTTATAAATGTCTAGTTCCTTTGACCAGTACTCCTACTGTATGACTCTATGGGCCTGTATCCTGCTGGTCACTTTCCCCTGGAATCTCTTCCCCCTTATCTCCCCAATGTCTTTCCTAAAATGTGGTGCCCAGAACTGAAAACGATACTACATATCTAGTCTGACCGGGTCTAACAACGGAATGATCAGTTGCCTGATGCTAGACATTGTGCCAAGGTTTTCCTCAGGATTTTACCATAATTTGAGTTATTCAATAACAACTTTTCGGTTCTCTTCATACACACAGTATTTTATTATTATGCTTAAGATTTGGGGATGTTTCTAAAGTCTAGTGCCTATTTGCCCCCAAATGTCATAGCATTTTGAAGAATATTATGACTTGAAATTCTAAAAATGAAATGTTGTCTCCTTTCCTGGATCATTATTAATATCATGCCCCCCTAATTGTTAGTATGGCACAGGGTCTGTTCTTTCTCTCAGTGACCTTAGTTACTTTCTTAAGTTTCATTTTTTTATCTCTACTTCTGTTCAGATGACTCTCACATCTTATAGCTATTTCTCCTATAGTTCATTACCAACTGCTTACTGGACGTTTCAAACTAGATATCTATAAACATCTCAAATTCAACGAGTCCAAAACTGAACTCCGCTTCCCCACTGATCCCCTAAATCAATCCTATTTCCAAACTTTCCTTTTTCAACTGGGAAAAAATTCATCCAGTCATCAAGTGCCATTCCTGGCTCCTCAATTCCACTCATCCCAGGTATCTAGTCCAATCCTAGGTCTTAAGCTTTTTATTTCTAAGACATCTTTTATGCTATTGCAAGCCCTCATCATCACTCTCCTGGACTAATGAAACAACCTTCTATTTGAGCTCCCTGCCTCAAATCCAATACATCCATCATGTCTGACTCCAACTCTATACACTCCAGGAGTTCCCCTTTAACTATAGAATCCCCCCTGACATTTAAAGTCTCTCCCAACATGTTCCCAGCTTACTTTTCTTGTCTTGTTACACATCATTCTCCTGAACACTAGCTATAGTAAGCTGAATTGGTTTTACTTACCCATCTTCTGCTCTATATCCTAATGCTAGCTGTGCCTCACACTTGAAACATAGTCTGTCCTGATCTCTGGCTCTTAGCATCCATAGTTCCTTTCAAGACTCAGATTTTAAGTGCCACCAAGTTCTATCTTTTACATGAAGCCTTTCCAGATCCCCCAGAAGCCTGTGGCTTTCTACTCAAACAAACCTTGCATTATTATTATTTGCAATATGCATTTCCCTGGCAAAACCGTAAGCTTCCTGGAAGCATGAACTGGTTTTTTTTTTCCCCTTCTTTTTCTTTTTAGTCTCCAGCACATACCTTTCACCTAGTAGCCTTCTTATCAATATTTATTCATTGATTCATTGATTTTTTGGGTAAAAGTAGAGGTGAAACTTAAGTACTGATGGAAGAATATTGCCAAAATCAGAAACCTTGAGCCAACCAAGTACCATTAATGCTCATGTGACTTTTAAAATCCTGCATTATTTTGCCCAACATAAACAATTATAGATAATCTAGACGTTTGCTGTTGAAAGCTGCTTTTAAGCTGCAAAGGTGTTTTCAGATGTTAATATTTGACTATGGAATACATTCACACGTGTAAAAATATGTGTAGAGAGAGACTTTAATGCTTTACTATATTTAGCACACTTCCAAAGGTTTTTCAAATGATGACAAATGCATAAACATGTAGGAGTTTCAAAGTAATCAGACCATTCTTTGCAAATACATTTGTGACATTTACAAATACCTCTAACAGGATTTTTAAATACAAAGAACAACATTTCTAAATATACATGTTAGACTTGATAATTACTTTCTTGGCATAGTGCTTACCATTCCCCCCTCCCCCAAAGCGTTTGTCCATTCATGAGGCTCAGTATCATAATTTGAACATATAAGCATACATTATTCAAATGTATACTGTATATATAGATATGTATATGTACAGCATACACAGTGCATCCAGCCTATAATGACGACATTTCATATGACTACTTATTTGTAAGACATTCCACAGAATGATAGAGTTGATGCTTCTAAGATGGTTTATTTTGTTACTTACAAAGGTTACACCACAAAGCAATTAGTGTGTGTGTGTTTTAAGAGATCCTGTGTCACAGCAAGAAGTGTTACGATGGACTTTGGGGAATGTATTCCAAATGAGAAATGATAGGAGGATGCAGAACATAAATGCAACTATTATCTTTATATGCTACCCTAGGGGATGATGGGTGCAGTGGAGGCTTAGTGGAGACTAACAGTGGACTGACTACAGAATATATAGTTACTATAAAAGTTATATCTTATACCACAGTACTAAAAATAAAATATATTCCTCTCAAATAGTGAAAATAAGGTATTGTCCTCAACATTTGTGTCTCATGCTTATCTCTTGTTCATATTTTTTTGTCCTAAAGTTTTTTTTTTTCTTTTCCTCCTAATGAACCAACACCCAGTGTATTCCTGAAATAATCACGACAGCCTGGGAAGGCAAGTTCCTGGCAGTCAGTGGCTTGAGGGAGGAGATAAGCATTAGCTAGTCATTTAAGTATCAGAAATACCCTTCTCTTGCATTAATTAAATTAGAAAAATATAAATTATAAAGGGCAAATGAAGGTAATTCACTTTTTTCAGGTATTGAAAAATTAAAAGGCCAACTGTGTCTTATTTTGAATACAGTCTTGGAAATAGACAGTAACTGGTCTTTCCTCTGGATTGATGAAGTAAATTACCAAAAAATGATATAGACTTCAATGCATGAACAGCAACAATCTGCTGTATTTACTTAATGTTCTATGACACTCTTAGAGATAATTTTTGTGTTTCATTTATGGGAGATATTTTCTTATCCCAAACTTGGCATTTGTTCATTAACAAACCCCTTTCTCTCCTCTCCTGCCTTCTCTTCTCTTTCTCTTTTCTGCTGCTCTTTTCTTTCTTTCCACTTTCTCTTCTTTCTTCTCTCCTCCCTTCTCTCTCCCACTCTCCCTCTTCTCTGTCTCCCTGTCTCTTTTTCTGTCTCTGTGTCTCTCTCTGTCTCTCTCTGTCTCTCTGACTGTCTCTGTCTCCTTTCCTCCATCCCCTTTCCCCCCTCTTCCTTTACCTTTCTTTCTGTCTCCAGACTTTTTTTTCCTCTTTCATCTCTCCCCTCCTTCCACCCCTCCCTCTCCTGGTTAGCAACATCAGCTAATTTGACATGATTTACTAAAGACACCATTTTTAGAAAAATTCTCGCATCCTGGCAGAGAAGGATTTACTCACAGAGGAGACCAGTCACTCATCACCCGCCATCCTAAACCCAGATTTAAACCTTGGGGGTGGGGAGACTATTTGACCATCCCTGTCTTCTTCATCCCTGTGGGGAAGCTCCGCGAGGCTGTGAGGAGATGCAGGTCTTTTAAATTGACACTGTGATGCTCTAGTAACCAGGCACTTACGATAAATACAATTAATAGTAAAGGCTTAAAGGAAGTGGGTCATTCTGAGAGCCGCTCTCCGAGGTCCTGGGCCCCACCAAGAGCGTGGAAGAGCTAACCACCGGACAGCATGAAATCCGGGGGAACTTCAGTCCCCGGGAAGGGGAAGGGGTGCTCCCGCTCTGTCAGTCCTTGCACGTCACGCGTGGCTCTGTAAGGTGGAACAGGAAAACGAAGGTGGAAAGCTGGGGCTGGTAGAGAAAGCAGAGGCGGCGGGATTTTTGATAGCCCCGCAGTCACGTTGCTCCCGGGAGCAGCCGCGGCTGGGATGGGGGCACTGCCCGGGTCTCCGGCCGCCCCGACGTCTTGCCTTCCCCGCCCCTAGTAGCAGTTACTGTGGTGGGCAACTGGGGTGCCCCTCGCCCCGGTAGCTTGGCCCCTTTCTAGGTCCGAGGTCAGGGGGGCCGCGGTGAAGCTCTGGGGTCTCCGGACGCCCCACGCCCCGGCGTCTTGCTTTCCAGAGCCCCGGCCGAGGGAGGGAGTCTCCGGCCCTGGGCGTGCGCGCGTGGGGACGCGCCGGGCTCGACTCGGGGGGCGGGCGGGACGCTTCGAAGGGCCGGAGTCCGCGCGCTCAGATGAGCGGGTGTCTCCCCGGGGCGCGGCTCGGGTCCCCGCCTCGGGGCTGGTCGAGCACGGCCACCGGCAGGACGAAGTCCTTGGGGCTGGGCGGCGGCTGCTCCTGCAGCAGAATGGACTCCTCGTACGTGGGCAGGTATTTGACCTCCTCGTAGCTGGGCAGCTGCAGGAAGAGGGGGGAGGACACGGCGTGCAGCTCGTGCTCGGACGAGGCGCCCCAGCGGCCGCTGCCGCTGCTGCTGTCCAGCAGCGAGTCCTGAGACGTGGCGGCCGTCTCGTGCAGCAGCGCCGGGGCGTCGTCCGACTGCGGCCGCCGGCCCCCGGGAGCGGCCGCCGGCGGCTGGGGGGGCTGCTGCTGCTGCTGCTGCTGCTGCTGTGGCTGGCCCGGCTGGCGCCGGTTGTACCTGCGGGGGCTCGGGCAGATGATCCTCTGCAGGAAGTAGCCGATGGCGAAGAGCACCAGCAGGATGAGGAGCCCCGAGAGCTTCCTCACGAACCAGCCCACGTTGTCCAGGAACGTGTGAAAGGGCAGCTTGCAGCACTTGACCTCCGTGTACGTGACATTGCCAAAGTCGCAGCAGCGCTCCTTGTCCCCGCAGGTCAGCCCCCCGCAACTCCAGCCCTGCGAGGGCGGCAGCAGCAGCGGCAGCAGCAGCGGCAGCAGCGAGGAGGCGCCGGGCCCCCCAAATCCCGCCGCCGCCCAGGGCGACCACATCGCCCGCCAGCCCCCCCGCTCCCGCCCCCTGCCCCACCCCACCCCTTCCGCCGCCTCCAGCCCCACCCGCCCGGGGGGAAACGGGCCGGCCGTCAGTCCGGCCCTCCCGCCGTCTGGCTGGCCGGCCGGCCGTGTGTCCTTTGTCTGGCCGATCCCGGCCGGCTCCGTCTGGCTGTCCGTCCCCGCGTGCGCGCCCGGCGGTCGGTCTGTCCCCCGGTCCCCCACCCACACGCCCCGCCGGGAGGAGCCCGGCTCGGCTGCCTGGCTCCCCGTCGCTCGCTTCCACCGTCTCCTTCCCTGTCCCCGCGTCTCCCTCTCTCGCCCGAGTCTCCCGTGTCTCCCTCACCCTCGCTCTCTCGCTGGTTCTCTCTGGGCAGCGCTACCTGCCAGAGCCCGGCTCACATCTCCTGGGGCTGGCTGGAAAAGGAGGAGGAGGAGAAGGAGGAGGAGGAGGAGAAAGAAGAGGAGGAGGAGGAGGAGAAAGAGGAGGAGGAGAAAGAGGTGGCGGCGGCGGCCGCCGGGATGCGGGGCTCTGGCGCTCTCTCCTCCCCAAGCCCTGATCGCCGCGTAGAAAAATCGGGTGACCTTAACCCCGCGGGCCCGGCGGCGTCCGGTGCCGCCCGAGACAGCGGAGGCCGCCTGCGCCGCGCCGCCCGGGGAACGAGGAGAGTGGGAAAGCCGGGGGCATCGTGACCGGTGCCATTGTGCTCCTTCGCCCCCTCTCCTTCCTCTCCCGACCCCTCCCGGAGCGGGAAGGGTTAAGGTCTCGGCGCTCGGCCCGCGGCCCTTTCATCTTTATTAATATATCTGTCCCCCTCGCCTCTTGTCAAGCAGCCCCGGGGCTTGGGTTTGGGCAGGTTTCTGCGTTTAAGTGATTGGATTTCTCCGTGACCATTATTTAAATTTACTTGCTACTGGGATTCGCTTACCATACTTCTGGTTTTCTTTCTGATTAAAAATTGATGCTAACCATTTAGTGGATGTTAATGGGCTTAATGCAGCTCTTGGTCCTGCAGGAGCTGGGAGGAAGGGACTTGTTGGGTGGCTAGGGTCGTTTCCTTTAAGGTCGGGCCTGGGGCGCCGGGGAGAGGGGGCACGGGTCAGAGGTCTCTGTTCATTTGTGTAAAGAAGCGTCCGGCCCCTCTAGACGTGCACCACTCACGTTTTGCCTCAATCTTTGTCTGCAAGTGCACAAGAAGAAAGAGCTGTAAGAGAAAAAGAGATCTTGCTAAAGCAGACTGGCCAGAAAGTTGAAGAATCCCAATCAGAGGATCAGAAAGGTAAATCTGGGACTCGTTTTTCAGTCTTCCTCCTCCTCCTCCTCCTCCTCCTCCTCCTCCTCCTCCTGTTGCTTGTTTCTCCTTCTTCTTGTTTAGTCATTTTTCAGTCATGTTCCAAAATCCAACCTCTAAAGGAGTGTCAGAGGGCGGAACTATGGACAGCTGCTGGAGAGCCATACAACTTGGGTATAAGACCAAGGGGTCCATTTCAAGGTTATTATTCCAAAGATTTTCCTTGAAAAGTCTTCTGTCCAATATGTTTAAAGTGAATGTGTATACATGCATACATACACACATATATATGTATATGAGTGAGTACATATATATATGTACTCAAATTTTACAAAAATGAATATTGAAAACGATCTACATGTAATCGGAAAAATAAAATACCATTGAGGAAAAAAAAGTCCTCTGTCCTTTCCATTTATGACATACAACAGCCTACAGAGAAAATGATGGTAACGTTCTCACTTAGACTGATCTCAGTTGCCAATAACCACAAGACCTTTCATAATTAATCAGATATGGCAACTTGATGATGGGATCCAATTCAAGCAAGCAGTTCAGGCACCAGGTACTGAATGCAGTCTTGCCCTCTGGAAGCTTACATCTCCTGGTAGAGTTATATATATATATATATATATATATATATATATATATATATATGATTTTAAGGAGAAAGTGAAAATTGAGAACTTAAGGATTGGGAAAGATTTCCTGAAGAGTTTTTGTTGCTCAGTCATATCTGACTCTCCACCGACCCTATTTGAGGTTCTCTTGGCAAAGACACTGGCATGGTTTGCTATTTCCTTCTCCAGATCATTTTAAAAATTAGGAAACTGAGGCAAACAGGGTTAGTCCCCAGAATCACATGAAAAGGAAGTATTTGAGGCCAGATTTGAACTCATGAAGATGAGTCATCCCGATTCCAAGCCTAGTGGTTTAACTACAGTGTCACCCAACTGACTTTGGATGTGAGAAAAAAATTATAAGAAGTATTATGATCTTTCAAATTTCTAGTCCCTCAAAGTTGAGAACTATAATGTTATAGTTAAACATATTCTATGAATAAATAAATCATGGTGCAATGGATCCATCCATTTTTGTCATGGTTATTCAATGATATCCAACTATTCACAATCCCATTTGGGGTTCTCTTGGCAAAGACACTGAAGTGGTTGGCCTTTATCTTCTCCGGCTCATTTGATGAATAAATTGAGGCAAACAGTGTAAAGTGACTTGTACTCATACTAGTTAGAGTCTGAGGCCAGATTTGAAGGAAGATGAGTCTTTTTGACTCTAGTGCCATGTCTGACATTCTAGCCACTCTGCCACCTAGCTTCTTTGCTTCTGAAGGGGTGGAAAAAAGGGATTAGCCAAAAATCTATTATGAGGTTGTTGTTGGTTGTCCTTCCTTCTTGAAGATTTCTGTGCCAATAGGGAGATGGTGCCATGACTTGCAAGTAAAATAGATTTAAATGAGGGAGGGCTGTGCAAGGTCACCAGCCTCACTTTCTCCTCTGGAACCATCTGGGTCCAGTGGCAAGATAGAGATCAACATGACTGGAGATGACACTGGTTTCAGTGTGAGACCTTGACCTTTTTAAGTTAAGGGAAGATAGATGGCAAAATGGATAGCGCACTGGTCCTGCAGTCAGGAGAATCCGAGTTCAAATCGCATCTCAGACACTTGACACTTACTAGCCATGAGATTTTGGGCAAGTCATTAATCCTACTATGTATAACTTTGTGGAAAGAGGCCTGGCTTTAGATTGTGCTACTTTTCACTCATGTGAATGGGAGCAAGTCACATCATCTTTGGAGGGTTCATTTTTCTTATCTGTAAAATGAAGGGATTAGATAAAATAATCTCTCAAATCCCTTTCAATTCTAACATCCCAGAAGGTTAAGATTCTTATTAACACAAATTGAAATATAAAAATATTTTTTCTATTGAGAACTTTAAAATTCATTTATTTTGGATTTTGCTTATAAGATGCATTAATTAGAATTGGAAGAAGAAATTTTATAATCATGGAGACAAGTAATAATCGATCAATCAACAAGCATTTATTAAGCACTTACTGTATGCCAAGTCCTGTACAAAGCCATGGGGATACAAAGAAAGGCAAAAACAGTCCCTCCTTCCTGGAGCTTATATTCTAAAAGGAGAAACAAGATGTAAATAAATATGGCTATATGGACAGGAAGGATAAATTCAGAGGAGACAGAAGGTAATCTTGGGAGTATTGGGAAAGCATTGGGAGTAAGGAGGGGAGAGGACCAGGGAAGGCCATCAACAAGAGCTGAGTTTTGAGCTGAGTTTTAGAAGAAAAAGAGGCAAGCTGGGAAACAGGGAGAGGCAGAGCATTCCAGAAATGGGGAACATGGACATATTCTTTTTTTTTTTTTCTTTTTAGATTGATGAAAAATACTTAAAAGATTCAATTTTTAGTTGGGAGTGAGAAGCCAAGATTTCCTTTGGAATAAAATAAGAGAGGCATTGGGAAAGTGTATAGGATCTGGTCTTAGAATCAGGCTGAGTAGGATCTAGAGTTGGCTCTGTCCCATTCTGGCTGTGTGAAGTTGGGACTGGCAGCTCAATTCTTTGAGTCCCACTTTCTTTTTTTCAGTTCAACAAACACTGACCAAATGCCTACTGTGTGTAAGGCACTATGCTGGAGGTGGTGGGATATACAGATAAAAAATGATGCAATCATGCATGCCTACTATGTGTAAGGCACTGTGCCAGGAGCATGGAATATAAAGATGAAAAATGGTGCCCTCAAGGATCTTTTAGAATTGAGGGAAATGGGTACACAAATAAATACTGTACAAGTGAGGGCAAGAAAGCATGAGAGTTCAAAGAAATGGGAGAAGGATGGGTGACACTCTAGCTACAGGAAGCAGTGAGGGCTTAATGGAGCAGGGAAGGCATCTGAGCTCTGCATTCAAAGAAGAGAAGGACTTCAGGACATAGAGATAGGAAAGGTGATTATCCAAGGAACGGAGGCTGTCCCAAAGAGATACAGTCAGAGATGAAGAATGGTTCCCCGTCCAGTCTGAGTGAGGACACAAAGTTCATGAAGAAAAGTAACATAAAATGGTTGGAAATATAAATTGGTGGCCTAGAATGCCAGATTATGGAATTTGGGTTGCATCCTGGGTAATGAGGTGTCTCTGAAGATTGTGAGCAGGGGAATGATCTCACTATGGATTAAGACAGGCTGAAGGAGGTGTGTGCCATGAGATCATAGACTCCAGCCCACTCATTTTATAATGATGCTATTGAGTCAAAAAGGGTGTTTCGTCACTTTTGTGGCTTTGTACTGGCTGTCCCAAAGGCATGAAATTCACTCCCTCCCCATTTTTGCCTCCTCTTCCTTCATGACTCAGGCCATGCATTATGGGAAGTTTTTACTGAAAACTGAGATGTTAGTCCTTTTTTTCTACATTTATAGAAGTAGTTAGTGATAGAACCGGGATTTGAATCCTTCTTCCCGATTCCAAGACAATCCATGTCATGCAGCATACCATGCTGTCATATTATAATAACAGCATTTATGATAAAAGGTCTTCTATTTGAAATTCTAGGCTGTTACTCTGAATATAAAGATCTGGATTTGGGGAGATCAGATTTCCAAGGCTCTATGATAGACTCAGTCAATGGTTTATTTGTTATGATATAGGTTATCATTTTCATTATCTCTTTTGCTATATAGCTTGCTTATCTATATATAGCATTATTGATCTTTTTCATAAACCCTGATTAACTAAAGACTTCTAAGTATATCAAGATGTTCAGATGAAGTCATTATTTGATTGCAAGATTAATCTTGCCAGATTCATCTATTCAACTAATTTTTTTTATTGAAAAATTACTATTTGTGCTACTATTGGCTAGACATTTATACAAGAATAAGTCCCATAAAGGCAGGAACTGTAGCTTATCTCAGTTTTGTACCTCTCCCAATTCTCATGTTGTGTACACAGGAGGTGTGAAAATAAAATAAATGTTTGTTGAAAGGAGGGGGAAAAGGAAAGAAGGAAGGAGTGTAGGAAAAAAGTAAGGAAAGAAAGAAGGAATGATAAAGGAAACTATGAATACTATAACAATGTATCCTTTATTGTTTATAATAAATCTCTCATAGAGTCCTTTCTGAGGAAGTTAGTTTTTTCATGTTCTACTGCTATTCTATTCATTGGGATCTGGACAAATTTGACCAGGAGAGGTTAAGACCCTTACTTGTGAACTAGCTTTGTTTTTATGATCCCAGGGGGAAAAAAATCAATTGGTGAAGACAAATGATCAGTTTATTATAGAACAGTCTATATAACTGGTTGTGGCTTCTGTGTGTACCATTACAGAGAAAAATGACTTGTTAAAAGTTCCCATATGTTATCTGCTTTTCCAGGGCAAGTACAACTGGGCATTTATGGAAGATTATGAAGATTAGGGAAGAGTGATCTACTCACTCACCATGTTTCTAGTAACCATGAAACTTAAGGAAATGAAGTAAAATACCATACAAGAGGCACATACTTCATATAAGACACTGGAGATAAAAAGATAAATGAAGAAGCAAGCATTCTGCTAGGAAAATGCAACATCTAAACACATAAGAATACATGTGATTATTGGAGAAAAAAAGGACTAACATCTCAGTTTTCAGTAAAAACTTCCCATGATGCATGGCCTGAGTCTCGAAGGAAGAGGAGGCAAAAATGGGGAGGGAGTGAATTTCATGCCTTTGGGACAGCCAGTACAAAGCCACAAAAGTGGCGAGTGAAAATCAACAGAAGGCTCAGAAGTCAGTTGACAAACATTTATTTTATTTTTTCATATTTCCACATTCATCATGTTGTGAAAGAACAGAACAAAAGGAAAAAAAAAACAAAGAAAGTGAAAGCAGTATGTTTAATTTCCATCCAGACTTCATCAATTCTTTCCCTAGATGTGGATGACATTTACTATCACAAGTCTTTTGAAATTTTCTAGGATCACCATGTTGCTGAAAAAAGTTAAAGTCTATCATAGTTGATCATTACAAAATATTGCTATTACTGTGTACAATGTCCTCCTAGTTCTGCTTATTTCACTCAGCATCAGTTCATGTAAGTCTTTCCAAGTTTTTCTGAAATCCCTCTGCTCATTATTTATTTCACTATATTATTCCATTATATTCATATACCATAATTAGTTCATCTTTTCCAACTGATGCACATCCCCTGAATTTTTAATTCTTTGTCATCATAAAAAGAGTTACTATAACTATTTTTGTACATGAGTCCTTTTCCTTTTTTTATGATCTCTTTGAGATAAAGGCTTAGTAGAGGTATTGTTGGATCAAAGGGCATGCAAAGTTTTATGATCTTTTGAACAAAGTTAACAACACATTTATTAAGGAGCTATTTTATATTAGACACCTTGATAAGTTCTAGACATAAAAGAAAAGGAGGAAGAAAAGAAAAGAGAGAAAGAAAGAAAAGAAAGGAAGGAAGAAAAGGGAAGAAAGAAAAGAAGAAAGAAAGAAAAAAGAAAGAAAGGAAGGAAGGAAGAAGAAAAGGGATGGAATAGGGATGGAGGAAGGGAGGGAGGAAGGGAAGAAGGAAGGAAGGAAAGAAAAAAAGAAAGGAAGGAAGGAAGGAAAAAGAAAGAAAGAAAGGAGGGAAGTAAAGAAAGGAAGGAAGGAAAGAAAAAGAAAGAAACTGAAGGAAGAAAGAAAGGAGGAAGGGAAGAAAAGAAAAAGAAAGAAAAAAGAAGGAAGGAAAGAGAGGAAAGAGGAGGGAAGAAAAGAGGAACAGAGGAAGAAAGAAAGAAGGAAGGAATGAAGGAAAAAAGAAAGAGAAAGAAAGAAATAAGGAGGAGGAAAGAGGAGGGAAGAAGGGAGGGAAGAAAATGAAGAAAGGGAGGAAGGAAGGAAGAAAGAAAGAAAAGAAAGGAAGGAAGGAAGAAGAAAAGGAGAGAGGGAGGAAGGAAGGCAGGAAGAAAAGCAGAAACACAATTCTTGCCTTCAAGGAGCTCATGTTCTAATAGAAGTTACATGAAATAAAACCATAAACAGAAAGTAGGACCAGATGGAAAAGGCTTTACATGCTGTGCTAAATTTTAATGCATTTAAAGTATTCTGTTTTTTTCTTTAAAAAAAAAAAAAGAATTATAAGAATTCCAGCAGAATATCTTGTCACCTGAGAAGTAGAAACCCAGGCCAAATGAGAACTGATTGTAACTAATGAAAAGGGTGAGAGCTGGAACCCAGGGAAGACTGGCACTAGATGTCTTTTCTTTCCTACTTAACAGTCCCTAAGCATATTCTCTGAAATATCCCTGCCAGAGCTGCTGCCCCATCATTTCACCTTTTGATCTCAGTTTCCCTTCATTCATTTTTATTTTCAGTGCAATTTATCGTGAGCAACATTTTGAAGCAAGAAAGAGAAAATCGTGGGCTTGAAATTCTCTAGGGAATGAATACACGCTCTCCTTTCCTCTGAGTTTCTCGCTGCCCGCCCTCATGTTTGCTTAAAGCACATATGAATGAGGTGGCTTTATCTCTGAGAAAACCATAAATCGGAGTGACTCAGGGAGAGAGGCTGGCACTCGCGCCACGTTCCCTAATCAGTTTGAAAGGGAAGGGAAGAATGCTGGTTAAGTACAAAAATGAACCGAGACTAAAATTGGACACCCTGTGAGAGGAATACAGAGATCCTGAGACAAAGAATCGAGGGGAATCAGGCAGGAAATGGATGTTTGTCTATCATTGGCAATTACAGCAAAGCTTTCTAAAGATGCTAGATCTGGACTGATTTGGTTTGTTCCTGAAATCCCTTGAGTGTCTCCTATGTAATTCTTTCTTCCTTGTGTATTTATTCCTCTCTGTCTGTCTGTCTGTCTGTCTATCTCTGTCTCTCTGTTTCTCTCTCTCTCTCTCTGTGTCTCTCTTTGTCTCTATCTCTCTTTTCTCTGTCTGTCTGTCTGTCACACACACACCTCTAAAACTCACAAAAATAATTAGCACACACCCAGATGACTGCTCTGCTATGTGCAGCATAGTCCCTGAGAGAGGGAGGAAGGCAGTTAAACTCATGATGTGGCCTGTTCTTCTGTAATGTGATACTGAGTCCCCAGGAGGATATGTCCTCCTAATATCAGTGAGCAATCCGCCTGTGTTGTCCAGCATGAGGAATTATCTCCCTGTCTTTTTCTTCTTGTCTCCCTCTGCTATTGGTCTTGCTGGTAATTTTTTTTGTTTTGTTTTACTACAAATAATTTTGTACTTTTAGCACTAGAAGGCTAAACAATGAATCACTAAAAATATTCTAGAGAAATCAAATACAGATAACTGCATTGAGGATGAAAAAGCTCCTCCAAGGAAATCATGGTAGCTCTGGAGAGCTCTGGGGAAAATCTAACATTTTCCAAAAGCATAAAAAGAAGCAACCTGTGTGGATTCCCCAGGGAATCTCGCCCTAAGAAATTCCTCTCTGGTAAAATAGGCTTGAGAGGCAGTGTTGACTAATGGATAAAGACCTAGCTTTGGTATTGGGAAGACTCAGTTTCAAGGTATCCCTTTTGCTTAATACCAGCTAAAAAAATCACTCAACTTCTCAGTGCCCCAGTGAGTCTTCTAAGACTATGACTTGGATATGAAAGGAATTTCCATACCAGGAATCCCCATGTTGATGAATTTTGAGATCTGGATCGGTCTGTCAGATTTTACATTTTCACAAATTGGGGATCTTGTAAATCATATTCTCCCTATTGTATAATGATGTGATACTAGATAATAATAGGTCACATTTACATAATATCTAAAGGTTTATAAGTAACTTTGCTGAGAGTAATCCTATGAGGAGGATTATTATCCTTCAGAAGAGAAAAGTCATCACACAGCTAATAAGAGGCAGAGCCAAGATTTCAACTTACATCTTCTAAGTACGTCAAAGTCCAATTTCTACCATCCTACTTCCCAGGGCTTAGAATGGAATAGAATTTAGAACTCTCCTTTCCTTGCTGGGGGAGTTTTTCTCCTCAATGCAGTATCTGCATTTGCTTTCTCTAGAATATTTTTAAATTTATTCATTGTTTAGCTATCTAGTACTAAAAGAACAAAATGATTTGGAGCAACACAAGAAAAATCACCAGCAAATCCAATAGCAGAGGGAGATGAGAGGAAAAAGACAGGGGGATAATTTATCATGCTGGAGGACATAGGACTTAGAGATAGAATTAATAATATTTTCCTTTAGGCCCTAGAAAAATGTAATAGAGAATTTTCTTGTCTCTGTGTGTGTATGAGAGAGAGAGAGAGAGAAAGAGAGAGAGAGAGAGAGAGAGAGAGAGAGAGAGAGAGAGAGAGAGAGAGAGAGAGAGAGAGAGAGAGAGAGAGAGAGAGAAAGTAATGATGATGATCAGGGAACCCCCGATTTGCTGAACCAAAGAATCAGAGCCCATGTGTACCTCCATGGAAGGTGCCTTATTGCAGAAAATCAGAGATTCCTCTGATCACCCCCATTCTAAGTATATAAAGTATCTTCACACAGCAAAGAGTTAAGGTATCTCCCTCCCAAAGTGCCAATGATCTTAATGATTTATGGTCTGGGATAATCTGCATGATGAAAAATAATTGGCTCCAATCTGTGGTTGCCCACTATATAATCATAACCAAGGGAGCTATTCAGAGGCTGTTAAACAGTCACAGGTTAGTTATACTTGGAATAGGGACCCAGGATAGAGTCCATTAACACTAACAACATGGATGTACTTAGCACCTTTCTCTGAAAGCCTCAGAGCTCTTTCCAGACATTACTTAATCGATTCACAAATCATCCTTGAGCAGTTAGGTACAAATATTGTACATTTTCAATATCCCCAAATAGCAAAGAATGCTTCCCTCTAGGGTAGCTTTTAATGCTATTCCAGCAATATCATATCATTTATTTGTTTTCATTGTTATTTTTTAAAATTCATATTATTTATTTGTTTTAGTTGGGTTATTTTTTAAAATTCATATCTGTGATTTCATAGGAGAAATCCTGGTGTGGAAAGTTCCTCCCTTGGTGCAAATGGGCACATCCTGAAGATAGGCAACTGAGAGTCTGGGAGAATTGTCTGTGCCACTGGTTTCAAATAAAACCTTTTTTTCCCTGACTCAGACTGATTCTTTTATTTTATTTTATGCCCATGCCTTCTCTCCCAAAGTCCTATCACTGGGAGATGTTTAGGATTTCAGCTGCAGTCCCTGTTCCTTTTTCTTTGGCTCATATTCCCCCTTTATATTTGGTGCCATTCCAAGAGGCAGCCCTCCTGGTCCTGAGGGGAGATTGCATTCACCCTCCAGGCTTGATAATGACCCAGGGGAAGATCAGTTTCTCTCCTGCTATAGCTGAGTTAGCTGCCAGCTAAGGCTTTCAGGAGGATCTGTGCTTGGAGGGATGGTGGAGGATGGTCCCCGCTCCAGTTCTAGGAGCCTTTGAGGCTGTCAAAGCACTTTGCTCCCACTGAGCCAGTGAGGCAGGAGCGTGTGGTCTCTCTATGCATGTTCTCACGGTTTGAGTTGGAAGACACCCGGGGCCATTAGTGTGCACTCACTAAGTGCCGGTTGAATGATTAGTCACAACTCCTGAATTTTACAGATAAAGAAACTGAGGCCTGAGAAATGAATTGTTTTGTCTAAAGTCACATAAGTGGAGAGCATCAGAGGGAGAATTTCAATCATATTGTCTGACCCCAGAGCAGTTCTTTCTACTGAGTGGAAATGGGATTTGAACTCAGGTTGAGTGGTGCAGATAGAACATTGGGTCTGGAGTCAGGAAAGCATGACTTTGGGTTCAGCCTCAGACACTTACTAGTTGTATGATCCTGGGCAAGTCACTTCACACTGTTTGCTTTAGTTTCTTTATCTGTAAAATGGGCTGAAGAGGGAAATGGCTATCCGCTCCTATATATTTGCCAAGAAAACTCCAAAAAGAACACTTCCCCTTCTCCACCCCTCAACTTCTTGGAATAGCTGGGGCTGTTTCAGAAGTAGCCGAGGAAGCCCAATTGAGGGTCCAGATTGACTGGGTCTCTTTTTGGACCCACCATCAAATTTCTAAGGCCATTTTAATGAAGGAATTTAGAGGTTAAATCCTGGCTCTGGCACTTGGTAGTGAGACTTTGGACAAACCACTTCACTTTTTGCTGACTTTAATTTTCCTGTTTGTAAAATGGGAATCAATATACGTGCTATTTACCTCATAAAGTAGTTGTGAAAAAGGTATTTCTTAGGGCAGCTAGATGTCAAAGTGATAGAGGACCAGCTCTGAAGTCAGGAGGACCTGAGTTCAAATATAGCCTCAAACACTTAACCCTTCCTAGCTGTAAAAAACAAACAAACAAACAAACAAACAAAAAATTTACTAGTTGTGTGACCTTGGGCAAGTCACCTAATTGTCTCATCAAAAAAAAAAAAAGAAAAAAAAAAGAATGTACTTCTGAAGATCTGAAAAATGTCATATGAAGATGAGCTTTTATTTTATGAATATTCACAAATAAACCTTATGTTGTGGTTAATTGTATAAACACTTTTTAAAATTGTCATTAGAGACAACAACAAGCTAAGATCACAGTGTGACTGAGAATAGTTTTGTGTGCTTTGGGATCCCATGACCAAAATTCTCTAGGTCAGTTCAGAAAGAATAATTAGTTCTCAAGGATCAAACTCTGAAGATACCAAGAGAACAATTCCAATGAGGAGGAAAAGTCTCCGTCTACAATGATCCTCCTCCTCCTCACCTCTGTCTCCTGGAATGCCCATTTTCCTTCAAGCTTCTTCTTCTCAAGCAGCACATCATTTTAGTGCTTCAAGAGTCCCTACTCTGGTCTGAAAAAAGATTATTTTGTGACACTGATTTACCCATGTGCATGGTATTTCTTTCTCTTCCCCTCCTTATCACTTCCTGAAATATAAGCTCTCAGAGGGCAGACTAATATTGTTTTAGTCTTCTGTTTTCATATTCCATAGTTCATATTCCAGGCACATATCCAAGTGCCTGGTACTGGAGGTATTTAATAAAAACTTGCTAAATAAATACACTGAAAAACTGTTTTATGACAGAGTAATCCGTGGGAGTTACAAGAAGGGAAAACAGGCTTGATGGAAGGAACACCTTCCAATGGTTATAATTAGCCCAAATTGGAATGGGTAGAGGGAGAGGGCCAGGGACCTTCTCTCATCAAAAGGTCTCAGTTCAGCTCTTGATGACCATGTACCAGGGACACTACATCTGATATTCCTGTTCGGTCCAAGTTGGCCTGGAAGGCCCTGGATATACCGTCCAACTTAAGATTTTCGGTGAAATTTCTGTAATTCAAGAAATATTTTCCTCCTTCATCTATATCTTTTTCACACTTGAAGTAAATCATCTCAAAGCCATCAATATGTGAACATGTCTATCTTAGCGAAATGATATATTTAGCTGCAAATCATAAAACCAAATTGGCAGCATTTTTTGTCACTTACATAATGTCTTCTCATTGGAATGGCTTTGCCACTATTTGTCAGCTTTTTATCATCACCTTATGGGCTGGGATGGTGATTCCCACTTTACAGCTGTCTGGGCTATGAGCTCCTTGAGGAGAAGGACTTTCTCCTCTTTATTGGTATCCTTAGTACTTAGCACAATGCCTGGTACACAGTAGGCACTTGATAAATGCTTATTGACTGACTGGCTGGCTAGCAAATCCAGAATCCGATGAAACCTAGAGTATGAAACCAATTCTGTCTTTCCAAATTGGTCGCATTTTGACCTTTTCAAAACCATCAAATCTGAAAAGTAAGTTATGGGGTCTTCAGCTGTTGACTTACTGGCCAAAGCTCGACAGTGACAGAAAATTGGATCCCATGGAGAAAGTCTAGGACGAGAAACATTGTAAATGGTCATTACTTCTAGAACCCTCTTTGAGGATCAGGAGGAAGGGAAGGTCCTTTTAGTGTTACCTCTGTAATCTGAGGCCCAGAATCCCAGTTTTGAGAACATAGTCATATTTAAGTTTCTACAGATAGAGATAAAAGAGGGCCTTAACGCCTATATAAATTCTCAAGCTAAATATGTATTATATATATATGTGTGTGTATATATATATATATATATATATACATATACACATCTATATTAAATCTATATCCACCCATATAATACACAATACTACATAATCTATAATGCTGGGCAGCCTTTATTTTCTCCTAGAGAGAAATGAAAAAAAACAAAACAAAACAAAAATCCCAACAAGCTCCTCCCATCCCCACCTCCCATTACAAAGACCTCAAAGGAAGCTGCAAGTAGTTCAGATCATTTTTCCCTTTCAATTAATCTCACCTTCCTTCTCAGAGACCCACATAGATGGATTAAGCGCACTGTCTGTAGCTGAGACTCTTCCGGAAAGGGGAGAGAAAGGCTATTAGAAAGATGAGGCTTTGAGAGTAAGAAGAGAGATATCATCCCAATGTTTCACTGAGTCCAGTCTCCTCCTGGATCTCTTTGGTTCTTCTTACTTATGGAATACTTTAAAGTTGAGGTTCCTCCCTCAAAATTTTTGCTCTCGTAGTTGCTACAGAGTTAATCTTCACATTCTCAGTAATCCCCAGTAGTAGAGAGTGAGCAGTCCAAGCTATGCTCTGACATCTCTGATCCTGGTGGGGCCACCTGGTAACTGGTAATTTCTCGATGGTTCAGGGGCTGGAGTGGAACCTTCTGTTTTCTCCAGCTGTGGTGGTTCTACCATTGTCTTTGGTTACTGAGAACTCTGGGACCATTTGTATTCCTTCTCTTCTGGATTCTCATGGTGTCTCCCCTTTATGGGGGAACTCCTTGACCACTTTCCCATTGTCCCTCCCTTCTCTGGTGCTACATGATGCTTCCCCTTCCCCCTTTTGGAACTTTCTTGTCTGCTCTCCCATTGGCTCTCCAAACCTGCCATCTCTGGAATCACATGATCTCTCCTCATTATGTGAATCCCTTGTCACTCTTCAACTGGCTGCCATCTCTGGGGCCATATGGTATCTTTTCCATTATAGAAAATCCTTAGCCACCCTCCATTGATTCTTCTTGGCTGCCATCACCAGAGTTGTGGAGATGAATAAAATCCATCTCCCAGAGATCCAAATCCACTCTGTGTATAGTCCCTTTTTCAGTTCCAGTCTTGACTTAGTCTTGGTTCTCTAATCTCATCCAGATCTGTTTGTTCCATTTTATAATCTTGAGCCCAAGGATGCTCAGATTCACTGCAGCTGGAATCCAAGGGTTGTTTCTATAATGAGCTGTCATCAAAGACAGGGCAGAACTCTTATCCTTTAACCTTCAATTAGAGGCTGGATGATCACTTGTCAAGGGTGTTGTAATGGGAATTCCCTTCATGTATAATTTGGACTAGAGGCCAGGAAGATTCCTTTCAACTCCCAGCTTCTGTGATTTTCAGGGGCATTGAAAAATCTTCAAAGACATGTGGAAAATTCTCTTCTTTCAATGACCATAAGTATAGAATCTACATCTCTGAAGGACACACTCTTATAACCTCTTGAGCAAAAGAAAACATTTAGCAGATTTTATTACTGTTTTTATGTAAATATTGTCCTTTGATTTCTTTTCATTTTGTTTATTGAAAAACAACAATAGTTGGCCACTGTATCAACGTCATTCTGAATTGCCTTCATTATTAGATTAGTTTTTATCCATCCCAATCTATATTTCAGATTTATAGACATGGCAAAGTGCTCAGGAATAAATACTTTCTCTTCCCAAGCATAAAAATCAAAGCAGAACAATCACCCCCTAAACATTATTTAGCCAAGTGTCTTGATCCCTTTAAATCTATTTTTAGATTGATTTCTGATCTGACCATGCTTAAAATGAAACTGTGGGGATATGATATCGGGCAGCTCAAATGTCACATTAGTAACACAATCATTGATTTTTAGATTTCCATTTAGACCAGCAGGCTTTAAGCAAAAACAACGAGATCCCCGCCATCAAACTCCAACACTTCCTTCAACATTAATGAGCTATTTTTACTCAATATGATAGACATATTTCTTTTCTGACGCCTTTCTCCCCCCAGCTCATACTGAGTAGCTGGTTCCCTTCTGAACAGTCTTCTCAGACAGTCTCCTGTAAGTCATGAGCCTTCATGAAAAGCTTGGTCATGCACACACTCTGCAGGCAAAACCACACGCTCTGGGAAATTTGCTTGCGTAAGTGGGGAGGACCAGACTTGCAAAGGAAAGTGTTGTCATCTATACCTACACGAAACCTATCAACAGATGACATTTGTCCATCATTCCCATGCTGTGTGTTTACATGAAGAAAACGTGGCTAGATTAGAATGTGCATTTTACACAGTAAGATGATCTTTTTTTGTTAATTGCTAAACTGCTAATCTGATGTCATATAATATGTTCAAGGACATTTACAACACGCTACGCTCACACTACAAGCTTAATGGGCTTCAATTTGGTTTTGCTGATATAGTAAGACCAATTACAAGTTCAGCAGAGTGATAGTAACTCGGGGAAAATTAACTTTGTGCTTCACTGCTTTCATAGAGAAACTCTTGGGGAGTTATCGACAAGGAAATTGATGATAAATAGTTTCTTTTTCCTCTCTATACAAATATGTTTTAAAAACAAATAATTATAAGCAGATGCTATACTTTTACTCTGATATAAAAATGTACATTATACTCTTCCTATTTCCTGTACCTTCTGGATAAAAAGAAATGTACTGTAACATTTGAAGAGTCTTTGTTCTTATTCTTAAATTTATTCTTAAATCCCAGTCCTGCTTGCAGTTTAAAAAACAAACAAACAAACAAACCTGCCTTCTGTTATGTGATTAAGAGTTGAGTCCAATTGGTTGGCACCTTGTAAGGGCTTAATAAATGCTTGCTGATTGGTTGGAACATTCTGAGCAATAGCGGCGTTGGGTAGCAGAAGAGAGAATTCTGGCCCCTTTAATGTATAGGACAATGACTGTTACTAAACCTGGGAAATCATGTCCTCAGAACTTTTTCTCATCTTCAGAGCTGGAAGGGCAATTTTAAGGAGTTGGGGGATTGTATGAACCCTTAAATCATTCATTTATTTACCATTTCCCTAATATTTGGCCAGCTACCCTTGCCCCCAGCTAATCTGTCAGTTCATTATTCCTCCATATCCTCTAACAAACTGATTATTGCTCCAATCATTCATATATTCAATATTTACAATAACCAGATAGCATAAGTTAGCTTTTACAAAAGAATATTTTCTGAGAAGATAATTAATAACCAAAGCATAAATCATCTACCTCCCCAACTAGTGCACACCATCCCTATTAGGTCATGCAATTGATAGAATGTGGTATCTGAAGTTAAAAAGGCTTGAGTTCAAATCTGAACTCAGAAAATCACTGGCCATGTGACCCCGGGAAAGTCATCGAATCTCTCAGCCTTAGTTTCTGTAACCATAAAATGGGATAATAATGGCAATTACCTCATAGTGCTGTTGTTATAAGGATCAAATGGGACAAAATTTGCCAGAGTGCTTAGCACAGTGCCTAGCACACAGTAAGCACTTTTAATGCTTGCTCCTCTCCCTTCTTCTGAATAACTCCATCTCTGGAGAGAATGAGTGCACATAAGCTTACAGTGATAGTCTCACAGCATTCCTTGCATCACGTTCACTTCTGGCTGTTGTGTGAATGGATGAATTGGTGACTTTACAGAGCATGATATTTTGGCTCTCTGGTCAATGACTCTTGGCTTGGGTCAAGCAGATCTCTCCTCAGGGTCACTTTGGCTCTTGAGCTCAGTGTCTGTAACCAGCACTGACTCTCCCAGGAGCCCTAGTGCTGGACCACTGGTGGCTCTTTCAACCGAGGTTATTCCATCTCTGATACTTCAGAGCAGGACAAATTCAATGGAGCTGAAAGAAAGATCACTTTATGTGTTTGACGCCATGTTGTACCAAGCTGAGGAATAGGTATCTCCACCTAGAAGCTTGTCTCATTTCTTCCTTAATCAAAATCCACCAGGGAAAAAAGGGGCGAGTTCCTGCACTGGGGCCCTAGGTACACACACTCAGCAGCCAGTTGGAAAAGAGCTTTTGATCACCATGCAGTAACAGGAAGCAGTTAAAGAAGGCTTGGGTTCTTCCATTATGCATCATCATAGCTCTCGGGCCTCCACGTGGGGTGAGAGCAGGTAAAGCACATTTCTCATGCTCCAAGAGTTGGTTCCTCATTGGCCAGTCTGAGGCACTGCCCAGTGTTCGCCGAGCTGGAACACACTCCAGGCTGCAGATGAGATGGGTCACAGTGAAGGATATTAGCGTTCTCCAAGCAGCCCAAGCTCCCAAAGGAAAGCCATTGGACAGAGGGATTGCATGATAGGGTGTGATAAGGATGGGAGGGGGGTTAGGCTGCTGTCAGATAAAAATGATTAAAAGAACCGGAACTCTTTAACCTAAACAAGGGAATATTTGTTAGGTGGTCGTGGATAGGTCCGGTTATTGTCTTCAGGTTTTTGGCCAAATCACTGATTCATCTGAATGAATGTGTCCTCTTCTCTAAAATGGGGCCGAGAATAGCATCTACAGCTCAGAACTGTTGCCAAATGAGGTACTATATGTAAAGTGCTTTGCAAACCTTCGAGCCTATATAAATGTCAGCTATTAATATCATCCTTGGGAATCTAAAAAAGGATTCTACTTGTTCTGTCTGGCCTGAAGCAATGAGTGAAATTTGGCTAGAGATTTACTTCTATGGAAAGAGAAACTTCCTACAAGAGCAGTGCTATGAGATGCTTGGGGAGGTCCCAGGTTCCCATTGCTGGAGGCTTTTTAAGGATAATCTTTTTTTCCCCTTTTATTAAAGCTTTTTATTTTTCAAAACATATTCATGGATAATTCTTCAACATTGATCCTTGCAAAACCTTTTGTTCCAACTCTCCCCTTCTCCCATCTCCTCTCCTGGAAGGCAAGTAGTCCAATATATGTTAAACATGGTAGAAACATATATTAAATCCAATATATGCCTACATATTTATACAATTATCTTGCTGCACAAGAAAAATCAAATCAAACTGGAAAAAAATGAGAAAGAAAGTAAAATGCAAGGGATAATCTCTATGACTTCTCCTCTCATAGGTTATGAAGGGGACTCCTGTTCAGAGGCTGATGGTATCATGTGGCCTCTGAAATCCCTTCTTTCATCTCAGAACTGCTATGACTCATAGGAATCTCTATCTGCATAATCAAAAATAAAATATTAAAGCTTGTTAATAGGTCTTTCAAAGTGATATTTTGGCAAGCTCTCTAGACCATGTTTACTGCATCTTTGGTTTAGAATTACAGTAAGTCAATATGAACATTTAAACATAATTTGGAGTCTATACTGAAATATTGGATGCTGACATTGATTTTGACTTATTTAAGCAATAAAGTGTTACACCAAAGTTGTTGTCAGTTCAGCAACAATAACTAGAGAATCTAGCTGCTGGCTTAGGCAGTCAATAAATGTGACTTTTTGAATAGCTGCTGCATCCAGAGTAAAGTTTTAGCAATATAATTAATTAATAATTATAATTGAGCCTGTTGAAGTTTTTGCATAAAGGATCTCCTTTGATTCCCACAATAACTCTGTGTAGTAGGTACTGCCCATTATGCAGATGAGAAAAAGAAAAGGGGCTGAAGAAGTGCTTTGAAGTCTTTTTGATCAGAATCAGTAGAACCAATATCACTTACAATCCAAGTCTAGTGCCTTCTTTGATAATCTTTTAGAGTGTCAAGGCGAGCTTTAAACCTGGTTCCTGATTTTTAATCTTAATTCTCTGGTTTTAATCTTATAGTCTTAAACTGGCAATAAAGCAACACAAATGAAAGTATCAACGAACATATACAATATGGCCATGCAAAAACAACTTACATTAATATAAAACTTTAAGGTTTGCAAAACACTATATGGACTATCTCACTTGATCTTCACAATAATACTGTGAGGGGTGCTGTTATTATTATTCTCATTTTACAGAAGAGGAAACTAATGATTTGAGAGGCTAAAGGCCAATGTTCCAAGCACAGTCTCTCCATTATGCTTTACTGCCTTTAAGTACTTGTAGACTTAAACACACACACACACACACACACACACACACACACACTCCACAGCATAGCTTAGTGAGCATAGTATTTTACTTGGTTAGGATACCCTGGTCTCCCTCTTGCCTTCCACTCTTTCTAGCTGTGTAACTCTGCACAAGCCACTTAGCTCTTCAGAGCTTCAGTTTCTTTATCCAAAAGAAGAAGGTAGTTATAATACCCACTTCACAGGATTGTGAGGTTCACATAAGTTAATGATGTCAAGGACTTTGGGAATTTTTAAGTGTTGTGGAAATTTTGATATGATGATGATAATGATGATGATGATTTCATTCAAATTCTCCCATGCCTCACTGTGGCAGAAGTGATCTTGGACTCTTGAAGGCTTTGCCAGTGGGAGTCATTGAACTTGAAAGACTCCTAACATAGACCTGGTAAGAGCCATGTGACTTTCATCTGACTAAGTTTGAAAGAGACCATAAAGTTGGCTAGTGGGCTATTGCCTTGGAAAGGCAACAGGATTGATATCCGTGTTAGCAAATTTTATTTTTTTTTAATAATGGCTTTTTATTTTTTCCAAATACATGCAAAGATAGTTTTCACCACTGACCTTTGCAAAACCTTGTGTTCCCAATTTTTCTTCCTTTCCTCCTTCTTTCCCATACACACATACCCACCTATAAGGAATGTGGAGGAGGATAATGTGAAATATTAAGGAGCTTATCTTTGACCAACCCATTTTGGCCCAGCCAATACCAGGATCTCCTTGTACTTGAATCTAGGAACTTGTTCCTAAAGCGATAATGAGAGTGGCCATATCTTTGAAGTTAGGTTCACTTTACGTCCTATAATTACATCTTGAGCTCTCTGGGCTAGGGGATTGGTCAAAGGTCTACTCCTCTACAGACATAAGGCTAAAAATGTAGGGAACCTTGCTAGCTAAGAGTAATCCCTGGCCTTTATATATATTCTGTTAGTGATGGAGATTTCAGAGAAGAGAAATGGTATTCTTACATTTCTGCATGAGGTTGATTATTCTGGTCATGGTGATGAAAGATGGCTTGAAAAGGAAGAGAGAAAAGGCAGAAAGATTTATCCGAGGCTATTTGAACAGTTTAGACAGGTGGAAATGAGAGGAAATAGCAAAGAAGAAACAGATTCAAGAAGTGTTAGGAAGGGGGATTTAACAAGAGCAAGTGACAGCTTGGATCTAAGATGTGGAACAGAGGAAAGAGTCAGAGAATAGGAACATGGGATAATGATTGAATGGTAGTGCCAATGGCCAAAAAGAGGGTGAAGAGCTAGTAGGAACTTAGATGTGCAGGTAGAGATATGCTCTAGTTAGCATGAGATTTGGGTTGGAGTACATAAAGCATCTTTGCATAGAAGTGATGGTTAAAGCCATGAGCAACAACGAGATGGGTAAGGGAGAGAAAATAGAGAGAAGAAGCCAAGTGTAGATTCCTGGGGACCAAGAGAATTTCAAGATCTCAGCATTTCAGAGTTGGACCCTGAGTTACCATGGAATCCAACCTTGGCTCTCCCAAATTCTCCACTAGAACATACTCAATGATGGGTATCCAGTCTTTGCTTAAAAATCATTGCATCCTGAGGTAGCCCTACAACTTCTGGATATCTATTAATGTTAAGAAGTTCTTCTTGAAATCAACTCTTTGCCACTTACATCTATTGTTCCTAATTCTGCTCCCTGGGGTGAAGTAAATTAAGTCTCCCATGTAACGGGAGACAGTTATTATATTCTCCCTTAGGTCCTGTCTTCTCCAGAGCGAACATGCCCAGTTTCTCCAACTTAACTTCATAAACCCAAACCCTCCACCATTCCTCATGTCTTTATTGGGATTCATCAGTTTATCAATATTTGGATCTGGAATGAACAGAAATCTTAATGCCCAGAACAAACACCATACGTAAGTTGTGGTCAGAGTAGGATAGAGAGTGTAGCAGATAATTGCTGCTTTATTTCCAGAAGCCATGGAGTCCAGCCCTCATTGGCTTTTTGTGACTGCCATGTAGTATGGCAGACTTCTTTGGGGCTTGTAACCTAATAATACTATCTCTGACATTTTTTGGAAAAATTGCTATCTATCCTTGTTGTCCCCGTTTTGGATTGGGAAAGCCACTTTCGAACCCAGTGGTTTTGCATTTACCCCTGTGAATTTAATCTAATTAGACCCAGTTTGATAGTCAGCTATTGACTATCATTCAGTGTGTTCACTAACTTTGTGAACCTACACTTTGAGATACCAGTGGGACATCCAAGCATAAATTTCTCTCTCAGAGGAAAGTGTTATCTTATAAACCTTGATCCAAGTCAATGATAAAATTGTCAACCTGCATGGGGCCATGCAAAAGTTCCTGGGGCACTCCATGGGAGACTCCACTGGTGATCTTCTCAGTTCCTATGGATTTAATTATCATCTTTCTGCTGATTTTTCTCAAATCTAATTATCCAGCCCTAACCTCTTTGCTGACCTCCAATCTCACATGTCTTAATTGCTTATTGGACATCTTGAACTGGATATCCTTAGACAGCTTAAATTCATCATGTCCAAAATGGAACTCATTATCTTTTCCCCAAACCTTCCCCTCTTTCAAACTTACCTATTGCTATATAAGGCACCAAAATCCTCCAGGTGATCCTAGTTTGCAACCTAAGTGTCGTCCTTGACTCTTCCTTCTCTTCCTTCCCTCCCTACGTTCAATTTGTTGCCAAGGCCTGCTGACCTACCTCCATCACATCTTTCACATAAATACCCTTCTCTCTTCTGATACTTTCTCCATCCTGGTGTGGACCTCTAACCTCTAATAACCTCATGCCTCGGTTATTGCCAAAGTCTCCTTGCTGATTTCACTGCCACAAGTCTCTCCCCAATTCCATACTGCCCTTAACCCTGTTAACAGAGTGATTTTTTCCCCAATGTACAGATCTAGTCATGTCAACTCTGTACTCCATAAACTCCAATAGTTCCTTATTGGCTCCAGAATCAAATATAACAAAATCCTTTGTTAGATGTTGAAGTCCTTCCTAACATCTCTCCCTTACCTTTCCAGTCATCTTATACCTTACACTCCCATCACGTACTCCTCAAGTCAGTGACACTGGTCTCCATTTTATCCCTAGATTCTGGGGCTTTTCACTGGCTGTCCATCCCCCATATCTAGAAAGCTGTCCCTCAAGCCCATCTTCTATAGAAATCCTTTCTTTATCCTTCTTCATTATAGTGGCTTCCCTCTGATGATTATTTCCAATTTATCCCATGCTTGTGCATACTTCTCTCTCCTATTAGACTATCAACTCATTGAGGGGAGACACTGCCTTCTGCCTTTCTTTGTATCCCCAATTCTTAGCGTAAAGCCTGGTGTATAGTGCTGTTGTTTCATTTTCAGTTGGGTCTGGCTGGATGACTCCATTTAGAGTTTTCTTGGCAGTGGTACTGGTATGGCTCGCCATTCCTACTCCAGATCACTTTACAGATGAGGAAAATGAAGCAGAAAGGATGAAGTGACTTGCACAGAACCACACAGCCAGTAAGTGTCTGAGGCTGGATTTGAATTCGGGTTTTCCTCACTCCAGATCCAGCGCTTTATCCACTGTGCCACCCTGCTGCCCTCTTAGTAGATTTATTGACAATAAATTTTTATTGACTTATTGACTTCCTTCCGGATTAAGATTGAAAGATAATGATAATTATGATAATAGATAACATTTATACAACACTTTAACTTTTGCAGATGCTTTACATATAGTATCTCGTGCAATTCTCCCAACAACCCTGGGGGTTAGGTGCTATATATTTTTCTATATATGTATATATATTTCTATATGTTTGTATATATTTCTATATATGTTAGTATATATTTCTATATATGTATGTACACACACACACACACACACACACACATATATATATATATATGGAAACTGAGTACAAGAGAGTTAAAGTGACATCTTTAGTCTCACATAGTTATATGTCTAAGTAAATGTGTGAGGCAGGATTTGAATTTGGTTCTTCCTGTCTCCAAGTCTAACACTCTGTCAACTGTACTACTTAACTGTCTGGGAAAAGATGAGCAAGATGAATGACTACTCTTTGGATCCAGTTATTCAACCAGGTCTAAAAGCATCTAATTTTATTAGTATTGACTCCACTATTCTCTATCCTTCCCATAAAATTAGCATGAAGGATTTTGTCAAATGATCTTCTTGTTGTTCAGCCTTCATTTTCAAAGAGGACCAAAATCATTTGCTAAAATTTAGGTGAAGTACAGGATAATATCATTACAGTGTAGCAACCCTTCAGAAAAGAGGAAATAAGGCTAGTCTTGCATTAGGAAGGGGACCAGGAGCCAATGAGATAGATAGTCTAAAGATAGTCTTTTAAGAAGTACAAAGAGAATAGGGTGTCTCCAAAGTCAAAAGAGTAAATAATGGCCAATAGGAGAGAGCAGTCAATAATGTCAAAAGCTACATAAAAACCAAGGGGACTTTGAACAATTCCAATATATTTGCTTATGACTAGGAACTAATTGGTGACTTTTCTTTGAAAATGATAGGTGCAGAATCCAGATTACACATTAGTAATAGCAAATGTATGAGGCAACCATGATATAGGAAACAGTTTCATCTTGTCTCCAGTCAACTGCCAAGACTTGTTCATTCTGCCTGCACATCTCTCTCATTTCTCCCCTTTTCTTTACTCATGTGATATTACTATTCTATGTCAGTCTCTCATTATATCTCAGCTGGATGACTGCAATAGTGTCCTAATTGGTCTCCCAACTTCCAGACTCATTCTTCTCTAAATCATCCTCCATATTATTGCTAAAAACTTCTTTCTTAAGCATGGATCTTTAATATTCAAGAATGTTCAATGCTCCCTAGTGCCTCTGGGACAAAATTAAATCCATTCAGTTGGACATTTAAAACTTTCCACACATGATTTAATAACCACAATTATGAAGGAATGGAAAGTTTGGAATGCAATATTCCAGAGAAAGCAAAGATTTTAAACTTAAAGCAAAGAATAACTTACAGAGAAAAACTAAATATAATCCTATAGGGGGAGAGAAATAGATCTTTAATAAAATCAAGGAGTTCCAAGAATTCCTGATGAAAAGACCAGAGCTGTATAGAAAATTTGAAATTCAAACACAGGAATTAAGAGAAACATTAAAAGATGAGCAGGAATAAATAAGAATAAAGGTTTAAATTAGAATAGACTATCATCAGGGTCTTTGTAGTGGGGGTTCTTTCATATAGTGGGAGGATGGATCAAAAAAACCACTTGTACAATTTTTAGCTTATTATTATTACAATAATTATTAATGTATATATATATGTGTGTGTGTGTGTGTCAACAATACTTATGTAGGGCATTCATAAGCAGCCTGGTAAGGTGCAAATGTTATTCTCACAGACAAACAAACTGAGGTTAAAGGAGTTAAAATAACTTGTCCAAGGACACTTGGCTAGTAGATTCTGGACAGGGCTTCTGAATCTACAGAATGTCAAGCAAAGAATGGCTCACCACCAATCGTTGGATGTCATGGAGAATCTTCTTGGTCAGGTTGGACTCAATTACTTGAGAGGCAGTTGTGGAACAGTGGAAAACAGCACTAGGTTTGAAACCCAAGGACACGGTTTCAAGTACCAACTCTGCTACCTACTTCTTGTGTGATGTCAGACAAAGCACTTCATCTCTCTGATTTCCATTGACTCATTTGTATAAGAAGCAAATAGACTGGTTCATCTTTCAAGTCCCTTCTAGCTCCAACTATGACACTATGATCTCTGAGGTCCTGTGCAACTGTGACTCTTTGTCAAACATGTATCCCTTCATGCATCACAGCTGCTCTAAGATCTTTTTGAATTTCAAGAGTCTATGGTCCCTGTGTATTCTTTGTCAGAATGCTCAACCTTTCCCCCCATTCTCCTGTAGAAATAGATCCAAAAGGAATAAATAAAGTTTGAAAAGAAAAAAAATGAGAGCAGAGAACCCATTTTAAAATTTCCATTTCATATCTTAGATGTTTCACAGGAAGCAACAAATCCAGGCTATGGAGCTATTTGGTAATTATCACTCATCTGCTAATTTATGGACAGGAAAAATATGATTAAAATCAGTTTCTGTACATCTGTTGATTAGGTATAAGCTGTAATGACAGTCATCAACACACAGCTAATGATCAGAGAGAAGGAAACATTTAGAAGGTCATTGTTAAATGGGCAAACAGAAAATCTCAGCACAGGAGCAACCTAAGCAAGGCAGGGCTTCCTTTTGAAGCCTGAGACTCAACATGTGGAGTGCTTTTAGGGAGAACTCATGAAAGCAGTTAATTACATCAGCTTTGAAGAGCCAACTTTTCACCAGTTTCAACCTTCTTGATAAATGAACTTTGAGACTGAGTCTTTTGCCAATCAATACAGAAAATAGCCATCATGCTAGGAAAAGCGGTAATATATTTCAACATTCTATCCGTAAAAAGCTGAAAGAACTTTGGATTTTGATTAGCTCTAGCCCTCAGATACTCCCCCTCCCTGCAATGGATCATGACTTGGATGAGTATGGCTGCTGCTGCTGCCATTTGGACCATGTTAATATTGGTAGAGCCATTATGAGCCTGCAGGCTGAGAAGTTCTGCATTCAGTGGATACAATTCCCATCAGAAAATGGAGATTAATGATCTCCCAAATGGGGAAGCACAAAATTTCGGATCTTAGTAGTGATAACAAGCAGCCCTTTAGGAGACTGCATATCAGAAGCTCTTTAGTTCTTGCAATCATCATGCCCAAAGTCTAAAACTGGCATCATTAATGGAAAGCCAGGCTAATGAAGAGGAACATCAAATAGAGCAGGAGCAAATGGGGCTCTTGGCCTGATTTTTGAAGGTGATTCTCACAAAAGACCATTTGAAAAGGAAGACAGTTCTAGGTATCCCAGTGAACCAACAGTAATGCACTGAATTTCATTGGAAGGGACATAAGAGATCATACAGAATGTGGGGGTTGAGGAGAAGAGGAATGATGTTCAGAGCAAAGAAATAGGGTCATCTCTACAAAAGATGCCTCTTGCAGACTAATCCAGCTCAATGTGATTCGAATGTTTATCACATGCCTTTGATATGCTAGGGATGTAAAGATAACCCAAGACTTCCTCAAGAAGCTTATTATCTAGTAGGAAAGAGAGACATATACTTCTAGTTGGGAAGAACAGCAGCATGGGGAGAATAGTACCTGAGCTGGACCTTCGAGAGAAAAATGTTATCTAGTTAATTGGAATGGAGAGAAAATCTCTTTCAGATTTGGAGGAGAGTGTGTATAAAAACAGCAGGTAGGATTGGGCAGGGTGAGAGAAGGTGGCAGTGGTCCAGTTTAAATAGAATGTAGAGCTCACTAAAGAGAGAAGCAGGAAAATAGCTGGAAAGGTAGATTGTAGAATGAATGGGGAGGATGGAGAGTGTCCCTGAATGCTAGACCACAAAGTTTGGGTCTTGTTTTATAGATGACTGGGGGAGGGAGAACACAAAAGGTCTTTGATGAGAGGAATAGGCTTGTAGAAGGCAAATAGATCGGAGAGGGAAGAAACTAGCGGTAGAAAATCCCATTAGGAGATGATTACAAAAGTCCAGATGTGGGCCCAAGCTACAGCTGGTTAAAAAGTCACAGGGGGAAGAGAACAGATGAAAGACTGTGACAGATACATGAAGGGCATTAATAGGATTTAGCAAATGACAATATCAGTGGCCAACAGAGTGGGAAAAGTCAAAGAGATTATTGCATTTTAAAGCCTGGAAAGATGGTGGTACTGTCAACAGAAACAGGAGAGATGGAAGGAAAGATAGTGAAACTGGAGGAGGCAGTAGTACCACATCTAAGTGGTGCTATGCTGTGGGCAAATGGAAATATGGCACTCAAGGGACCCACGAGTCCTTAGTTTTATACCTCTTCATTTTATCTTCAGTGTTGACTTTATATATTTTTTTCACTCTTGCTTTATTGAAAGTTCTGGTCTGTTTATGAGAGGGATTTGAGATAAAGGTCCTTCAGATCCTGTGAAATAGGTACTAGGCTTCACTACAATCATTTTTGCTGGAAAAGAACTGACCTGGAGGCTGTTTGGGGCTGAAGGCTGAAGGAGACATTCATTTAAAGCTCTAGTGATGGAACCATAGGTGTAAATACATATTCATTGCATAATAAGTTCCAGAGACCAAAATGAAAGTCCCTGCTTTCAAAGAACCTACATTCTACTGGGTGAGATCTATACACAGAGAAGTAAATGATAGATGCAAAATTATCTGAGAGGAAATGGCACTATCAATTAAGCATTGGGGGGTTAGAAGCAGGATTTAATCTTATAAGCGAGGTTACTTGAGTTTAATCTAAGAGAACATTAGAGATTCAGAGAGGTTCCTTTAATTAACTCTATAAGGTCCAGCAGGTGGATCATTATTACTATCTCCATCTTATAGATGAGGAAATATATTCATAGACAGTCATCCAAGGTTACTTAGCTCCGAAGTGTCAAAACCAAGATTAAAACATAGGGGTTTCTTTACTTTTAAGACGCTTTTCATTATACTGTCCTTTCTGGAGATATCATTGTGTCACAGCAAATTTGGCTGTGACAGAGCAGTATAGAAGGCAGTCTATGTTTTTTCCCCTGAGGCAATTGGGATTAAGTGACTTGCCCAGAGTCACACAGCTAGGAAGTGTTAAGTGCTTGAGACCAGATTTGAAGTCAGGTCCTCCTGACTTCAGGGCTGATACTCTATCCACTGGATCATCTAGCTTCCCCTGGTAATATTTACAGCAAGGAGGATATTGCCCTCTTGGATGTCAGCACTCTAGAGCAAAGCCAATTTAATCTTGTGCTAGTCGCTTCTTATGTAAAGTTGTCAAGACATCTATATGGGTTCATCCATCTTTGTCAGTAGAGAAGAGTGGATCAATGGGCTTCTAACCAAAGCTTGACTCAAGTGCCTTAATATAATCATAATCATGGGGTTGGGAGCTCTACTGACAATTATCTAATCCAATCCCTTAATTTTCAAAGTAGTAGAAGCAGAGGGTGAAGGGACTGATCAGGGTCACACAGGGAGAAAGTGGCAGAGGCTTGTTTGAAGCCAAGTCAAGTTCAGTTTACATCATATGAGCTGTTAAGCACTGAACCTCAGACTTGGCAGGGACTAAGCGGTCCTATGATGATAAATAGTAATCAGGGCTTTTTTCTTTCTCTCTTTTTAATTGAAGTTTTTTATTTTTAAAACATATGCAAGGATAATTTTTTCAACATTGACCCTTGAAAAACCTTGTGTTCCAATTTTTACTCCTCTTCCCCTACCCTCTCCCCTCGATGGCATGTAATCCAATATATATTAAACATAGTAAAAATATTTTAAATCCAAAGTAGGCATGTATATTTATACAATTATCTTGCTGCAACAAAAAAAAATCAGATGAAAAAAGGAAAAAATGAGAAAGAAAATAAAATTCAAGCAAACCACAACAAAAAGAGTGAAATGCTATGTTGTAATCCACCATTAGTTCCCACAGACTTCTCTCTGAATGTAGATGGCTCTCATCATCATAAGATCATTGGAACAGTTCTGAATCATCTCATTGTTGAAAAGAGCCACTTCATCAGAACTGATCGTCACATAATCCTCTTGTTGCTGTGCATAATGATCTTCTGGTTCTACTCACTTCACTCAGCATCAGTTCGTGTAAGTCTCTCCAGGCCTTTTTGAAATCTTCCTGCTGGTCATTTCTTACAGAACAAAAATATTTCATAGCATTCCTATACCATAACTTATTCAGTTATTCTCCAAAAGATGGGCATCCACTCATTTCCCAGTTTCTTGCCACTACAAAAAAGGCTGCCACAAACATTTTTGCACACATGAGTCCCCTTCCCTCTTTTAATGTCTCTTTGGGATATAAGCCCAATAGAAACACTGCTGGATCAAAGAGGATGCAGAGTTTGATAATCCTTTGGGTATAGTTCCAAATTGGCTCCAGAATAGTTCACAATTCTACCTGCAATGTATTAGTGTTCCAGTTTTCCCACATCCCCTCCAACTTTATCATTACCTTTTCCTGTCATCTTAGCCAATTTGAGAGGTTGTGTAGTGATATTCCTGGTTATCTTAATTTGTATTTCTCTGATCAATAGTGATTTAGAGCATCTTTTTATATGACTAGAGATGGCTTCAATTTCTTCATCTGAAAATTGTCTGCTCATATCCTTTGACCATTTATCAATGAGAGAATGGCTTGAATTTTTTTTTCTGAAACAATTGGGATTAAGTGACTTGCCCAGGGTCACACAGCTAGGAAACGTTAAGTGTTTTGAAACCCTATTTGAACTCAAGTCTTCCTGACTTCAGGACTAGTGCTCATCCACTATATCACCTAGCTGCCCCATGGCTTGAATTCTTATACATTTGAGTAATGCTCTACATATTTTAGAAATGAGGCCTTCATCAGAACCCTTGAATGAAAAAAAAAATTTCCCAGTTTATTGCTTCCCTTCTAATCTTGTCTGCATTAGTTTTGTTTGTACAAAAACTTTTAAACTTAATATAATCAAAATTATGCATTTTGTATTCAATTATCAGTTCCAGTTCTTCTTTGGCCACAAACTCCTTCCTCCTCCACAAATCTGAGAAGTAAACTATCCTATGTTCTTCTGATTTGCTTAAAATATCACTCTTTTTTCATTAATCTTTTCTTTCTCTGTTTTATTCAAGTAAGCCTCTAAGGATATAAAATTCCCTCTTATTACCGCTTTGGCTGCATCCCACAAATTTTGGTATGATGTCTCATCATTGTCATTATCTTGAGTGAAATTATTAATTGTATCTATAATTTGCTGCTTCGCCCAATTATTCTTTAAGATGAGATTGTTTAGTTTCCAATTACTTTTTGGTCTATTTCCCCCTAACTTTTTGTTGAATGTAGTTTTTATTGCATCATGATCTGAAAAGAAAGCATTTACTATTTCTGCTTTCTTGCATAAAATATCACTCTTTATGTCAAAATCAATGAACCCATTTTGACCTTATCTTGGTATATGGTGTTAGGTGTTGGCCAGTGCCTATATATGGTTTCGGCCATACTAGTTTCCAATTTTCCCAGCAGTTTTTGTCAAATAGTGAGTTCTTACCCCAAAAGCTGGGGTCTTTGGGGTGTCACACACTAGATTACTATAGTCATTGACTATTTTGGCCAAGGAGGGATTTTTTCAAAAACCTTCAAGGAGGGAGAAGCCACCATTTCTAGACACAGTTACCTCCATTTCTGGACATTTTCCTTAGGCAAGTTTTCTGCCTTAGTGTAACTTCGATCATCTCCTATTAGAACAAGTCTAAAAAAATCATCCTTCTTGTAATAGACCTTCAAATTTGACTAAAACTATTTTTCCTTTTCTCCCTCCCCAGATCTTCTTTTTGATCCTTCAATCGTTTTTTTTTTTTTTTTTGCTATGGCCTAAACTTCCAAACCTTCCAGGTCCTTGAGATATGGGAATATCATTGCCCAGGAATAGCTACTCTGGCCCCAACTCGAGCTCTGTTCTAGATATCCCTAATCTACTCCCTGTTAGACTTTGAGAGCCTTGAGGATAGGATTGTTTTTGCCTTACTTTGAATATTTTCCAGCACTTACCTCAGTTTCTGGTACTTAATAAGTGCTTAATAAACAGCTATTGACTTATTTTTGAAATGGGGAAATGTCAGCTATGAGAAAGATTCAATTCTCATGCTTGATGCTATGATTTCACACTGGGAGGGATGTGCAACCAGACCTGGGTGTGTGGGTCTGTGTATGTGTGTGCATGTGTATGTGTACCTGGGGAAGTCTTAGGGGGGCAAAGTAAGTGGGTTAAAAGGTCCCTCCAACTGTGCAGGGCTCTTCCATAAGCTAACTTCTTTAGGGCCAGTGGAATAAGGATGTTCAAAAACTACCATCATTGCTTCCTTTCCTCTTTATGGATGAAGAACCTTGAAAGGAAGTGCATAAGCAAATGGTGATTTATTAATTCATCCACCTCATGCCCTGGATTTTTCAACACAGTTCTGATTCCAAGAACAGAAAGTTTACCTTTAACAGGATTCTGTATAAGAGTTATCTTTCATTAGACAATGAGATCTAATTTATTTTTTGTTTGGAAAATATAGTCACCATAGTTAAGGATGATTTCAAACTCCTAACAAATTCTGTGGTCATTAATGACCTAAAAATGCATTCCAGACTAGGCTTGGGTTACCATATTATGTTATTCTAAGGACCTTGGACAGGGCAAGGAGAGCAGAACCATTCTCAGGAGATTGTGAGAATGGGGGGTAGAGTGCATTCTCTGCTCCACATCCCCATTTTAAAGCAGTTGAAATCCAATTCAACTAGAAACCCAGTTGAGAGGTAGCAGCTGTGGCAAATACAGTTTGGAGCTCTGGTTCAAATTTCACTTGTGAATGTTGCCAGGTGTGTGACACTGGCCAAGTAATTTAACCTTTCCTTTATCTTCAGTTTATTGTTGTTCACTCATTTCAGTTGTGCCTAACTTTTTGTGACTCCATTTGGGGTTTTCTTGGCAAAGATACTGGAATGATTTAACATGTCCTTGTCCAGCTCATTTTATAGATGAGGAAACTGAGGCAAAGAGGATTAAGTGACTGGCCCTGAATCACAGAGGTAGTAAGTGTCAGAGGCCAGATTTGAATTTGGGAAGATGAATCTTCAGACTTGGAAAACTATCCACTGTATCACTCACCCTCAGTTTACTTTTCTATAAATAGGGATACTTAGATCTCCTATTCTGACAGTTCTTATAAGGTTCAAATAAGATAGTGGGCATCAAAAAAAAAAAGAAAGAAATCTAATGCCTTGTATATAGTTGAAGAATCTTGTATGTTTTTATTTAAGTATTCTTTTATACTTTACTTAATTCTGAAAGTAATCAAAATCTTAAAAAATTTTTTTCTTGAACTTAACACACATGAAATAGAATGAGAATTTTCATATGCATGGCAGAACAGAAAGGATTTACATGATATGAAGAATTCAATTACATACATTTTGCTTTTCTTTTAAAATATATAATAAAATCAATATGTAAAAAGTAGTCAAATCTACAAGAGAACAGATATTATATACATATATATATCCATACATTTACACAAAATCTAAAGCCTGTTCTGAGATGAATTAGATTGAACAAAAGCAGAACCTGAAATAATAGCTCATTCTAAATATTAAAATACTTTCAAAGATTCCAATAGCATTTTATTTGGGATTTTTAAAGTGCCTGTGCTAGATATGAAGTCATTATTTATAGCTATGGCCACACAATATGAAGACATCTGGGTCGTTTAAAACAAATGAAGTCCTTGTGTCTTTTTGGAATCATATATGAACAAAGGATGGGAATGACTGAGAGTTTCTGTGATGGAGATAGCCAGATCTTTCATTGTATGGACACACATAGGGTGGCTGTGCTCCCCATCATACTCTGCAGGGGGAAGCCTGTAATTTCCCCTATTCCCAGCTAATGGCTAGCAGGTGCTTGATTCTTGATGAACTGGGGCACAGTATGAAATTTTGAGAAATTTCTTTTTCTTCCTTCCTTCGTTCGTTCGTTCCTTTCGTCCTTCCTCTCTCTCTCCCTTCCTCCCTTTCTTTCTTTCCTTTCGTCCTTCCTCTCTTCCTCCCTTCCTCCCTTTCCTCCCTTTCTTTCCTTTCTTTTTTTCTTTCTTTCTTTCTTTCTTTCTTTCTTTCTTTCTTTCTTTCTTTCTTTCTTTCTTTCTTTCTTTCTTTCTTTCTTTCTTTCTTTCTTTCTTTCTTCTCCTCTCTCTTCCTTCTTTCTTCCCTCCCTCTCTCCTTTTCTTCCTTCCTTCCTTCCTTCTTATGGCACAAACATAAAGAAAATCAAGGTATCTGATTCCCCCTTCTTCGAGAGGAAGGTGCAGTCATGTGGCCCTATTCTGAAGTGTCCCCTTACCTGAAGAGAGAGGTATATTGGAAGACTGAAGGAGTTTCCAATTAGCAAGCTGTAGCAAAGGAGAAAAATGGACCTAAGTGGGAAACTTCTGAAAGCTCAATTCATGGACTAGGCAGGGGACTCCCATATTGGGTACATTGTAGTGAGAAGACAAGTAGATTTCCTAAAACCCATTCCCTTCCTTCTGCATCTTTCTAAGCCCCAGCCCTGGCACTGGTGGGTGGTTGTGGAGACCAAATAAAGTGGGATGGGATTGGAAAACCCAATCTTATTTTCATCTTCAATTCTCCAATGTCAACTGATGAATGAGGATTAATGCTGACCCTCAATGATGCTTTAGTTTTGTCTGTAGCAATTGGGTTAAAATTTTACTCTACATCCAGGGAGGCTAGAATAATTAAGGAAGGAGAGAATAGGGAAGATTTTGGATAGGGAGGAATTTTTTTTTAATAAGATGAAGGCTGAAGTCCACATCTAATTGGCTAAATCCTCACATAAAAAAATCCTTCATGGCAAGGAGATAAGGTTGCCACCCAGAAAAGTATTCAGCTAAGGGAAAGAGCCAACTGAAAACAAGAGAAAGAGAGAGAGAGAGAGAGAGAGAGAGAGAGAGAGAGAGAGAGAGAGAGAGAGAGATCGAAGAAAGGGGAGAGAGAGAGACAGAGAGAGAGAGACAGAGAGACAGAGAGAGAGAGAGACAGAGACAGAGACAGAGAGAGACAGAAAGAGAAAGGAGAGGGAGAGAAAAATAGAGGGAGGGAGAAATGGGGAGAGAGTGCTTGGCAGTTACACTCCCCTTCAGCTCTCCAATCTTGTGTTGACAGGTGTTGTGTTCCATAGCAGGTGGAGATGAGGGACTAATGGGTGGCTCCTGGGTCTTACTCCTCAATGAATTCCGGCACAATCTATACCTCTGGCAGCGTTTGTGGAGGGAAAGCATTGTTAAACTGTGAAATGTCAATTTCCTTCTCCGTAAAGTGGGGACGATGCTAATGAATGCATAACCATAGTGCCCCCCTCCAAAATCCAGAGGAAGGGCTTGAACTAGTTCACCTTCCCAAGACTCTGCTGAGGAAAACAGGCTGAAAAGCACTAATCCTTTCTGAACTTCCCTCAGTATTTAAGCTGCAAATGGTCCTCAGGAGAGCTCAAGATCATTCTCAGGCTCCTTCTGCTTTCCCTCAGTTGCCACATTTCAGTGTCAGGAACCTTCATTTGTAATCAGCAATGGAGCTCATGCTTCCTGTGTTGGATGTTCTATTACCATGTTCTCTCTACTCTCTATCTGTTCTAATGCTCTACTGAAAAAGAAAGGGAGGAAGGAAGAAGGAGAAAGGAAGAAGGAAGGAAGGAAGGAAGGAAGGAAGGAAGGAAGGAAGGAAGGAAGGAAGGAAGGAAAGAAAGAAAGAAAGAAAGAAAGAAAGAAAGAAAGAAAGAAAGAAAGAAAGAAGAGAGAGAGAGAAAAAAAAAACCATTGCCTAAGAAACTATTTATTAAAGGCTTTGCTCAATTCTTGCAAACAAAATTTATCTCCCAGTCTAGTAACTTCATCAAAATAGAAAATAAGGTAGAAACAACCCGTCTTGATGAAAGCATACTTTTTCTGGTAATTCTCTCTTTCTTTTCTACATGTTCTCCAATCATCTCTTTATTAATACATCCAAGAGTTTTATGAAGAATTGAAGTTCAGTTTCCTGGCATATAGTTTGCAGATTCTATGCTATTTGTTTTTGTTTGTTTGTTCTTAATAAGCAGGTCATGTGTGGTCATCGCTAGCTACAACCTTTGTTCCTGGAGAGGCTGAGGCTGGTGGATCTCTTAATCTTGGTAGCCAGACTGAAGCTGATCAGGTGTCCACACTAATTCTGGCACCAATACAGTGAGCTTATGGGAGCAAGATGTCATCAAATTGCCCAAGGAGGGGCAAACCAGAATAGACTGGAAACAGAACAGGCTATGTGCCTATGAGCAACCATTGTTTTTCCTGTTTGAGGAAGATAGGGAAACCCCCAAATGGCCACTAGCAACTTGAAACTTCCGAAAATAGACACATATAGATTCTCCTCCATGACCAGAACAAACCTCCTCTTCTCCTCCACTTCTTAGAACCCCTAATTTCCTTCAAAGCTCAGCTCAAAGGCCCTCATTTTCATGAAGCTTTTTTTAGATTCTCGGAAGAATTCCCAGGATATTTCTCCAGAACTGTGTCAATATTTTGGAGATGTCTATATCATCTCCTTCCCAAGAGTGGAAACTCATTTTTTTGGCTACACGAAGAGGCTTTCCTGAGTGCACACTGCTCCTTGCTAGATCAGTGCCTCGTTGAGACTTTTTGTTAAAGCCAACATTTGCTCTTGGGGCTCTGGAGAAACTCTGTTTCCTCCCAGGGGACTGAACAAAGGACAACCTCTGCAGAACTGGTAGGAGAGAGAGAGGGGAGCAGGAAAGGTGCAAAGCACATTTGGAATGTGTTCTGAAGAAGGGAGGAGCCGATACAGTGATTTGGAGTCAAAAAGACTGCTAGGGCTGGAGGAGAGTTGGCTTCCACTTCTGCTATTTATCATCTAGGTGAATGGCTCCTTTGGCCTCTTCAACTGTCCAAGCCTCAGTTCCCTCCTTTTCAGAAGGAGGGGGATCTGCTGCAGTGATTTCTAGGATCCCTTTTAGCTCAAACTGTCCAATGGTTTTTTTAGGGTGTTCCCTTGGCCACACTTGCATGTGAGTTAGGAGCCTTTCCAGATCATAAATCATAGGGTTTTCTGGTTGTTGTTAAAACGATTCTTAGAGATCATCTTACAGGGATGAAACAGAACTAGAGGAGTCATGTGATTTGTCCAAATTACACAGATAAGTAGCAGAACTGGGATATGAGTCTAGGCCCTTACATTCTAAATCTGGTTCTTTTTTCATTATTAGTGAAAGTAGGAAGCTTTTACTCTACCCTAGGAAACTTTCCCTTAATGATATGCACAACAGAATGTCACCCTTCTCCTTCTATCCTAATCAGAGATAGATTGATAGATGACTGGATACATGATTGGATAGATAGGTAGCTAGATGGATAGATGACTGGATAGAATATAGACATATAGATAAATGGGGGAGAAAAAAGAGAGAGAGAGAGAGAGAGAGAGAGAGAGAGAGAGAGAGAGAGAGAGAGAAGAAGAGAGGGAAGGAGAGAGATAAGAGGGAGAGAGAAATGAGAGAGAGAAGAGGAGGGAAAGCCAGAAATGAGAGGGAGGGAGGAGGAGAGAAGGAATATGTGTATGTATGAGAAAGAAAAAGGAAGAGAGAGAAAGAGAGAGGCAGAGAGATAGACAGAGACAGAGAGAAAGAGACACAGAAAGAGACAGAAAGACACAGAGAGAGAGAGACAAAATTTATTAGGCATTTAATGTGTAGCAGATACTATGGCAAACACTCTGGAGATACAGAGTAAAGCCAGCAGACTGTCCCTAACCACAAAGAATTTATATTCTAATGGGGAAGACAATATGTGGAGGGGAATTGGAAAGTGTGGAGATTGGATATGGGGAGGGGGCTGGGATGGGGAGGTACCAGGCCTAGGGCATGGTGAGGAGGAAAGTGAATGGTGGCTGGATCCCAGACAGATAAACCAGGAGTAGAGTCCCGTTTCCAGGGGGAGAAAATGCTGAAGGCAAAGGGCTCAGCATCAAAGACCCAGAAAGGACCTTTAGGCACAAATAGCCTCCGTTCTCTCTGAATAGGCTGCTCTTTTCCAATGTCTTCCACAAATATTCATTGAAAACTTCCCCTGCCCCACCCCCACTGCAGTCCATTCCACTCATTGCGGCAAATCTTTGTCTTACATTAAGCCTTTATTGACCTCTGAATAATCCCCACAAAGTGGGGTTAAGGGGAGCAGCTCCCCTTTCACTTGGTAGCCATTCCCATAGTTAAAGATTGCTATCGAATCCCTCCCAAATCTTCATCATTTCCTGTCCCTTCAGTATCCTGCTTTTCCCCATCCTCTGCATGGTCTCTAGTTTTGCTAGGTTTTCCCCAAAATGTGACATCCTCCGGATGATGTGTGACCAGGGCAGAAGGCAGCTGTTTGACCATGACCTTATTCCTAGATGTTCTGTCTGGCTATAGCACCCTGTTAACTCATATTGAGCTTTCAGTTCACCTTAATCCCCAGATGTTTTTTTGGATAAGTGGCTGTAGATCTCTTCCCGCCAAAACCCCCCAAAACAGAGACAGGGGAGAGTAGAGGATTTCTTACCATGAAAAATCGAGCTACAAATGACCAGCCTTTTATGATTTTTTTAAAAATGTTAAGTCATTCATTCTGCTCCCATAAAAATCATTCTGTGGGGTGATGGCGCACAGTGAGATTTCTACCAGCCAAATGAATCTGGAGGAAGAGTAGGCTTCAGGCAAAGGTCTGCTCCAGGGCCGTCTGTGGCTACATGGCAACTCCCCTCTGCCACTTCAACCTTGCTCTAATCAGTCCTGAAGGTTGAAGCAAACCAGGGAGCCCTGTAGCACAGCTGCCTCTCCCTCCCCATAATCATCATTCTCAGCCTGAAATTCAATTTGGAAGGAGTGTGTAATTTCAATGTTCATTTAATCCAGAGTCACTTTTCAGCAAATGGGAAACTGAGTGACTGTTTTTTAATGTGTCTTGAATTGCTGAGACCCCAGAGTCCTGCTTCTCTGCAGTCAACTTTTTTTTTTAAGCCATTCAACCATCTGGGTACTTTTGTCTACATGATGGTAAAAACCTGATTTGGCTGAATTTCTTATAGTATTGATTATTAAGAAATCTGTACTGGAGACAACAGAGATTTTAAAGGCACTCAGGGATTGATTTTTCAAGTTACCTAAAAGAGGAAAAGATTCCAAAAGCATGGGAAAGATCCTATTGCTATTACAAAAGAACAAAAGGTGGGGGGAAAGACTCATTGAGCCACAGGTTTGCTTTCTCATCTCTAGAAAAATCTTTATAATAATGGCTTATCATCTCTATGACATAAATAAGAGAAGAAAACAGAGAGACTTTCACGGACGATTTTCCACAATAGTCTATATCTTCACAATCACACAATCAACAAAAAGACTAAAATTTACTTTATCGAAGAAGTGATGATGTCTTTCTCCTTTCCCTATTCCTCCCTGAACTCTCCGTGTACATATTGTCCACCTCATAGAATGTAAGCTCCCCGAGGGCAGACTCTCATCTGTACCTTCATGGCTCCAACTCCAGCAGAGTGAACTGGCACATGATAAACATTTAATAAATCCTTGAGTAAGGTAGGTATGATTCATGTAAGATACTTAGGCCTGTGATGGATATCTAAATGTGGTTTGTAAGGAGGTATTGATAATTACGTCTGGAATCTTGCTACAAAAAGAGACTTATTCTGTTCTTATCTAAGAGAAGGTGTACTAGACTAGAATTATATCCACTTGCCATGAAAAATATTACTGATCTAGGGACATGATGTCTGGATTTTTTAAAGTTTTATGTCACTTTCCAGCGGTTCTCAAACTTTTGTTTTCAGTATCTTTATCCTATTAAAAATTATTGAGGATCTCTCCAAAGAGTTTTTGTTTATCTGGATTATATTTATAGACATTTACCATATTGGAAATAAAAACTATTTTTGAATTTGTTGACTCTCTAAAAGAGTTTCAGAGATCCCCAGGATTCTCTAGACCATACTTTGAGAACCACTGTACTATTCCTTTAAAAAAATTTCCAATATCATTTTATTTTTACAACTATATGTAAAAATAGTTTTCAATATTCATTTTTGTAAAACTTTGCATTCTAAATTTTTCTCCCTCTTTACCTTACCTCCTTCCTCTCTAAGACAGCAAGCAATCCGATATAGGTTAAATATGTTGGTCAGTATTTTTTAAAGGAGAAGGAGTAATCCAAGCTTACACCCAAAGGCTTGGCTTTTCCCCATCATATACTAGTTATATAAGAGATCATCACAAATGGGGAATAGTGAACAAACCCACGCGTCCAATCAGATAGAAAACATCCATTTAAATTCTACAGATTAGACTGTACCAGAAAACAGAGTGGCTAAATTCTTTAGATGGGAACAATATATCTCAGCTCAGCTCAACCAAGAGGCACTGAGAGATTTTACTCAAGGAGAAATGCTCCAGAGCTTTCAGGGAAGCAAGTTGGGAATAGGGAAAAATTAGGCAGCTGGTGCCCTATGTGGCTGCCACTTCCCAAGTCTGTTTTTATTTCCACTGGTTTCTCTCCAAAAAGAGTCTAGAATTACATGTCTCTCTTGAAGCAAGAATGAAGGCTGCTTCTTCCCCATTGACTCTGTCCCTGACTCAGGCATAGCCATTCTCTAAAATGAACCAGGAGGCTTGCTTAGAAAGCAGCTCCCAACATAACCCAGGGTTGAAGCCTGGATTACACTTGTTGGTTGTATAGTTAATTAAAGACTCTAATGGAAGGATGGTTTCTTGAGTTTGGAAGGTCGTTCTAGAGATGCAGATCATGAAGTATCCAGTCCTTGCCTATTTGTGGGATTTTTGTCCATGTCCTCCCATAAGTTTAACACTGGAGATCTACTCAATATGCCTGAGGCTTTCCTCATACTATCTCAACAGAACTAATGGAGCTCTTTGGCTTAGCCACTATTGTCCCTCACCGTGACAGGTCCATCTCCTCTTCTTATAATACAATAAAATGATGATATCTTCTACTTATGTTCTTTGGTTGTATGTTACAGCATCCTCATATCTACCATGTTCCTTTCTGTTACCGGGATACTCAATTAAAAATTTTTTTTAGAAGACTGATCTTTCTCAATGATGGATGGAAGCAGCAGAGAAGGAATACTGGGAAATGAATGTGGACTACTTGCATTTTTGTTTTCTTCCTGGGTTATTTCTACCTTCTGAATCCAATTCTCCCTGTGCAACAAGAGAACTTCGGTTCTGCACACATATATTGTATCTAGGATATACTGTGACATATTTAACATGTGTAGGACTGCTTGCCATCTAGGGGAGGAGGTGGAAGGGGGGGAAGGGAAAAGTCGGAACAGAAGTGAGTGCAAGGGATAATGTTGTAAAAATTACCCATGTACATGTTCTCTCAATAAAAAGCTTATAATAAAAAAAGATCATTCTATCTTCCATTTAGCAACACTAGCAAATATTATCATTAAAAAGATAGAATGTTTGCCTTCATGGGATGTTTAAAATCCATAAAGAAACCTTGAAAATTTCCAAGGGAAATTCGGGTCCCTATCCACACTTGCACAATTCTAATCCCAAATCAGTGTCCAACCTGCTGTCTGTCTCAGACATACCTAGCTGTAACATAGTCATTCAAATGCATGTTGTAATTTGGGCAATAGATACTCTTCATCCACTTAGTGTTTTCTGTGTGGATGATCAGGTCTTACTCTTTTGAGTAACTACAAATGTCTCTCAGAGAACTTTGCAGTGCTCTAGGGCTTGATGTAATAGTTAGCATAATATCACCCCTAAACTGAGTATGCTTCTTCACCTTGGAGTCTCCTCTATTACAACAGAGGACATTTTAGGCAAACACAAATTTCTGTTTTCTACCTTGCTTATTGTTTATAGTCAGAAAATCAATGAACAGGTTATCTCTATATTATGTCTTTCTATGAATCTTGAATGACTTTGATGCACGAATAGATACCTTGTTATAAAAGAGACTGAAATGTGATGTTTTGTCTGGTGAATCAAATGCTTTTTCTTCTCAATAGTATTTGATTATTCCAAATACATGTAAAAATCATTTCCAACATTTATTTTTGTAAGACTGTGTTTCAAATTTTCTCCTTTCCTCCCTTACTTACCCCTTCCCCAATACAGCAAATAATCTGACATAGATTAAATATGTGCAATTTTTCAAATGCTTTTTCAACAATAAATGCAGTGGTATCTTGGATTCTCCACATCTTTCAATTCGTTGTGAAATGGTAAATATGTAGTCTATTATTGAATTTCACTTGCAAAAACTTGAATGTTCCCTACTAATACCTTAATCAACTATACCCTAGAGTTATGTTTAGCAGGCCCATATAAAGATTTTAATATATTGGAAGAATAAGCACAATGATTGATATATTCTTTCAGTTCATTTTTGGGAATAGTAGATTATTATTATTATTATTGTTTTACTAAAGCAATTGGGGTTAAGTGACTTGCCTAGGGTCACATAGCTAGGAAGTGTTAAATGTCTGAGGCCAGATTTGAACTCATTTCTATGTTCCTGTGTTTCTATGCCTTTATTTATATCTTTCCCTCCTTCAGATAATTTGTATATAAAAGTTAACTAAAGCATGTTACAAATGAAGTAGTTTTTTTTTAAAAAAAAAAAACACCATCATTGAGATAAATATAACTAGAAATAGAAATGAGCTGGTTATTTAAGAATAAAAGGCAATGTGGTAGGAAGCATGGGTCTCATGCTCTCTGTGAGGACTACATCCCTCAGAAGACTGTGCATTTTTAAAGATGCCGGACAAAGCATCATAATAGTTGGGATGTGTGCTTAGGGAAAATAGGGAGGTGGGTTAGAAAAGAAAAATAGAAATGGTGTTCTGGGCTCCAGTGATGATATAGTCCCCACCGGAAGGAGCATCAGTCCCCCTCTATAATACTCTCCAGCTCCCATGTTGAGTGAAAGTAACCATCCCTGGTTCCTGTGCTGAAGCCATGCTGTAAATGATAATATTTGTTTCTCCCTCTGCATTATGGAGACAGAGCAGTTAATAAGGAATTGATTCCAATGCTACCTGGGAAATACATGAGAAGAAGAGAGTGTGGCTGTTTAATTCAATATCAGCTTTGTAACTGGCTACCCTGTTTTCTTTAAATGTCTTTTACTGATAATTTGATATGTCACACTCTTGTTTTGTGAGCAAATAATTACATTGCATCAGGTTTTGAAGCAAGGGGTTGAATGCCTACTGCCCCCAAACCACAGTGCATTAAATTCTGGGAATGGGAAGGGTTTCTAGAGTCCTGTGCAAGTATGATGGAGCTTGTGCCATAGAAATTGAATAACAGATGAGTGGACCGAATGGTACATTGGTATTCTTGAATTAAGAGAATGGCTTCTTGAGTTTGGAGAATGAGTTTCAAAGGAATATTTCTATAAAAGTACAAATTGAATAATCTGAAGGCATCTGCCCTAGCACCATTAAGATTGAATATTCATCTGTGAAGTATGTATTCTTTAGCACAAGTGCTTCTGTTCATTCTGCCCCTTCTCCATTCCCAGTCTTTTTTTCCCTTTAGGAGGCAATATTATATGAGAGATCATACAAGAAGAAGATGGGAGGCTGGGATGATAAGACTAGAAAAGAACTGAGCATTGGAGAAGCAAGCCCTGGACAATACATATGGTGACCTATTTGAAAGCAATTGGTCATCTCATGGCTTTATAAAGACTTGCATGCTGGTTAATACTGTGTTTTATTGCATTAAAAAACCCTCCATATTCCTTCTGAGGTTTCTTTTATTTACCCTGTATGTGCTTCCTATGTCACAGAGTTGGTTGCCTGTTGTCTCTCCAACTAGACTATGAGCTCCTTGAGGATAGTATCAATTTTTACTTTTCTTTGTGTCCTTAATTTAACACAGTGCACAACCCATACTTAATAGACACTAATTGATTTGTTGCCTTGTTACTTGTTACTTGTTAAGTAAAATTTGTTCTATAATTGTTGCTTTGTCCCTGAATGTTTTTAAGAGAAGCTGGTACTTTCAGGAAGGGAAGGCCAGTTGATGTTGTTGCCTTGGGATGAGAGCAGTGTGATTTCTCCCCTCCCTCAAAAAAAAAAATCCATACTGAGATCCCTCATGTCAGGAGGGGGCCACTGACTCCAAGGTTCCATAGGGTAGAATTTTAGATTTGGGAAGACCTGTAGAGATTATTTCATTCAACTGCATTTTACAAGTGATAAAACCGAGTCACAATAAGACTGACTTGCCTGAGTAAAGCAAATTAATGGCTAGAACCCCAGAAGTTCTTCCTCCAGAAGAAATTGACCTGATATTTTGGCGCGACTGAGATACACCCTCAGAGAAATAGCACATATGAGCCAAGACAAATTGGGGACATCATAAATCATAGGAACCACCTTCCCCGGGAGAAAGCTACCCAGCTATTATTCAGGACAAAACCTTTCTCTTGGCCTGAATTACCCACAACATGGAGGCTAAAGAAAGTAGGGTCTTCTCGCTAAAATGACAGGAAAAAATAATGATGATTGTTGGAGGGGATGTGGGAAAACTGGGACATTGATTCATTGTTGGTGGAGTTGTGAACGAATCCAACCATTTTGGAGAGTAGTTTGGAACTATGCTCAAAAAGTTATCAAACTGTGCATACCCTTTGATCCAGCAGTGTTACTACTGGGATTATATCCCAAAGAGATTATAAAGAAGGGAAAGGGACCTGTATGTGCACGAATGTTTGTGGCAGCCCTTTTGTAGTGGTTAGAAACTGAAACTGAATGGATGTCCATCAGTTGGAGAATGGCTGAATAAATTGTGGTATATGAAAATTATGGAATATTACTGTTCTGTAAGAAATGACCAACAGGATGATTTCAGAAAGGCCTGGAGAGACTTACACGAACTGATGCTGAGTGAAATGAGCAGGACCAGGAGATCATTATATACTTCAACAACAATACTAGATGATGACCAGTTCTGATGGATCAGGCCATCCTCAGCAACAAGATCAACCAAATCATTTCTAATGGAGCAGTAATGAACTGAACCAGCTATACCAGAAAAAGAACTCTGGGGATGACTAAAACCATTAATTGAATTCCTAATCCCTATATTTATGCACACCTGCATTTTGATTTCCTTCACAAGCTAATTGTACAATAATTCAGAGTCTGATTCTTTTGTACAGCAAAATAATGTTTTGGTCATGTATACTTATTATGTATCTAAGTTATATTTTAATATATTTAACATCTACTGGTCATCCTGCCATTTAGGGAGGGGGGGGGTAAGAGGTGAAAAATTGGAACAAGAGGTTTGGCAATTGTTAATGCTGTAAAGTTACCCATGTATATATCCTGTAAATAAAAGGCTATTAAATTAAAAAAAAAAAAAAAAAAAAAAAAAGAAAGTAGGGTCTTCTCCTCCCTCCACGTTACATGACGACCTGCCTCCATTCACTACCCCAATTTCCTGGATGGTGGCCAGCCCTCTACTTCATGTTATATAGAAGAGCTCTGCATGAAGACATTATTAGAAACTGCTACACTTAAGAGGAAGGCACCAAAAAATCAACTCTCTTTGGCATTTATGTGAAAACAACTTGGAGCAGCTCGAAGTCTCCTAGAAGCTGACGAGTGTTTTCCGGTAATAGTCTCCAGAAGTTCTCTGGGTGACGCATAATGATTGATCCTCAAAAAGAACCCTGAAGAAATAAATTGATTCCTTTGAAGTGAGGGAACCATTAATTCTTGACCTTAAAATCTCTAAAATGTTTTAAAAGGAGTTGACTGAGCAGAAAGCATTCGGCAGACTTAGTTTTTCCTTTATATTCTTTCTAATCACACTGGTGCTCATTCATAAGCTGCAGAAATACAAATAAATAAATAAATAAATAAAAACATGGGTCGTGGGGCCTGGTCCACTTTCATTGAAAGTCTTATTCTAAGTAAAGATGCAATCCTAGAAGAATGGAAGGTCAGGTGGAGAAGCACTTTTCCCAATATCCAATCCCAACTCCTTATTCTAAGAAGGAGGAGATTAAGGCACAAAAAAAGAGAAGTGAGTTGTCCACAAGTAGAAAGTAGCAGAGAAAGGAATAGAACTGAAATCCCCTAAATCCAAGTTCAGTCTCTTGTAAAGTAAGTAAGTAAGATTACACTTCTAGGCTTTTTGCATAGTCCTCCCCTTTGTAAACTCAACATTCTATTCAAACTAGTCACCATATAATTTTTAATCTCCCACCTCCACGTCTCTGCATGGGCTGTGTCCCTTGCCTAACATATATTCCTCCTTCCCTCTAACTCATAGACTCCGTAGTTTGGTACAAAGCTCAACTCATTGCTATTTATCATCCTTCAATTGTTAGTGCCCTACCCTAAGAAATTACAAGGAAGCTACTTTGAACCTGTATTGCATTAATTTTCTGGGTATATGTTGTTTCCACTCCCAACACAGAAGTGGCTACTGGAGGTGAGGAAAGGGGATTTGGCAACCAATAGCATGTTTGGGGTGCTATTGTGAGATGACTCATGACTTCACTAAGAAGCTTTGTGTAGACCAGGGGTCCTCAAACTATGCCCCCGGGCCAGATGAGGCAGCTGAGGAAGTTTATCCCCCTCCCCCAGGGCTATGAAGTTTCTTTATTTAAAGGCCCACAAAACAAAGTTGTTGTTTTTACTATAATCCAGTTCTCCAACAGTCTGAGGGATAGTGAACTGGCCCCCTTTTTAAAAAGTTTGAGGACCCCTGGACTGTAGACTTTAAATTGGAGGCATGTACAGGATAATAGTCCTGATGTATATGTGTGCATGTGAACATCTGCCTCTACTTCCCCCACCCACCTTGTTCCTCAGATGGTCTCAACTTACCTTTGCCACAAAAACTCTCATTTTCCATTTTCTCTTCTCAGCTTCCAATCCCTTGAATCTACTTTTTTAGCTTTGCTGGCTCTCTCTGATCCAGAGGGATTCTGGTTAGAATAACTCCAAGTTACTTAAGATTTAAATGTATGTTTGTAAACACCCCCATTTTGAGTGGGTCCAGAGGCATTAGAGTAAAACTGGGTTCTTTTTTTTTTTTTCCTGAGGCAATTGGAGTTAAGTGACTTGCCCAGAGTCACACAGCTAGGAAGTATTAGTGTCTGAGGTCAGATTTGAACTCAGGTCCTCCTGACTTCAGGGCTGGTGCTCTATCTACAACACCATCTAGCTGCTCCTATAACTGGGTTCTTGATGCTAATCATGCTTAAGAGAAAATTGCTCTGAAATTAGGAACTGAACAGGGAATTCTGGGAAACTGCATGAATGGAGTAAAGCATTCTGGGAAAGTGACTCTTGGAGACAGAACTAATAGAAAGCCAGAGTCTCTTAGGGAAAATGACAAATACAGAGTTAGATATGCATTTCATTTTAAAGCCATTTATTCAGTACCTATCATATACCAGACACTTGATTAAGTGTTAAAGATACAAAGAAAGGCAAAAATGTTCCTGAGCTCAAAGAGTCTAATTTAATCCAACTCCTTCCATCCTTTAATGGAGTATCCATAAATGTAAGTCAGAACATGGGTTCAAATCCCATCTTGGTCAAGTCACCTCTGGGGGCCTCAGTTTCTCCATATTCAAAATAAGAGGATTAGACTTAATGGCCTCTTAGTTCTTTTCTCTTTTTAGCTCTATGATATTGGAACATGATAGAACTAGGGGATGGAGCCCCGGTGACTAAATATGGGCCTCTATCCCCTTCCAGGGGGCCATGTATCCAGAGCAGCAGACAAGTTAGTTCAGAGAAATCGTTTGATAGAAACCTCCTAAATACCAACAACAAGGGAGTGCTCCAAAACTAGCTGACCTCCAGGCTTCATGATGGCCCTGAAGAAGGGACTTGAGGGAAGTAGTAGAGAAGACCTGAAAATGGGACACAGAAACACAGACTCACACAGATGAGAGGAGAGGAGAGGGGGGAGGGAGAGAGAGACACACAGAGAGAGAGACACAGAGAGAGAGAGACAGAGAGAGACAGAGAGACAGAGACAGAGACAGTGAGAGAGAGAGAGAGAGAGAGAGAGAGAGAGACAAGAGAGAGAGAGAGAGAGAGAGAGAGAGAGAGAGAGAGAGAGAGAGAGAGAAGAGAAGAGAAGAAGGAGGAGGAGGAGGAGGAAAAAGAGGAGGAGGAGGAGAGAAAGAGAGAGAATGAGAGAGACAGAGACAGAGACCCATAAAAAGAGGCAGAAAGAGACAAAGCTAGATACGCACACATACACATAGCTAGATAAACTAATATATATCAGTTTAATTGATATAATGATTGATTGATAATTGATATAATAATATGACATATGTACTCATCAATTAAACTTAAAAAAAGAAAAGAAATAGTTTAGTGTTGGACAGGGAATAGTAGATAGGAATGAACTATCAATAAAGAATAATTGCTGAAAAGATTGTACTATTTTAGGGAGAACTGACCTGGGATATGACACAGGAGAGGTTCTAAAAAATCACAATAGCAGCTAATGATGGCTGCCATTTATATGGTACTTTCAGGTTTTCCAAGCACCTTTCACATAGTATCTCATTTTATTCTCATAGCAACCACTAAGTGGCATTATCATCCCCATTATTTAGATGAGGAAACTGAGGCTCAGGGAGGTTAATTGATTTGATTAGGGTCACACAGCTAGATTTAAATTCAGCTCTTCCTAACTGCAGGGCCGGCATTCCTGAAGAATGATCCAGCACACTACGGAGTGACAGGAGATGGGGATACTTATCTGTCCTGAAAATAAACGCTCTCCCTGGAATATCTTCTCTCTGTGTACTTTTAAATAGCTGATGGTATGTGTTCTGCAGCAGAGGACAATCACAGAATACAGGAGGGGAAAGGTCTTTAATCTGGGACTACAGAGTCCTTGGCTGAGAAGTACCCCAGGAGGCAGCCAACAAAAGCCAGCATGGAGACCCGATATCCAGAAGGAAGGAGATGCTAGACAGCCCCACTGTCAGACCGCAGCTGGAGCACTGGAGTCAGTTCCAGTTACCACATTTTAAGGAAAGGTATTGACAAGCTGGAAGGCATCCAACAAGTGGGGCCATGATAGTGAGGAGCTACAGAAGCGTAGTGCTAGAAAATCACTGAAGATGCTTAGCTGAGGGAAGATAAGATTTAGGGGCTGCAACATGATGGCTGTCTCCAAATATGTGAAGGGCCCTTGTGTGAAGGAGAGATTAGACTTGTTTTGCTTGGCCCTCGGGGGCAGCCATGGATGTTAGAAACAATCGAGTTTCCAAGTGCCACATTTAGGCTCAACGTGAGGGATGAACAAATGAATAAAATGCATTTACGCAATGATGACTCTTTTCCAAGCACTGAGCTAACCCCAAGGATACAGATATAAAATCGAGATTATCTCCATCTTTAGGAATCTGTATTCTAATAGGATGGGACAACACACATAGAAGAGCAGTTACTAGGCAGAGATGTTCTGATCTGTTGGAAATGGAATAGTAGGAGAGTTGATGAATCCACTTCTTCCATAGCAAGGAGAGCTTTTCTCAAAGCAAGGAGAAAAGGTGAAGGGAACAAGGGAGAATATGTATGAGGTAGCAAGGTGGATGAATAGAGAGGTGAAGAATCAGCAGGGCAAGTCTTGTCTAGAGTAGCCTAGATACAGTGATCTATGGGAGTTTGTATTCACCCACTCACCCATTCACCAGGACATAGATCCAAGAGAGAGAGTCTGAAAGCTGTTGATTCAGTCCCAGGGCTTTCTCTCTGAAGATCCAGAGATCTGAGAGTCTGGTATAACATCAGGCAAGACGACAAGAAGGTTTTTGGGGGAGTGGGGTGGTGGTGATGGAGATGACTATGGATGTGAAGCACCCCCCCCAACTCCTGATAATTAGGGTTTTCTAAAAAAAATGGAATTTGCTTTCCTTGGTACATGTGAGCATTGTTTTCATGAAGGTTTAGTAAAGATAAAGAAATAAGCATATGAAATAAAAATGAAATGAAATATGATGACTTCTCAGCCTTCTTTTTTGGATAGTAATAGCACACATTATAGTAGCTCAGAAAGCTTTCCAGTATGAGACATCAGTAGCTCTGCAGAGAATTGTGGGGAGCTTTGTGGGAGGTGTGTTTGATCTTGGAAATAACTGAAGTTCAAATGTTTTAGAGTATTGTGTTGTTACTCCTATGGGTGGTAACTTGTAACAGAATGTACTCCTGTGTACATGGGAGAATTTCCTTTGAGATCTAGCTTGCCATTTTGATTAAATTATTTTGTTCTGTGTTCATTTGTCTTTCATATAATCTCACTTTTGGGAGAAGGAGAAAGAAGTAGAAAGAAGAAAAGAGAAAGGAGGAGAAAGAAGGAGAAGGAAGGAGAAAGATTTTCTTTTCTAGAAGAAAAGAAAAAAGGAGGAGGAGGAAAAGGATAAGGAAGAAGAAGAAGCAGAAGAAGAAGAAGAAGAAGAAGAAGAAGAAGAAGAAGAAGAAGAAGAAGAAGAAGAAGGAGAAAGAAGAAGAAGAAAAGAAGAAGGAGTAAGAGGAGGATGAAGAAAGGGAGGAAGAGGAGGAGGATAGTGATGATGGATCCTGAATAGAAGCTTATCCAAAAATAGATGCTTAAACCAAACCCAAATGCTTTCTTTAGGAGGCACATGTTTAAGGGGAATCTAGGCTATAAACACATTGTGAAATCTGTTCCATTTTGTATCTATTTGTTGTCTTCCTGTGAATTCTATTTAAGAATGCTCTCAGGATGATGCATCTCAGTTGCATATGCGTTCTGTAACTTTATTACTTTTTCTACCTTTCCAGTCTTCTAGGAGGTGATACTGCTCATAACCTTCTACCATTCTCTTGCAAAGTGTTTAACAAACAAGTTTGTACTCTTTACTAAGGTTGCCCTTGGCTTCCATCTCTGTCTGCTTAGCAAGGAGATCAAGTGTTTGCTGGCTAAGGCAATTTCTCAACACTTTTGGCAGATGTTTTACATGAGCTAAACTTTTGCAGGAAACAGAGATAATCAAGGTCAATCTCTCCCCCTCCCATTTTCTAGGATAAGAATATCATGCAATATAATTTTAGGGGTTTTAAATATCTTTATTAATAGTGTTTTTTAATGTTATTTTTGAGTCTATCTGTCCATCTTCTCTATCCTTAATAACATAGAAAAAAACACAAATAAATTATATCAGCACATCAATAAAGTTTGGCAGTATATGTATTTTCCCACATTCATAGCCAACCTGCACCTCATCTCTCATATCACAAGGAGAGGAGAAAGTTCACTTTTCTTTTTAAACATTTTAAAAATTTATTTATATTCTGAACTGAAACCAAATAAAATAAGCAATTTACAAGGTAGCAAAAAAAGAAGATTGTACACAAAACCATGAGTATTGTATGTAGCTTGCTTTGCCTTTTAATGATAGATTCAAATTTTAATGCTATTCTGTTGAAGTCTTCCCTGTTTGTATCCTCTCTCCAAAACTACCTTCAATTTAACTATTTTGAATATGTTTGAATTTATTACCTTTATATTTATGCTACATGTTTTTACGCACATTTATTTTCTCCTTCGATTAGAAAATAAGTTCAGCAATCTTATAAAGTCTATTCTTTGCAGAGATCAAAAAAGAAGAAAAGGTCTCAACAGTGATGTTTATAGCAGCACTTCTGTGGTGATGAGGAACTGGAAACTAAGGGGCAATGATTGGGGAAATGACTAAATTAATGACTATTATTGTAAAGGAATACCTTGTGTTATTAAAAATGAGGAAAGATATTTACAGAGAAGTGTGGAAAGATTTCTATGAACTGATGGACAATGAAATGAGCAGAACCCAGAGAAAAATTTATGTTATTCCATCAATCTTATAATAACAAACAATTCCAAAAGACTTTAAAAACTCTAATTAATTTCTTGTTCAGCATGATAATCATGGAAATATAGATAGAAGAATTGCACATGTTTAACATATGTTGGATTATTTGCCATCTAGGATAGGGGGTGGGGGGAAAAGAGGATGAAAAAATTTGGAACACAAGGTTTTGAATATTGAAAGCTATCTATGCATGTGTTTTGAAAATAAATAACTTTATTTTAAAAATTATAGTCAACACAATGATTCCAAAAGACTGCCCATGAAGAATGCCGTGCACCTCATAACAAAGAGATGATGGTCAGAAGGAGAGACACATTTTTGGATGTGGTCAATGAACTCAGCTAATAAATGAGGGGGGGGGGAAATTAAGTCTAAAACCTGCTTTATAATTCCAATTTTTCCTTTCTTCATTGCTATTAAAGGAACAGCTCACTGGACAGACTCTTGTATGTAAAATTATTATAGTAAATTCTTTGTTGTAGCAAATAATTAGAAAAAGTGAGTGTCCAATTGATTTATGGCAATAAATTATGGTATATATATGAATGTAAGAAAGACATGGACTTAGTGGAAAGGAAATTGGTATCCCTGCTAGAAAGACTTGAATTCAGGTCCCACCTGAATTAGGACTGTAAGTTGATGAGAAGTGCTAACTTGTACAGGTAGAGGGAATTTCTTCATCTGGGAGTTCCCAAGACATTTATGAATGATTGGAATTATCACTGCAACATAAGAAATGACAAGGAAGACAAATTTAAAGAACTTGGCAAGAGCTGTAGGAATTGATACAGAAAGAGAACTAAGAAATGATGACCACAGTCATGTAAAGAAAAATAATTTTTCTACTACAGCTAGCTCCCGTTTATATATTATTTTAATATTTATTTAAGGTTTGCAAAGAGTTTTCCATGTGTTATCTCATTTGATCCTTACAACAACCCTCAGAGGTAGATGCTATTATTATTCCCATTTTAAAGATGAGGAAACTGAGGCAGACAGAGGTTAAGTGCCTGGGGTCAGCAAGTGTCTGAGGCTGGATTTGAATTCAGTTCTTCCTGACTTCAAGTCCCATGTACTCTTCACTACATATGCGTGATCAGTTCCGTGATCAATTGGCGACTTCAGGAGACATGGATCGTATGTAGTTGATGTGGTTTGTTTGATTGTAGCTTATTAATCATAAATAAGGGCTTTGTGTAGTTAAAGAAAGAGGGGACTTGCATATTTCCTCTTTGAATATGAACATCTTAGAAACTGTCCTCCAGTTTATTTTATTTTATTTATTTTCCAATCAAAATAAAGAGTCCCATTTTCCTTTGCTGTGGTTCTCTTAGGCTCTCAAGGTCACTTCGGACCTTGCCTCTGGATAGATAAAACAGTCCTATTTCTAGCTAATAATAATAAAGTTCTCCATCAAGGCCAAAATGCAGATGAACCAAAATTAGTTAGTCTAATGCTAAGAGAAAGTAGCTGAGGGATAGGAAAGATTCCTCCAAACCCGGAGCTCTCTGGGGAAAAGAAAGAACAAGGAGTCCTATGCTCAAGTGCACATCTGTCTGTCTTGTTTGTATTCCTTTAGGAAGGTTTCCGCTGGGTTGTCTGGGCTCTGACTCTTTCTGCCTCAATGGCTTCTAGCTTTTGTGCAGGGGCAGGGAGAAGAATTAGCAAGCACTGATAGAAACGCAATAATCTCCAAGGGAAAAAAAAGCACTAAAAGAAGAAAACAAGGAGATTCAGAAGGGGAACATCAGAACAATTTTGTTCCTGCTATATTACATTTAATTTACACTTAATTGTAAAAAAAATAAGTTCACTGCTTCATATATAATTGCCTTTTTGTGCCTTTTTTTTACACTGAAATGTTCATGTTTATTGAATTTATGTTAAATTCATAATAAAAAAGGAAAAAACCTTATCCATTAAAGGATATTAGAGGTCATTGAGTCCCACCCCCTCATTTTATTTTATTTTGCCCTTATAACCCATAAGAATAGTCAAGCAACACAAAATTTCTACACTGACCATCCAAAATTGGGTGTCTCATTCTACATGTTTAGTATATCACTTTTCTATCAAAAGTTAGATCATGCTTCATTTTACAAATGAGTAAATTTTATTCCGTAAAGAGAAATTTGCTTCTAGTTGTCCCACGCCTGAAACACACTGTCTCCTAAATTCCACCTACTGACTTCCATGACTTTCTTTACATCCCAATTAAAATCCTGTCTTTTGCAGGAAACCTTTCCTAACTGCTCTTAATTTAAGTGATTACCCTCTCTTACTTATTTTCTATGGATATTGTATAGAGTTCTTCAGCACTTGGCACAACGCCTAGCACACAGTAGATGCTTAATTAGTGTTTATCAATTTATTGATTGATTACAGGTTCACTGAGTTCTAACTCAGTTGTCTGAGAAAGCAGACTTAAGTCGAGGATAGTAAAATACCTGCTTTTGTTCCCTAACTTAGGAGGAGTCCAGAAGAGTTTGTAGTCTCCTGCATGGTGGCTTAGTAGTGACAGATCCATGGTCTTGCTTTCTGGAAATCACCCTAACATCCCTCATGTCATCTCTATTCCCTCCCCACACTACTTTGCTCAGATTTTCCTGAAAATCCACATAGATATATCGGTACTGTTCAGTTATATGCCAGCTGCTATGTCCTATCTTTTCTTTCTTTCTTTTTCCTTACACACTTGTCCCACCAGCCTAGTTAGGGGGACAACCACTGCCTTTACTGTGCAGGGAGGAGGACAGATGGCTTCCAGTCCTGCCTCTGTCACAAACCAGCTGCATTGGCTGTGGGAAATTAATTTTTACCCATCTGTAAAATAAGAAGGTAGCCCACATAATTTAAGGCATAATAAAACATATGTTTTTGGATACTGCCAGTGTGGGAATTTGTTTTGCTTGGAGCTTTGCTATCAAACAAAACCCACCATTCTTTTTGCTTCTCTTCCATGTTCCCCTCAAGGCAAATGCAGCCTATTTCCTGAACCTCAGAGACTTTCTCTGTCCTGGAAAGATAAGGCACCTCTGGCTGAGACAATATAATTTTAGAATTACTAATGGCAAGGCGGCAGAGTCCTTCCATTGGGGGGGGGGCTTTCCCCTAACTTCCCCATTTCATAGATTTGTGTCTTTCCCTTGTCTAGCCCTCTGATTGAGCCATCCCTTCCCCTCACCTGTGGCTTAACTGCAGAATCTCTGACTTTTGACCTCTTCATAACTTCAGGTAGTCGGCCCGGGAGCCCTTTTTTGGATCTGAACCTGTGATTTCTTGGTGTGGGCCTGCCAACTGTTCTTCGAATTGTGATGTCCCAGAGTGGGCTGAGGGAAAAAAAGGCCTGATGGGTAGTATTTGTGTCTTGGACTTCCAGAATCCAGTCCCGGAGTTCCATCCACTGAGCCACAGAGCTAGCAGTGACTCCTCCCACTTTGCTGCTCTCTTCTCTGAGGGACTTCTCCTTCTGTGGCCCCATCAGTGGTGAGAGTACCATCCTTGCCTTGCAGGAGCTATGGAAGTCCCCTTTCCTGCTTCATTTGGTCCTAGCAATGGTCCTAAAACAATGTTAAAGCACAACTAGCATTTCTATAACATTGCGAAGTTTGTAAAGATTTATGTATTTTATCTCATTAGATCCTAACAACCAACCTGAGGGAGGGAGGGACTGTTATTAGCTTTGTTTTATAAATGAAGAAACAGAAGTTAGGGTCTTGCTCTGGGTCATATGCTACCAAGTCTGCCTCAGTTTCTTCATCTGTAAAATGGGGCTGTAGGGGACAGTGTGGATAGAGGGCCAGGCCTGGAGTCAGGGAGACTCATCTTTTGAGTTCAAATCTCACATTTCATACTATCTAGCTGTGTGATCCTGTTCAAGTCACTTTACTCTGCCTCAGTTTCCTCATCTATAAAATGAACTGGAGAAGGAAATAGCCAATCACTTCAGTATCTTTGCTAAGAAAACTCCTAATGGGGTCATAAAGTATCAGCTATAAGTGAATGACTGGATGATGATGGCTGAGAAAATCTTTAAGCTGCATTGGTGAAGAACTTCTCCAAACTTAACGAGGTGGGGCTACAGAGGACATTTATGTGGTTCATCTCTGGTTATCCATACTCAGTGACTGCCCAGCTGGCCGAGATTTCCCAGATCTGGGCTCTGCCAGAGCAGTCTTGGAGAACCTAGGGCTAGTCTATCCCCTAATGAGGCATTAGGGGAGGACTTCAGCAAAGATTAAAGCATTTACTAGTAATTTTAAAATAATTTTTAAAAAATACAATCATAGAAAAAGCCACATACATGTATGAATACATGTATATATGTAAACTTTGGAAAATATTGATTTATGAAAAGCAAGCATTTGGTGAGGAGATTTCTGGGGAAAATGTTTCCTTCTTTCTCTTCCCCCTTCTCTCCTTTCTGTCCTTGCCTCAGCACTAAAAAAGAGCAAATAACAAGTACTAGGGGGAGAGTCCCTTTCAAGATTTGGATCCCTTCCATCTGTAGCTCTAAAACCATTTGAGAAGCTTGAAGTCCAAAGGTTTGGAACAAACCCCAACAACCAGGGCTCCCAAACGGTTTACGACTCGCAAATACTTTCTTGTTGAGCAGAAAGAAAGGAGGTTCCCGTGCTGACACATGACTCTAATTCCTTTCCAGACGAGGTCATTTCTTCTGCTAACAAGCTTGGAACACATCCAGAGACAAAATCATTTCTTCAACTAAATTAAACCCTGAAATGCTGCAACAAAATCATATCAGGAGCCCCAAGCTGTCAAGGTTCCCAGATTCCAACTGTGGGGACTGGATTTAACATCTTCCCCCTCTCTGCTGCTGGTGGGTGTAAGAATGATAAAGATTAGGATTTGATCCTAATAATATTTTCCTTGTCATAACAATAGCTCTGCTTAATGTCTAAGATAATAAACATGTCTGTGCGGTGACTTGTTACCAAAAAAAAAGGGGGGGGGTAAAAATCCCCTCATTCTTTTTTTTTTCAGTCCTTCTGCCCAAATGATTATTAGCAGATATTTGAATATTAAACAGAGTTCACTCTAAATCATCCAGATGCTGTAATGTCTAAGATTCAGAAAGAATACTAATTGTTACACTTGGAGCATCCCAGAAATCCAGGGGAAGGGCCTTTACTAATAATAATAAAAAAAGCTCTTTATTTTGTGGGGTATGTGTATGGAGGGGGGAGTTTTTCCAAACCACAGTTTGGGTTAGTCATGCACTTTCTCAAGAGGCAGTAATGATATGGTCATGAATTCTGAAGAGATGATTTCATATTTTCACTGTTATTTACAACTTAACTCCCAGACTCAAGCTGCTTTCCATTATTTATTGTTAAATATAGAAGCTCATTCTTGCCCGTTCATTTCTCCCCTTGGGGATTTTTTTTTCTTTGTCCCCCTCCTCAAGTCCCAGAGGGAGAGGGAGAGGCCCCTATCTCGTAATATCACTTTTTTGGTGACTCTTCAAGGTCAATTCAGATCCAGAAGGTGAACCAGACCAAATGCTCAGCAATTAAAACAAAAGTCGGCATTATGTTCTCTTGGCAATGTTCTAATTTGATAGAATGTTTTTCATAATTCTAACATATTTACATGCTTCCAAATGCATACACATACGTGCAAAACCCATAATACATCCATCTATCGATCGCTCTATCTAGATGCATAAACACACAGAGTCAATGGAAATATTATATAGGTTAGATTGTAGAGTCTTTCCTCCCCAATGAATCATATAGACAGTAAACAGATGAGCATTTAGGCAGTGGAGAGAGCTGTCAGCCTGGTTATAGAATCATCTTCTGTGAAGATATTCAATGTTCAGCTCAATCCCCGGGGACCGGGGTTCAATTATGGATAATGAATTCTGTCCTGTGATGCAAAGAGACAGAATTGATTACCACCAGTGAAGTTCCATTCAACCCAAATGACCCAAGGATGACGAATGGCCGGATAAAGGCCGATCCACAGCCATCAGCACTCCGGCTTCGGCCGCTCCTACCTGTGGGTTGCTCCGTTGGAGTTAAGTACCTGGGATTCTATATCGGGTTTCCGCAGAGAATTTTTACAGATGTTGAGCGCCTGAGATCTCATAGTGACTTCTCCGTTTCAGAACTCTAAAGAGGAATGAGCAAAATATATGTGTGTGTATACATATGGATGGATGGATATATATTTCCTTTTTTCAGGAGCTATGATACTTAAAGAATCATTCCAGATAAGACAAGACTTTAAAAACCATCACTGGGCAAATTAATTTGATTAATGTATGTTAAACTAGTCTCCTAATTAATTCAAATTGACCACATTGACTAAGTATAAGAATGATGAAGTTCACAACTTGATTTTGTTAATTTTTTTCCTTGTCATAATGTTGTCTGATGAAAATTTAAGATACTAAAAGTAGAACTGTTGGGTTTCACTTTGGCATCATGAAGGTCTGAGTTCAAATCCTGCCTTAAACATTTATTTAGCTATGTGACTTGGGCAGGTTACTTAAGTTCTTTCAGCCTTGCTTTATACATCTATAAAATGGGGATAATAATAGTGCTCACCTCCCAGGATAGCCATGAGCCATATTGGTAATATTTGTAAATACTTTGCATACTTTAATTAATAAATAAATGCTAGATATTTTTACTAGTCTTCTTCCCTAATGAAAGGAGGCAATTAGATATCTTCTCCACCTTACTTTCTGCAGTTGGCCTTTCCCTCTTGAGATTGCTGCCTACCTACTCTGTATCTATCTTGTATATGGCTAGTTATTTTCATATGGCTTCCCCTACTAGAATGTGAGCTCTTGAAAACAAGGACTATTTCCCCCCTTTTTTTGTAGCCCTAGAACTGAGCACATTACCCCTTCCCTCCACCACACACACTAGATGCTTAGTAATTTTTAATTAATTGATTGATAATGAACATTTACTACAATTGTTCCCCTTTTATTTTTATTTTATCATAGCTGTTTATTGACAGAACATATGCCTGGGTAATTTTTCAACATTGTCCCTTGCACTCACTTCTGTTCCAACTTTTCCCTTCCTTCTCTCCATCCCCTCCCCTAGATGGCAAGCAGTCCTATACATGTTAAACATGTTAAAGTATATCTAAAATAAAATATATGTATTCAGATCTGTACAGTTCTCTTGTTGAATTGCTCCCCCTTTAAATAACATCTCCTTTGAAGCATACTATTGATGTCTTTTGGATTTTTAAAACTAGCACAGTGATGTCTTGCTAAAATTGCTCACCCATTATTGAACCCTTCTTTGTACCTCTGATAAATAGTTAAGCATAATGAACCACATAGGGACCAAATCTGATAATGGATACAACATAATATACCCATAGTCCTCTATCTTTTCAAGAAAAGGGTGCGGAAATGCTAGATTATTTTTCTGGATTATAAGGAAAAAATATATCTATCTATATGTCTATATGTGTGTGTGGTGTGTGTGTATACATATATAACATCTATGGGTATATTTTTACGTACATATATACATACCTATATATACTGAAATATCTACATGGATATATATATATATATATATATAGCAAATGTATATGTATAGCAAATGATTGTGGCCTAAAAAGACAAAAGACAACAATAAAATTAAAATATAGTTAAGCACAACAAATGAACAGGGTTAATGCACATCTGTTCATGAATGCACCATTCTGCTCCCATATCCTCTCTTCTCTAGCAAGAGAAAGGAATCATATTGCATCACATGTTGTCTGAAACCAAAATTAGATGCCTTAGAATGTCAAAGCTTTGAATGTTAGTTCAAATTTGGGGAGCAACAGCAATAACTGACAAATTATTTTTTTTAAAGGCCATGGATAAGAACTTACTAACTTCTCAAAAACCCATGATTGCCATGAGAGAGCAAAAGAGTAACTGTAGACCTTTTGTAATTTTAAACAGGCTTTTCACAATAGGATTGTCATGTAAGTTTAAATAAACTCAACCATATGCTGATTGACTGAGCAACATCTGGCTGGCCCATTTGACCACCCAAAAGTAAGTTGTCCAGTAGCCAGCTTGAAATGAAACTGTAAGGATATAAAACTTGTTCAAGAAATAGTAAACTTTACATACAAAAAATAATAAATTCTAAACCCCAAACCACTTGAGCTGGCAGAAGGATCATGTACAGGGAAGAAGGGGTAGTGTAATCAAGAGATTTGCAAAATGGCCTATGGGAGATATGTTACCACTTGGGCAGGATATATTTGGGAGCCTGCCAATTCTCAAGGGAAAATATAATCTGTGAGGATGGGAAGAACTATCTTTTTCACTGTGAGGTGGCTCAAACAATGGGAGTGCTGAGCTGGGAGGTAAAATGTGTCAAATGTATCAAGGAAGAGAGAATTTTTCAGATCCTTGAGGGGAGAATAATGCCTTTTTTGGCTCTGAAGGAAATTATTCAAGATTTTCTCCCTTCCGTCCCCTCCCCACCACTTTGTCACCCTATTGCAATTCATAGTTGTTGAGAATGCTAGGGATCTGAGAGATCATTCAATCATTAACCACTCTCCTTCCATTTTGGACAAGAAAATCGAGGCTCCAGAGAAAGAAACCAATTAATTGACAAGCATTTGTGAGGCACTTACCACATGCCAGATACTGTGTTGGGTACTCAAGGTATAAGTAGAGGTTGCAGAATATTGACTCCAAGGACAAATATTGAGCCAGGGAAAGACTTCTAAATGCTTTTAACACTCTGGGTCCTATCCCAGATCAGTGCTCATTAGCTAAGCTATCTTGAGCTTCCTCTTTTATTAGAATGAAGGGGCAGGGATCTGGGTGGGGGGGATAGATTTGGATATGGGATGATAGGAAGTAGAGAAACATCAATTCATGGGGTCCCAGATTTAGAGCTAGGAGGGTCTAGGGAACATCTAGCTTAATCTTCTCTTTTACGGATGAGGAAACTGAGGCTCAGAGAGGTAAAAATTTTGCCCAAGTTTGCATAGGTAGTAAGTGAGACAGAATTTGAACCCAGGACCTTTACCTGCAGAGCCCATGCTCTTTCCATTGTACCGCACTCCCCTTTTTGTCTTTGTCTTCCACACATTTTTAAAATCAGGGATTTTGAGCCTGGGATCTGAGATTTTATTTTTTTAAAGAACATTTTGATAATGACATTTCGATATAATTGGTTTCTTTGGTAATCCTCTCTCTTTTATTTTATGCATTTAAAAACATGATTCCAAGAAGGGGAGCCCTTGACCTTTCCAGACTGACTGCCCAAGGGATCCAGGACATGAAGGGAAAGACCTCAGAATCTATGGGAAGATGCATGAAAATATCCCAGGGACCATTCTCAGAGAAAACTAGAATAGTAGAAAGAAATTATTAAGACAATCTAGCCAACATCCTCATCTGACTGAAGAAGAGACTCAGCCAGATTAAATGCCTTGTCCGCGGTTGCCCAATAGTAAAATGAACTCAAGTGGTCCTTACTGTTGCATACACCTTGATTTTGCAACTCTTATCACTTTTCTAGGGGGGAATCAATGTGAAGAGTATTTTTCCCAATTCAGTTCAATATAGTGGAAAGTTTACAGATCTGAGAAGAACGGGCTTTGGTGCAAGGGGAGGAATGGGGAGAGGAATGGACTTTCCCCTGAAGGTTTTTAGCAAAGGCCCCATGGCCAGGCTTTCAATATCTGGACATGGGTTCAGAAGATCCACCCTTCCAAATTCTGATATTTCATGATTAGTCGTTTTGATTTTTGTCTTGTTGCTGGACTTTGATGACTCTCAAAGAGAGAGGGGCTGATGACTGTGCAACGCTGCTCACTTAGATCCAATTCATGTGCAAGCAAAGACATTACTATGTGATGTCACTGGTCCTCTTCGAAAATGAAGGATAAACAATAGTTTTGTAATTTGGATCCTATGAGCTTGAAGCCCAGCCTGGTCCCTGACCCTCCGTGTAGCTTTAGGCAAAGACTTCAGTCTCTAAATCCTGGCCTCTTACTGTGCCCATCCATGCAGCTGCAACATGCCATCTAAGCAACTGGAGGATTGTCGTGCTTTCCACAACAGCTGGATGAGCTGGCAGGAGGGAAGGAGCTTCATTCATCTAACCTGAAGTATGTGTGGAAATGTTTGGACAACTGAGACAATGGTGTGACTCGGTGGGAGGATGGGTTAGAGAGTCTGGATTGGAGTTCCATTTCTGCCTCTCGTTATTGTGTGACCTCAAGTCACTTCCCTCTTTGAGCTTCAGCTTCCTCGATGGTTAAATAATGAGGTTGGGCTAGGTGGCTTGAATAAAGACATAAATGGCATGCTCATCAAACTGGGAGCTGGCGGTAATTGGAGAATGACTACAAACATGATGGATGATAGTCAGGATCTAAACAAATCTTGACAGGATGGAAAACTGGACTGAATCTAATGGGATGAATTCAAAAGGGATAAATGTGAAGTCTTACATGGAGGCAGAACCAAAAAAATCAATTTCCCAAGCTCATGGGAGAAACATGGTGAGAAAACAGTTTGCTTGAAAAATATGCAAGAGTTTTAATGATCCCCAAGCTCCTTTGGGACCATTACAAAAGAAAATGGCATCTTGGAGAACGTGAAGAGAGATGTGGGTCTCATCATACTCTGTTCTCCTCCAAATGCATGTAGAGTAGGATGTTCAATGCCTGGCACCACGGTGTAAGGAGGACACTGAACAGATTAAGATCCTACAGAGAGTGATAACCTCAATAGTGGAGGACTTTGTATGTCAAGGACTGGAATTATTAAGCTTGGAGAAGGCTGGCTCATTGCCTCTCCCATCAGTCTGTGAGCTCTCTTGAAAAGCAGGGGCTGCCTTTTGCCTCTTTTTGTCTCCTTAGCTTCACACTGTGTCAAGCACATAGTGGGTGTTTAATAAATATTGATTGATTGAAGAGAAGATTCAGGGGTAGCCAGATAGTCTGGTTTAAGTATCTGAAGGATTATCACGAAAGAAATGAGATCTATTTTTTTTTTTTTTGGCCTGGTGTGTATGCTCTGATGTCATGTTTTAACTTTCTTTATGCTTCTCCTCTTGGCTGAGACATTAACATAAAACAGTTAATGAATTTGACCTTGGCCTGTCTCTTTATGCCTGTCTGTGCTCCTTCTGGAATAGGAATAAGGCTCCCAGGCACACTATTGACATGACAGCATGCAGATCTATGGTCTGACAAGAGAAGTGCAAAAACGTGATCGGGAGAGCAGGTTTTGGAACATGGAGCAATCTTTTCTGAGCTACTAGAATCTTGGGCAAATTTCCTTTTATTTAAAAGGAGGGAGGGAGAGTGAACTGGTGGATGTTGTTCTTTCTAGTTGGGAGGCAAGACATCTCAGGGTTGGCTTGGCCAATAATTAGGTGTGTGGCTTTGCATAGGATCCCATGGTCCTGAGAAGGTGCTGTGGCAGTGTCTGATGCCATTGAATCATTAATGGAACAAGAACAGCAGGTCCTTGGACTAGTAGAAAGGCCAGGGGGACAAAAGGGCTCTAGTCCTTAGGCAACTTAATTGTCATGTCTGGGCTGTGGAAATGTTACAGAAAAGAAATGTGGAAGTGGACTAAAAGATGAATTCCAAAACTTCTTTAAGATGTAATTAGATACTAATATATATATAAAAAACACTTTAAGGTTTGTAAAACAAAAATGCATCATAATAGTGTAGATTTGGACTTTGAAAGGATCTGAAAGGCAATTGGGTCCTAACCTCAAATTTTGTAGAATATTATCTCTTTTGATCCTTATGACAGTCCTGTGAGGTAGGGACTGTCAACATCCTCATTTCAAAGATGAGGAAATCCAGACTGAGAGGTTAAGTTGTTCATCTAGGGTTCCACAGTAGTAATTATCTGTGGAAGGATTTTAGTAAGCCCTATGCCAAACTATTTCTGAGAGGTTTTTCAGCTTTGAAAGTCCAAGAATATTCTTTTATTATGGCTCTCCAGCTTTTAATATACTTCATAAATGTATAATTTAAAAATCAAGAGCACTGTTTTCCTCCTGTGGCAGTGATATGTTTGATGAGACTAGAAGCTGCCTCCCATTTTTAGTCTCCAAATTTGGAAGGGCACGAGTTTCATCAAATAACCAATTTTTTGGCAGAGACATTTTTTAAAAATGTAAATTGTGAGCCCTATTTTCATTTTCTTAAAATAAAATGACTGAGTCTTCTTGGAAGCAATTTTGGAGCAGATAATGAGAAGCCGAAAATCAGGGGATGTTATAGTTAGTGGAATCTACGATCGGGATCTCCACAGAGATTCTACCCTGTGTGATTGTGGTGGAGCCCTTGAAAATGCAATTCAATCCATTAATAGGCATTTAATTAGTTCTTACTTTGTGTCCAGCACTGGGTATATAAAAAAAGGTAAATATGGTCTCTGCTCACAGGAATTTCGCTGACATAATATGCAAATAACAATGTATCTGCACACACACACACACACACACATATATATATATATATATGCGCAGATACATTGTTATTACATATACATATGTATACATACAGATACATACATATATATATATATATATATATATATATATGTCAGCCATATATATATTAATGTATATGGGATAGCTAGGAGATAGAGCACTGATTTTGTCAGGAAGGCTCATTTTCCTGAGTTCAAATCTGGCCTCAGTCATTTATTATCTTTATGACCCTGGACAAGTAACTTAACCTGGCTTTTCAATAACCAGGGAAGGAGGATGGTTTCATTGGATGGGAGTAAAACATCAGGACACAGAAAAGGCAGAAGGAGATTAGATTCTGAAAGATTTTCAAATGCAGAAGACTTCATATTTGATGGTGGAAGTTATAGGAAGCCAAATAGCATCGTGAAGGGGTCCGGTGACCTGCTCAGGAGTGTACTTTGGGAAGATCACTTTGAAAGCTCAGTCGAAGATGGGCTGGTGTGGGAAGTGATGAGGTAAGGAGATGAGCCATCCAAGTGTGAAGTGATAAAGCTCAATGCTAGGATGGCGGCTCACAGAGAAAATGACCAAGCTGATCTTTTCTTCCCCCTATCTCAGGGCTAATGCTTGGGGGAGATAAGGAAGCATGAAATTGCTTCTTTCCACTTACCTGGTGCAAGTGACCTGCCAATATCCATCCTTGAGGTAAAAATGTCAATTTACTATCACTAACTAACCACTTACTGTTACGTCATGGTGTTATGCTGTTAACTCAGCACCATAAATGATAATAGTAGTAGTAATAGTAACAGCAACAACAGCTAGCATTTCTATAGCACCTTTACATTTGCAAAGTGCTTTAAAAATATTGCCCCATTTTACCCTCATAATAAATCTGAGAGGGAAATATTATTATATGAATTTTAAGGATAAGGAAATTGCAGCTGAAGGAGGTTAAGTGACTTGTCAGAGTCACACAGCTATAAATGTCTAAGGCTGGATTTGAACTCAAGCTTTCCTGAGTTCAGTGAGTTATGTGGCCCAGCTAGGTACCAGGGAATAGAAAGACAAAAAACTAAAAAGCCAAATCAGACAGACAAAAACTAGTCCTAGAACTCAAAGATCGTATACTATAGGAGAAAATATGACCACAATTAAATGAAACAAACAAATAAATATATAAATACAGAGATGAATTAATCAACAAAGGAATGAAAGAATAGATAAATAAACAATGGCTAGCATTTATAAGGCCTTAAAGTTTGCAAAACATTTTATATATACATCTCTCTCTCTCTCTCTCTCTCTCTCTCTCTCTCTATATATATATATATATTTTTTTTTTTTACTACTTTGGATCTTTACAAAACCCAGGGAGGTAGTGCTATTTTTACTCCCATTTTATAGATGAGGAAACCAAGGCAGCAAATGTTAATTGACTTGGCCAAGGTCACATGGTATTTGAATTCAAGTTTCTCTTACTTCTTAGACTCAAGGAACTTCATCACTCCAAGCTCTATCTATTGAGCCACCTATTTTGTATTTATGCAAAATAAATACCAAATGATTTTTTTTAGGGGTAGGGGATGGGAAAACACTAGCAATAAGGAGAATTGAGGATCAACTTCTTGTAAGAAATGGTACTTGAGTTGAGCCTGGAGGGAGCGACAGATTCTAAAAAAATGATAAAGAATTTATGAAATGTCTACTAAGTGCCAGACATTATACTAATGCTGGGGATATAAAACCAAAGGGGAAACAGTTCCTGCTCTCAAGCAGTTTCCCTTCTATCAGGGAAGAAAACATGTTCATAAATGAAAATATGCAAAATAAATACCAGATAGTTGTTTATGGGGGAAGGGAATTATAGGAGGATAATTTTTTTATGGATGTGCATCAAGGGATAGGAGAAATCAGGAAAAGCTTCATGTAGAAGTAGTATTTGCACCAAGCTCTGTGAGAAGGAAATGAATTCTAGGTATGTAAAGACAGATGGGAGAGAAAATGTGATTAAGGACTAGACTGGTTTGGATAGAACATGGAGCATGTGAAGGGGTTAGTAGCATGAAATTGGTCTGGAAAAGGTCTGGAGACAAGTTATGTAAGTCTTTAAATGCCAAATAGTGAAACTTTTAAATATTTCATCCCGAGGAAATAGAGCACTGTTGAAATTAATTCAGCCCAACTCAGCCTCTAGATCTGCCTTTGTCAGATGACTATTCTTTACTTTTTCTAGCTTATCACTGCCCTTCTCACCTCATTAATGAGTACTTGAGAGCCTTTCACACTCACCACACTGTGCTTTTCTATTTCAATCTCTGTCACTGGAGTTGGGAAAAGGAGAAAAACCAAAAGATTTGAGAAATGCAACCCTGAGCATATTCCATGTAGCACTTCCAAAACCTTTTGGTCTCTTACCCAGAGACATATTCAGCAGCTGATGGCCACCACCTGGGAGCTCAGTCATGGCATCCCTCCGTAACCACAGGCCCTGAGTCATCCAGGCTTTGATTAACGAATTCTCTTGAGCCAAAAGACAGGCCTCTGATTCTTGGATCTTATACTCATTAGCCATGTGTGATTCCAGGCAATAAAAACCTTTATTTTCAGTGATACTGTTGTAAAGGAAATACTAGTTTGGGAGAAAGTAAGTAATCAGCAAATCTAGGAAATTTAAATCCCCTTCGCATTTGATCCATCCAACTAGGCTCCTAGAATGTTACAGAAGACCAGGTCCAATTACACAGCTATTTTTACAAGTTTCGCTTTGTCTTGAAAACACGACAGATGAGTTGATTTTGTTCCATCCAGCATCTTCTCTGGAAATATGGAGATATAATTTATTTTCTACGTCTCTATAGAAAAACTAAAAGAGCCTTAGCTGCCTTGGAAGCGCTCAGATGAACATGTTGAACATGGGATCAACTTGATGATATCCAGAAACAACAAAAAGAAACCTGGAAAAGACCCAGATCCAAACCATGAAACACAATACCACACTTGCCTCCTCTGTGAGCCTGACCTCCTTCCCCAGGTACCTATAAAATCCTCCAAATTTGTGGTATTATTTTAGGATTAAGAGAATGTGCTTGGGGATAAGTGCTCAACCTACCATCGCAATATCTCTTCCCCCATCTCCTTCTTTCCTTTGACATTATCACTGCTGTGGTATGCCATGCCAGGAAAGGGAACCATGTCCATTTGAATTGCCTTAGGAAGGTTCAAAAGATCACTGGCAGGATAAATACCCAACAAGGAGCTCTTTTCTAGAGCTGAACTGCCAGCTTCAAACTCTATTGCAGAGAACACAACTATATTAGACTAGACACATTGTTTGAATGCCAAATATAATCCACCTAAAAGACTATAGGGGGCAGCTAGATGGTGCAGTGGATAGAACATCAGCCCTGAAGTCAGGAGGACCTGAGTTCTAATCTTACCTCAGACACTTAACACTGCTTAGCTGCATGACTTTGGGCAAGTCACTTAACCTCAACTGCCTCACTTTAAAAAAAAAAGACTCTAGAGAAGAGGTCAGAAGGAGTAGTTCATGGGAGACAATGGCAGAGGACTATCCAGGATGACAGACCCTCATTGGAAAAGGTGCTGTGCTCTGTGAGTGAAACAATTGCAATGCTCAAAAGAAATGAGATGTGCAAATTTAGACATCTTCACTCCAAATGTTCATGTGGACTATTTATGCCTGATCTGTGAGAGAGCCTTCTGAGCTTTTATTGGTCTGATCAGCTACAGTTAACACATTACATACAGATGTCATGTTGGTTCTCTTCCAGCACAAAGGGGAATAGTCAACCAGTTCTGGTGCAAAACCTTATCAACTCGCGTCTAGGCTAATGCAATAGCCTTTTGGCTAACTGGTCTACCTGCTTCAAATCTCTCCCCACAGCAGTCTACATTACAGTGGTTCTCAAACTTTTGTTTTCAGTCTCTTTATCCTATTAAAAATTTTGAGGATCTCTCCAAAGTGTTTTTGTTTATCTGGATTATATTTATAGACATTTTCCATATTGGCAATAAAAATTTTTTTTTTAATTTGTAGACCTTCTAAAAGGATTTCAGAAATCCCCAGGATTCTCTAGACCATACTTTGAGAACCACTGTATAGGACTCTCTCTTTCTTCTGAGTGGGAATTTTCTCCGGCTGCCTTAGAATACCTCCTTCCTCACGTCTACCTTCTAGCTTCTAAGGCTTCTTTTAAGTCTCAACTAAAACCCTACCTTTGGCAAGAAGCCTTTCCTAGCCCTTTTTTATATTAATGCTTCCCTTCTGTTGGTTATTTCCAATTTATTCTGTATGTAGTTTGTACATAGCTGTTTGCATGCTGTCCCCAGCCCTCCTGATGTCATTAGTTATTGGTAATTTGAAGGATGAACAACTACCACCAGGGATTTGCATAAAGTCTCTTAACAGAAAGAAGGGACTTCTAGAGAAGATGTTGTGATTAAACCTTATTACAAACATTTCTTAAACATGTGCCTTAATGATAGCGATCTTGATGGGATCCTTGGAAGCCAGTGAGTCATTGGGAAGGGTGTTGACAGAAGGCTTTTGTGGAACTTAAGCCACCCTTTGTTACAGTGGGCACTAGCTAAATTCTCAGTTACTCCCAGACGCAAGTGGGAGAGGGGGTGACATTATCTTGTCCTTAAATTACAGTGGACCCTTGTTGAATGCCTTGTCAAATTCCTCACAATGAAAAAATTATATGACTCCACATTTACAGTATCCTATCAGAAGGCCAAGTTATGATGTCAGCCTCTCAGGTTATTTTTCTCCTATAAAAGAATCTACTGGCACCCCATTTCTCTGCTAACTTTAGGGTTGGCCTGCTTACTAGCTTCATAATAGGTAACCTTTTTGGAAACTTATCCCACCGCATGTCAATGGCGTGATAATGAAATCTTTGCCTCTTGATTTGGAGATGGTCTAAGTCGAGACACCTCATGACACTGGCCTGAAACCCTAATATATTTTTGAGATTCAACCCCTGCACCTCAAAAGTTTTGTGTTTAAGCTTATTCCTCCTATTGAGTCTGTATTTGTTGAAAAGAGTAAACTAGATTCTTAGGAGAATGTCTTATTCTGTCTTTACCATGTTATCTAAGAATAATAATCACTGCCCTCTGGTAACACAATCTACCAATTCAAAAAGAAAATTGGGGAATTCTCCTTCTTCTCTTCTTCCTTCTTTTCTTCTTCATTTATTTGTTTTTATTGTTTTTGAAGAAGCTGAGACAATTTATTTTTTGTCCAGTATGGTTTTTACTTTTGATTTCTTGAAATACAGCTCTGAAAAGTCAGGCTTTTAAAAACCTATTGTGTTTTAAGTGGACCTACTTGTCTCGCCTGAAACCGTAATCACTCTGACTCTCATGGAATGGCCAATAATAGCCCTTAATCCAAGCCTCTGTGACTTATTGTTTGGGTTTTAATGTCTTAGAATGAGCTAGGTAGCGATTGTTTTTTGTTATGGCTAGGAATTCCGAGGCTCTTCCCCTCCCAAATGCTATCTTTGTGATAGTAAATTGAATGTTCTGAAGTATGGCCCCAGACAACTGAAACTGGGGAAACACCTTAATTTGGAAAGGTCAAGGGCACCCAGTGCATTCTGGGCTACTGTCAGTCATCAGTGCCTTAATCTTTGTCTTGTCAGTGGACTTCACGATTCTGGAGGGAAGAGTAAAGCCTACTCGTGCCCAATTCACATGCAAGTCAAAACCTTGCCCTTATTATGTCATCGGTCTTCTCTGAGAACAAAAAAGGACGACAACATGAGCTCCTTGAGGGTAAGGATTCTTTTTGCCTTTCTTGGTATCAACACCTGGCACATAGTGAATGTTTAGTAAATGTTTTGTTGACTTGACTGAACAAGCATTTATTATAGTGGGAAAGAAAAAAAAAAAAGCATGAATGTTGAATTCTTAAACCATGGGAAATAGGAAATTAGGTTCCTGCAACTCTTTGAATGGTAATCTTTCACTAAATTGCCGAAAATACACTTTTATGCCTACAATTCTTTATAAAAATATTAATTCTGATAACATGCACTTTTCTTAATGCAGTAACCATGAAATAACCCATAAAATGCAGGGGAGAGGAGAGGCAAGGGATTTCAGAAGAATCTGGAGATAGAAAAGTAGGGGAAACCTACCATCTCTAATCTCGCTTTTGACTGTTTGATTGAACTACTCCTTGATGAAAAGCACATGTTTTGGGTTGAGTTCCCTGCCCCTGGAACTCTGGCTTAGGGCAGCTGAGCTCAGCTCAGCCCAGTCAGGTTCTCTGTCTGTAGGAAAGGGATGAGGTGGGGGTGTGGGGTCTTGTTCAGAATTCTTGTAAGAGGTCAAAGGTGACCATCATTCATTTACCCACAAATTTTCCAATTCACTCATTATGCACTTAAAAGGTTACTTCAATACTTTCTGGAGCAGAATCAGGAACACTTTTATAAAAACTTTCCTCCTTTTTTGTGGATATAACAAATCATTGATTGTTTTAACACTGACTACACATTGGGCCCAGAGCCCAAAGAACTTGCATTATACTGTGGGGGCACATTTATAACACAAAAGTTGAGTTTAAAAGGCAAACCATGGAAATCCATAAAGAAACCATAAGGAACATTTTCCTCTACTACAGTAGGGTGAGCAAGACCAGTGAAGCACCTAATTAATTACTAGCTACTCCACAAACTAAGGTATTGGATCTCTCAATTTTTTCTCTACTGAATGTGTACTGTTGCCAATGAGAAAGTAAAAATGAGTTTACTAATAAAATATAGAAATGTTTGAAGTCACAAAAGTAAAAGGGGAATGTTAAAACTGACAATAAGTGTCAATCAAGTAATTACAAGGTGATTTTGGAGGAAGGGTACTAGAAAATCTTCATGTAGGAGACAGTGTTTAAGTTGAAGAATTGATTCTCTATTCCTTTCCATCAAGTAAGATCTATTTTCTCAAGGGATTTGTGCAGCCACCTTCAGAATTTTAATTGACTTTATGGTTGGGAATTTTCCCACCAGGAAAAAGGATTAATGTCATTAGGGAATCAGCCCCCTTCTTCCAATTCTTGACCAGGAATTCCTCTTTTTCTATCAGGAAACAGCATTCCCACTCTTTGAACTGGCCAGTGGCTCAGCAACTGCATTCTTATTTTCTCTTTAGTCATTAGTTCCCTATTGGCCATTCTGATCTATCATTTCCTTTGTAGAGATGATGGGGTTGGCGGCTCTGCCTTCTTTCTAGTATTCATTATCATTATATCATCTACTCCAAGTAATGGTTTCATCTATTCTGTGATCCTTTTTTTCTCCACACAGAAAAAAATATATCTTTCCCTTTGTGTTGTCCCTAGCTTCCTTTGCCAGCCTCAAGTTGTTCTGAGTTTTAGCATCTCACAGAATTTTATAGCATTGTGTCAAACTCCTACTTATCTTCAGTTACTTGGCCCTGCTCTCATCTTTCTTTATAAACTCTAAATTATTTGATGAATTCTCTTGCATTCACATCCATCTCTTTAGATAAATTCCATTTTTCCTTTTTGTTGAAATTCTTTCCTTTTGTGTCTTTAGAAAGTCATCCTTGAACATTGACTACTCCTCTTGAGCTTAATGCTTTCTCTGAAGCATTTTAGTCCTTTACTTCTTCCCTACCTTTCCTCTAAATCTTTTAGAATCCACTTTCCCCAAATCTGCATGTCAAATTAGGCCCAGATTTCCTCACTCCCATAACAAAGTCTTAAATAGAGAGTTTACTCCCCATCTAAATTTTATACTTTCCATCTCAGTTATTGAGGATCATGTCCAAAACCAAATTTCCCTTTATTGATTCCTTTGCCTATTAAAGGATAAAATTATCACTAAAGCAAGTCAAAAAGTTATTTTCTCCTATGTTTTTGACAGAGAGGAAGGGAGTTCTTTAAATATCTGGATAATTGAAATTTTTTCATTATTATATCACTGTCTATTACTCGTTTCAGGAATTTGATTTGTTCCCTAAAGTCTTTATCTAGTTCCCTTTTATGTCCAGATGGTCTATAGTTTATTCCGATGACAAAAATCATGTCTGTTCCTTTCTATTTTGACCTACATCCAAATAATCTCTATTATGCTTCCCACATGCTTCAATTTCTGGATTTCCTCACATGAGTTATTTTTTTGATATGCAATATCCCATCTTTTGTCAATCTAAAGCCACAGACCAGTCCTAGGTTTTATCTCACAATGTCTCAATGATAATTTTGAGGCCATATTTTACCACTGTGTTAACTTGTTCATTACCGAAACTTTCAGTATGCATTTATAAACATTTGCAGCCATAGGTCTTTATTTCATTATTTATTTATGGTGGCCACTAGGAATCTTTATTTTTAACCTTTTTTTGCTTTCTTAAATAGTATTTTTTCCAATTAAAGATAATTTTCAGCATTCATATTTTATAATATTTTGAATTCCAAATTCATCTCCTTCCTTCCTCTCTTTCCTTTTCCCCAAGATGGTAAGCAATCTGATGTAGGTTATAATGTGCAGTCATGTAAAACATAATTCTATGTTGGTCACAATGTGAAGGAAAAAAAAAGAAAAAAATAGAGAAAGTGAAAATAGTATTCTTTGATCTACATTCAGACTCCTCCCTCAGTCACGGTTCTTTCTTTGCATGTGGATCACTTTTGGTCATGGTCCAAAATATTATCTTGGTCATAGTTCAAAATATCGTCTTGGATCACTGTATTGAAGAGAAGAGTTAAGTTAACCATAGTTGATCATTACACTACACAATGCTGCTGTTACTGCGTACAGTGTTCTGGTTCTGCTCATTTCACTCAGCTTCAGTTCATGTAAGTCTTTGCAAGCTTTTCTAAAATTCACCTGCTCATCATTTCTTATAGCACAACAGTATTTCATTACATTCACATCCCACAACTTGGTTAGCCATTTCCCATTTGACAGGTATCCCTTCAATGTCCAATTTTTTTGTCACCATAAAAAGAGCTGCTATAAATACATTTATAAAATAAGGGCCCTGGGTTTTTATTATTGTCTCTTGTGATAGATTTGCCTCCCATGAATCTCTGGTTATCTCAACTGACATTCTTCTTTCTTTATGACCACTCTATAATATTTAACTTAGGAAATATAAATAAGCCATCTTCTATATCTTCTATCCTTTTAAAAGTACTTTTTGACTAAATATCCAAATTTGATGACATTAGGGATTATCAAATCCTACTTTTCAGATTTGACAGATGAGGAAACTGAGGTCTAGAGAGGTTGTGTGATTCTAAAATCTCTTCCAGCTCTAAATCCAATGATCATTGAACCATAGGATCATAGATAGAGAACTCAAAGATGTCTCAGAAGCCATTCAGCCCAATCCCCTCCTATTATTGATGAGGAAACAGGCCCAGAGAGATTAAATGACTTGTTATACAAATAGTTTGTTAGGGAGAATTTGGATTAGATTATCTTTTCAGAGTCAGTATCTTTTTCTTCATACCATATTGACTGATGAAGATACCTGCATTTTCTTTTTTGCCTGAGCTCTAAAGCAGGACTCTCTGTTGAGGATCATTCTTTGGTCAACCTGAGTGCCAGCTAGATAAGACTCTCCCATATCTGAACATTAAAAAAAAAACAAACAAAAAAACAGCATTTCATGTCCTTGTACCCTCCTTCCCTTTCCCTTTTGTTACTCACATACTCTTGCACCAATCTACTTCCTTCAGAAAACTTGCAGAATCAAAAAGATGCAATGATTAAAGGTTGTTGCATCCTATCTAAATCTAGCTTCAAGGGTCATTGTTGAGAACAATGTTCCCAAGCCTCCATAATAAGGGCCAAAAGGATACAGGCATCTTCTGTAGGCCACCAGATGCCCAGGCTGTGGTCTGCCAGAGTTTTCCTGAAATATTTCAATCCCTTGGACATCAGTGCCTCCAGATAGATCAAACCTACCCCTTCCTTCCTCACTCCCTGTTTGAGTGAGTCCTTTCACTGAACTTATTTTGCTTCTATTCCTTTGTTCAGCCTTTCTCCTTCCCAGGAAGGGCTTTGGGAGAAATCAGACTTGATGTTTATCCTTAAACTTAAGATTGTAGTGAATTTATAACTATAATATAGTTTAGAGAGGAGGATGCTTATCCAAACTGGAATTTATGAATTGAAAATGGGGTTTTAAAAATGTTTTAACTGCATTGAAAAACTTCAATATGACAGAAGAAACCAATTTTATTGAAATATAGTTATTGAAAAAATTTTAAACAGATTTTTGAACCTCAAATTAAAAATCCCTGCCCTAAGTAAATAGTGAATAAAATAAAGTTTGTACCTCGTGAAATTTAGAATTGGAACTCACATAGTTCTTAAACGAATTTTTTACTGAGTTCTTCTTTCCTGACTTAACTGAACATTTATTAGGTGCCTACTATATGCAGAACACTGCTAGGCAATGAGAATGTGAAGATGAAAAATAATATGATTTCTGATCTAAAAAGTTTATAACCCAGATTAGAAACCTATAAAAATAAGGACAATGAAAAGTAGACTATGATAGAGGCAAATACCAAGGACTCTATGACAATTAGAAGCAGATGATAATGCTTTCATATATTATTTGTCCTTCTTTCTCTAAGAGGATCATGATGTCAGGGAGATAATGCCATGCCACGCAAGTAAATCGGATTGAAGTGAGAGAGAGAGCTGTGCAGTCACCAGCCTTACTTTCTCCTCTGAGTCATCTGAAAATAGTGGTAAGATATAGATCAAGAAGACTGGAGATGAAATGAAAATTTTCATTTAGGGTAATCATGGAAGGCTTCAAGTAAGAAGTGACAAGAGATGGATCTTGAGAGCAAAAATGAATTTCAATATATAGAAATGAGGAAGGAATGCTTTATAGAAATGGGGACAGAAAAGAATCAAGTGGCACAAGATCAAGAAACTGAGTTTTTTTGTTTTTGTTTTTTAATAGTGTGTGGGAAAGAGTCATGGTATTTATTGATTGTGGTCCCTTTCCTCTCCTTCGTGAGGCACTCTGATGTGATACCTCACCCAGGTTTGCTCTCCCTGGCTGTTCTCAGACTTCAAAATATCTCCCAATTCCTACTTCCTTTCTATCAAAATTCATATTCCCTCAGTGCTCTATCCTCAGTTACCTATCAAGAGAAAAATAATTTAGACTAAGGTCTATACGACTAATAACAGATTTATGTGTTATCTTACCAGATAATTTAAAAGAGGTTGCTTGTCAATCCAAACCTTACTCTTCCAGAGCTAGCTTGGCTCTGTCTCCCTCTCAGAATCATAGAGATGTTCTTAAGAGTTTGGGGGTATTTCTTCTCTAAAGCCTACTATTCAAGCTCCCATTCTGGCATGAGCTCTTAACTGCCAGTGATTAATTTTCCAGTTTCATTTAATCCATTTACATCAGTTTGCTTTTATAAAGGGATATTTACTTCCCAGATATAGCAAGAACAGAATTATAAACATTTCTTCCCAAAATCTGAGGAGACTCTATCCAAAGTACCTTGTTCCTGGGAGGGCAGGATTCCAGTTTGTAACCCATTTCTCAGAGGATGACATCTTGTGTTGCTCTGCCTTGCTCCCTCCTGGGCACTCTGCTTTGTAGTAGGTGTCGCATCTCTGTTCCTCCCCACTAGGTGTCCAGATGGTTTGCAACAACGTAGTTATTTTCAGTCAGCTCATATCCTTGCTACTATCCAATACAGATGCTGTGGTTAGTAAAGCACTCCCTTTAAGGGAAAGACTACAGCCCTTATCAACCACTTTCACTCTCCGTTGGGGAAGTGGGGTTTGTAAGCCTCTCCCTGAAGGGAAAAGTCAACAGTCTCCCCCTGAAGGCAAAAGTTCTCCTCCTTCCTCAATTGCTTTCTCAGTCAGGGGCTTTGCAGTTTTCCTTTGCTACTACAAACAAAAATACCAACTGCATGTGCCAAGGTCACACTTGCTCTTTCATCTCTTCTTTTTTTTAAACTAACCCCTATTCTATAGCATCCACTGAGTTCCTCAGTTTTACTCCCTTCTGGATTAAGGCCAAAAATTAATTGTATTTCTTAGATTTTATTGCATCCCCCCATAAGCAAATATCCCTGGGGTCTAGCCTTCTCAATTGAAAAGAGGCTGAGAGATACTGCACCCAAACTACTCCCTTTTTGCTCCTCTGTTTTATGCATATTTACATAAGGGTTGAGCTGAATAACCGCAGAAATGGTTAATCTCTTTTGCCCAATCTCCCCCAACAACAAATCTCAATCTCTTCTATCTCTCTGGCCTTTCTACCCATGCATTTTTCTTGTTTGTTAATTAGAAAACATAATTCTCATTGACTTCAAAGTCCATTTGCTTAAACAAATCTCGATCTGTTCTATCTCTCTAAACTCTCTCTCTCTCTATACGTCATTGTTTGTTAATTAGAAAACATAATTCTCGTTGACTTAAAACCCCAATGGCCTAAACAAAATGGTGTAATGAATCTGTCTCTCTTTTTTTTTTCTTTTTTGGATTAAGACTTGGATAAATAAGGCAAAATTAGTGTCCCAACAGTCTAGAGAGCTGTTGAAATTATTTCTTATGCACAAGTCAAACCACTTTTCAGTTCAAAAATTGCCAGTGACATCTTATTGATTTCTAAGTGAAATTCCCATTTATTTTCTTGACATTCAGGGTTATCCAAAACCTCGCAGCTGAATTTTCCAGCTGTATCTTATATTATTCCTATCCACACACTGTATACTCCAGCCAAACTAGACTTTTCTCTGTCTCCTCAATGTCATGTACCTCCTGGATCTTTTCTTAAACAGTTCCTCATTCTTGACATAGAAAAATCTTAAACTGGAATGCCCTCCTCCTCTTTGCCTAATGAATTAATAACACTTATATGCATATTATATGTTGAGATATAAGAGAAGGGATCGCTTTATTCTTTATGCTCGAGTCACTAGTGTGTAACACGATGCCTGATCCACAGTGCTTAATGAATGCTTGTTGTTTCATTGAGAGCAGGAATATTTCACTAGTTATCTTTGCATCCCTAATGTTAGCATAATGCCTGGCACCTAACAAGCTCTTAATGAAAACTTGTTGATGGATTGAAAACAAGGTCTTTTTTCCCTTGTATTTTAATTGTCTTTTAGAGGCCTTTTGGCTATAGCGTGGATCCATGAAATTCATTTCAAAAGAAGTCTTTTTAAGAAAGGGTCCCTTTATATGGGACAGTTTTATGACCCTTCTAGAGACAGGCTTCTCAAAGTTTGGAGAGGGAGGAAGCAGGTCCATGAGCCTGAGCTGTCATTGAGAGTCTGCCTTCAAGATGCTGTGGACTAAGCCTGGAAATCTATGAAAAAAACCTTGGCTCCAACTTATGAATGTGGGAGCATTTTGGAAGCTCACTCCAAAAAAATGCAAAAAGCATAAACTCATCATTGACTAATAGACATTTCCTCGTTCACAGAAACCTCAGGAATTTTAAAAACCGCTCTGTGGGCGAGAAAAGTTGGAAAAATCCAAGTCTGATTTTTGCTTTTCCCATGAAGTCCTTGTTACATCAGCCTCATCTCATTATTAAGTATTTTTCTACCATGAGCTGTAAAAGTCTCCTTGAGCAACCAAGCAGCTGATTTTATCATCAGGATGGAAAAGGTTACTCACTGTCCATCCCTTAGTGTTGGGGGAAATCTAAAATTCCCTGGCCTTAGTGAGGCTTTGATTGTTTGGGATAGCAATGACTCCCTTATTTATGTCAACCAGACCCTCCTGTTATCTTGCAAGGGAGATATACTTTAATTTGGACCTGACATGGAAATCTGAACAAATAATCTAATGGCAGCATTCTTCAAAGACCTTTTGTTAAAAGAAAGGCAGAATAGACCTAGAGCTGGAAGAGGCCCTGAATGTCATTAAGTGCAACCTATTCATTTTATAGATGAGGAAGCTAAAGTCCCAGAGAAATTAATTGACTTGGCCATAATCAAACAACTAATTAGTACCTAAGGTAAGATTTAAGCCCAAGTCTTCCTAATTCCAAACCCAAAACTATCCACTATCTCAAACTGTCTCTTGGGCAATATGAACTATTTCAAGATAGATAAACAATGAAAGAAATCCAAATATCCCATCCTACCCCTATCATGCCATGCTCTATGATGGACCAAAATATTATCTGGAGATGCTAAAGATTTGCAAAAAAGAAAAAAAAAACATAATATATCCATCATCATTCTTTTTTGGAAAAAAAAATTATGTTGCTAGCTTTTGTTTTTACATTGCTTTAATTTCCCATTATATTCCTTGCTACTTCCCCACCCAGAGAGTCAGCAAAGAATTAAAAAAAAAAAAAAAAAAGAGGAAAAGTAGTTGAGCAAAATTAACTAGGTCAGCCAGTCAGTAAGCAGTCATTCATTAAGCATTTACTAAGCATGAGTCACTATGGCAAGCCCTGGGAATACAAAGAATAGTTCCTGCCCGAAATGAGATTATATTCTAATGAGGGAGAAACATCCAAATAACTAAGTACAGATAAGATTTATGAAGCCTGGGATTTAAACATTCAAAGCCCAGCTGCTCAGACTGGGATAATCCAAGACAGTTCTGAAGACTCCAACACTCTGTCCTGAGACTCCAAAAAGAGGGCTCTTGAGATCTAGGAGGGATGAACCCTGGAAAGTGGAGGTCCAGACAACATCCCCAAAATACCAAGAGGGCTGACCATCCCTCCTAAAAGCACATCAGGGGACAGAGCCTAGACCTGGCCCAAAGCCTCAGTTTGATAATGAAGGATGGATACAACAGTAAATTTAAAAAAAAAAAAAATATTATTATTTTTTTAAATATTGCAAATCCATTCCCATAATCACTTCACGCAGAAACTCAAAAGTTAAAAAAAAAAAAAAAAGAAAGGATTTTCCATAAGGATTGCATGAATTTTACATGAATGAAGTCCTGAAACAAGAGATAAAAATGAAATAAGATCTTAAGGGAAAAAAATTAGAGAATTATAAGTAGGTTAGAAGAAAGAGTGGTATAACCTTAACCAAGAAATAGAATCTCTAAAAACTAGAACAGATCAAACAGAAATCACTGACTCCTTGAGACAGCAAGAATGATTTGAGCCTTTTAAAGAAATACAATTTTGAAAACTTTGATCAAAGCAACAACCAAGCTTTTCTCCAAAGGATCTATGATGATGTAGAGCACCTGAGAAGATTATGGTCGATACAAAGTACAGATATTTACAATTTTGGATGTAGCCATTGTATACATTCATTTTGCTTGACTATATTTATTATTATTTTTTTTTACACAGGCATTTTCTCCCTGCCTTTCTTTCTCTGGGTTCAGGGACCAGGAGCATGGGAAGAGGGGATTAGATATGAGGCCAAAAAGAAAAAAAAAAAGAAGGCAATTGTGACATTTTAAAAAATACACAGAACAGAACAGAAAGAAGTACGGAAAAGTAGGACAGTTTTGAAACTGTAGAATTTATCATACGCTTAAAAAACAAAACAAGTGGTCTGAAATTGATTCTGGACAGGTCATAGTTAGGATTCATTTTATGTATAGGCTGGACTAGAGAGCCACTGAAGTTTTTGCTAATGTTCCATTTCTATAATCCATATAATTTTCCTCCCTGGGGACATTTTAAAAAAATAATCTTTTATTGAATCTTTTGTTCACCTCTTCCCCTTTCTCTTCTCCCAGAGAGCAGTTAGGTATTATAATAAATAGAGGGCGGGACTCATTAGGAAGAACTGAATTCAAATCTAAACACAGACTCTTATAATGTGATTTGGGTAAATCACTTAACCCTCTGCCTCCATTTTCTCATTTGTGAAATGGGGTAATAATAGCATCTGCCTCTCAGGGTTATTGTAATAATCAAATGAAATAATAATTTGTAAACTGCTTAGCACAGAACCTGGTACAAAGTAGCCACTGTATAAATGTTAATTCCTATTATAATAATTATTATCCTTATAACAGAAAATTTGAAAAAAAATAGTTCAGCAAATCTAATCAACATATCGAAAAGTTGGACATCGTATTCATTGTTCCACACATATAGTTCCCCACCCTTGCATCTTCTCATATCACTTATTTGGGGCCAAACTTAGTCATAATAATTTTGTAGCATTCACTTTCACTTGTTCCCTTGTTGTTCTTTCCCTTACACTGTTGTCATCATGGTATATACTGCTTTCCTGGTTCTGCTTCCTTCATTTTGCATCAGTTCTGATAAGCTTTCAACCTAGGATCATTCCTGAAGAAACACGCTTCCTATTCAGTTAAAGAGAGCTTGAAGTCAGGGATGAATTCTCTGCTCACTTTCCACTAAGACAGAAGACTACAAATTATATTGTAGAAACTAATAGCATTTTAGACATAGTGCCGGGTTTTATCCACCCCACTAAGTTGAGACAGAAAGAGGGTATGATAACAGTATATTTGAGCCTCATCTCATGGAGTCCATGCTTAAAAGCTGTGGTGAGGAGGTTCACTGCTGCTATAGCTGCATCTGATTTTGAAAAAAAAAAAAAATAGGAAAAAAGTCAATACTCCCTTCTGCTGTTGTGATGACTTACAGCCATCCCCTTCCTTTTCTCCATGTACTCCTTGGGCAAACAAGCCTTTTAATGCATACAAGACACAACTGCAGAAAAGCCCCAAGGTTGGAGGGTGTGGAGACTCCTTTCATTTTTTTTATTCTGTGAGGTTTTCCTCTAACTAGATTCTTTCCAGCTTGAAGATTTGATGGTTTCTATATAAAGGAGTGAAAAACCCTTCATTAGGCTACCAACATGGGGGATAATGAGAAAGACTGGGCTTGATCTCTCCATGCTGCCACAACCTGGTTTCTCACCCAGCCTGGCAGATGGATGGAAAGTGAAGTTTCTAGCCCCTCATCTCTTTATTAGTGTCTCTGTCACCTCCACTTTCCCCTGTGCTGCTAGAACTAGTTAATCCCATGGTGGAGATCACCAGGACTTGGAAAGGACTCCATGGTCTTTTGGTGTCCAAGTACCAGGCAGAAGATACTAATAGAGATCACTGTATTGACAATAATGATAAAATAATTATAAAACTTGGCCCACAGAAGGCGAAATGATGGTAAAACTCAAGTTCCTTCCAGTAGTTAAAGCTTTAAAATAGATTTTTTTGCTTCTGCTGCTGGAATGACTCGGCAGATCTCCAGAGTTTGCCCTCTATTCCTAGAAGCAAAGTTAACATCTAAACTTCCAGAATCAGATAATTATGACCAGTTGGAAGGAGCATTGGGCCAGTGCAGGAAAATCCTCAGAAACATTCCACAAATCAGGGGACTATTCCTTAGAATGTTTCCTCAGCTGTTAACCAATCAGTGCTATTTGATGCTGACAGAAAACATTTCCTTGAAGGCCTAGTGGTGGATTATTTGTTCAAGGGAGACCAAACAAGGGTGAAAGAATTGTTTGTAAAACACTAAATGGATTCACTCTTGGAAAATAGAACTTTATAAAAATATGCCTTTTTAGAAATGGGGGAAATTATGCTTGCTTCTGTTCTGATACTCAAAAAACCTTTTCTCTCCATAATTTTATATTATAGACTTTGTCATCAATAAAACTAATATTGAATTGGGAATGGGACAGTATGGATTTGGCCAGGGATTTTACCAGTGTAGAGAATTATTAGTGAGAAAATTTCCTTTACTTATGCTAGTTGGCTCCTGCTCAATAATTTAGAGTCTTAGAGATCTGCCTGGGAGTTCTAACAGGGTTTGTAACTTCCACGGGGTAATGTAAGCAGAATATGACATAAGACATGATCCCAAGAGTGACTCTTTGCTTACAAAGTCCTCCTGCCTTTCAACACTGAAATGAACAATTTACAAAATGAAATCTCTCTCTCTCTCTCTCTCTCTCTCTCTCTCTCTCTCTCTCTCTCTCTCTCTCTCTCTCTCTGTTTCTCTCTGTCTATCTCTGTATTTAAATGAATGCTATAAATGCCAACCTTATGTGAAGGTACTTTAAAGTGCTTATAACAAATGTCTGTTTCTGATTGCCTCTTCCCTCACCTCTGTCTCTGCTTCTCCTTCTCTCTTTCTCTCTCTCTCTCTCTCCCTTTCCCTCTCCCTCTCCCTCTCCCTCTCCCTCCCTCTCCTTTTCCCCTGTTTCTGTCTTTCTCTGTGTCTCTCTTTCCTTTCTCTGTCACACACACAAAAATCTCTAAACTTCGAACATGCTATTCATTTACAGTCAATTTAACAAAGATTAAGGCCAAAGAGAAGAGACTGCAACTTAAATCAAGATAAAAATCAATATTCTTTAGGAATAGTCAGATAAAAATGCTATTGGCTATAGAAATTTCCTTTCTCTCTCCATATGAATAAGAGCTCACCATGCTGTAACACCTTAAAGATGATAAAGCACTTATAAAGGATCTCTGATAAAAGTGGTACAAAGATAAGGTGGCTCAGCAAATAGAGTACTGTGCTTGGAACCAAAAACCCTGAGTTCAAATTCAACTTCAGATACTTTCTAGTGGTGTGACCCTAGGCAAGTCAATTATTTTCTCTCAGTCTCAATTTCTTAGTCTATAAAATGGGAAATAACCCTCACGTTATTGTGAGAATCAAATGAAATTAAAATATGTAAAGTTCTTTATAAAGCTTAAAGCACAATATGGATGCTTATTATTGTTATACAGTTGGGTTTTCAGGACTGTCAGCAGCATATACACTCTACCTCTCAGAAGCTCTTTAAACATGGGGCCTATGACGGATGGTGTTTTTCCAAGGACCAGCCTAGCCAGACAGGGAGTGGCCCATCACCCTAGGGTGAGGAGTTGTTAGGTTTGGCCATGGGAATCCATGTGTGGAAGGATCAATACCTGCATTGTTGGACAGAAAGCCATTCAAAGATTGTAGAACTGATGCTTGAGGAGAAGGCATTTTGTTGGGTTACATAGCTAATGAGCAACAGAACCTGTGCCCCAAACTGGCTTTTTCTGTTTATCACTTTAACACATGACTTCCCAATGCCAATCTAGTAAGTGACACACTAACAGCTCTTCCGAAGAAACACTTGGGAGGCGATAGGTGATTCAGTGATTGGTAGTCTGAAAGACCTGAGTTCAAATTCTGCCTCAGATACTTTTTACCTATGTGACTCTGGATAAGTCACTTAATTTTTCTCAGGCTGTTTCCTATTTGGAAAATGAGAATAATTGTATCTACCTCCTAGAGTATAATGTATAATAATAAGTATAGCACTTTGCAACCCTTAAATGCTATAAATAAATGGGATTTTAATCAATTAATATAATATTTAACAAATATAGCTAAAAATAATATATTAATTAATAAAGCATGCATTAACATATAAATATAGAGAAATTATAAATATAATAACTTGAAATATATTAAATGAATGTATAGATACTGGCTATATGTGAAGGTACTTTAATATAGCTATAAATAATATAAAATTGATCAATAAAACATCCATTAATATAAAAATATAGTGGAATTATAAATAATTTTTCATAAATCTATCAAATGAATGCAATAGATGCTATGTGTGAAGGTACTTTAAAGTACTTATAACAAATATCACACTAATATGATTATGTATGTTCTGTATAACTTGGTAGATAAACAACACAATGCAATGGAGGGTGTGTGTGTTGGGGGTAAATTGGTTCTGAGTCAGAAGAACCAGATTGAATCCCACTTCCCAACTTCTTGACTTTTGAGTTGGGATAAATCATTTCCCTTCTATGGGCCTCAGTTTCTCAGCTGTGGAATAAGGGAGTTGGACTAGGTGGTCTCTAAGATCCTTTACAACTCTAACCCATGATTCTATAAAGGAGTTTTCTAAGACTCAGAGAAAGGTTTTGTCACTTGCACATAGCCACCTAGTTACTTGGTACAAGTGGTACCCAGATACTGAACCTTGGCTGTTGATAAATAGTAACTATTTATTAAGATGCCTAAGTGAAGAGTGCCCAAAATAACCTGGAACATCTCATCAGAAGAACCATTAAGGAGGATCTAAAAATGTACGGTTTTTGTTTTCTTTATTAAGAAGACTTTATCCTCAATATTACCCTAATTAATGAACTTGCTATGCTCTTTAGTCAATACTTTTTCTTGCTAAGGATCAGTGAGTTGGACCGATTCTTCCCAACTCCAAGGCATCTGTTCTTTCTTCTTTCTGTCTCTCGTGACAGAGAAAAATCATTTATCCAGAAAAAGGACAAATCTAATTACTTTGCTTCAAGGAATATTTTCCTGTGCATAGATGCTGGACTGGCAAATGAGAATCCTCTTCCATCCTTTGGAAAAGAGCAAATGTCTGGACAGATACATTTGATCTCTCCTGAGAATTCTCCACAAAGTTATTCTTTGGGAAAGTGTGGCCAGGGATCTGGTAACGTGCTTTACTCATAAAGAACTACCCCCATCTGCTGGCTATAGTTAGGAATTAAATGTGTTGGGGCTTAAAGGATGCCTTATTTGGGGGCTGTGTTGGTATTTGATCAAAGCTCACACTGACCCTTTCCGCACATCTCCTTCTCCCCTCAAAGGTTATCCTAAAAGCTAGTTCCCAGTAGTGACTCCTGGATGAGTTCTGCTTTACCTCATCCCAATGATAAACACTTGTCTTTTTGAAATGGGTTGGATTAGGGTTAGTGGTATATATGTATAGATCTATAGATCTATCTACCACTAACTATATACATGTATATAGATATAATCTGTACCTATATTATATATAATCTTTACATTGTATATATAAATATAAATATATATATATATATATATATATATATATATATATATATATATATTATATACAGATTGTATCTTCCCAGGAAAATGAACACACTTGGAAGACAGGACTTATTTCCTTTGATCTTTGTGATTGGGACACCTAGCATGGGTCTTTGCTCATAAAGGTTTGTTGACTGAATGAATACTCATTGGTTAGGTATGGGTAAGCAGAAGCCAAAGTTTGCAGTTGGGTTTGCTACAGGAAAATAGGACAAGAGTGCCCCCTCTTGCTTTGTTTGGGGAATCTCCTATCTAGGCAAAGATTATTCAATCCTTCATAAAAGTCTTTCATAACATACACTACATATCTTTTATTTTTATGAAAGATACACAGGATGGCCAAATGTGGTAACCAATCAGGTAATACATGCAAACTAGACTGTTCTGGAGCCACAGAAGTCCATGGAGAGATTTCAAGGACTTTGTGAAATTGATTGGGGACAACAAGTCCAAATTTAACATTTCATTCATTTATTTAAAGATGTCATCCTAGATGGGCTAAGGGGCTTCAGCAGACTGCTAAATGGGTCCAAAACACATGGGTGTATGGTGGAAAAAAGCTCTGGATTTAGAATTAAAGGCTCTAGATTAAATGTCAGGCTCCATCATGTATTAGTTATATGGCCTTAGGCCAATTATTTCCAATTTCTGGGCTTCAGTTTTTTCATCTGTAAAAAGAGAAATTTGCTCTGCAAAGTTTTTTTTCTTCCAGTTTTCATTATGGGAATCCTTGATTTGCTTGTAGGTGGTAATCATGATGCAATTTGAGAACCAGCCCCAGTGAGTAGGGAGGGCTAAAGGAAGCTAACTCCATTTCTTCCTCTCAGGGAAATTCCACTTAATCTCTTCTGAGCTCCGGGATGTCAAGACTCTATGTCAGGTGCATAAAAAGCCTTCTTAAGGCAAATTGTCTCATAAATGACTTGTTGGAATCAGTCTGGGTCTTCCTGCTCCTTGTCTCTTAGGCTAGAGTATTCTCTAGATTAATTACTAGTAGTCTATGGCTTTGGGGGCTTACAATTGTGGTGCATGCCAGGTAACTAGAATTAAGTGATAGATCAGAGAATTATTCTCGGGGGAAGAAGGCATTGCTAGTAGCTGGGACTATGATAGATTTGGAGATTTTCCTGCTTGTCCATATTTTCCTCCCCCTCTCTTTCTCCATATATTATATATGGATATAAAATCTATACATACATAATATATTGTTGTTTTAAAATAATATTTTATTCCCACCAATTACATATAAAACAATTTTAATGTTTATGTTTTTAAAAATTTTGAATTCCAAATTTTCTCTTGTAACTTCCCTTTTCCCATCCCCAAGAGAGTAGTAAGCAATGTAATATACATTATGGATGTACACTCATGCAAAACATTTCCATAGTAGTCATTTTGTGCAAGAAGGAAAAAGGAAGGGAGGAAGGAAGAAAAGAAAGGAAGGAAGTAGAGAGGGAGGGAGGGAAGAAGGAAAGAAGGGAGAAAAAATAGAAGAAAGGGAGGAAGGAGAAAGGGAGGGAGAGATTGAGAGGAAGGAAGGAAAGAAGGAGAGAGAGAGAGGGAGGAAGAGTTAGAGGAAAGAAGGCAGGAAAAGAGGGAAAGAAGGAAGGAAGGAAGGAAGGGGAGAGAAAGAAGAAAAGTGAAAAATATGCTTCAGTCTATTGAGACATCGGTTCTTTCTCTGGAGATGTATAGCATTTTTCATCATGAATCCTTTTGGATTATCTTGGATCACTGTATAGTTCAGAATAGCCAAGTCATTCATAATCCTTCATTGTATAATATTCTTATTACCATGTATAACATTCTCCTGGTCCTGCTCACTTCACTTTATATCAGCTCATGTAAGTCTTTCTAGGCATCCTTCTTGTCATTCCTTATAGCATAGTAATATTCCTTTACAATCATATATCACAACTGGTTCAACTATTTCCCAGCTGATAGGCATCCTCTCAGTTTCCAGTTTTTAGCCACAATAAAAAGAGCTGCTATGAATATTTTTGTGCAAATAAGTTCTTTTCCTTTTTTAAAAATCTCATTGGGATACAGACCTAGCAGTGGTACTGCTGGTGGTTTTATAACCTTGGGTATAGTTCCAAATTACTCTCCAGAATGGTTGGATCATTTCACAACTCTACCAACAGTTATGTCTTCTGCTTTCGACAAGACAACTGAGGTCAAGATTGGGTCAAGCTACTTTCAACCTTGGGGACTTTTTGATAAAAAAAAAACCTCAAAAACAATTTTCCCGCTACTTAGGGTTACTTTGGGGACATCAGTAGTTTTCTCTTATCTTATCTTAAAAGGAAATGCAGTCAGTTACTATGTAAGTACTTGAGCAAACACAACATTAGCTATAGGACAGGAAAAAAAAGAGCTTTCCCTCAAATCTATAAATAATCAAGCCAACTCTCCTTTTCTGTCTTTCATCAGGTGAGCCCATGATCTGCTTGTAGCCAGTAATTATGATATAATGTGAGATTAAGTACCAGTGAGGAGGAAGGAGATGCAGCTAGATCGTTCAATGATTAGAGGCTGGTCCTCCAGTCAGGAAGATCTGAATTCAAATGTGACCTTAGACACTTATGACTCTGAGTCTTGGAGAGTCACTTAACATTTATTTGCCTTAATCCACTGGAGAAAGAAATGGTAAACCACTCCAGTAGCTTTCCCATGAAAACGCTCACGGACAGTATGGTCCATAGAGTCACAAAGAGTTGAACATAACTCAACAATAAGTGTAGGAAGGAAGAGCTGAATGAAACTGGAGCCAAAATGCATTTCAAGAGAACTTCAGTTTATTTCTCCTTGGGATTCCACCTTCCACAGGGATTCTTATTGTCTTTTATACTAATTATTGTATTTTTGCTTTCTTTTCATAAGGAAAAAAAAAATTTCAGGTTACTAGAGTATAAAAAAATCTCCCTTAATCAATCAGCAACCAAGTTCTGTGTCAGAGATACAAATTCAAGTACTTGGAAGGAGCTTACATCTAATGGGGAGATAACAAGTAAGGCTATATTAATAATTATAGCATAAATGTAAAGGGAACAAATTCCCACAAATGCAAAGTAATGATATGCTAGGAAATTTAGGACAGAGGACACTTGTAATTTCTGCTTTGGCATGAAGCCTTTTCTGATTCCTACAGCTTATAAGTACAGCAACTAGAAAAGGCTTCAAGCAGATGCTGAGAATTCAACTGAAGCTGAAAGGAAGAGAAAGATCCCTATGAGTTGGAGGTCAAGGAAGGAGTGCATTTCAGGCTTGTGGGAGGGTTGATGAAAAAACAAGGGAATTGGAGATGTATGTCCCATGTGAGAAAGAGAGAGTGAGAAGGCCACTTGACTGAATTACACAGTGTGGTAGATGGAGTCATTTTCTATAAAATTGAAAGAGAAGTTGAGACTAGATTGAGAAGGGATTTAGAATGTATATTTTATTTTTCAAAAAAGCAACAGAAAGCCACTGGCATTGATTAAGGCAGTGACATGATCAGGTTTGTGCTTAAGGAAAATCACTTTAACAGCAGAATGTATGATGGAGGAGAGTAAAAAAACTATGAGACCCGGAGGCCAGTGAGGAGGCTGGTACAGTAATCCAAGGGAGAGGTCATTAAAGCTGAAATGAAGGTAGAAGCTTTGTGAAGGCAGAAAAGGGGTTGGATGGGAAATACTAAAGAAGTCAAAGACAGACAGAAATCATCCTAGCAACACTTTGGGGGGTAGCTCAAAACCAGAAAAAAATAGCTTCTCTTGATTTAGAAATGGCTACATAACATAGAGTATGTGAATAAATGAACAAATTAAAGAAAAAGCATTGATTAAGCACTTACTCTGTACCAGGAACTCTGTCTAGGTAAAAAGGAATACTGGAATATTATTATACTCTGAAAAAGAACACACATAAAGAATTTAGTGAGGGGAAAAAAAAGATCTGTCTCAATTAATGCTAGGCAAGGAAAATAAAATGTGGAAAACAATTTATACAATGACTACAACAATATAAATGAAAGGGACAAGGTCAAAGTCCTGAAATTAGAATGAGCAATCTTGGCTTGAAAAAAGACAACACACTAACACCTTGTGAGTAGAAGTGATTTTGTTTCAGAATTCGGAGAGTTCTGTCTACTGTCAGACTTGGTGAGAATATTAATTGACTTTTCTTAGACAGCTGCTTTTTATTTTATTTTAAGGTCACTGAAGTTAAACAGAGGTATGTACAGAAATGACTGAAATATAGAAACCCAAAGTTTTAATAAAACTTTTTTTAAAAGATTGATAAAAATAAAAATTCAAAGAGAGAGAAGAGAGATTAAAGGGAAGAGAAAGAGATAGAGATGAGAGAAAGAGAAGGAGAGAGAGGGAGGAAAGGAGGGAGAGAAAGAGGGGGAGAGAGAGACAGAGACAGAGAGAAACGGAGACAGAGAGCGACAGAGAGACATACACAGAGACAGAGAGAGAGAGAGAGAGAGAGAGAGCGCACACTGACTGCAGAGCTCAGAAATATCTGTGGCTACACTTCCAGCTAGGGTCATGGCAAGACTTAGGTTTGTCATCTGAAGTTTAATATTACCTGTGGCTCTGTATATCTCTTTTTGGGAAACTCCAGAGACATTTTCAAATCCATAACAATTAACCCTGAGAATTAAAAAACTTTGTTTTGCCATTTGCCTAAGATAAACTTCAGATGAACATTTTTGGTCTCTCCATTTTTATAATCCCATTCTTGAAGAAAATAGTTGCTAAAAATCAACCTCAAGCACATAGTAAAGATTTCATTGCTATAGAAATGAAAATTCTTGCCTTTACGAATGTTGAAAGTTGCAAAGATAGCATTGAAACATTGGGATTTCTTCAGTTCATAAACATTTCTAAGGAAAAGCCAAGTTCCCATTGGTTTGAAACAAGGATGGCTTTGTGACAAGTCCTTACCCAAAGTCGATTTCAGAGGCCCCAAAGCCTCCAACAGCAAATGGCATTGTCTAGATACTCCTTGGACCCATGACAAGGATAGCACAAACGCTGGGTTTGTTCCAGGAGTAATATTCTAAAGAGGAGCCTTCTTAAGAGAAAAAGCTCTGTCGATTCAGTCTTCTAGTTAGGAGTTGGTGATGACCTTTTGCCTTTCTGAGAGCAGCTCAATCCAAAATGACTTTTCTCTTTTTAGGAAAAAAGGCTTCTTTCTGTGTGTGTGTGTGTGTGTGTGTGTGTTTAGGATTTGGAGACAAAGAGCTCATTTCACAGTTTTGCCCATTAGCCTGATAGGGTCCCTTTACATCTTGGCTCTTTGCAGCTGGGTTTTCTAAAAGGCTGGACATAAGGAACTGTCAATGGGCCATTTCACTACTAGGCACTGGGAACCTTGTCATAATCCCAACACAACCCCAATACTGAGATGGGATGCCTATTATTAGGGGCCTGGCAATAGGATAGGATTTTCATCACTGCCCATCACTGAACATCAGTTCACAGCAGATGGGTTACTGGGGCATCAGGAAGGAAAAGTTTCATGAGCCTCCAAAGAAGAATGGGTCTCTGAGGGTCTTTATTCTAACTCCTTCCTGTTCCGGAGAAAGTAAGCTATCCTGATTTCCAGAGAGGAGAAGAAATAGATGATTAAATTTGCTTCCATCTCCAAGCCGGCAAACTGATAACCAGATAGAAGTTATTGTTCATGGTGTTACCAAATAGGCTTGGTCTAAGGGGTCATAAGTCATAGGAGACAGACCTAAAGCTGAAGCCACCTGAGATTTGCTCCTGAGCACAAAGCCATTGAAAAACCTCCAGACATAAAGCCATTAAAAAACCTCCAAACACGAATATTCTTCTTACAATACAGAGTAATTGCAATCTTGGAATAGTGTAGCATCCAAAGAATCGAAGTCATGGATGATCCCAAGGGCCATAGAGAGAAGTACTTCTATCAAGAACCATAATTCCAATGATAACCTTTGTTCAAGAAGCAGCTTAAGGAATGTTATTAAGGAAAGGACAAGGAGACGGTTCATTCATGTGGTGAGTGTAAAGAATAATCAATGAACAGTGTCCATGCTCTCTTAGCATATGCTTGACTCTTTGATGCAGCCTCAGTAAGTGTCTGGGATTAAGCTAGGTGCCCTGGGTACTCAAGTTCGCACAAACCAAGACTCCTGTCCCCTAGGATTTTTAAGTCTCCTTGGGGGAGAGTAGACACATACCTGAAACTCTTGAGTGTGACACAAGAGATAAAAAAATAACGAATGATTCCAAAGTGTGACACAGACAATACAGTCATGGAGAAATCACTAGAGTCAGCTGGAACCACGGCATTCAATTTTGGTATTCCATGGGGCAGCTAGATAGCACAGTGCATATAGCATCAGACTTAGAGTCAAGAAGAATTGAAATAAAATCTATTCTCAGATATTTAATCTCTATTAGGAGATGTATTAGAAGGTGTGTCTGTTCAGATACCAATTGGAGTAGGGATCCTCTAAGGTATCCCTTCCAGGTCTGAGGTTCTATAATTCTGGGAACTATGAAAATGTTTATTTTACTTCTAATCCGTCATCTTGATGCTTTTCTTTTTTTTTATCTTATCATGGAGAAGTCACTAAGCATGTGCCTCAGTTTCCTCATCTGTAAAACCTCATCTAGTATTTCCCAGGGTTCTTGTGAGGATCAAATGAGAAATTATTTGTACAGTGTTTTGCAAACTTCAGAGCACTATATAAAGGCTGGCAATTGTTACTGAAGCAATATGTAAATACTAATTATTATTACTACTCTATTTTAATATTTGAGAGGGTCAGAGATTTCATCAGTGTGGGTATGTCCACCACCGGCGCCTTCCACTCCTCCATATTTTCTCATACTGTGTGATTTACTCCCCATAATCCTTCACAGGAAGCTATGAAACATTGGATCAAGAGCTTGCCTTGGAGTCGCCATGACCTGTGACACACACACATACCCACTGAGGGATTCTGGGGAAGTCTCTTCACTTCTCTTGGGAACTGCATGTGATCTGCAAAACAGCTAAACTTAAACAAGATTAAAATGTAACTGGGAAAAGTTTAACAACAACAAAAAAATACAATAAAACATAAATAATGTTTTAACATAAGTAATGTTAATTTGTGGTTTTAACAAGTAAAGTTAAACTTAAGAGATGTTAATTTGTGGTTTTCTAAGTCAGTTTGTAGCCTGCAGGGATCCCTTACTATTTGAGATTGCCTCCTATACCCTAGGCTAACTCTTTGAGACCCTAAGTTGTAGAGAAAGTACTGAAGTGTGCTAGTAAATTGGGTTTCCTCTTCTAGGAGGTCCACATATGGTGACAGATCAGTTCTACTTCTTATTGCTGTTCTTCATATACACCTCCACAGAGGGAGTTCCTTGTCTAGGTTTTTGTATTAGAGAAATTACAGGTCCAGTTCTTAGCCCCTATCCCTCTTTCTCAAGTTTTCTTTTATTCAGTTTATAGTCCTTTTGATTAGATTTGAAAGGGGAAGTGACCTCCCCCAGATGCCATAGAAAAAGACAGAACAGGATTTGAACTCACATCTTTTGACTAAAGAGGGAGCAGGGAGTGTTCTTCCACCACCAACCTTATATATCATATATCACTACATGCTGTATGCATTTGTGCTTATTGAATTGCAATGAAAACATTTAAGACAGAGAAAAGAATGAGCAGAATTTTATGTGGAAAAGGAAGTCATAAATAGGTACTGAAACTCAGAAAGATCTTACAGATGTTAAAAAATCAGCTGAAGGCAAACTTGTGCCTTGCATGGGCAGATGGAAAGGTTTAGAGCGGAGGTGCAGAAATCATTTTCAAAAAATCCTCCTCCTCAGACCTGTTTGAATCTTGTATAAGCATCTTGTTTAAATGGTTGGGGCTGGCAAGGGGGGGATTGACATCTGGTATGGCAGGGACATCAAAGGAAGGCCTCTTAGTAACAGAATAAGGCATTGCTCTAAAGCATCTTGTTATTGATCGACTTTCTTTGCTTCCAGGATAGTTTTCTTATTAGATCAGGAGGCTAGACCATCTGTATTCTGAGATTTAGCAGATCAAGCACAATGCTAGGCACAGAGCAGGTGCTCAGTATATACTTCTGAGCCAGACTGATTTCTGATTGATTTTTATATGTATATGGATGGAACTGGAAGGAAGACAGGATATATAAAACTTAGCCTTGGGGCACTAAAATGTATAGGATACAAAAATTTTATATAATAATTTAAATTTGGCATGTTTATTAAATTTGGCATGTTTATATAGAGATATTAGTAGGCTAGGAACAATTTATTTTAGCACCTAGCTAGCAGGAATAATTGCTAAAATAGGAAGATAACGGTTGGTAAACACAAATCTGTGAGCCAGTATAGTACCTAATCCCTGATTGTTGCTCAACTGAATCTATCTTAATTAGTTTTTGTATTATTTTCATGCTGTGAATTACAAAATTTATCTGAGGGTCTGATTTCTTGTTTGTTTTCGTGGCGTGCTTCTTGCCCAGGAATATACTTCGCTATAACTGTGTGCATGTGGTCAGTTTAAAGTTGGTATGGACAGAGATCAGGTGCCCTCTGACCTGGTTAAATAGCCATCTAAGCCAACCAAAAAAAAAAAAAAAACAAAAAAAAAAACCAAAACAAAACCCTCCCCTAGCCGGGAAGCTTGAGTGATACTTCCCAAGGAAACCAAGATTGATGGTGAATGGTCACTTTTGAGGTTGGCAGAGCTGTGGAGCAGAGGCATAATAGTCAGAGTCAGCAGCACCAAAGGAGCTTGAAGCCAGTGGAACCCTTCCTTCCCTTTGGAAGTTGCCAAGAAGCATATTTGGGGTTTTATGTCAGGAAAAAAAAAAAAACCCTTCCTACCAACTTGTCCCAAAGTAAGATAGGCTGTCCTAGAAGGCAGTGAGCTCCCCTCCTGGGAAGTCTTCAAGCTAAGCTGGGTGACTTCTTGTTGGGGATCTGTTAGAAGGTGTGTCTGTTCAGATACCAATTGGAGTAGGGATCCTCTAAGGTATCCCTTCTAGGTTTGAGGTTCTATAATTTTGGGAACTATGAAAATGTTTATTTTACTTCTAATCCCTCATATTGATTTTTTTTGTTGTTGTTCTTATCAGCTCCCCTATCCTTTCAAGTTGGACCTTCTCTTATAACAGAGAAAAACAATGAAACTCAACCATCTAGTTTGGATACAATATCATGTCCTACTTGTCTTCCATCTCTCTTATGTGGGAGAGGAACTATTGAACTGGAGATAGTTGATGAAACACATTGGATCAGAAGGGAATAGCTAAGGTGATATCCAATTCTAATAGAAATGGATTTCTACTGCCCCATATTGACTTAGAAAGCCATAAGTTCACTTTATGTCATAGGGTACTTTCATTTCATTAAACATTTTCTAATTATATTTTAATCTGATTTGGACCACACTGGGAAACTGTGGTTCTTCATGCTGTCGATGGAAAGCTATGATCGCCTCTCAGAGGGTCTGGTCTGAAGGGAAAAGTCTCAGATTTGAACTCGGGTCTTTAGAACTCAGTTTCCTTATCTGTAAAATGAAGGAGTTGAACAGTACTATGAAAAGAACTGACTTTGAGGTCAAAAGATACAAGTTCAAAACTTGCTTCTAACACTTGCTATTTGTGGATGTTCTTAAGAAAGTCATTTGTTCATCTGTAAAATGAGATAATTTTGCTTCCCTTTCACTCTCTGATACCCTGATTGTCTTCAGCTCTAGGACTTATGGGGGGAAGAAGGGGGAAGTAAGGATATTAATGGACACTTTGTCTTTGAGCAGTGGGATCTAATTGAAAGAATACTAGATTTGAGGATGGAATTCTGGCTTCACTATTTATGAATTGTATGACCTCAAGCAAATCATTGTACTCCTCGAGGTCCAAGTTTTCTCTTCTATAAAATAGAAATAACAATATTTTATCTCCTTTTGAAGAAATGCTGCTGGGTCCACAGGAGCCAAAGTGGACTTTGCCAGCCAAGGGGTCTTCTGACCTGAACCCAGATAAGCAGTTTGCACAAAATCCAGTTCCAGGGGATTGGCTCCCTTTTCTCACACTGTTTGACTCATTAAACTTTTAAAATGCCACATCAGGGAAAAATGATGTAAAGTTTAGATTAAGGGTCAATTAGATAGCACAGTGGATAGAGTACCAGCCCTGAAGTCAGGAGCCCCTGAGTTCAAATCCAGCCTCAGACAACTACCATTTACTAGCGGTGTGACAAGTAAGCATGTCACTTAATTCCAATTGCCTTCAAAAAAAAGTTTAGACTAATTCATAAGTAGAGCTCCCCCCTAGAAAGGAAGCAGTAATAAAAATAAAATAAAATAAAATAAAGGTAGTCAGTTTACAGTATGAATCAATTATAGGATTATAATTTATTCCTACACACAAAAGGGATGCCAAACACAGGACCATCCTAGTAGCACATTTGACAAAACCAAACTTAAGGCAGACTTCAGTCATTTAACTTATAACTAATGATATATCTTCTAGGAAGTTGGTACTTAAGCCTCAGAAGAAAATAAAACCATTTTCACGACCACTAACTATACATTCTATATTTCCTATATTTCACTCTAGCTCTGCCATGTCCAAATGACTTCCAGTACATCTTCTGATCAAAATGGCCATTCTTGGGTCAATACCTTTTGTGAGCAGCCATCTCCTGCAATAAGAGGCTTCCCTGCCACCAGCCACTTACGCCTAATTGTGCCCATTATCTTTGGACTTTTCAGACTCACAAACCTATACACAGCCGCTTCATAAGTTTTCTTCAGATCAGCAAAGAATAAGCTCAAAAGAAATAACCCAAACCCCAGCTCGTATCTGACAAGGAAAGGGCATGTGCTTTAGAAGCTGCGTACTCATGTTGTATGGAAACTAAGGAGGAGGACTCTGACATCAGGGAGGGATGCCATGACATCGGATTGAAGTGAGGGAGGGCTGGGCAAGGTCACCTACCTCACTTTCCCCTCCACAGCTATTTGGGTTCAGTGACCCGATATAGATCAGGACGACTGGAGGTGGCCCCAGATGTAGTAGGAGACCTTGGCCATTTTAAGCTAAGGTCTTTCCCTGGTCTCACTTTGACTGAAGCAATGCTTAATCAGTGATTAATGTCTAGGTAAGAAATGAGGCAGAAACCAAATCATTTCTAATGGAGCAGTAATGAACTGAACTAGCTATACCCAGAAAAAGAACTCTGGGAGATGACTAAAAACCATTACATTGAATTCCCAATCCCTATATTTATGCCCACCTGCATTTTTGATTTCCTTCACAAGCTAATTGTACAATAATTCAGAGTCTGATTCTTTTTGTACAGCAAAATAATGTTTTGGTCATGTATACTTATTGTGTATCTAAGTTATATTTTAATATATTTAACATCTACTGGTCATCCTGCCATTTAGGGGAGGGGGTGTGGGGGGGTAAGAGGTGAAAAATTGGAACAAGAGGTTTGGCAATTGTTAATGCTGTAAAGTTACCCATGTATATATCCTGTAAATAAAAGGCTATTAAAAAAAAAAAAAAAAAAAAAAGAAATGAGGCAGAGAATGGCCTCTTAACTAGTAAAAAAAAAAATCAATCTGGGAGAGTTTCTCAGAGGGGGATAGTGGGGTATGGGATAAGGCCAGTTAACTAATCCTACCCTCTCCTCAGGAAGCAGTTCTGACCTGATTCACTGCTAGAAAAGAAGAGGGAGACCAGTAGATGGGTCTCTTTTAAGGGTACCCTTTGTCACATCAAAATGCAAACCCTCGAGCCCCAAGTCATATGAATTCTTTGTAAATTGTAAAACACTAAACAAGCAGCAATATTAAATAATAGGACCTATGTATTCCTGATTATGGGTGTAGAGGGCGGTATATAGCCTTAATAGGTTTGTCAGAGACTCTTTCCTGATTAAGCCAGTCAGCTTGGAGCCAGGGGGGCAAATCATGACAAAAGCACCATCCTCTTCAACCTCTCAGGTAGATTAAGTCCTATTCCTCCCTATTCTTTTTCCTCCTCTCTTTCCTCCAGCCCATCATTCCTCTTACCTTCCTGCCATCTTCTTGTGCATGTGGATCCTAAGAAGGCAATGCATTACATGGAATCCTTTCTAAGCCTGACTTCAGTCAGAGTGTTGACCGCAAGGATGATGGTACCCTCAACAGAAAGAAGGAGTTCAGAAGAGTTGTGGACCTAAGAAAACACATACAAAATGCTGATTTGGACATGCTGAGTTTGGGATGTCTGTTGGACATTCTAAGAGGCAGTGGATCATCACCAATGGACTTAGCTTTGGAATTGTCAAGGCCCATCTCTTTTTCTTCACCTTTTAAAAAATTTCAATAGTATTTTATTTTTCCAGTTATGTGTATTTAATTTTCAACATTCGTTTTTGTAAGATTTTGAGTTCCAAAAAACCCGAACAAGAAACAAAAAAGATATTGAGTTCTGAATTTTTTTCTCCCTCCCTCCCTGACCTCCTCTCTCCCTAAGGCTGCAAGAAATCTGATATAGGCTATATTTGTCCAGTCATTTTAACCATATTTACATATTAGTCATGTTGTGAAAGAAAAATCAGAACAAAAAGGAAAAACCACTAGAAAACAAAACAAAACAAAAATTAGTGCACTTTGATTCATATTCAGTCTCCATAATTGTCTCTCTGGATACAGATGACATTTTCTATCCCAAGTCTATTGGAATTGGTAAGACCTACTTCAGACACATGTGGCTATGTGAACCTGGATAAGGCATTTTTTAATCTCTCAGTACTCAGGTGACTTTATGAGTATAGATTTCAGGGAAGGTGCCAGTGGATCCATGGAGTTTCCTCATCCTGAAGCTTCAAATACCAATGAAAACATAATTCCGCCCTCTATCACTATGGGACATATGCTTTGGCCATTGTGAGTTTCTTTTTCTTTTCTTTTCTTTTCTTTTTTGTCATCTTTTTTAAATAGCTTTTTATTGACAAAACATATGCATGGGTAATTTTTCAACACTGACCCTCGAAATTTCTATTCCAACTTTTCCCCTCTTTCCCTCCCCCCCCTCTTCTAGATGGCAGGTAATCCAATACATGTTAAATATGTTGAAGTATATGTTAAATACAATATATGTATACATATTTATATGTGGTTTCTTTAATAGGATAAATGCTGGTCATCAAATTAGGAAGTTTCTCCTCTTGCTCTTTTTAACTCAAAGCTCTGGGTTTTAGTGGATGCTTTCTTGGTTTGCTTTCCTTAACATCATCCCAGACTTTTCTTCCCACAACCCTCTCCCCAGAAGGATTCTTATCCTGGCATTTCTGTCAGCTCAGCTCTCTCTGACCTTCCCACTGTCTGCCCATCTTCCTCCCCACCTCCCTTTAATGCACTCAGCACTTTTGCTGTTCTTTGATATTCTCCAAGGGATAGTAGATTAGAGCTTTACTGAAAATTTGCATCTTAGGCAGAAAAGAGCTCTGGAACACTCCGAGAGGAAAAGGACACAAAGATCAAAGTGCTTTGGGAACAAAAGAGGGAAGGAGGGGCCATAAAATTTGAATGAGGAGACTGGAATAACAGGTAGGAGAAAAGTTGTATCTCATAAACATCTTGTGGCTATAAATCTGAGAAAGAAGGAAAGGTCAGGGCAAGAGAGAGAAAGAAAAGGAATTGTATGTTACGGTGCTTGATTTAAATGGAGTAATGCAATTCTGGTCAAAACATTCAGCTCCCATTCCATTATCTAGCTTCAAAGGACACAAATATATCAGTTCCATATTTAGCTGATTTGTAGAGAAGTCATCTATTTAATATTTTTCCTTGGTAGAGCTCATCATTAAATGTCTTACTGTAATGGAGCAAAGCATCATTTCTCAAGCTAAGGGTGAGGTTCCCAGAGAATAAGTCACTTTTGTAGTAGTCATAGAGCTCCCCGGCTATTAATAGCTGACATATTCTTTGTTAAAATGCTTTATATACATTATGTCATTCGATCATCATGATGAGCCTGGGGGATATTCATATACTAAAAACTACTCTGTGATCTCATCAATGTGACTATTCCTTCAACAATGCAAATCAGAGCTCAGCCATGATGCTTGCCCATCTTGCTTGGCCCTTTTCCAGTTTACCCCCTTAGTTCATTCACCAAAGGAGATTCATGCTGCAGATATTGTCCCCATTTTGCAAAGAGGAAACTGAGGTTCACAGAACATGAGTGATTTGGTCCCAGCCACACAAAAAGTGTTAGGGGAGGAAGGTAAGATCTCCTCGTATTATAAACTATCGTATCATTGTTTTAGAACAGGAGACCCAAGAGGCTTTCATTCAGTGTTCTCATTTTACAGATCAGGAAACAGAGGCTCACTCAGGTTAGATTTGTCTGTAGTCACACAGCTAATAGGACCAGAAGTCTAAGACCAATAGAATCTCTGAGCAGCTCCCATAGAGGCATGTAGCTTAGCTTTGACTTGATCTGAGGTGTTCATCCCAACTCTTACTCACGCTGATGAGTCAGGTACCCAGAGTTTAGCTACTATGTTCCTTAGGGCTCTAGGGATACCACTGAGGCACTGGAGACCATCTTTTCTAGTGCTATAGCTCATGAACTCCTCCTGGTGTGCTTTCTGACATAGTTATCAATTGAGAGTTATTTATTTAGTCAGCTGGACTCCTGCCCAATATATGTCACATTCTCCTATGAACAAATATAGAGTCTAGGGGAAAGTGAGCTCAGGCTTAGAGTTAACTTATAGGTCATGCCTTTGTCCCTTGCTTTCTCACTCCCCCTCCTCAGTTCCAACCTCGCCTTTGGAGGGCGCTCTCTCAAGGAATATCTTTACTGAGCTTTCAATAGAGCTGGAAATCTGCATCAAATATGTTCTTTGTTCTAGACTCTGTGACCAACGTCCGCTTTCCTAGAAGAGATGATAGAATCTCAATAGGAAGAAGGGAGGGTCACCAGACCTCACTTTATGGAAGTCACAGTATTGGATACGGGGGGACAGTAGAAGCATATGTGCAACTAGAATCTTCACTTGTTGACATGTATATTTCTAGATGTGGAAATCTATGGGCAGTGTACATTTGCTGATAGCAATACTGAGCACCTGATGGGGACCTTTGAGAATTAAAGGAAAGAGTTTTCTAGGCTGGATTTAGTTAAGACTTAGGTTGGCTTGGAGTTACAATCCCCTTGCCTACAATTCCATTTGAGTTATCAAGTAAATACAGGTTGCAGTGACTACCTTGGGAGCTCCATGAAAGCAAGAATTATCTGAACTTTGGATCTTCCTCAGCACCTAGCATGGAGCTCTAAACACAATCTGAATACAGAACCGATTTAACAAGTTAGGCTAGCAGAGACATTTTTAGAATGGATTCTAGATGCTACTTTTAGGTAAAAGCTCAAAAAGGAAGAATGTTTTAAAGTATTAGGATGGCTTTTTTTCTGTGTGTCGGTTACTAAATGCCATATATCATGCTTCAAGTCTCCTTATTATACCACGCAAGTGTGTTAATTTACACAGAAGCTATAACCATATTACAGCTAATTAACAATTCCATAGGAATCTTGCTTATTCAAGGCCAGCTGCCTACTGGGAAGGTAAAAAAGAGCTGCTATGAACGTACAATTATTAGGCATTGGGGAGAGAGGAGTAGCTGCTTGGGAAAAGAGGTAATAAACTTTGAAACTAATTAGCCCAAGATCTTGGACAATTGGGAAGTATTTATTAATGACTTCTTATGGGACTAGGCTGTACCAAGCATTATACCAAGGAAGCAGCCATGATACTTGCTATCAAGAAGTCTACAAAACACCAAGGGAAGTCAGGAATAACTATCTGGAATAATAAGAGAACCATTAGACAAAGAGTTATAGTATATATGTAATATATGGTTATTCTTAGGATCCCACCAGAAGTTGTTACATATAAACAACTAAAAATACATTATAGCGACGAGACGGTATAATTCAATACAATGGTACATTACAACCTGGCTCCCACATACTGTTGCTTGTGATTCATTATTCCCCTTTACGTATTTTCTGGTTCAGCCAAAAGGCCTTCTTATTAAAGTTTAAAACTGCACTAAGGATTTGGGACATTAGCTATATATACCTATAAATATACATATTTTTGTTCAGTGATTTCAGTCATGTCCAGATTCTCCATGATCTCATTTAGGGTTTTTTTTTGGGGGGGGGGCAGGAACAAGAGGAAGAGGGGAGAGAAGGAGGGAGAGGGAGAGAAAGAAAAGAGAGGAGAGAAACAGTGTGAGAGAGAGACAGACAGAGAAGAGAGAGACAGAGACAGAAAGAGAGATGGGAAAGGAAGAAGAGAGGAAGGGATAAAAAGAACAGAGGAGAAAGATATAGATTGGAATCAGTGGCCCCTCCCTTCTCCCCAGGTCACCAGCCCTGCTTCTAAGGAATCCCTTGTACCCATCATCAAGAGGAACTAACTTTGTGGAGGAAGGGCCCTGGGCCACCATCCCCACCACTAACTGCAGACTAACTACCACCAGCAGAAATCCAAGTGCAGCCTCAGAAACCATCTTCTCAGTGGATCATTCATTGCCCAAATATGTCTTTCTCTTCTGAAGGCCTTGCCTTCATTTGTCAGCATTGATGAATTCACAAATTGTGTTTCCCCTAATGCCACTGGTTTCTTTCTGGTCCAGGGCTTCATAGTTTTGAATGTATCTTAGTGGAAGATGTCAGAAATATAAAGTAGGAAAAAAAATTGCATTGATGAATTTTACTAAGAGATAACTTCGTTCCTATGAGATGTTGTGTGACTCTGAGCATGTCATTTAACTTCTATTTGCCTCAATTTCCTCATCTGATTTACAGTAGGGATAATAACAGTACCTACTTCCTAGGGTTATGGTAAAGATCAATTAAATAATGATTGTAAAGGTCCCTAACAATGCCTGGCACATAATAAGCACTAAATAAATGTTAACTATTATTACTATTAAAAATGTTTAAGTATTTACTTTCTCTCATCAGTGTCCTCCTTGGAGACCTCATCATTGCATGGAGGTAACCCTGAAGTCTTGAAGAGAATTCCAAATAGAGTGCAAACTTGAATAGGTAAAGGCTTCAAAGATTGGTCTGACAATGGATTGTGTGTCTGGTGCCTGAGGGGCCAGTGTAGTTAAGTTCTGATAGGGTCACTGTTAAAAAGTTTTCAATTACAATTAATTCACAATATTCTAACAAGGCATCGAAGGTTACCATGAATGAAGTGCTTATGCTGATGAAATAAAGATCTTTGAAATATTGAGGTTTATATTTAAAGCCATAGAGTTTAAGAATCGGGATCCGTGCCTTCTGAAGCTCACCTCTGCCACCAATTAGTTAAGGGCTGATGGGCCTTGTCCTCTTGTCCTCTCTGGGCTTATTCTCCCCTATAGAAGAAGAGAGTTGGACTGAACGGTGTTTTTCCTCATAAGATCCTATTTCTAGAATTGGCAGAGAACTTAGAAATTATCCAATAAAACTTCTTTCATTTTACAAAGAAACTGAGGCTGTGGATTTGGAGGCTGTGACTTGTCCATTGTTCTAAAGTTAGTAACATAGGATTTGAACTCAGGTTCTGTGGCTCCAGAGGCAACACCCATTCCAGTGTACTACACTGCATCTAAGTGATCCCCTTTAGCTTTTCTGAGTTCCTGGCTAAGATCTATAAGTCATCCCATGGTCTCTTTCCCAGCTCGGTTTGTGCCTGTGTTTTGGACCGAGACCTATTCTTTATGCTTCCTGCTCTCCAGCTGCAGGTTCTAAGGAGCATGCTGGGAATTAACTAATGAGATGAAGGTTGTTCATCCCCTATCCCCAAGGCACTTCTTTGTTTCAAGCTGCAACAAATCAGAAAGTTGGACAAAAGGAGTGAATTAACACAGTTAAAAAGTAATCCAGCATCCCCCAGAGGGCCTTGGGATGTAGATAAATACAGCAGTTGATACAGCAGACTGAGGGCTAGTAAACTGCAGCATCTCTTCAACATGATAACTTTGGCCTTGACTATCCTGTACGGATATGAACAGCTCCCTTTACTGTGGATTTCTTTTCCCTCCTTCTTAAAACCTCTGCCTTGGATTGTTTATTTTCCTTCATCTTCTGTGAAATTTCTCTCATAGCAGAGACTGCCATTCTTTTAGGAGTCAGAAAGAAGAGATTATAGAAGCCTGTCACAAGATGGAGAATGAGCTATATTAATGGCTAATGTCTTCAGGGCAGCTAGATGGTGCAATGGATAGAGCACCAGCCCTGAAGTCAGGAAGACCTGAGTTCAAATCACTTCCTAGTGACCCTGGGCAAGTTACTTAACCCCAATTGCCACAGCAAAAAACAAATAAACAAACAAATAAATAAATAATGTCTTCAACTTTCTTCCATAAATTGGATTCCCTGGCAGCTGGACTTCCTTTGCATCTGCCGGGGAAAATTCCTACTCCCACCTTCTCCCTACAGATGGAAGGTCACTGGACTCAATTGCTCCAGCCAAAGGCTGACAAAGGCTTCTATCTTTATTTATTTTGCTGAGGTGATTGTGGTTAAGTGACTCACCCAGGGTTACACTGCCTAGGAAGTATTAAGTATCTGAGGTCAAATTTGAACTCAGGTCCTCCTGACTTCAGGGCTGGTGCTCTATTCACTGCACCACTTAGCTGCCCCCAAAGGCTTACATTTTAATGGGTCTGTTTAATGGTGTGCCCATTCACAATATCATAAGAGGAAAGAAAGCAAAAACTCAGCTGTGAGAGAGGGTGGATTTTGTTTTAATTAGCCTCAATCATAGTCACAAAGGAGAGTTAGAAGTAGAAGTGACTTTAGAGGAGCTGTTCTCATTTTGCAGAATAGGAAAGTGAGGGACAGGAAGATAAGTGCTTGTCCGGACAAGGTAATGAGTGGCAAGTTTCCTACCCAGATCCTCTGACTCCAAATGAAGTATTCCTTCCACTGTGCCATACTGCCTCCCCATATCATTATGCTCTAGCTTATTGATTTCACACCCACAGACATATACACACACACACACACACACACACATACCCCCACATACACACACAGCGTGGTATTCAGCTGTTAATGAAGTGACTGGCAATATTGCTTATAGGAATCTATTTTGTGAACCCCAAATTAAGATACACAGTCAATGAAAGAGTTTCCCTGTTTAAACCATGTTTTTAGGATCACAAAATTCAGGACCAAAATGGACCCTATAGTTGTCTAGCTGAGGGAAGGGAGACCCAAATAGGCTAAGTAAGCAACTTGCCTCAAGTCGTATAACTAGTGAGTTGAAAAGAAAGGATTGAAATCTAGGTTTTCCAGTTCTAATTCCAGGACTCTTTCTGGTATACCTTTGGCTGTGTAGAAGGCAGGATCATCCCTAGAAATCAGGGTCACTAGTTGTTATACTTGTAGGTTACCTAGCACAGAAATTTCTTCAAAACATTCCCTAGTGAATGCCCTAGATGGCAAACCCATCCTTTCTGCTCACAGGAAGAAGTTGCCTTTATATGTAAGTGTAATGGGGCCTTTGGAACATGCCCAATTGGCTTAAGATGGTGACATCCCTATGGCGGGGCTTGCCTGGGGATTCCCAGGCCTCTTAAGACAAAGGATTTCTGGGTTTCTTTACTATATATATATATATATATATATATATATATATATATATACTTTCATGCATCTTAATGATCACACACATTCATATACACAAGCAGAAAAAAAAAATCCCTACCTTCAAGGAGCTTACATTGGAAAACTGGAGGACAGCCTCCAAAAAGGGTTCTAGAGAAGAGAGAGACACAGAGAAGCAGAATCGTGATTCTGAGGCCCACAAAGTCAGGAAGAGGTTAGGAGAGGAATGAAGGCAAGCTGGACCCTAAAACAAATATACTTCAGGAGGAATTCACCAAAAAGAGACAAGGCTGGGTTTTACAGAGGAGTTATATCATGATAAGCAGGTCGTGGAGACAACAAGATGTTCCAGGGCAAGGAGATCCCAAGCAGTGAAGGCAGTTCCAGAATAGGATGGTAGTAGATGGTTATGAAGTCAGAAAGTCAGGAGGGAAAATGAAGCACTTGAGAGAAACAATGAAAAAAGCATATTTTGACTTGATGGAACTAACAATGAGAATCATTTAAAAATGGTCTGAGCTACCTAGAGCAGTGGCGATCTCAGTCACTGGAAGTTTTAAACTGAATGTAGGGAATCTTGTAGAGAAGGTCCCTGCTCATATGTGAATTGGCATAAGTGTTTTTGAGGTCCCTTTTATTTATGAGACTCTGTTGATTATAATTTGTGACTTCATTAAGTCATGAAATTTGAAAAGTGAATCCTGGAGAGACAAACCAGTAAGTCAGGCTTTCCACATTTCTTAATTTGAAAAAACTATTTCTTTAGTTAATATTTTCATTTCATGGTTAAAACTGACTTTTCAAACTGACCTAAAGGAATCCAATTAAAAAGCTTGAGTTTCAGGGTTTAGATCAGAGGGTATCATCATGGGTTGACTCTTCTAAGAATAAGATCTCATGACATCAGCATCTTCTTAAAGTCAGCCAAGATGAGATGAATTTATTCTTTTACAATGTACCCTTTGAACTGAATTATTTAAATACCACAACCTTTCCTTCATTAAACAAACACGATTGGTGTGTCTGGGTGGAAGAAATTTACTGAAGCTTTGCGATGTAATTGACTGGAAGAAGTATTTGTATTTCTCATTTCTAAAGCTTTTTAAGGGTCACAAAGTCTTTCTTCACAATAAGCCTGTGAGGTAAGTAGTAGAGGCATTCTCATTTTTAACCAGTGTGGAAACTGAGGCTCAGAGGGCTTAAGTGACTTGCCATGATGGATAGACCTATAGGTAGGCAGAAAGAGAGAGGGGGAGGGAGGTAAGGAGGGAAGAAGGGAGGTGATTAGATATTTAAATATATAGATAGACTGATAGAAAGAGAAAGTGAGAAAGGAAGAAGAAAAAGAAAAAGTGATTAGATAGATATTTAGATAAATAGACAGACATAGGCAGATGGATAGATAGAGATATAGACAGATAAATAGACAGAAAGAAAGACAAATGATTAGATACTTAGCTAAATAGATATATAGATAGACTGATAGAAAGAGAGAGTGAGAAAGGAAGGAAGGCAGGCATATAGCTGATTAGATAGATATTTAGATAAATAGGCAGGTAGATGGAGGGATAGATATATAGAAGACAAAAAGATAGACAGGGAGAAAGATAGATGATTATAGATATGTAGATAAATAGGCCAATAGATAAAAAGATAGAAAAAGAAAGATATTTAGATAGAGAGAGACTGATAGAAAGAGAAAGTGAGAAAGGAAGAAAGAAAAAAGAAAAAGAAAGGAAGGTGATTAGATAGATACGTAGATAAATAGACAGGCAGATAGCTAGACAGACAGACAAACAGGTAAATTAATACATAGATATTTAGATAAATAGACAGGCAAGCAGGCAGATGAATGGATTGATAGATATATCGACAGATGACAGATAGAAAGATAAATGATTAGATAGCTATATAGATAAATAGGCAGGCAGATGGATGGATAAATATATAGACAGACAAAAAGATAGAAAGAAAGATAAATGATTAGATAGATATGTAGATAAATAGACAGCAGAAAGAAAGAAAAGAAAGAGGGAGGGAAAGAAGAAAGAAAGGAAGGAAGAAAAAATTGATTAGAGAGATACGTAAATAACTAGACAGACAGAAAGATGGGTAAATGAATAAAAGATATTTAGATAGACCGGCATATGAATGGATGAAAAAGCATTTATTAAGAATTCACTATATGTCAACCACTGTACTTAGAACCAGGGAATATAAATACAAGCTACCTTCAAGCTACATTCTAATGAAAGAAAACAACATATGAAAAGGACATGAAAGTAGGGATAAATAAAGGAGAATGTGGGGTGGGGAAGAGCAAGGTTGCTGGCAAAGAGAAGTTCAAAGTGTGAGGAGTGGAGGAGGGAGGGAAGTGAGTGTGGCTTGAGCACTTCATGAAATGGCAACCCAGGCTAGAGATTCCCAATCAGAAGACAAAACTCCAAGGTAGAAGCATCTCTAAAGTCCGTCTAGAAGACTGCTAGCAAGTAGGTAGAGGTGATCTAGAGAGTGAGGATGGTTGAGAAATGTAGAAGCCAGAATCCAAATCCAGGTCTCCTGGATCTAGATTATATCCCGTGCCAGACCCTGGGGAGGCCCCAGAAATACAAAGACAAAGGCAAAAAAGCTCTAGCCTTCAAAGATACTACATTTTAACAGGAGAGAGAACATGCACATGTATGTATGTATGTGTCTATGTATATTCATGTATACCAAAAATATCCCCAACCACCTCAGGAGTAAGGCTGAGCAGAGAGTCCCACACTTTCCCCACCACAGCACAGCATTGTGACTTCTGGAGGGTGGGACAAGGTGGGAGAAACAACTCGCCATCAGAAGAAAGTCCAGCCTTTTGAAACTACCTGAAACCAATCAGTGCCGATAAAACTTTCATTCAGATGGTGAATTAACCCTTTTTGCTATTCCAGTCTCTCTTCCAGGGCCAGAGCCACATCGGGGCAGTACCTCCCAGCATGCCTTGGGGCCCTCTTTACACTCAGTCACTTGTGATATGAATCATAATATTTCTCCTCAATTCCCCTCATAATAGTTGTCCCCATTGATGAATCAATCAATCAACAAATAAGTATTTATTAAATACTTACTGTATGTCTGGAACTATGTTAAGTGCTGTAAATATAAAAGAAGGCAAAAGACAGTCCCTTGTCCTCGAGAGGCTTACAATCTAACATGCGAATATGTACAAAAAAAGGAAATATTTTTTACATTTTTTGGTACATTCTGCAAGTATTTGCAGGATGAATGGGAAATAACAGAATAAAGACACTAAAACTAAGAAGGGATGAGGAAAGCTTTCTGTGTATGTGGTAAGGAGTAAGGTATAAGAGTGAAAAGACTAAGAGGTCTGTATGGAAAAGAAAGGAAAAAGAAGGGAAAGGACTAATTTATTATTTATTTTATTTTATTTTATTTTTATTATGATAACTTTTTATTGACAGAACCCATGCCAGGGTAATTTTCTTTACATTATCCCTTGCACTCACTTCTGTTCCAATTTTTCCCCACTCTCCCTCCACCTCCTCCCCTAGATACCAAGCAGTCCTATATATGTTGAATATGTCCTAGTAGGAAAGGACTAATTTATGCAAAAATGTAGCAGCTCTTTTGTGATGGCAAAGAATTGGAAATTGAAGGGATGTCCATTATTTGGGGAAGGGCAGAACAAGTTATGCTACATAATTGGGATGAGATACTATTTTGTTCTAAGAGATAATGAGCAGAATACTTTCAAAAAAATCTGGAAAGACTTAGGTGAACTGATGTAAAGCAAAATGAATAGAATCAGAATGATTCAGAATCAGATTCTATTCACGAATAGAACATTGTAAATAGTAACAACAATTTTGTGTAATTATCAACTATGATTGACTTAGCTGTGAGCAATACAGTGATCCAAGCTAATTCTAAAAGAGTCATGATAAGAAATGCCATCCATTTCCAGAGAAAGATCGAGTCTTAATGCAGACTGAAGCAAGGTATTTGTCACTTTTGGTTTTTCATGAGCTCTTTTAGTTTGGGGTTGGGTTTTGTTTTGTTGTTTGGGTTTTTGGTCTGTGTTTTCTTTCACAACATGACTAATATAGAAATAAGTTGTGCATGATTGCACATGTATAACCTATATCAAATTGCTTATTATTTCAAAGAGAGAGGAGGGAGGAGGGGATCAAAGAGAAAATTTGGAACTCAAGACTTCAAAAAATTTATGTGAAATGAATGTTAACAATTGTTTTCCATGTAAGTGTGAAAAATAAAATATTATTTTAAAAAAAAAGAATGGAAAGAAGTCACAAGCATTCTGAATGCTAAACAGAGGAAAATTACTCAGCTCCAGTCCTTAGTAACATGCCAAAAAAGGTCTGCCTTTGCCTTCATAGATTAATCATAAACCAGACATTCTTTATTTACAATTAGGTCTTGCCTTATTGGAGATGAGAGGATCACATTTTGTTTGGCAGCAATATTGTTATTCAGGCAGAGAGAGGGGGGGGATGTTATGATAAAAAGAAATATTAGAACTTTGCTAATATTCTACTAGGAGGAAAAAAATAGAATCAAGCCAAGGGAAATTAAGTTAATCCTGTTATATAGAATTTACTATTTTTTGCTAGACAGCTCCTTTCAGTTGTTGACTAATTGAATATGAAACCCATTAAAGGACAGAGTTAATTTATCATTTGAATGAAGGAAACTCAATTTCCTTGTAGAAATGGCCCACTACAGTCTATACTTCAAGTACTCTAAATTTGCTCCATTTCCCCAAGTAAATTAAACCCAACATTTCTGACTCTAATATTTCTAGCTCCGAAAAGATTTGTGAGGGCAGAGGGGAGATGGAAAGTAATTTGGCTTAAAAAGAATCACAAACCTTTGAATGTCAAATCTTTCTAGTGCTATTGTGTTTTTTCATTAGGTTATTTGTAAATATCTATTCTCATTGCATAGGAAAGGGGAAAAAATGGATGAACGAACTTGCTATGAATGTAGTTACTACGTTTCAGACACTGGAGATAGAAGGACAAAAGAAAGACATTCTAATAGAGAGAGAAAACATCTAGAAGGATGGTATCCCAGGGAAAATGAAGTGGGAGGTATGAGTGGAACCACCATTTCCAGAAATAATGGTAGTTGTTGATTTGATTATTGTTCCCAGAGCAAGTAGTAGGGAGTCTAGGGATGGGGTAGTAAGTGTCATGGAAGGAAAATTTTGTAATAAGGGAACAATTGTCCTAGTATAATATATGGCACAGTATAGTATAAACCAACATATTAGTCATAGCATCCAAGATTTAGAGCTGGAAGTGATATTAGAGGCTATCTAGTCCAACCCCCTTATTTTAAAGATGAATTATGTGACTTGCCCAAGGTCTTATAGCTAGTAAGTACCAAAGGCAACATTTGAACCCAAGGATACTTTGCACTGTATCACATTGATGACATGTGGTTGAGTGCCTGGAACTGGCAAGGTGTAGTAAACTCTAATGAAAAGGTTTGGGGATGTAAAGGGAAGTCAGGTAAACACTGAAAGTTTAAGGATTGGTTAGAATCCCTGATTCTGAAAGGCAGAGGGGATGTCAGGTATTTTTTAGGACAATATGCACTAGGTCGCCATCCCCTCTCCAGAATCCTTGGCGAATGGTTACCCAGTTTCAGCCTGAAGACTGCAAGTGATGCTAGAGCTCATGTTCTCCAGAGGAAATCCAGTTCAAATTGCTCAAAACTTGTTTTTCTTATATCAAACACAAATCTGCCTCCCTGAAATTTATTAGAGTTCAAATTGAAGATCTTTGATGGCATTTCAGAAGCTATAATAAAACATATGAAAAGATCAGAAATTCAAGAAGCTGGAACTTAATAGAGTCAGTTGGAATGTATTATGAAGTTTGGGAGAAATCTTCGTTTGAACATGAATAGCCATAGGTTTTCACCTGAAATCAAATCTTCATGGAATTATGGAAAGTTTCTCTTTCTGTGACTTTATTATTTGTTCTTCCAACTTCTTTTAAAGATTGCTTTTTCTTATTTCTACATTATTTTTTCTAGCTGCTATAGTTTGTTGGGTGAAGGGAGTATTACAGAATCATATAGGATACCATGGTGGTCTTCTCTGGTGAATCCACTGAAAGCACCAAGAAATGGAATAGCTTCTCCCGCATGGACCTTTATCCTGATTTCACCGCTTAGCTCTGTGGTCTGTTCCACAACCTTCTTTTCTGTTAAAAATGTCAAATCCTAAACTCACTGTGAAGAATGTATTTTTATTATGGACTTATGCATGAGCATTACAAGTATGCTCATCTCTGCATACAAAGAGCAGATTGTATATGAAACAATGAATCTCTGTTACTTAAAGTTTTTTAAGCATTAATAAATTTAACATAGTAATTCTGATAGTCTTATTAGCCTGCATCTCTTTTTAAACTTTCTTCTGCTCTCATTTATGTATTTTATAAATGTTGCATTGACATACTTTTTTCTTTTTCTTCCCTCCTTCTTTCCTTTCTTTCTTCCCTCCTTTCTTTTTTTTTCTCTCTCTCACAATTATCACACACCCTCTCTAATTCTGTTGTGTTTTTTCTGTTGTGAATCTCTATCGTCATTTATAGAAAAGTTGGATGCCAGAACTTTTTCCTATCAAGAACAAAGAAATGAATGGATGAAAAAAAGCAATATTAAGTACTTACTATGTACCAGACACTATTGAATCCTGAGGCCAGAGAGACAAAAGATTGTCCCTATCCTCAAGAATCTTATATTCTGATAGGGGAAGACAAAACATATAGAGTGATTGCAAGTTCTCTTGGCTCATGAATCTCCATCTTCATGCAAAGAAATTCCCTCTGGTAACAAAGAAGCAGAATCAAGCAAAATAGACCCAGACATTGGCCATGTCTAACAATGTATTCATTCTGCACTTCTAGAATATCATCTTCTTGTCAAGAGGAGGGAAAGTGTGATTCATCATTGGTCTTCTATAGTCGTGTTTGTCCATTGCCTTGATAAGAATTCTAAAGTCTTCAAAATTATTTTCCTTTACCATGTTGTAGTCATTGTATAAATTGTTCTCCTAATTATCTTTATTTTATTCTGTATCAAATATATATGTCTTCTCAGATTTCTCTAAATTCATTTCTTTTGTAAATCTTTATGGATTTGGAACTATATGCCATACTATATTAATATACCGCAACTTTATGTTAAATATTTATTAAGTACTTATAATGTGCCAGGTACAGTGGGTACATATTAAAAAAAAGAAAGAAAAGACAGTTCCAATCCTTAGGGAGCTTGGAATCTAAAGAGGGAAAATAATTAATAGAAAAAGAAAAAAAAGAATTCACAAAAAGAAATGGAAGATATGGGATACTAGAGGATACCTAATCAGGAAACATGATTATGATGTTAGAGTCAAAACAAAACAGAGCAGCTAGTGGCAAATAAATTGTCTCAGCATTCTCCAACTGATGAGTAAAACGTTTCTTTTTCCTGTCTTTTTTTTAAGTTTTTTTTTCCTAATTTAAAAAAAAAACATAAATATTTCCACAGATATTTTTGTATATGTGTGTCTCCTTTTTTTTTTTTTTTTTTTTTTTTTGATCTCTTTGGTGTATGATCATCTAATTGGAAGCTAGATCAACTGATAGAAAGAGCACTGAGTCAGGAGTCAGCAAAATCTGAGTTCAAATTTGGCATCAAATATTCACTAGCTATGTGATCCTAGAGTGTAAATCACTCATTTAACCTTGTCTGTCTCTACTTCCAGAGCTGTTATGAGGCCCAAAGGAAAAAAAAAAAAACTTGTAAAGTACCTAGCACAATATCTGACACATAATAGGTGCGATATAAATGTTAGCTAGTGGTAGTGGTGGTGTTATTGTTGTAGCGGCAGTCGTAGTTGTAGTAGTAGCAGTCGTATTTATAATAGTAGTAGTAGTGATGGTGTAGTAATAGTAGTAAATGTCATAGTCATAGTATTAGTAGCAGCATATTAGTAGTAATGTAGTTGTAGTAGTACTCATAGCTATAGTAGTCATAATATTTATTAGTAGTGATGGTGGTGATGGTGGTATAGTTGTAGTAGTACTTGTAGTTGTAATAATAGTAGTTGTAATAGTGGTGGTGGTGATGGTGGTATAGTTGTAGTACTTGTAGTTGTAATAATAGTAGTTGTAATAGTGGTTGTGGTGATGGTGGTATAGTTGTAGTAGTACTTGTAGTTGTAATAATAGTAGTTGTAGTTGTGGTTGTGGTGATGGAGGTATAGTTGTAGTTGTAGTAGTAATAGTACTAGAAATCTTAGTTATAGTAGTACTAGGAATGGTGGTGGTGGTGGTGCTGTAGTTGCAGTGGCACTCATAGATGTAGTAGTAATAGTAGTAGTAGTAGTCATAGTAGTCATAGGACAAAAGACATTCACAATTTGGGGATTTTTGGGGGGGATGGTGGAGTCTAATTCCAAATATTCTGTACTGTATTTTTATTTATTTTGTTAGATACACCCAGAATGGTCCCTGGATTTGCCATCTCTTATCTCTGGAATGGATCAAAGAAAGATAAAGTGATTTGTCGTTGTTGCTCAGTCATTTCAGTTATGTCCAGTTCTTTGTGACCCTACTTCTTGGCAGAGAGACTGGAATGGTTTGCCATTTTATTCTCCAGCTCATTTTAAAGATGAGGAAACTGAGGCAAACAGGATTAAGTGACTTCCCTAAGGTCACACAGCCAGTAAACATCTAAGGCCAGATTTGAAATCAGGAAGATGAATTTTCCTGACTCCAGATCTGGCACTTTATACACTACACCACTTAGCTGCCCTTATATATGTTTGGGGGACAGGAATAACAGAATCAAAAATCCAAAGATCACTGTTATTCCGTTCCACAACTCTGGAAGACCACTGGTAAAGGCCATGTACCATGAAGTTCATGTACCTATTGTGTGTCCATAGCCCTCTTATCCAGAGATTAAAACTTTCAAAGAACTGTAATTTTAATGTAAAAAAAGTTTCAAGGTTTGGGTATCATTTCCTTTTTGTTTTTATTGCTGAGGCAATTGGGGTTAAGTGACTTGCCCAGGGTCACACAGCCAGGAAATGTTAAGTGTCTGAGGCCAGAGTTGAACTCGGGTCTTCCTGACTTCAGGACTGATATCATTTCTTTTTTTAATCAGTACTTGAATCCCCTTTACCCATGAAACCTTTCACCAGAATCACTTGTTAAATTTTGCAGTCAAACTATTTTATTTCCTTTTCATTTCTTTTGCTCCCTGGAATGGTACCAAAAACCAGTGTAATAACAGATGTCCAACAAAAAAATATCCTCAAGAAGCTTGAGTGACCCACAAGCCAACTCTTGAATAAGTGACAGTTGGCTACATGTATTTAAATTTATTTTCAACTATAGCAGCTAAGAAATGGACATCTGTCCCAGAAAACATATATACACACGTATGTATATGTATATGTGTATACACACACACACACACATAAATATGTATATTTTAATACATTTTTCTCAAAACAGATTTGATCTTAGTTTGCTTTGAAGGACGCTCAGTTTTTTCATTGTGGGTGTTTCACTTACTCAGGTCTCAGTCCTTCTATAGTTGCTGATCTTGAATAATTATTATTTATATTTCACCTTAAATCTGCCATGGAGGATCTACTCTATATGTTAGCAGCCTTCCATTAGATTCATCAGTCCATCAAGAAAGCAATATTCTGCAGAATCCTAAAATCTGTTTGCCAGGAACTCAAAGGCCATCTTTCCTAGCTCTTACCCGACCAAGACTCCCTTTGCTACATCTGTGACAAGCAGTCATGCAATCTCTACTCTAGAACCTTTAGTCAAGGAGAACCCACCACCTCCAGACATAGCCCATTTCACTGTGGCTTCCTTTCCTTGACATCAAGTCTCAGTTTCCCTCTTTGTAGCTTCCACATATTGCTGTTTCTAACTTGGATCTCTGGAACCAAGCCAGGAAAAGGTGAATCCCCTTTCCAAAGGACAACCATTGAGTGCTAGAACAGAACCAATATATTCCCCTGGAATGAAGTCTTCCTATAAGGACCCTGTCTTTGGCACCTCATCTGCCCTTGCTGGATACTCTCTAATATATCATCATACTTCCTACACTATACTGTGTCGCCCAGACTCAAACCCAACACTCTTTGGCCATGATAGCACGTAGCAGGAAAATCAGCTCTCTGTTCTTCAAAGCTCTGCCTTTCTTAAGGATGGCCAAGATCTCATTTTCTAAACATACATACTAATAATCAAGTCTTTGACTTCTGCTTCTCCCATACAGGGAATCATTACTCGTACCAGGCTCATCCTGCCATCTTGTACTTTGATCCTATCTTTTTATTTCCCTATAAAGTACCTGCTATTTAGATTCTTCTGGGATTATGATGCTTCATGATCCCCAGCCATACACCATCACTGGGCCAATGCTGATGTTAAAGGGAAGGACTTTTCAATGACAGGACATTTTGGGATCATTCTGAGACCTGATAAATTCTGCATGGTAATTAAGTTCAAAATAAATCATAATCTTAACTTTATTTAATGTATATGTAATCCTTGTTTCTCATCTCCTGACAAAAATTATATCTGGAAGATTTTCTTATGCCTTATGGTCTTAGGAGCATAGACTTGGAGTTAGAAGGGACCTTTGAGACCATCTACCCTAATTACTTCATTTTGCAGAGGAGGAAACAGAATCTTTTTAAAGAGATTCCTAAGTTCCCAATGGTGACACAACTAAAACATATCAGAGGCAGAGTTTGAACTCATCTTCCTCCTGATTCCACTATCTATTATATCATCTTTCCTCTTACTTGTTTGCTTTCAAGAAACCTCAGAAAATCTCTGCATGGTTTTTCTATGATACTGAGACCAGTTCCCCATTCAAGTACATAGTGTTCCAGAAAGAAGGAAATTTAAGCTCGTGGCTTAAATTTCAGAAAGTAGCGAGTTTTGTTGTATAAATAGAGAAAAATGAACAATATTCTTGGGGGGAAAGGGGCAGAATCTCTCCCATGAACAGCCTTTTCCCAGAGATCTGTGAAAATTTCTAGTCCCTTGTGCTTCCAAGGGCTTTTCCTGTCTGTGATTCCCAGTTAAGTGCCTTTGGGGGATGCTCTCTGGGGCTCTTCCCAATGAACTTAACTGTCCTATGGCAACTTGGGTGCCTCAGTCCACTCTGCAGTTTCCTCAGTACCCCAGCAGAGGTCACTAAGTTTCACTCTAATCTTTGCCTTCAAAGTTTATTTGTGTTTTTACTATCAAACATCTCTCCATGACCTGCTTGCATCTTTGAGCACCAGATTCTCAAAATTCTAGAGGTTTCTCCTAAGGAGGATTCTGCTCGTTCATTAAACAAGTTTTTTTGTTTTTATTTTTACAATTACTAGTAGTAATGGCAGTGATTTCATTGGTATAAATAATTCCCGGATAAGAAAATTTCCTCTACCAAAGCAATTAGGTCCTTTCTGATTATAAATTCTTAGTGACCTTGTCTTGGACACAGAGAGGCCCAGGCTTGCACAGTTTATATATTTCAGCTACAAAATTAGCTCTCTCTATCCCACTATCACTGGATTCTCTCAATAAGATAATCCTCTTTCATTTACAAAACTCAAAGTTCACACAACCTTTCACCACTCAATCTCATTTGATCCTCACGACTCTTAGAGACAATACAGATATTAGTGCCATTTTATAGCTAAGCAAACAGGCTGAAGTTTAGAGATAAATCCAACTAGTTATTAGGATTTTAATTGGGATTTGAATCCAGGACTTCTTGACATGAAGTTCTTCCCTTCTCATTCCCAAAGCACACAATCTGGCACTGGGGACCCATTCATTCTACGGTGTCAGGGGCTAGTGAATCAAAATGTTAGCTCTATTAGGAGCAATCGCCTTTTAAATTAAATGTGGATCTAATGGATAAAATGCGGGATGGTTAGTCGGGAAAATATGAGTTTGAATTCTGATTCTGATTTTAGCCTAGCAGTAGCTGTGCAACCGCAGGCAAATCACTTAATTTCCCTGTGCCTCAATTTACTCAACTGTAAAATGGGGATAATAAGAGCACCTACTCACTGAGTTGTTATAAGGATCAAATATATGCAAAGTGACTTTGCAAACCTTGAAGTTCTATTTAAATGCTAACAATTGTTATAATTATTTTATTTTATTTTATTTTATTTTTTGACTTTCAACATACAGATTTTTATTTTATTTATTTTTTTTAATTTAATAGCCTTTTATTTACAGGATATATACATGGGTAACTTTACAGCATTAACAATTGCCAAACCTCTTGTTCCAATTTTTCACCTCTTACCCCCCCCCACCCCCTCCCCTAGATGGCAGGATGACCAGTAGATGTTAAATATATTAAAATTGTTATAATTATTTTAAAAGAAGATCTTTAACCCCAAGTCATGAATCTCTTAATGGTGTGGTGCTAGATAGGGAAAATATTTTTTAAATAGGATATCATCTTGACTTCTCTTAAATTATCCCACAGAGGTGACTGCCTCCATTGTTTGTGGGTAAGACCGACATTGAATTTGGACTAGGAAGACCTCAGTTAACGCTGCCATTTACCAGCTGGAGTCAAAGGACCTGGATTCAAAACCCATCTCTGCCACTTTAGCAGCTGTGTGGCTTTGTCCAAATCCCTTCATTTTCTGGGACTTATCTATAAAATGAGGGGTTTGAAGACTTTATTGTCAAGAGTCGCTCAAGAAGCATTTTCTAATTAGATGTCAGTTCTGTTCTTTGGAAACCAAAAGCTCAGCAGGCCTGGGGAGGAAGTACAATGCAAGGGGAGTACAAGTCTGGAAGAAATCACTGAAGAAAAGAACATGGGGCTGGTGGAAAGCAGGAGGGGAGTCTGAAAATATGCTGAAAAGCATTTCCACTGTTGGAAATTGTAATTTTCTGCTCAAGAGACTTCCTAAGCTATTACAAGAGGAGTTAAGTGTCATGGAAAACTGCAGGAAAGAGAATCACTCAGGATCATAGAAGCCAAAATATGGCATGTCAGTTCTGGGCAGGACTCGGGGCTCCTAGAAAAAAATAACATTTGATATCTGGAGAGTGTAGATTGCATAATGGTGAGTAAGGGGAAAAACCATCCCAAATGATGAAAAAAACTGGCCAAGATGTAAGGGAAGGTAAGCAAGGTGATATTAATAAGCGTAAGGTGAACGTGGTGCCCAGGGTGGTTAAGTTATTCTGAGAATTGGCTGAGACCATATTTTCCAACAGATCCGGATGACAGTAGAAACAAAGCTGATAACATTGAGCATGGAAGATCCAAGATAGTAAAGTGATTAGAAAGGGTATAAACTCCTCCAAACAGACCTAGAAACAGCACCAGATCAAATCCTGATGGGGAAATCTAGACAAGATCATAGTGAGTGTGTGTCTCTTGTCAAGATTACCTGAGGCGTCTACTCAGCCAATGTGTTGTCCATCTGATGTGCTAGTAACTATGTCTTCCAGTTACGTTGATACCATCCAACCAGGGTTCTGCTCATGAGAGCTAATGGCAAAGGTTGTGGTTGAGGTGATTTTACAGTGTCAGATTAGCATCGACTAATTATCCCTATTGTCAGTCTTCTCTGGCTTTTTGTACTCCTTTACTCTGGGTCTCTTCTTCTTACTTGTCCCTACTCCCATCCTTCTCATTCCCTACTCTTGCAAGGGCACTCAGTATATAAAATGGAATAAGCTTTATTTTATTCCTACAGAAAATGCCAAAGATGCTAAAAACTTGGAGGAACTATGATAATAATTTTTCATCTCTGATTTCCTTTGATTAATTTTTATGTTTGCAGCTAAGGGCTATTCCTTTTGCAGATTTTGTTTAATTTAAAGTCTGAGGCGGCACAATAGATAGAGAGCACCAGGACTGAAGTTAGGAGGATCTGAGTTTAAATCTGGCCTCAGACACTTAACACTTCCTGGCTGTGTGACCCTGGGCAAGTCACTTAAACCCCCATTGCTTCAGCAAAAAATTTTTTAAAAAATTAATTTAAAATCTGTCTTCTATTAATATTAAGCTCACTTGAGCAAAAATAGTGCTCACTATTGCTCCAGGGTAGAAGAAAGTGTGGGAGAGGTGCGGTATTTGAATGACTACCAAACTGAAGGTCTGCAGAGTAGTTGCCTGTGAAAACTGGACAGCATACCACCCCATGGCAGGATACTTAATCATTTCCATTTGAGTTGTTTTAGGAGGACTCTGAAGAGCACCTGGCAGGATAAAATATCAGACACTGAGGCCCTTTCTGGAACTAAACTGCCCACCAGCATTCCGACTCTACTGCAGAAATCTCAACTCCCTTGGGCTGGCCACATTGTTTGGATGCCAAATGTATGCTTGCCAAAAAGACTATGTTATGGAGATCTCACACAGGGCAAGTGCTGGCAAAGGTGGTCAGGAAAAGTGATAAAAAGGCACTCTCAACACCTCTCTTAAGAACTTTAGAACTGATTGTATGACATGAGAGACACTGGCTCAGAACATGGCGTGCCCTCATCAGGGAAGCTGCTGTGCCCTGTGAGCAAAGCAGGATTGAATTAACTCAGTAGAAAAGTCCCAAATGTCCATTTGTGTTTGACCCTTGGCAGAACATTCTGAGCTCAGATTGGCTTGATCAAGCCACAATCAAGCACTGTAACTTGACTCTAAAATGGTGATGTCATTTTGGTATGAAGGGCTTAACCAGTTCATTTTACAGATGAGAAAACGGAGGCAAATAGGATAAAGTGACTTGCTCAGGGTCACACAGCTAGGAAATGTGTGAGGTTAGATGTGAATTCAGGAAGATGAGAGTTCAAATCTAGCTTCATACACTTTACCACCAACTGGCCCATAAAGTCAAATAGACCATTTTATAAATGATCACTTAGTACAGTGCCTCACACATAATAAATATTTATCAGAATATGACCTTGGAGGTAATTGAAAACCACACTTAGGAGATGATTGAATTGGGGGTAGAGTGAGGAAGAGGGGGAATAATATAGTCAAACTTTTGCTTTAGGAAGATCAAATTGACGGCTAAGTGGAAAATGAATTGGAAAGGGGAAAGAGTTGAGGCAGAAAGACTAATCAAAGGGGTATTTCAATAGTCCAGGTACAAGGTGATCACCAGGATTAGAGAGAGAAGGAGACATAGGAGAGAAGCAACGAAGCAAGAAATAAAAAAACATAGCAACTGATTGAATAAAAAGGGCTGAAAGGGATTGAAGTTCAGGATGACCCCTAAATTTCGAGCCCAGGTGACCGAGAGGATGATAGCACTCTACAGCAAGGCTTCTTAAACACTTTCACTTGAAACTCTTTTTAGTTGGAGAAATTTTTATACAACCCTGGATATATAGGTATGTACAATAGGCATATAAATCAAACATTTACTGATAATCAATTATAATTTTACTACCCCCACATTCAGTTACATGACCCCATTTAAGTAGCTTAAGCTTTACAGTAACAGGGAAAGCAGGAAGAGGGGAAGATTTGGGGAAGAAAGAAAATAAATTCAGTTTTTGAATTTAAGATGTCTATGAGCCATCCAGTTAGTAATGTTCAATGAGAAACTGGAAGTCAGGAAACAGGTTAAGATTGCACAAATAAATATGAGAATCATCTACATGAAGATAAGAGTTGAATCTATGGGAGTTGATAAGATTATCAAGTGAAATAACATAGAGATTGCGGAGGGTTCAGGAGAGAGCCTTGAGGGACATCCATGGTTTGTTAAAGTGACCTGGCTGAAAATCCAGCTAATGCTCAGAGAGATAGGAGGAGAAACGCGGAAGCAGTGTGATGGAAATCGAAAAAGAAGAGAGTATCGGGGAAAGAGGGTGATAAACCGTGAGGAAATCTGCAGAGAGGCTGGAGACAAGATATTAGTTCTGTTAATTCAGAAATCATGGTTAACTTTGGAAAGAACAGCTTCAGTTTAATGATGAGATCAAAGGGTGGACTTTTAGAAAGGAAGGGAAGGTATAATGGTAGATAACTTTCTTGAGGAGATTAGCCAAAAAAGAGAGAAGACATAGAAAATGGTAACTAGCAGGGATGGTTGGGTCAAGTGAGAGGAGAGACATAGGTGGGGTTGTAGGTAGTGGATGGGGAGCCTGGAGATAACAGAGTGGGACATCCAGAGCCATCTCCAGCTGTTCTGATCTATATTGGGCTCCTGGACCCTGATGGCTCTGGAGGAGAAAGTGAGGGAGTGACTTTGCCCAGCCCTCCCTCATTTAAATCGAATTGCGCTTCATGGCATCACTTCCCTGAGGTTAAAGCTAAGAGTGGGGCCGATAGAAGGAGCAATTTTCCTCAGTAGATGGGATGGAATGAGATCATTTATGCATATGGAAGAGTTTGTTGTAGCAAGAAGGGCTATCTCTTCATGAGAAACAGGAAGAGACTGTATCAGAAGGCATCTCAGGGATACATGGGGAGGGGAGGAAAATAAATAATTAGTGCTCACATAGCACTTTCAGGTTTGCAATCACTTTTGCAAAATCATCTCATTTTCCCTTCCTCAAAATTGTAGGAAGTAGGTGCTCATATAATGCCCACTTTGTATATGAGGAAACTGAGGCAAATAAAAGTTTAAAAAGTTGCCCCAGGTCACACAGATAATGTCTGAGGTAGGATTTGAACGTTCTTCCTAAGTTGAGGCCCCCATGCTCTATCCATTGTTCCAGACTATCTGCCTGAATTTTTTCACCAAGTATATTCATTCTAACATAACCAGAAAATTGCATCTCTTGCATCCCCAGTTCCAGAGGATTGATTAATTCATGAATTTAATATTTAATAAACATTTATGAAGTGCCCACAGTTCCCATTATGAGCAGCCTTGGGTTCCAAAAAGGAATAAAGGCAGAATCAATGATTTCCAGGATCCTCAATTTTACTCCTCTTAGCTGAAAGAGTTGGGGTGGGGGTGAGGGATGTGGAGAAGCCATAGGAGGTTTGAGGAGAGATGAAAAAGATCACTAAAAGCTGCTCTGTAGAGTGGACCAGTCAATAAGGGAAGTGAGAAGGGACCACCCTATTGGAGTGAAGACTCCAGTTAAGATTACGCAACTTAAATCTGCTGCAGACTTAAGTCAACATAGTTTTACGATTTTTTTCCAGTTTGCGTGTAGGAGCAAAGACAGCAGATGTTGGGAATGATGCAAGACCGAGACTTAATAGGGCAAAATTGTTGATAATAAAAGGAGGCAAGGGACCCTAGTGGACAGTGTAGGGTTGCCTAATTTGTCAAATGATTAAGATGGGGGAGGAGAGTGTTTAGGCTGAGCTAAAAAAAACAAAACAAAAATCCCTCTCATTATTTTATCCTCCCCAACCAGTGGTGGTAAAGCTGGATTGATTCCATTATTGGCTTTGGTCAATGTCCTCAAGAGATTTTTTGCTTGTCTGCCAATGCTGCAATATGGAAAGTTAAAAAGATACGCCCCCATTCCATTCCACTCCCTGCCTAAAGGCTGGGATCTTGGGTTAGTTTTATAATTCTTCCAAGAAAGGTCTTAAAATTTGAACTTCAGGCTCTTTTAGATTTTCCCTGGAGGGAAGAAACTAATGGAGCCATATTGTCTTCCGTGGTGCCTTTGTGGCCCCAGAGCAAAACCCCCACAGCTTTGGAGGCAAGAGGCAGCTAGAAAGAGCTCTGCCTCGGAGCTCGTCCCCAAGGCAAGTTCTGTGAGGATTTCTGTGTGGTTGGGAAGAGAAAGTGAGGAGAGTACATACAGACTAAATTCCACAGTGACGCCTCAGAGTAACAAGGTAAAAATAAAACAAACAAGTAAAAGCAGGAAGAATAATAAAGGAAAGGTAAAGGGAAAAGGAAACTAAGCTTCCTTCACCAGAGGGAAAGTCCAGAGCCAAATCAACTCACAAGGCTTGAGGGATTTTTCCAATGTGAATTTGGAACTTGGGACAAATAGAGATTAATCCTTGGCTCTCAAGGGAAAAACATGTTTCTTCAAATGATCTAAAGCAATCCAAATAAGAGATCCCAAAGGAAGCTGAGGTTCATGGGAACACAGAGTTTACCTTCTGGTGACAAATCTATTGATCAGGCTTTTGTAGGCAATGGATGGGGTGCCTGGAGATAACAGAGTGGGGCCTCCAGAGCCATCTCCACTTGTTCTGATCTATATTGGGCCATTGGACCCTGATGGCTCTGGAGGGGAAAGTGAGGGAGTGACTTTGCCCATTCTTCCCTCATTTAAATCCAATTCACTTGCACTTCATGGCATCACCTCCCTGAGGTTCTCTCCCAAAGAGAAAGTGCTCAGGATCATCAAGAAAACCCCATCCTCTGGATCTGGAGTTCAAAAAGATTATGAGAGATAGGCACTATTGTTAACTCCCTTTTGCAATATTAAGAAACTGAGGCAGACCTTAAATGACTTGCCCAGGGTCACATAGCTAATAAGTGTCTGACTCCAGGTTCCTCACTCCCTCTACTGTACCACCTTGTTGCTCTTAGTTTTACAATAAACAATTATTTATCTGTCTTATTTTTCCTTTTGAAGAAATTTAACTTAAGGCATAGAGAATGGACCTATGATTTCATTAAAATAGATAACTCTAATAAGGAAACTTCCTCTATCAAAACAGGTTAACCCCTTCTCTGAATCTCAGTTTCAGAGAGTTGCCAGGGAGGGATGATAGTGGCTGATAGCTTAAATGACTTAACCAGAGTCATAGAGCCAGTTCAGGGCAGAGTCAGGGTTTACTCTCTATCCACTATGCCATGTGCCTCTAACTTTAGGCATATAATTTATATCTAGGTCAATGTAATAAAATTGAGCATCCTTGAAATCATTGATTCTACCTTTATTTCTTTTTTGGAATCCAAGGATGCTCATACTATGGGCATTTCATAAGTGTTTATTAAAAATATTGAATTTATGGATTAATCAATCCTCTGTACCTGGGGGATATAATCTTCTGGCTATGCTAGAATGAGTCAACTAGTGTTAACTGATTGCCTACCAGAAGCATAGTGTTACAGGACATTGTGGGTGATTTTGAAAAGGTAGAAGTCCCTATCCCTTAGTTTGTAAACTTCAGGTCATGAGTGTTTGGGAGCTGCAATTTGTCTAAGAGAGAAGAGTGAGAATCCAGGAGGGGAAACAAAGAGAGTTTTCTTTGGGAAACTTTTTTTTGGGACAGTATATTTATCCATGCCCTCCTGGGGAAAAAACGGGAGAATCAAAGCCACTAGGTCAGTGTTTCTAAGTGTTTGCAGGATGTTAAGCAGGAGCAAAACATAGAATTGGCTTGGGTCTCAGTAAAACAGTTGGCTTGGTTTAAAAAAATACTGTAATAAATCTTAATCATAGTAAGCCTGTAATGAGTCATAATTGCCTGTCCAGATTTTTTTTTTTTTTTTTTTTTGCAAACTGTCCCTCTCCCTCTTCCAAATGAACAAACAAAAAACTGAAGACACCCTGGGTGAGTGCAGAAAGCCAGAGAGGACTGTGGGAAATGGGCTGGTTGACAATGGAGATAATGTGGAGGGACAAAAATAATTGCTGGGGAATTTTATCTGTCAAATCACTAATGATTGCAGTCTTCTCTTTGACTATAAAACTACAAAACAAACATTTCTACAACTTTTGGGGAGGAATCTACACCTTGGACATAATCTTCTGTGCATTCCCTCTTTGTCCTCTTTTCCGGCCCAACATCTTAGCAAAGAAAAGACTGTATGAGCATGTGATTCACTAAATGGATCTGCATAATGCCCGTGGAGAAATAACGCCTGTTTCATATTCAGGGTCATAATAATTTACAGGTTCCATCTTAGATGAGGAAGGAGCATCCACTGTGCAGAGGTTCCTATGGTTTGGTAAAGAAAATCCTTCAGAGATGAGTCAGAACAGCCTGCAGAAGTCAAGAAATCTCCAAGTTGGATGGAATTTCAAAGGCTCTCTAGGCCAGCCTTTACCTAAACAAGAATATCATCATAATATGTCCAACAGATGCTTATCTAGTCTTTGTTTGAAGACATCCACATGGGGAGAACCCACTTCTTTCAGTGGCAGCTCATCCTACTTTGGGCAGTTCTAATTATTAGGAAATTTCCCTTATGTAAATCCTACATTTGCCAATCCCACCATCTGGGACCAAGCAAATATACATCCCCTATCTATACATCCCCTCCAATACATGAACTCCGCCATCCTGCGTCTGCTAAGTCTCTTCCGTAAGCTAACCAGCCCCAGATCCTTCAACTGACTCCTTTGTGGTTCACCATACTCGCTATTCCCCAACTTGGCTTCCACTGAGGCCTTTGAATAAAGATTAAAATCGAGATGTGAATATGGTCCATCATCTGTGCTTTGCCAATTCAAATCCAATGAGACTGGGATGTGGCTGAAAAATGACTTGGAGCTGACATCAGTGAAAGAACAGGGAAGGTTTCGTTTCCTCCCTCCCTTGTTGCCTGCAGAGGACAGAGATTCACATCCAAATTTCTCTGTTTTCTTCATTCGTGATTAATTTAACGTTTAGCCAATTAATTTAATTGTTAGATAATTCATGAAAATAGTAGCACCAAAAAGCCTGAAGCTTGGGATAATGTACCCAGCCCCCAGGTGAACAGAATTCAACATCAACTGGAAAAATGAATAAACAACAACAAAAAGAACCTGACCATAAAAAGCTACTTTGGTGACAATGAAGACCAATACAGAAATTCAGAAGATGATAACAAAGTGAAAACAGCTAGAAGCAACCCTCCCAACTCTCCAAAGATGTAGATTAAATACAAGCCCAGCGAAAATTCCTGGAAGAGCTCAAGAACGAGCAAAATATCATTTTAAAAAATAAAAGTAATAGGAAATGGGAAAAGAAATGAGCAACACAAAACAATAATGAAAAGAGAATTAACATGGTTTTAAAAAGACACAAAAATGCTGAATAAAAGACCTTAAAAATCAGAATTGGTCAAATGATAAAAGAGATTAAAAAAAAAAAACTTCTCTGGAGAAAAAAACTCAAGAATTGTGTTTGCTCGTTCCTTATGCAGATTTTAAAAGGTTTTCCAAGAAAATTTTAATGACAATTAAGAAAATCTGATGATCAAAATATATTCAGTTTCTTTTCGTTTTACTTTTTTTAAGTGGTGGATTTTATCTCCCAGCTGCTCAGGGTTGGAACTCCAAGCTTGGCAAAGCTACCGCGTGGCTTAGTCACCATTGGCAATTTATTTATTTGGCTTTCTCTCGGGTTAAAATAGGCCCACAGGGACCTGGTTTAAAATGCAAATTCTCCTGGGAATGGTTACACCTAAAGCCTTGTTTATACTGAGATGTCAGGACCAATTTTTCTTTGAAGCTATAGTAACAACTGAAAAAAATACCCTCTGGGGTCAGGAATGGCATTCTGTGGGTACAGGGCAGGATAAAGAAAAGGGAACCAAAGTGTACTGAAGAAAAATTTTGTCTATTGCAAATTCTGGCATATGTAGGCAGTCTACTCCTTTTTTCTGCTTTGGGCTCCTTATCCCAGAATCAGGCTGACAACATTAACTTCCTCAGGGTTCTCAGGGAGTGCTGGCCACTACTGTCATCAGTTTAAGCAGTGAGTGACTACCATTTAATATCAATTAGCTTTTATAAAGTCATATTTATTACCTCAAAATAGCAAGAACATAAATATAAACAATTGTTTCCAACATCTTAGGGGTACACTCTTCCAGATCACCCAATTCTTTGGAGACAGTGGGTTCAGACTTAGCAGAGTTTCTATATAGCATTGTTCCAACCAAGTTTGCCATGCAAATGCTTCCTCCCTGTGACTCTATAAAGTTAACCTCAATGTTGCTCCAGCATAGACTCAAGTCCTGGACTCCTCCATTCTCAGGCTCTCAGATGCCTAGTTCTCCAGACCTTTGGAAACTTACATAGCCTCCAACTTTCTACACCAAATACAAAACAGAAACACCCCCCACCCCCCAACAAATCTGAGAATGGATAAAGGACATAAGTCAAATTATTGAGCAGAGAGTTCAAGACCTCTCCCTTTACTGCATGGTTGTATTGCAGGAAGGGTCAGCTGTAGAGAAAAAATCCCAAGTCTCAAGCAGCTCAGGTCTTTGGAAGGTCTAGTTTCAGTTCCTCAATTGCAGAGAACCAAAAAGGCTAATATCCACCCTGTGGTTAGCAGACACAGCAGTCACACAGTGCGTACAAATGCTCCAAAGTCTCTTCAAGATGCTTCCATCTCAGTCATCACAACTTTCCTGGAAATGGACTCCAATCAGCATGACTCATAGGGACTGGGCCAGTCCCCTGTATTGGTCAGTGCTCCAGCACACATGTTTTTTTTATAAAGCATTACAGTGACCACAAGAAGCATCTGTGTGATCACTGTGATGGGTGTTAGGGAAGCAGTTTCCTGCAGCGGAAGATGTTCCAGATGTGGAATCAGGAAAGTTGGTTTCAAAGTCAGACTTCAAGAAAACTGTGGGATTGTGTCTGTCTGACCATCATTTTCCTCCCCTGTGATACAGGGAGGGGCGGATAATACCTGTACAATATATCTCCACAAAAGTCCTGTTCTCTACCAAAATGCAACTGTGTTCTTTTTTAAAATTTGCCTTAGGAAAAAATAAAATAAACAAAATTTGCCTTAGTTTGTATCTCCAGCCCTTAGCACAATGCCTACTACATAGTAGATTCCTAATAAATTTGGGTTGGTTAATTGACTGCCTGCTGTATCATCATGTCAGAAAGGTTATGGTTGTGGAATAAAAGCAATGATGGCTTCTATTATAGACTGGGAACACTTCAACAGTAGTTTAAGTGTAAATGTTCCAAATGGGAAATCTGCCCCACAAGCAAAGAAGTGATATACTACTCTAGAAAGTAGGCCATCATCTAGCATGTAAACTGAATCCATATTCTCCTTCTCACTAAAAAGAAATCCAAAGAAATAGAAAGGGGCATCCGCATGGAAGCATGACTGAAATTCCCTTTGGGTGGCTAATAAAGAGCTTTGTTATTCACTGAAAGGCAAAAAGAAAGCATTATATCATAGCACATATGATCAATTGGCTTTCAGTGTTCATCAAGCCAATAGTCAGCTAAGAAGCAGGATTGGGAAAGTGCTAGGTTTAGAATTAGTGCTAGATAAAACCTCAGATTAGCTGAGGTCTGAACCTCAGCTTTATCACTTGTGGGATCTTTGACAATTTATTTATCCTTTCTGAGACATAATTTTCTCATTTAATAAGAATTATAGCTAGCCTATATATATAATATATACATAGCACTTTAAGGTTTGTAGAAAGCTTTATATTATTACTTCATTTGAACCTCTGGGAGGCAAATGCTATTATTAGTCCCATTTTACAGATGATGAAACTGAAGTACCCAGAGATTAAGGAACATACTCAGAATCACATAGTAAATGGATGGAGCATGATTTGAACTCAGATCTTCCTGACTCAGGGTTCAGTATGTGAGCCACTTTGTTGTCTCTGGGTAGCCTGAGCCACATGATCTCAGAAGTTCCTTCCTGCACGAAATCTATGGTACTATGATGAACTCAAGAAAAAGACCAATATGAAGGTAATTGAAGATAATACGGTAATAATTGTTATGGAGAATGAAGAAATCAGGGAAAGTCGACAAAGAACCTGACTAAGGCAATCTCGGGACCTGTTGGCTACAGTGTCATAAGACTTGGGGAAAATGGTTAAAAAAAAACCTGGGAAAATGTGCTCCATGACAAAGCAATGAAGAAAGGCAGCTAGCGCCTACAAAAGGCTCCAAAGCCTCATGCCCATGAAAAATATCATGGATACCTTCTTTAGCAAATGAGTCAAAGGGTGCCAGATGTGACAGCCTTGACCATCATTCCCCCAAAACGGAAAGCAAAGCAAAGCAAAACGAAACTCAAACCCAAACTCCAAACAGGAAACCAAGCACTGCTTTCCCCCACAAAAATAGAGCAAAACGAAACAAAAGAAACTGGCTGCATCTATAGACATGGAATTACTGGTTTCTGAAGTGGAAATTATTACTGTAACAACGTATGCAATTTGATCATCAATTAAAACAAAGGTCAATATCACATTAAAAGAAAGAAGATTAGATTTTTAGTTACTCAGTTAATTTTTGTTGATTACTTAAACTATATTAAATATCATGAATATCTTCTTTAGTAAGTGAGTCAAAAGGTGCCAGATGTGAGAGCTCTGAGCATCATCCCCAAAACCAGAGAGCAAAACAGAGCAAAACAGAACTCAAATCCAAACTCCAAACAGGAAACCAAACACTGCCTCCCCCACAAAAACAAAAAAAAAATTGACTGCATCTTAATGGACTGGGAATTACTGGTTTCTGAAGTGGGAATTATTACTACTACAACTGTATGTAATTTGATCATCAATTAGAGCAAAAGTCAGTATCATGTTAGAAGAAAGAAGATTAGGTTTTTAGTTACTTAGTTAATTTTTGTTAATTATTGAAATTATATTCAATATCATGAATATCTTCTTCGTGAGACAAAAAGGGCCAGATGTGATAGCCCTGAACATCTTCACCCAAAACAGAAAGTATAATAAAACTTAAACCCAAACTCCAAACAGGAAACCGAGCACTGCTCTCCCCTCTCTTCCCCGAAAAACAAAACAAAACAAAAAAAGAAGTTGACTGCATTTTAACAGACAGCAATTACTGGTTTCTGAAGTGGAAATTATTACTGCAACCAAATATAATTTGATCATCAGTTAGGGCAAAGGTCAATATCACAGCAGAAGAAAGATTAGGTTTTAATTAATTGCCTAAATTATATTAATTATAATTATACATTTAATATGACTGTAAATGATATTAAGGAATAAAGATAAGGAGAAAGCAGTTTACTACTATCTCATAATCAATCTCACCTTTTTAAACAAAGTATTGACTGTCAAATGGAGAATAGACAAAAGAATGTATTTTCTCCAATAATCATCATTTTTAAGGCTTTTTAACTGATGTAAAATAATCACTACAAGAGGGAGATCAAAGGAGGTCAGAAGCTGCATTAGGGAGCAAACATTTCTTCTCCTTGCTGAGTGGAGAGAAATAAAAGCCCCAGGCAACTTCCATTTGGAGCACAAGCTCATTTTAAAACGTTATTATCGGGATGATAGAACACTGCAAGCCTATCATCCATCCCCACTGACAACCAAGAATGGGGGAAGGGAAATGGGTCCATAGAAAAGTATCTCAAGAACATTTATAAGCAAACCAGGAAGACGGGCAACAACTTCAACCTGCACCCCCCCCCCAAAAAAAAAAATAAACTGGTCAGATGTGTCACTATTACTAAAGAGAGCTACTCTTGTGACAGTTTCATCACTATATTTGTAATCTAACACCTTCCTTCCTAATGAGGTAGACTACAGAGTGGAAATGGTGCTTAAGAAATTGGAAACTAGGAATAACTGTGCCTGCCGAACTACACAGAAAAGAAATCCATTCTGGAGGAAAGCACGTCAAGATCAATTTCAAAGCTTTCTCACAAAAAGAGAAAATATCCCCAAATGGAGACAATTCATAAATAGCATTATTATGTAAAAACATTATCTAGAAGACGGCAGCAACTGCCAGTTAGTATTTCTCATTTCCTATTTTCACAAAATCTTGGAGAGTCGGCTTGGTTTAATGGATGGTGAACTAGGCTCAGAGCCAGGATAAGCTGAGTTCAAATCCTACCTCTGACCCATGATGGCACTTGTGATCTTGGACAATCATTTAATTCTTTCATGTCTTCAGCAACTCTTTTAAGACTATGTTGTAGAGAACAGGCTGCTTGAGGAAAGGAACTTTCCTCATTTGGGAGTTTCTTATATCAAAGAAAACATGGATCTCTTTCCTATTTCCCTAAAATCTTGATGACAATCTTCTCCCACGGCAGCAAGAGTATTCCTGATTAAAATATCAGAAAACACAAAACAGCCTTTATAGAGAATTTTCTCTAGCATGTCCCATCTGTACAGTACAAAATTCTGCTGTTTGTTCAGTTTTTAAAAAGTAGAGCAAAATGCAGTTTTAGAAACTGTCCTATAAATATGTGAAGATGGAACCACAGAGATGGCTTCATTTACTTGCTCTGCTGAATAAATGACCAAGGTTAGATTTTGGTGCTTCCCTGCATGCTCTTCTCTCCTGTTCGCCATGGTCTGCCACCACTCACCTTGGCTTCTGCATTCTGCCCTCCTCAGCTATAAATACCAGCTCTTTATCTACAGAGAAAATTCCCTATACCCACCAACTGAGAGCTGTGGCTGACAAAATGTGGTCTGTAGGGACCACTGGTGGCCTGGGGCATCCCTTCAGGAGGCCTGTCCCCCATCTTGGAGGATTCACATATACAATGTGAAAACATTTGGCCATGTGCTTCCGACATGACTCTATTATTTATATATGGACATTAAATAAGCTTTAAAAAAGCCAGACCTTATGATTTTATGATTTATTCAAAGCGGTGCCATTCTCCTAATTAATTCAGACAAGGTGGGTCTGTTTTTTTGGTTGGGGAAAGAGGTGGGGATTACTGATCTGCAGGATTTGTGCCCTAAATAAATGATTTGTTAATAAATACATTATAAGGTTATAATTATATAATTATAAGACTATCATTAGCCAGGATTCCATTCGATTCAATAGTCATTTATTGAGATCTTAAAGTACTATTCAATCATTTCAATCATATCCAACATTTCATGAGTTTATTTGGGATTTTCTTGGCAGAGATATTGAAATGGTTTGCCATTTCCTTCTCCAGCTCATTTTATAGTTGAGGAAACCAAGGCAAGCAGGGTTAAGTGACTTGCCCAGAGATGCACTGCTGAAAATGTCTGAGGCCAGATGTGTCTTCCTGATTCTAAGCCTGTTGCTTAATCCACTGATCCCCCTAGCTGCCCCTGCTAGTATAGATAGAAGTGCTAATTATTTAGCCCATGAAAAGATTTTCAAAAATATGTTATGAATATATATCATGTATATGTATATGTATATTATATTATGTACATTATACATTTTACAAGTGCTGTATAGTAGATAGAGTGCCTAGAGTCAGAAAAAACTTAGTCCAAATCTGACAACTTACTACTGTGATCCTGGGCAAGTCATTAACTTTGCCTCAGTTTCCTCATCTGTAAAATAAACTAGAGAAGGTAATGGTCAACCACTCCAGTATCTTTGCCAAGAAAACCCCAAATGGAGTCATAAAGAGTCAGACACAGTTGAACAACAAAAGGCATTTTGTTAGAAACAGGACTGATGGGGAAATGTGGTTTTCATAGCTAGAAAAAGGAACCATAGGATCATGTGCAAAAGTGCAGAAGTAACTTTTGAATAGGAAAGTGTGGGAAATTCTGAGTTCTTCAGAGAAGATAGGGTCACCAAGTGACACAGTCAGCTGTCTCAGGAGTCAGTTGCAAGTAAAGGGTGCTCCTGTTCCAAACTAAACAGAACCACGAGCAGTTGGAGCATTGCCACTGTTAAGAAGCGAGCTGACTGGGTAGACTTTGTACAGCTGGGTCCAGGTGAATTTATTCCTTCTCTTCTTCCTTCTCCTAAATATCCATATAAAGTATAAGATTTAATCTTGAATGTATATTCAAGTTCTCTATCTTTTTATCTCTGTCTCTGCCTCCCTCTCTGACCCCCCCCCCCTCTTTATAGCTATCACAAAGTCCATTGTCCATGAATAAACTTTATTATAATACCCATCATGTTCTTGGCACCTAGCACTAGCAACACAAAGAGTTACTCTGGGACTTTTTTTTTACACTGGAAGTTAGAGTGGAACTGGAGACTTTTGTTCTATATTCCTATGGCCACAATCAAATCTATATCCTAAGTAATAGCATTCTTCTCTGGCAGCACTCTTGAATTACATGACCTTTCATGCTAGCCTAGTCTACTTTCTATTTCTTATTGATGTTTAGTCGTTTCAGTCATGTCCAAGTCGTTATGACCCCATTCGGGCTTTCGTGGAAAAGATACTGGCGTGGCTTGCCGTTTTCAGCTCATTTTACAGATGAGCAAACTGAGGCAAACAGGGTTAAGTGACTTGCCCAAAGTCACACAATTAATAAATGTCTGAGGTCAGAGTCTTCCTGAATCGAGGATGGCACTTCATCATCTAGTTGCTTCTTGTTTCTTTACCTGAAGTGCTTACTTGACAAACAAAAGTCTTATGTTGATTTCATGATGTAATTTTTCCTTTTTTTGTCCATCTTCCTGTTTACTTTATTAGAATTACTTGGTGTCTTATTGATTTTTATGTTGTGAATTGAACAAAAAAACCTTTTAGGTATTTTAAAAATAATTCTCATTTCTTTGCTCTTATAATGATTTCCACACAAAAGTCCCACGAGGTAGGTAGAAAAATATTACCAAGCCCCTATTTCTCTCCATTGGGCGCTCTTCTCTCTTCTGTTCCTTATTGCCTCTCAGAGGTTCAAGTTCCTTCTTTATACAGATAACTCCAAGAGCTTTATATGCAGCCCTAGTGAGCACCAAGCTCACATCAGATGTTGGATAGCTCCATCTGGATGGTGATCATAAAGGTATCTCAAACCCAGCATGGCCACAACAGAATTTATGATCTCTCCACTTTAACCTACCCTGATCCTCGCTGCTGTTTTTAAGATGGACCAGATTCTCCACCTCAGAGTCATCTTTGCCTTTCTTCTAACTTTCATTTGTTCTCCTTAGTCAATGAGTTTCCAAATCTTACCACCATAACTCCTCTCGAATCCGAGCCCTTCTCTCCACTCCCATGGCCATCAATCCAATCCAGACCTTTACTGCTTCTTGCTTGGACGACTTCCATAGCCTCTTACTGGCTTCCCAGCATCTAACTTCTATCTCCAATCCATCCTCCATAGAGCCGACAAATTAGAATTCTTAAAACATGAGTCTGTCCATGAATATTATTCCTTTGCTTAATAAGCCCCCGATTGTCTTTGGGATAAAATACAAACTCTGTTAACATTTGAAGCTCTTTACTCTCTTTCTAGGGTGATTCCTCTTTATTTTCCTTCCAAACTCTACATTTCAATTCCTACTTGAATGTCCTACTTGCTGTCCCCCATCCCTACATACATGATAAGCCATTCCTCACTTCCATGCCTTTGCAGAGACCATCTCTCCTGCCTGAAATGCTCTCCATGCTTTCCTTCACTTCTCAGAACCCCTTTGTCTTTCAAGGCTCAGCAGAAGAACTTCCCTACTACTTCTGGTTACTTCTCAGTGTTTTCTTTATAGTCTTTCTCTAGAAAATGTGGATGGCAGAACTTGTGACATATCATCTCTTTCAGTTGTAGTAGCTGGAAGAATTCTGATAGTCTTCCATCTGCTACTCTACCTGCCTCAGAGGCTCAGCAAGATGTTGGACCCGAGAGGGGGTGAGAGTGGCCAGCAGGATCCAAGAACATCAGGCTCCAGAAGCAGAAGTCTTAGCTCAGAATGCTTTCCTGGGCCCCTTCTTACCACTGACTGTCATCTAGTCAGTAGCTCTATCCCCCACATAACTACTGTAGGATTTCTGTGGTCCACTGGGGCCTGGACTTTGGCTCCACTTACCCAGAAATCTCTGGGAAGTTGTAAATAGACAGTGATACTTTATGAACCTTTTCAGTGGCTTAGTCTTTCAAAGATCTCTTCTATAAAGACACCATGTTGCCCTTTATAGGCTCAAAAAAAAGCAAGACATTTTTCCTAATTCTCCCAGTTTTTAGTGTTTCTCCCTTTGTGATTGCTTTTAGACACGTGTATAGAGATATACACAACCATAACCACATACATATATGTGTGTGTGTCTAAGGTTTACATGATTACATGTACACACCAGCATGACTGTGGGTATATGTGGGTGACTGTGTATGTGTGTATATGGAGAGAGAGACAGACAGATAGATGACAGGTGGGTGAGAGACAGAAAAAGAGACAGGAGAGAAAAAGAGAGAGATAGAGACAGAAAGAGTGAGACAGAGAGAAACAGAAAGAGAGAGAGAGACAGAGAAAGGAGAGACAGAGAAGGAGGAAGGGAGAAGAAGTGAGAGAAGGGAAGAGGAGCAAGAAGGAGAGAGAGAGACAGGGACAGAGACAAAGAGCAGAGTTATCTGTGTCTAGGCCCTCTTTGAGGGCTTCATTTTCACGCCGGCATCCTCAGCCCTTATACAATGCCTAGTGGCACTTAATAAATCCTTGAAGAGTCGTCCTCCCTTTTTCCCATTTTCAGAACCCGAGGCTTAAGAGTTTAGTCCCAAACTGCACACTTAGCCCTGGCAAGAACAGGAAGCGCCGCCCCCCCACCCCCCCTCCCCGCCACTACTGCCTGGCTCTACCCTGGAGTCAGTGTCAAGTTCGTCCTTTGGGCTCTAATGCTGTGCTGTGTCTTTCTTCCTTCCGGTGGCCTTGCTGGTTGGCAGGTGTCCTAATTCGTGTGTATTATATATGTGTGTGTGTGTGTGTGTGTATGTTTTGTATATATGTGTGTGCTGTGTGTATTGTGTGTGTGTGTATTTCTCGGCCAGGCCTTGGCTCTTCCCCAGCCCTCTCACAGAGCAGGCCCTGTCCTGGCTTTCCAGCTGCCCCCTCCCTCTCCCCCTCCATGGGAGGGCCCTGTCTCTCCTCTTTGGGCCCTCCTCCCTCTGGCCCGGCAGCTCCTCCCCGAGCTCCAAGGCGGGCTTTTTCCAGGGCGCCCGGCTCGTCTGGGGGCGCCCACTTGGGTGACTGACAAATTAGAATTCTTAAAACCTGAGTCTGTCCATGTATATTATTCCTTTGCTCAAAAAGTCCCCGATTGCCTTTAGGATCAAATACAGACTCTGGTAACATTTGGAGCCCTTTACACTCTTTCTAGGCTGATTAGTCTATATTCCTATCGTTCCCGGGAGGGAAAGGCTGAACGGACATGATTCATTCAAGGTCAGCACTTGGAGCTGCGAGGTCTTGTTTTCTTCCCCTCAGCCTCCTGGTTGTTTGAACTCCGGAAAATCACTATTTCCTTTTACTGCCTGTGTTCTTTGAGAGATAGGGTTGGCGGGTAGCAATCGTGCTGGTTACAAAGACATGCTTTTGCAGTCATTAGCTGTGCAATCACTGGCAAGTCACCGTCCCTATATCTCAGTTTCCCCGTCTGTAAAAGAAGGCTAATACCAGCACCTGTTAGTGTAGCTCAAAGGACGGATGCAAGAATTCACTGAAATTAAACAGACCTGCTTAATGAGGTGTATCACGTGCCCTTTTTGCACCATACTGAAGCCAGAATCATGTTTATAAGTGTATAAAAATAAAACATACAGGATTACCAAGGAGACCAATTGCACTAGAATGCAGTGGGAAAAAGTATTTTAAAAGTCCGAAGACTCCAGGGTAAGAACTCCTCCCTTGAAGGAGTATAGAAATGAGAGCTCTGACTTTGGAGAAAAGCAAATTTCAGGTGGAAATTTGCAAGGGCTCCTTTTCTCCGGTTTGTAAAGCTCATCTGATTCCATGTGTGGCCCGTGTACACACTTAAAGCATGCTGTGAAGATCACCCAATTTGCACCACCATTCTCCTCACTGCAGTAAGCTGCAGCGTTTCTCCGCTTTGGACAAAACTTAACTCTCCTTGTGTAGAAATCCATGTTTGCAAGCCAGGGAGCTGCCATTTCCCAACAGGCCCGCTGGATAGTTTACAAAGCCCCGCCTCGGAGCCAAAAAACAGAGATGAATCCAACAGATTACAAAATCATGCCCTGGTTCGTTTGGGCAACTCGTTATCCTGCCATCCAATGAGAAAAGGCAAGGCTCATCTCCTAAATTTTCTGTAGCTTCACTGGAGAGGCTGTTGCCTGGAGTGCCAGATCCTCTGGGAAAGATCGATTGAATTCAACAATTTTAAAGCACATTAAGGTAACATGGAATGACGGAAAGAATACTGAACTCAGGCACATGGCCAGAATTTGAATTCTAGCTCTGCCCAAGAGGCCTAGATGAGTCATTTCATCTCCTTGGGCCTCAGTTTCCTTATCTGTATTAAGCTTCTCTATGCAGAGAGAAGGAAGGAGGGAAGGAAGGAGGGAGAGAAGGAGGGAAGAAAGGAAGGAACAAAGGAAAGAGGAAGAAGGAGGAGGAGAAGAAGGAAGAGGGGGAGGAGGGGAAGGAGGAGAAAGAGGGAGAGAAAAGGAAGAGGAGAAGGGGAAAAAGAAGAAGAAGAAGGGGAAGAAAGAGAAGGAGAAGGAGAGAAAGAAGAAGGAGAAGGAGAAGAAGGAGAAAAGAAGAAGAAAAAGAAGAAGAAGGAGAAGAAGAGAAGGAGGAGAAGAGGAAGGAGAAGAAAAGGAAGGAGAAGAAGAAGGAGAAGAAGAGGAAGAAGGAGAAGGAGAAGAAGGAGGAGGAAGAAGAAGGAAGAAGGAGGAGGAGAAGGAGAAGGAGAAGAAGGAGGAGGAGGAGAAAGGGGAAAGGAGAAAAGGAAGGAGAAAGGGAAGGGGAAGGGGAAGAAGAAGAACAACAACAACAGGAGGAGGAAGAGAGGGAGGTAATGAGAAATGGAAGGAAGAGAGATGAAGATAGTGAAAAATGGAGGGACAGAGTGGTAGAGAAATGAGGAGAGATGGGGAGACACACACACACACACACAGAGACAGACAGAGACAGAGACAGAGAGAGAGACACAGAGAAAGATACAAAGAGAGAGACAGAGATAGAGAGAGAGACACACAGAGAGAGGCAGAGACGGAGACACACAGAAAGAGAGACACACACACAGAGAGAGACAGAGACAGAGACACAAAGAGGCAGAGACAGAGAGACATACACACACAGACAGAGACAGAGAGACACAGAGAGACACATAGAGAGAGGCAGAGGCAGAGACAGAGAGAGACAGAGATTCAATATAGATTTGATGTTAAGTCTAAAGCTCTTTGTTAGATATTTCCCTTTGTACTCCCCTCCCCCCCCCCCATCCCCATGGTGTGGTCTCCTCCTTTACAGCAAATCTAAGAAGATAATAAAAATCACTATACTTGGATCTTGAAATACAGCCCATTTGCAATAAATAAGCAAGATAAGCAATTCCTGTTTGCCAGGCAGTGGTGAAGAAGAGAAGGGAAGGAAGTAGAGAGGGCATAAATTTACCTGGTCCTAATGTCGTCACCAAATCAACAAGCATTTATTAAATGCTTATTATTATTAAGTACTTACTGTTATATTGTGCTAAGCTGGGGCTAGTAATAAAACAAAAAGAGAGTCCTTGCCCTAAAAGAACTTCTATTCTAATGGAGAACTAAACATGTAAAAGGAAACTCAAAGGTGGGATGGCAGATGGTTTGAAGTGTGAGTGGTAGGTAGCCATGGTGGAAAAATTTGGAGAGTAAATGCTCTGACAAGGCATGTCCAGGCAGGTCACTATTTAAATGGATTGGTGAACCAGGCAAGGCTCTCACTATTCATGATTATATTCAGCTCTGGTCATTGTCCATGAACTCCTGGGATTCCTGCCTCCCATAATCCTTTAATTCATCCACACAATAAGAACAAAATTCACTTCCTATCAGTTCACTTGCCATAAGAGGGTATAATATAAAATGAGAGTTGGATTAAATGATCTCTGAAATCTTTTCAGCCTAGATCCAGATCACAGATCCATATGCAAAGGACAAAAGTGACAGCTTTCCCTAAGGAGTTTCCAATCTAACTAGGAGATAGGGACAAGTACATGAATAAGAATAAACCTGGGCATGATAAAATCTGTTCTAATCAGACTTTAAATTTACAGGGTATTTATATTTCAGAATTTGTTTTGTTCATTGTTTAGACTTTTTAAAAGTCTTAATAATGCAAATTAAACTTAAAAGTGTGTGTCGATACATTTCTCCCCAGAGAGCCTTCAGCTTAGATATTCAGCAGAACCCCACTTTATGGCTCTAAAGACATTGCATAAGCCCACCTGGAGGGTGAGAGAAAATTCAGAGAATGACATCATCACCAAACTGAAGGCTATTATTATGATTATCACTGTTATTGTTATTGTTATTGTTATTATAGTTGACATTTATATAGTAGTTAAGACTTGCAAAATACTTTTTATCTCTTATCTCATTTGAACCTCATAACTCCTTGATTATGAGACAGGAAAAGTCCAGACAAGGAGACTCTTCTATTGTGGCCTTGAAGGTTAAGGTGACTACTATTTGAGTACTATGGTTTGTAAACAAAGATGGGAGGAGTCCTTTTTTTAAAAAAAAAAAAAAAACCCTTTTGGTTTGTTATGTCTCTACCTATATATCTTTATGTTGATTTCAAGTATAAAATGAAGTAGTTGCATAAGGTAACCTTTAAGGTCCCTAAATGTTTATTCCTTTGGAATGTATTTATCCTGATTGCTTGGTGTTGGAAAAGTAGAATTACCCTTGGGGGCAGGGGAGAGTTGCCTTAGAAAACAGCCTCTGACATTAGATGAATGAATGGATCACAATATGGGATGTTTGTTCTTTTTGTTATTGTTTGTCATCTATTCTCAGTTCCCACAGTCCTCTACTCTCAGTTCCCGAAGTCCTCTCTCTGGGTGCAGATGGCTCTCTTTATCACAAGATCATTGGAATTGGCCTGAATCATCCCATTGTGGAAAAGAACCAGGTCCATCAAACTGATCATTAAATAATCTTGCCTTTCAATTGTTAATGCTGTAAAGTTACCCATGTATATATCCTGTAAATAAAAGGCTATTAAAAAATAATAATAATAATCTTGCCTTTGCCATGTCCAGTGATCCCCTGGTTCTGCTCATTTCACTTAACCTCAGTTAATGTAAGTCTCCCCAGGCCTCTTGGAAATCATCCTGCTGATTTGTTTCTTATAGAACAATAATATGCAATGTATAGTCTTAAAGAGTTAGCTGGGGCATTGAGTCTTTTAAAAAGACTTTAAAAGGTGACTTACTAAATATCATAAACCAGCATCTCTCAGAAGCAAGACTTGAACCTGTCTGTCTCTGTCTCTCCATGTCTCTCTTTGTATGTGTGTCATATATATACACACACAGATAAATAGCTATATCTCTATTTTTATTATATACATATTATATATAATAAATATATTCATTACAATACATACACAATACAATATAATACATATTCAATACAATACATACATTATAAAGAAATGTGTTGTATATTCATACATGTATATGTAAATTATCTCTTTGTGTATCTCCTACTGAGTGGGCAGTTCTTCATGGCTTGGTGAGCCATCATGTGCAACAGATAAATCATGGAAACCAAGGAACCAACTAGGAGCTTTCCATCTCCTTTGTCCTTTAGCTAAGGTTCGGAGCACATGTGACTGACCAAAAAAGGCTAAAGTGCAAACTAATTTATTACAAAGATAACTAAAAAAGCATTTAAATGATGATTTAAGATTTGCAAAATCCTTTGTGAATATTGTCTCATTCAATCTTCACAATAATCCTGAGAGGGAGTGCTATGATTATCCTCATTTTACAGATGAGGAAACTGAGGCAGGCAGAAATTAAGTGACTTGCCCAGATTCACACAGCTAGTAATGTGTGATGCTGGATTTGAACTTCAATTTTCCTTATTTTAGATGCAAAGCTCTATTCACTACACTATTTTTTGTGCATTCTCCATATGATGTCTTGTGACACACACACATACATGTGTATATATATATATATATATACATATACATATGTATAGTATATATTATATATATATTATGCATGTATATTCTTCCATATTGCTAGATAACATATACATAGTTACATATACAAATGTATAGATGTCTATTTATGTAGCATCATACACTCATAATGTTTGGTAATTCCATATTATAGGGGAATAAGATTTGATTCCAATAGAATTTTTTCACCTACATTGAAATCACAGTGCATCTCCCCAGCATTCATGACCTCACATCCAACAATCACGTGCAGCAGCCTCTCAGTCTCCCTGTGTTCCACTGGGAAATGAGTAATTGATCTTTCACTTTTTGACTCAGCTTTGCCTTTATTTTCCCCTGGGGCTCATCTTTCTACCACAGACGTGGTGAACCTGCCTTGCATTGAGTAATGAGTGCTTCATACTGTCTTGTTGACCTTTATTCCAAGACTTCATTTCAAAGAACTTTCTAAAAAAAGATTTTATTGTCTTGTCAGAAAAACTGAGGCATCCATTTAACAGCTGGTGTCTAAGTACCCTTAGTAATTCTGGGAAAGATATGTAAATAAGGGGCAGGTAAGTAGGGATGGTCTGCAATTAAACACTCATTTTAACATATTCATGATAAGGAAGATATGGATATTCCTTGCTTGTGGAGTCACTGAAATACCATGATTCTTTTTCTTCTTCTTTTTAATAGCTTTTTATTTACAAGATATATCCATGGGTAATTTTACAATATTGATAATTGCCAAACTTTTTGTTCCAATTTTTCCCCTCCTTCCCCCCACCCCTTCTCCCAGATGGCAGGTTGACCAATACATGTTAAATATGTTGAAGTATAAGTTAAATACAATATATGTATACATGTCCAAAGAGTTATTTTGCTGTACAAAAAGAATCGAATTTTGAAATAGTCTACAATTAGCCTGTGAAGGAAATCAAAAATGCAGGCGGACAAAAATAGAGGGATTAGGAATTCTATGTAATGGTTCATACTCATCTCCCAGAGTTCTTTCCCTGGGTGCAGCTGGTTCAGTTCATTACTGCTCTATTGGAACTGATTTGCTTCATCTCATTGTTGAAAATGGCCAGGTCCATCAGAATTGATCATCATATAATATTGTTGACATATATGATTATCTCCTGGTCCTGCTCATCTCACTCAGCATCGGTTCATGTAAGTCTCTCCAGGCCTTTCTGAAATCATCCTGCTGAATACCACGATTCTTAATCATGAAGCCTCATGGGAGAATATTTGTGTTGGAAGTGGTGGGGGGGAGTGTGAAACATTAATTGTGTAGAAATCATGGTAAGTTTTACACTTGCTCTAAATTCAATTGAGCCTAATCATTCAACTAATTCACATTTCTCTTCTACTTTAGGCTTTAAAAATACTTTATCTATAATGATCCCATGAGGTAGATTAGTGGATTCTACAGTCTATAGTAGAGATAGTTAAGTGATATCCCCATGATCACACATTTTCTGAGTATATAAGGTAGGAATCAAACCCATGTCTTCTGACTGCAAGTCTAGTTCTCTATAAATTATATATACTGTGCTACCTTTCTTCCTGTCCTTTTCATTTTTGGATCCAGTTCACGTCCCTCTGCAATGATGTTTCAAGAAATAAGTCCTGATATTCTAACTCATGTGGCCTGGCCATTGAATTGCATCATAATTTGAATAATATCAATCTTTCATCCACTTTGTTTTTCTAGTGTGTATTGGCTAAGCCAATTTAAAAGGACTGTGAATCTCTTTAAGACAGCACTAAAGTGTTCCAATCAGTCAACAAACATATATTAAAAGCCTACTGTGTGCTGGACACTGCACATACTGTGTACTGCACTGCACTGGACATGAAGAAAGGCAGAAAACAGTCCTTCTGTATTTAGATAGTGTTTGCCAAGTACTCAGTATATGTTAACTCATCTGATCTTCATAACTCTTGAGTGGGTACCATTAGTATCCCCATTTGACAGATGAGGAATCTGAAGCCCATGAGGATAAATGACTTGGACAGGGTCACTCAGATTGGGGATGTTTGAGGCAGAATTGAAAGTTAGCTCATCCTCACTCCTGTGCTCTATCCACTCTGCCACCTAGCCATACTCATTTATCACAGTGGTTATTCAGTTCTGTCTGACTCTGTGGCCCCATTTGGGATTTTCTTGGTTCCTGTTCCAAGACCATACGGGGAAGACAACTTGCAAACAACTCTGCTCTACACACACACACACACACGTGTATGTATATATATATATAGATAGATAGATAGATAGATATATAGATAGATATAAATATCTATCTATATATACAGAAATACACAATACAATATATGTGTAATAGCTAAAATGATGCCCTTCTTCTGAATCTATCTGGTCAGGTCCCTTAGTTTCCTGAGACTTCATTTTCTTGAATCCTACCATTGGAGCAGCAAAGGGAAGGTGCTAATGTGACAATTACAAAATTGTCACTGATAAAAATAGAAGGTGAGCGGAAAGTTGGCAGGGCCATTTCTTCTCAGGCTTATTGGTTATGGAAGTAAGCGTACTCCCCTGTCAGTCTCGGAGTGGCCACTTTGGACAGACACGAGGGACAGATAAGAGAGACAAAGAGAAGTGAAGTGTTTTCAGCTTTAAGTGGCCCAATTTGCTCCTTGTAAGGAACACGGGGCAGAGCCTGTGAGGTGAGATTCATGGAGTCTCAGTGGCCAGTTTGTGATTTGGAACGTCACAGGCCAGAACGCCCTCTCAGAAGGGCCCTGTTTTCTGAAACGCCACATGAACATCAGGAGAGACAGTGAACTTGTCCCTGAGAATCCAGGGCTTTCGATCGGGTTTTCCATCCACTCATTTATAGGAGCAGACAGCAGAGACTTAAGTGTTTTCGAGCTGGAAAACCCCGAACCCCAGAGCAGTTTGATCATTATTAGGCAAATAAGCACCATCTGGTTTATAGCCTAGCCTGCAATAAGCAACACTTCAAAAAATTGAATCTCCACTTCTCATAGAAGTCACCTTTCTGTTGTTATAGCTGCTAGACCCTCAAGCCTTCTACCTCTCAACAGACCATCAGAGTAGCCTACTAATGGCACTCCCTGACTCAAATTTCTCTGCTCTTCAGTCCATCCTCTATGCTGCTGGCAAAGGGCTTTTTCTAAAGTGCAGATCTGATCACATTGCTCTGCTTGTCTCACTCAGTAAACTCTGATGGCTCCCTATTGCTTTTAGGATCACATAATATGTCCTCTATTTGGCATTTAAAGCCTTTTCCAGTTTGGCCTGTTATCCATCCATTTTTTAATTAATGCCATTCCCTTCCACTCTCTATATCCATCTTGACTTGCTAGTCTTCTCACATGTGGCTCCATAAGTCTCCCTCTGCTTACAATGGCCTCCCTCCTCATTGAGATGCCCTGGCTTTCTTCAAAACTCAGCTCAGTCTCTTCCAGGAGATTTCCTGGTTCCCAGAGGGGACCCCGATGGCTACCTTTCATCTGCTCCAAGTTTATCTTGTCTACACTGACATATATGTTGTCTCCTCCAATCGAATGTAAGCTTTTTCAGGACAGAAACTGTTTTACTATTTGATAATTAATTTTTAAAAAGTCATTATTATAAGCTTTATTAGATGCCTACTATGTCCCAAGCATTGTGCTAAGCACTGAGGATCCAATGAAAGGCAAGCCTCAATTCCCCTCTTTGCTCTTAGTCCATTGGCCCCAATCGTTGATCCTAGATCTGCCATCTTGGACCAGGCAGAGCAAGCCTATTCCCCTAGAGCTGGAGGGAGGTTTAAAGCCAGAATCCAATCCCTCCTTTTATAGAGGAGAAAATTGCCTCCTTCCCCAAGGAGGAGCTTGTCTGGGGTCCTCCAGAAACCCAGGATCTGAGGTGGGATTTGAATACAGGTCTTCGTAGCTCCCAAGTCCTCTGCTATCCCACCATGCCCACACTGCTGCCCATGTCAGTGCCTTTCAGATATTTGCATTTGTAAAATTTGTTAAAGCCTGCTAAACACTTTCTCTTTTCTTCTTTTTCTAAATGGTTATTTTATTTGTTCTAATTACATGTAAAGATAGTTTTCAACATTCATTTTTTATAAGACTTTAAATTTCAAATTTCTTCTTTTGCCCTCTGTTCCACCTCCCTCCCCAAGATGATCAGTAATCACATATAGGTCATACATGTGCAATCATGTAAACATAGTTCCACATTAGTCATGAACAAAAGGAGAAAGCCATCAACAACAACAACAATGAAAATGAAATCAATATGCATTTATATTGGATTTAACATATATTTCTATCATGTTTAACATATATTGGACTACTTGCCATCTAGGGGAGGGGGTGAGAGAAGGGGGGGAATTGGAACACAAGGTTTTGCAAGGGTTAATGTTGAAGAATTAACCATGTATATGTTTTGAAGAATAAAAAGCTTAAATAGGAAAAAAAAACCCAAAAGTAAAATTATACAAAGAAAAAAAAGAAAGAAAATAATGCTTTGGTCTGCATTCGGCCTTCATAGTTCTTTCTCTGGAGGAAGACAGCATTTCCCATCATGTCTTTTTTGCCAAGCACTTTCATATGTGACCTTTCCAACCAGCCTCAGTGGGATGTAGGTGCTCTTGTTAGGCACAATTATTCCTTGGCTCCCCTCTAGGTGCTGGCCTTCACCCTCTGCACTTCTGGCTCCACCAGGCCCTTGGGTGGGCAGCCTTTCCTACTTTTCCCCCTTTCTTCCCTATGTTACCTGCCCATTAGAATAGAAGCTTCCTGTGACTGGGACCTATCCTTTTGCTTGTGTTTATATTCCTCACACTTAGCACAATGCCTGACCTATAGTAGACTCTTAATAACTGCTTGTTAATTGACTGATTCCATATACCCCAAACTGAGGTCTTCCTGATTCCAGGACAATAAGTCGATGAGAGATCTAGACTCTTAATTTTTATGTTAAACAACTCCGGAGATTATTTTTGAGACAAAATTTAAAGGTCTTTTCCTTCTACTATGGCATCTTAAAGATTTTTGCCTTCTGTATGTGAAATGAGGGTGAGTTTTTTGGCATTTGTTTTGGAACTTGGGAGTCTGCCATTTGGTCTTAATTGGTTGCAGGCCCAATTAACATTCAACATCAAGTGTTCCCCTCCCAGACTCCCCAACACCTCTGCTCCTCCCCCATTCTTCTTAGGGAATTTTTTAGTTTAGAGGAAATAATTTGCTTTAGCTCTTTTTCTGGTGCGCCAAATAATCTTGTGGTTCCTTTTGTGTGGTTACTGCCTCCACCAATGCAGACACTCCCCCCGCCCCATTTTCAGCAGATGAGTTTATGAATTTCTGTGCACAAAAACCAGCCAACTTTCTGGTTACGAGACTCTGGATTTTGCTAGGCTGGTTCTTGCGGACTGATACTCAAAGCGTTTCCAGATTTGTAGTCTGCTGGCAGAGCCTGCCAGGTTTTGCCACCTCCACAGTCTTCAAGACTCTGAAGGCACATTAGAGATTATGACCTTAGTGATGATCTTATTATGGAGAGGCACTGGAGGGCAGTGGATAGAGCATTGTATCCTAGAATCATGAAGACCAGAATTTATTCTTGCCTCAAACACCTAATAGGAATGTGATCTATCATTTAACCTCCATCTGACTCAATCTCCTCATCTGTAAAATGGAGGACAATAACAGCAGCTATTTGCCACAAGTTACGAGGATCAAATGAGATAATATCTATAAAGCACTTTACAAATCTAAAAGCAATGTAGAGATGTTGGCCATTATTATTTTAAATAAATTTTGGAATATTAGGATTCCATCCTGAAGGATGCTCTGGGATATGAAAGGACTTCCCTGGGATAATTAACACAGAGACTATGAAAAGCATTATTTCTTATTCTGATTTCTGAGAAACGGATTTTAAAGCAAATATTGACATTAGAGAATTAGAACTGGAAGGGACCTTAGAGGTCAACCCATCTTTGTATTTTACAGATAGAAAAACTGAGGCATAGAAAAGTTAAGTGACTTGCTCAAAGTCATGCTGGTAGTGTCATATGGCCAACATGATAAACCAGGTCTTCTGACTTGAAATAGAATCATATTTTTACAGGCATAGTTCAAGCTCATTACTTAAAGAACTATAAAAAAGCAAACCAAAGAAACTACTGGTAAAATCAATAACTGACTGCCCTACTGATCAATTTTGCAAACTTGGTGTATCCTAACTCAGTTAGAGCAAGACAGAGGATTATTTGTTACTTCTCTTCGCTCAGTGCTAATAACCCTGACTGGCTAGAAGGCTAAGATGGAGGCAGATATTGTAGCTTGGGCTTTTGCTTTCTAAAATATTTATTAGGGTGATTAAGAAACACATGTTGGGTTAAATAAAGGTGACTCAGGTCAGATTTTAGCCTTCTCTCTGAATTTGCTTGCTCTTCCAAATGGAGAATTAACAAATACTCAAAATCTTAGAAAGGAAATAAATACTTTGCCAAAGAACTGGATTCTCAAAGATAGCAAAGAAAAATGCCACCTTTTTGATTGAAAATAGGGTGGTACAATGGAAAGATTCAACTCTCATGCCCAATAACCTTTATTACTCTTTGACCTTGAAAAGACAATAGGACTGGTCACTAAGTCTTGGGTTCTAGTTTTGACAATGCTATTTATGGCTTATTGAGTAATTATGAATTTATTATGATTTTCTTTATTAATTTATTATTAATTATGAGTAAATATGAGTTTAATGAGTAAATTATCTAAAATTGTCTTATTTCAGGGGAAAACGTTGCCTTAGTCATCCATTAAAAACCATCTTTGATGACCAATAATTCTGAGAACTTTCTCCTCTCTGGCTCTCAATTCCTTTATCTGTGAAATAAGAACATGAAATAATATCATCCCTATGGTTCCTTTCAGCTCCAACATTCCATGATATTGGTGTTTAGTTATTTCAATCTGACTCCTCACCCCCTTGTTTGAGGTTTTCTTGGCAGAGCTACTGGAGTAGTTTACTATTTCTTTCTCTAGCTCATTTTACAGATGAGGAAACTGAGGCAAACAGGATTAAGTGACTTGCCCAGGATCCCGCAGTGACCCTGGTATTTCAAGTGCTTCACCAGCTTTTCCTAATTGAAGAGTTTCCAAGAAGAAATCATGAACTCTGGGCAGTACCATCACACCCAATTTCATATACACCATGTCTAATGTTAATGTAACTCTTATATCTGAACCCCTTGCACTTATCAGAATACTAATTTATAATTTTTTGGAGGCTCAGGGAGCCTCCTTATATTACTCAGGGCAGTGATAGCTAACTTTAGAGTGAGGAAGATCTGAGTTTGAACCCTACATTAGTCATAGACTAACTGTGACCTTAGGCAAGCCATTTTACTTTTAAATGTCCTCAAGTCCCTCTCTAAGATTAGAAGTGGCCAAACAGATGTTGATTTGCATCTGTGAGAGGGGTGCCCTCCAGGGAAAAATCTCTTGTCCAATGGTATCACTAGCTCAGCCACTTACACAAAAATATCAGAGAACTTGGGAATTCCTGACTCCAAACCCAGTCCTCCCTCAATAGGTCACATTACCTCAAAAGTTGAGGAAACCATGATCTCAGGATTCGGGGTTCCTTTCCAGCTTCTCATGCTCCTCCTATAGGGAATACCCAGTGCACTGCTGCCCCTTCTTAAAGCCTTTCCCACTCGGAATAGCCTTTCACAGTGCCCACCATCTCTTCAGGACACGAGGAGTTGAATTCAATTAGCCAGACAAATCTGATCAGACCTAAGTAGAGGCTAAATCCTATCCAACTGGAGATGTTAAATGTTCCAGGAAAATGACTACAGCATGTAAACATCCTGCTCTTAAACTCAATAAAAACTCTGTGGTTACCCAGCAGTCACATTCACTTTCTCTCCTCTCCACCATCTGGCGAAATGGTCCAGCAGGATCTTCCAGGTCTTAGCTCCATTACAGCCAGTACTTTGAATGCAGGGAGGGGAAGCGGGGCTGAATGTTTATCCAGTAGTCGGCTCCCGGAGGAGCTAGGACAACCAAGTGCCATAGTGAACAGAATCAGAAAGACTCTCTTTGTCAATCCCAGTGTAGTCTCAGACACTTTCTAGCTAGTAACCCTGGGCAAGTCACTTAACCTTGTTCACCTCAGTTTCCTCATCTGTAAAATAAACTGGAGAAGGAATTTTTTTTCTTTCTTTCTCTTTTTCCTCCTCCCTCTTTCTCTCTCTCACATCTATCTACTTACCTTTTTTTCTCTCCCTTCTTTCTTTCTTCCTTTCTTCCTTTCTTCCTTTCTTCCTTTCTTCCTTTCTTCCTTTCTTCCTTCCTTCCTTCCTTCCTTCCTTCCTTCCTTCCTTCCTTCCTTCCTTCCTTTCTTCCTTTCTTTCTTTCTTTCTTTCTTTTCTTTCTTTCTTTCTTTCTTTCTTTCTTTCTTTTTCTTTTCCTTCCTTCCTTCCTTCCTTCCTTCCTTCCTTCCTTCCTTCCTTCCTTTCTTTCTTTCTTTCTTTCTTTCTTTCTTTTTTCTTTCTTTCTTTCTTTCTTCCTTCCTTCCTTCCTTCCTTCCTTCCTTCCTTCCTTCCTTTCTTTCCTTTTCTTTCTTTCTTTCTTTCTTTCTTTCTTTTTTCTTTCTTTCTTTTCTTTCTTTCTTTCTTTCTTTTTCTTCCTTCCTTCCTTCCTTCCTTTCTTTTTCTTTCTTTCTTTCTCTTTCCTTCTTTCCTCTCTCTCTTCCTCCCTCCCTTCCTCTTCTATCTATCTATCTGTCTGTCTATCTATCTATGCCTAAAAGGCAGTTAGGTAGTACAGTGCATAGAGTATTAGGCCTGAAGTAAGGAAGACTCATCTTCTTGAGTTCAAATATGACCTCTGAAACTTATTAGTTTTGGAATCCTGGGCAAGTCATTAACTTTGCCTCAGTTTTCTCATTTGTAAAATGAGCTGGAGAAGGAAGTGGTAAATCACTGCAATATCTTTGACTTAAAAAAACTCAAATGGGGTCACTGACTCAGACATAAGTGAAAAAACAGTAAAAATATATTTATATATTTATTGTATTATATGATTATTGAGTAATATAGAATATATTATACATTTATAGAATTATTACATAAATTTACATCTACAAAAACGTATTGTTTATATACATGTCTTTACTCTCTCTATTCCCTGCAGGATGCAAAATCTCCTACTCAGGGAAGGGTTAGAGGCTCTACTATGGGGGTTGAGGGTGGGAGGAAGAAGAAATCGCTTCTCCTGTCTTTCTATCCTCTCATAGAGGTCCATGGGACACAGTCCACAAAATTGCTTTCTATCTCAGCTGTTTTACCTTTCTCTCGGAGATAGCAGCAAATTTGCTTTTGAAGGGCCACTAAGAGCATGGCCAATCTTGGGCTCGACAACAGAAAACTGACTCTCCAATTCCATTTTAGAGAATTCCTTTACTCTTTTGAAATGAGAAAGAGATAGATCTTTTAACTTCTTTTAATGCTTTAGTTCCCTGCTACTTTTTTCTGGGTGTAAACCAATGGAACTTTGAAGTGAGCTAGGGAACCAACTTTCTTGCTCCACCCCCAATATAGAGAAACTGTATCTTAAAGAAAACAGATCAAAAGCTATTCCTTTTAAGGGATTTCTGGTGCAATGAAAAAGAGATACCAAATGGCCTTGGAATAAATAGATTGTGTTTGAAAAGATAAGGAATATTCACTCAGTCATCTAGAAAATAATTATCAAGTATCTACTCACACATGTGCTCGGTATTGTGGAGGAGGGACACAAAAAATGAACCAATTACCCTAAAAAGTGGATATATTCCTAAGAGAAAACAACATGTATACAGATAAATCAATCCTCTGTCTCTGTCTCTCTGTCTCTGTTTGTCTCTATCTCTGTCTCTCTGTCTCTTGTCTCTGTCTCTCTGTCTCTGTGCCTCTCTCTCCTTCTGTCTCTTCTCCCTTCTTCCCTCTCCTTCCTATGCTTATTTCCTTCTGTCATATGTTTCTTTGAAGGTGGATAGCATCTTCCTGTATAGGTCTAAGTCTTGTCATGTTTTTCTAAATCAACCAGCTCATCATTTTCTACACAACAGCAATATTCCAAGCCAATCACATCCTTTCTGAGAGCTTGTCTATGAATTTTTTTCTGCATTCTTTTTATTCTTGACTATCTAGATCTTATTTATATAATTTTAACTTAAAATAACTGAAATTATCCTTTTCACTTTTCAGCAGTGTTCTTCCTTATAGTTTAAGGTCTGATACTGCTAAATTTACTTCCCTTCCATATTTTTATCCTGGTTTCTTCAGAGTACCTGACTTTTTGCTCTTCCAAATGAACTTTGTTATTATTTTTTCTAATGTAGTAAAGTAATTTTTAAATAATTCAATTGAGATGACATTGAATAAATAGATTAGTAAGGTTTTATTTTTAAAATTATATTGGCATTATCTACCAATGAACAATAAACATTCAATTATTTAGATCTCAATTTATTAGCATAAAAAGCATAAGTTCATATAGTTCCTGTCTGTATTTTGGCAGATGTGTGCTTGGTTCTAAATATTTCAAGTGGTCTAAAACAAGAGTGAATGATAATGCTGACCCATAGTATAGTTTCTCTATTTTTCACCTTTGATTAAATCTATTTTAATTTTAACTTTGTTTGAGATCATTACTATTCCTGCTTTTTTACATAATAAATTTTACTCCTGGCCTTTATTTTATTTTAGTGTGTAGGGATCACAGATTTAGAAAGGACCTCAGATTTCACTTTGCCTGAATATTTCACTTCACAGATGAGGTAATCAAAGTTCAGTAAGAAATTCCAGGATCCTGGGCAAGTGACTTAACCCTGTTTACCTCAGTTTCCTCATCTGTAAAATGAGCTGGAGAAGGAAATGGCAAGCCATTCCAGTATCTTTGCCAAACAAACACTCAATAGGGATCTCAAATACACTATTGAAAAACTACTAAATATTGAAGAATAGATTATTCCACATGTTCTAAATCCATTATCCTCAGAGACCCAATAATGCAGATTAGAGAAAGCAGAATCAGAAATATAATACAGTGATTCAAAATTACAAGGATCAGGACTCAGTTCATTGATTTAGGGTAAGCCCAGGTGAGACAGCTCCTTTGGTCAATGTAAAAATACAGCACCTTTAAGGAGAGTGAGAAGATTTAGATGTAAAGCAATTTGCCCAGTGTAGGAAAGATCCCACTCTATCTAGTGCTTTTATACTTGGTGTTTGTTACTGCAATAAATGTACAATTTGTAGATCTGACAGTTAACAAAAGGAGACTTAATTAGTCATAACACAGGAAGGATATTCAGGGAAGACACCAGATTAATTCAGCTGAGTCTGCTTGTTCAGCTCTTTGTTGCCTCTAACAATCAAGCATCAGGGGAAAGGTCTTTGTACTGGTTTTTTGGAGTCAGGTGACCAGTTACATCTTGAGAATGAGTTTAATACTTTTGAAGGAAAAAAAAATGAGGCTAGTCCACATGTCAGGGCAGGGCTCTCAAAAATATTCCTCCTGCTACACACAGGATCACTCTGCCAGGTATTCCTAGCCCTGAGGCCAGTTCTCTACATATCATAAAGACAAAATAGAATCTTTGAAAAAAAATTACAGAGGAACAAGTGCAGGAGGGCAGTGAATAAATGTTAATTGAAATTATAGTGACATTATATAATGATGTGATACAGTACCCTCTCTTTGTGAATGCAAAGGATCATGGGATATTTTCATTTCTTATAACTGAAAGCTTACATAGATGTTTTCTTATTTGAATGTGACATCTCTGAAATCAGGGAATGTCTTTCTTTTCTATTTGTGCATAGAGTAAGCACTTAATAAATGCTTTATTCGTGTGTGTGTGTGCATGCAGATCTGTCCACTACTTCAGCTCCCTTACCACTGGAAATTCTGGTTCAAAGCCTTCAAGTCTGGCTTGCCATGAGTTTATTTCGGGGTTGTTGTTCTGTCAAGGTCAGGGTTGATCACGATTAGAAATAGCATCTGCTCTGTCTCTTAGAGGACAGCATTGAAAATTCCTTCCTGGTTTTTCAAATGATCATTTCTCTTATGGGAATAATGCCAACCAAAGGCCTTCTCACGTTCAAGTTCCTTCAATTGTTTATGTTTCAGTGAGTGGGAGTCCAGAGTCCATCGGATCACTTGGGGCTAAATTGTCTGTGCCATCACCCAGAATGACCCACACTTCCTGGAGATAGAGAAAATAGTCCTTCAACTCTTTTCTAGATTAAACTCACTATAGTATGGGTAATTAGTAGAATCCCTCATATATTGGACAAGGGACCTTTCATAAAGCTTGACAGGGGCTCTAGATGCTTGCTGGGATACAGGCAACTTTCTGGGATGCTATCCAAAACCCCTGATTGGTCCACTGTGACTAAGGCTGCATCAAACATGATTGATAACTGAGTCAGGAGGATCAGATACTCCTCTAGGAACTCCCCTCCTCTGGGATCTATAAGGACAGATCAGGAGATATGGCCCTGTTTTCTTTTGTCATTCTTTTCCAGTGCTTTCTCTCCCTGGGATACCCAGCATGGGAGAATAAAAGAGGAATTTTTTTTTTTTTTTTTGTCTCCTCTGCCCTCCCAGCAGCAGTGGCAACTTTCAGAATCTGTCAGAACTCCCCTGCTTCCCCTGCCCCCCAGCCAATCTATTCCAAAGCACCAGAAAAAGATCCCAAAGAAAGCAGAGCCATTTGTCCTCTTTTGTTTCATTTATAGATTACTGAGGGAGAAGGTTCCTCTACAAGAGCTCTGCATGTCTTTCTCACTAATTCACTTTGACAAAGTCCTAATCGGTGATGACAGATCAGCACTTCCCTGTGTCATTCTCGGAAATAGCCTATCTCTCACTAAGGAACTAGAGCCCACATCCAGCTCTATAGGAGGTCTCCCAATCCAACAGCTCATGGAACCCCCCAGTTACTCATTCTGTGTTTAAATGGGATCTATAATCTCATCAGTGTGTTTATTCATCACAATCTTTCCAGAGCCCCGCCCTCATCATGTGCAATTCTTATCCACCTGCTTCCTTAAAACTACTCAAGACTTTCAAGTCTGCTTTTCTTTAATATACCAAGGGCTTACTTGGGCTGCCATTTTATTTTTTCTCATTCTTCCTTGATTGACCTGTCTCCTTTCTGAGTCCCTCATGTCTGTGACATGTAGTCCTCAGTGGTACTGTAATATCATTCTATTGTAATAGAATGAGCTCTGAGCATGGAGGTAGCAAACTTGAACTTAAATCCTTTCTTAAATAATCAATTAATTTATTTTTATTAAAGCTTTTTATTTTCAAAACTTATGCATGGATAATTTTTCAACATTGATCCTTGAAAAACCTTGTGTTCCAAATTTCTTCCCCTTTCTCCCACCCCTCCCTTAGATTGCAAGTAATCCAATATATGTTAAACATGTTTTTAAAAAATGTTAAATTCAATATATGCATAATATTTATACAATTATCATGCTGTACAAGAAAAATTAGATCAAAAAGGGAAAAAATGAGAAAGAAAACAAAATGCAAGCAAACAACAACAACAGAAAGAGTGAAAATGCTATATTGTGATCCACACTCGCTTCCCACGGTCCTCTCTCTGGGTGCAGACGGATCTCTCCATCCCAAGAAATTGGAATTGGTCTGAATCACCTCGCTGTTGAAAAGAGCCACCTTGTTCTCAAATCCTAAGTAGGTCTGGTACCTGCTCTCTGGCTGACCTTAAAGAAATCCTCCTATGTGTCTTCAGGAAAACCAAGACATGGAGATCACCCTAAACCACCATAAATGCAAATATTGCTACTGCTTGGAAGAAGAAATTAGCCTCATTACAGACAACAAATATGATGGGAGCCACGATAGTTCAAATACATGGTAATCTAACAGGTCACTTCCTTTGGAAGGGAAAGCTAAAGGCTAGTTAGAATGGATGCCAAAGCCTAAGACTAACTTTTGACTGATGTCAGCTTCCCGTATATGCTAATGTCTAGTTGGGAGTTTATTTGGATCTTAGAATCTAGCAAACATATACCTTGTAGCCGAAAAGTTTAACACTTTGGAAGGTCTGCAACAGTATCCCTTAGAAAAAACAAAGTGATCCACAGTGATGGATTTGCCTTTCATTTTGTAGACTTGCTTGGATACTTGGTTACTGTGTCAGAAAAGAATTCCCCTTATACAAAGTTATAATTCTAAAAGTTCTTAGGGTTTAATTGTCATAAACTTGAATTTTAAATTAAAAAAAAAATTAAATAAAAAAATTTTTAAATTTTACAATTTTGAATTTTAAAAATCAAGTCTATTTGGTAAGAGAGTTTTGGAGGAATGAAATTAACCATTTAAGATGAAGTCCATTGTGAGTGGAAATCAGGGGCAAAGATTCTCATTGGGGATGGACTGGATGGGGGAAGCTAGGTCTGGGGAGAGCCCTCAGGACAGAAACCTTTAGGAGGGGATGCTTGCCACATCACTCAGAGTAGGAAAACTTGCTCTTGCTGAGAAGTCCTCTGTCAGTGGGGAAAACAAGGCAGAATAAGTTGGAGCAAGACCACAGAGATCACTTGGGATGAATCCACCAGAGGGATAAAATTGTACCAATTAATTATTTTTATTAACTAGGTTGGAGCTCCATTATTTATAGCTGAAGTAGGACAAATGCTCCCAGCCCCTGGTACAGAACACTAGACATCTTGTTCTCTGGGAACAATAAGGTATGCAATGTGAGGGATCATTGATATTCAGAGGTCCTCAAACTACGGCCCTTGGGTCAGGTGCAGCAGCTGAGGATGTTTATCCCCCTCACCCAGGACTATGAAGTTTCTTTATTTAAAGGCCACAAAACAAAGGTTTTGTTTTTCACTACAGTCAGCCCTCCAACAACAGTCTGAGGGACAGTGAACTGGCCCCCTATTTAAAAAGTTTGAGGATCCCTGAATATTAATCAGTTCCGTGTTGAAATAAACTTCTCATGTCAACTTTAGTTGGTATTTTGTCTTTAGGTCTTGATTGGATATTGATCAACTTATTTAACTTCCTTGGGCCTCAGTTTCCTCATCTGCAAAACAGAGAATAGTATCTAAGTCATAGGGTTGTTAAGAGAATCAGATGAGATGATATTCTGAAGTGCTTAACGTAGTGCCCAGCACATAGTAGGCGTTTAACAAATATTTGTCCCCTTCCCTTAGTGGAAGATTTCTTAAAGGATGAGTCATCAAGAAGTACAAAATAGATAACATTAATTACATAAATAAAACTAAAAAGCTTTTATATGAACAAAATCAATGTTTAACAAAAGTGGAAGAGAAACTGTGGAATAGTAAAACATCTCTGATCTAATGTCACTGATGTAAGTCAGATTTCTAAGACATATAGGGAACTGATGCTAGTATTTAAAATGAAGGACCATAAGGAAAAGAACTGTTTTCAAAAGAAAAATTGCATATTATCAGCAACATATGAAATTCCACTCCAACTCACTAATAAGAGAAATGCAAATTAATTCACTCATACCCACCCAGTCTGGAAAGATGATCCAAGTTGGAATAGACAATGTTGAAAGGGTTATAGGAAGATAGATGGAGATCCCAAAGAAATGTTGGTAGGACCACTCTGAATATTAGTCAGTAAGGACGTATGTATGAAAAATGATTAAGCTGTTCACATCATATATCTATATTCCAATATATGACAAGAAATTCTGAGTTTTTTTATAATCTCCAAGAAGTAGAAACAAAGTAGGTTCCTAAATGAGGCTTGGAAAACAAATCAACAAACAGAGGAATTCAAAAACAATGGAGCAGTATAATTGTGCAGCAAGAAATAAGAAATATGAGGATTTTAGAGAAATATATTTATATGAACTGATACAGAATGAAATAAACAAAGTGTTAAAAACAAACAAAGTATTTATAAGGATATAAATGAAAAGATCACCAAAAGGAAGTTCAGTTCTGGGTAACTGAAAACTAGGGTAAAGATACACATCTCTCCCAGAGATATCCTCCCCTAGAAGGAAAGGTGACAATGAGGGTTTGTTGTTATTCAGTCATACTTGAGCCTTCATGACCTCACTTAAGGATTTCTTAGCAAAGATACTGGAGTAATTTGCCATTCCTTTCTCCAGCTCATTTTACATATGAGGAAACGAAGCAAACGGGATTAAGTGACTTGTCCAGGGTCACACAGCTAGTAAAATATCTGAGAACAGATTTGAACAAGATCTGTAAGATTTGTACAAGATAAGTATTTCAAAGCCAATAATCCACTCTATCTGCTCTATGCACTGCACCAAATAGTTGCCTAATTAGGTTGTATATAAAGTCAGGGATTCTTGTATGGTGTTTTTACTTAGCTGGTGGGGAGAAGTCTGATACAGAGAAGTTGAAAGGAAGTATTTCTTTTTCTTTTTTTTTTTTTTTTTTTTACATTTTTTGATTTAAAGTTTTGAGTTCCAAATTTTATCTCTTTCCTTTGTTCCCTCCCTCCCTCTCCCTGAAGCTATATAGATTATACATGTACAATTATGTAATGCATTTCTGTGCTAGTCATTTTATACAAGATGATTCCGAAAAAAAGAAAAAAATGAAAGAAAGTGAAAATAGCAAGTTTCAGTCTGTATTAAAACAATAGTAGTTCTTTCTGTGGAGCAGATAATATGCCTCTTCATTAGTCCTTTGGGATTGTCTTGGATCATTGTGTTGCTGAGAATAACAGTCTTCTCAGCTCTTCATGGAACAATATTGCTGTTACTGTGTACAACTTCTTCCTGGTTCTGTTCACTTCACTATGATATCAGTTTATGTAAATCTTTCCAGGTTTTCCTGAAATTTGCCTGCTTGTCATTTTTCATAGCACAATAATATTCCATCAGAATCATATACACAGCTTATTTAGCCATTCCTAGTTGATGGGCATCCTTGGAGGGAGTATTTCTGGAAATAACTATGGGATTATTAATAAATGTATGATTTCTTATTTTCTCAATAGTATTTTGTTTTTCCAAATACATTAAAAGTTAGTTTCCAACATTCATTTTTATAAGACTGTATTCCAATTTTTTTTCTCTTCCTCCCTTCTCTCTCCCTTCCCAGACAGCAAGCAATCTGATATAGATTGTACATGTACAGTCCTTTTAAACATATTTCCATATTTGTCAGGTTGTGTAAGAAAACTCCCACCAAAAGGGGAAAAAATGAGAAAAAAAACCAAGCAAACAAAGGTGAAAATACTATGCTTCAATCCACGTTCATTCTCCATAATTTTCTCTCTGGATGTGGATGGCATTTTCCATTCAAAGTCTTAAGTCCACCACAGTTGAGCATCACATAATCTTATTGTTACTGTGTACAATGTTCTCTTGGTTGTGCTTATCTCAGTATCAGTTCATGTAACTCTCCAGGCTTTTCTAAAATCAGCCTACTCATATAATTTCTTTCTTTCTTTCTTTCTTTCTTTCTTTTTTTTTTTAAAGGATTAGACCTCATGCCCAACCAGAAAAAATTTGGATGGATATAATTTGAATGGTTAGTTTAGGAAAATAAGGAAGAATTTTATGGCACAGGCACAATACCTGGAACATAGAAAATGCTTCATAAATGCATGTTGACTTGATTGATTCAACTGATGATCCTCAACCATTAGAAATTAATATTTATAGATTCAAATAACTATGGCTCTCATAGTGTTTATTGCCTGGAATAAACTTAACTTCTTACTCTAAGCTGTAGCAATATTCCCATTTATGACAGTTCAGGGTTGTCATGACTTGACCTTCCTGAAAACACATACCCCAAACACCAAAGGCCTCTTTTGATTTTTTTGAGTAACTCTAGGATCCTACTTGAGTTCTATCTCGCTAGGATCTTAATGCCCGACAACTAGGCCCTAAGGACATCTAAACTTCTGTGCTCAAGAAATCAATAATCTCTATAATAAAAAAAGTTAAAGAGCAGAATCAATCCAGCCACTTTAATATGATTTTTGTTATCTATGAAGACAGAATTATACTAATATATACAAATAACATATAAGAAATTATTTTAGAACTGGAGGAGACTTTAGAAATCATCTCCCCTCACCCCATTTTACAATTAAGGAAATCAAGGACCAGAGTAGAGCAATATTTCCTGAAGAAATTGTTTTCGTGTTTCTCCTTCCAACATAAAGGCCATTAAGTTTTCACAGCTAACACTATGAATGTATGAATTTAGCATACGAAATTAACACTATAGAGATATTCTTCAGCAAAAACAAAATTTCAGGCTTACTGAAAAGGTGATTTAGTTATGTACTGAAACCCTCTGACAGTTAAAAACACATTAGGTAAAGGAGGAATTAACTTATACCTATGAACTATTCCACAAGAGTGGCTGAATCTTATTACTCCTAAATGTTGTATATGTAGAAGCAATTGTTTCTTAAATGATATTTATACCTAATAAGTCTATTAGCAAGCCAGAAATTGACTGATGGCATATACACTTAGAGAGAACTAGCGCTTAAAAAAAATATTGGGCACAACTGGAAAATGTGATAATATACAATACTGAATTTTCCAAATAATAAGTTTAAAGTACCTTTGTTCAATCATTTTCAGTTATGTCCTTCTCTTTGTGACACCATTTAGGATTTTCTGGCAAAAATACTGGAATGGTTTGTCACTTCCTTCTCCAGCTCATTTTACTGATGAGGAAACTGAGGCAAACAGAGTAAAATGACTTGTCCAGGGTCATACAGTTAGTAATGTCTGAAGCTGGATTTGAATTCAGGAAGATGAGTCTTCCTGACATCAGGCCTGTACCACTTAACCTGCCCTTAAAGTACCTAAACTCCCTTTATTTAGATAAGTTTGGATGGTTAGATGCCCTTAAACAAAGAATAAGTCTACACCTTTTCAACCTTTTTTTTTTTTTTAAATAATTCATTGTCTTCCTTATGAATATTCATCATATCATCTTCTGATATAATCTTCTGAGTTTTTCCCCCCTGTATCTTCCTTGTAATATTCTTTTGTCAATTGTCACCACGCCTAGACCTTTTCATAGACTATCTTTTGCTATGATCCAAGGAACCAGGTAACTGATGCTGATAAGAATTCTGTAATAAAAGAGTCATTCTGAGTTGAGTGAGGGTATAAATCAAAGGACACCAATTTAATGAAGAAGTTCTTTTGACTGATTGAGGAATCACAAAGGACTTTTTTCTATTTGTTTCTTGATTTCCAGCTAGATTTCAAATATTGGGGTGTTCTTTATATAAAGGAACAATTGATCAGATATGTAGGTATCAAATGAAGTGGCTTTTCATTAAAGTTGGCCCAAAACAAGGAAAAAAACCCTGTTCTTTAATTCTCATCTTTCAACATTTGAAGATCAGTTGATTATACGAGGACTTCTTACACATTCTGTACTTGTGAGAAATTTTATGTGTAAAATAGGTATACAAATCATACATTTGCTGCTAATAAATCACTAAGAAGAAATTTATTTTAAAACAATTCTTTAGTACACATATAACTTTACTATTTATTAGACATGAAAACAAATTTGCACACTAATGAGATGGATAGGCTTGTTTATTTTTACATAAAGAATTAAATTTTCACAGTGTATTTAGTATTTTACTGTTGCCAAATTTTTCCATACCCCCACATTCAGTTACTTGACCCCAAATGGGGCGGTGATTCACAGTTTAAAAAGCTTTGGGTTATCTGACACTTCCTTTGTGATGTCCATGAGGTCTGACTGAATAGATTCCCTGTTACTATTCATCAATCACCTCCATTTGCAATCCCAGACTCCTCCCTATTTCTCACTCCCTGTGATTAGCTTTTTTTTTTTTTTTTCTTCCAAATCTTCATCTCTCTTGTCCTTTTTCTCTGCTCAGAAAGCTACCACCCTTTTTGGGATCCTGCACAGCCCCCTCCGCTCCCCATTTGGTCTCTATGATGAAAATTTCTCCTCTCTCTGATCCATCCTCCCCAAAAGTGGTACAAAAAGTAGAATTCCTAAAGCATAGGCGGGATGCGGTCATTTCCGAGCTCAATACAGTCCAATCCATTATAATTCTCGGTTTGGCATTTAGGCCCTTTAAAAATCTGGCTCCAATCAACCTTTCCGATATATATTCTTCAATCTTGTCAAATTGGTTTTCTTGTTTCTCCCAAAGGATGGCCATTTATATGTGGTCTCTGAGGTTTGTCTAGCCCTCAATTTAGAATGCCCTGCCTTCTAACTTCTGCCTTCAAGAATCCCTTGTTGCTATTGTTAAGTTGTTCCAGTCATGTCTGACTCGTGGATCTTCTCAGCAAAAAATACTGGAGTGGTTTGCCATTTTACAGATGAGGAAACTGAGGCAAACAGGCTTAAGGGACTTGCCTAGGGTGACATAGCTAGTGTCTGAGATCAGTTTCCAACTCAGGAACTTACGCTTTATTCATTGGGCTCCCTAGGTGTCTTTCCCCGCCTCCCTTCAGATTTCTTGTAGCCTTTAGGTTGCTGTTACTGTTGTGGTTTGATTAGTCATGTTTGTGTTCCTACTTGTGGTGGTTGCTTTTCTTTTTTTTTGACCAAGATATTGGAGTGATTTGCCATTTTCTTCTCCAGATTATTTTACAGATGAAGAAACGGAGGCAAACAGGGTGAAGTGTCATGGCTAGAAAGTATGGAGGTCAGATTTGAACTCCCGAAGATGAACCTTCCTGATTCCGGGCCTGGCTATGTACTATGTCGCCCCTTAGCTGCCCACCATGAATTCTTAGCTTCCTTTCAAGTTAGCTCAAACATCACCTCCTCTGGAAGGCCTTTCCCTGTGCCCCTAGAGGCTAATGCCCTACTCCCTTCCAAGTCATCTTGTATTTATTCTGTATAATATTAGTTGTGTATTGTCTATGTTTCCCTTTCATATAGAGGCAGTCTGACATGATGGAGAACCTGCCTTGAAATTTCTCTCTGTGGGTGAGCTATGGTTGCCTGAGCAAGTGGAAACCTCTCAGGCCATCCACAGTTGCTTGCCTCCTTACTCTTATCTTCCTCTCACCCCAACGTAGCCTCCTAGAGGTAGGGGCTGTTCCTTATATCTCAAGTGTCCTTCCTGGCACTTAAGAAGTGCTTGCGAAATGATTTGTAGGAGGAGAGCTTAACTTTCCTTTGGCAGTCTGGAGAAGCTGCCAATCTCTGAGCTTGAGACTTGGTTGTCTATATTCATGATGGAAGGAAATGGCTCATTTCAGTTAGAGGTTACTGATAAGAAACTTTTTTGTTTCCATCCAAGTTCAGGAATCTCTGATATATATGGGTGTCTGTTGACCACTAAGCCACACTTTTTAAAGGGTTTGTTTTCCAGTATTGGTAAGGAAAGGGGGAAGGGAGGGGAGAGAGGAGGGAAGGGATGGGAGAAAGGGGGAAGGGAGGGGAGAGAGGGGGGAAGGGAGGGAAGAGAGGGGGGAAGGGAGAGGAGAGAGGGAGGAAGGGAGAGAGATTCCCACACACGGAGAAGATAGAGACAGACAGACAAACAGACAAAGACACAGACAGAGAGAGAAAGAGAGAGAAGGAGGGAAGGGGAAGGAGTAAGGGAGGGAGACATACAAACACAGAGAGAAGAGAAACAGACAGAGAAAGAGACAGAGAGAAGGGGAAGGAGGAAAGGAGTGAAAGGAGGAAAAGAGAGACACAGACACAGAGACAGCCCTGATCTGTGTTTGTAACTTTCAATTAATGTTTGACTTGTCAGTATCCAAAAGGATCCTTGAGCACAAAACGTGCAGAAGACCCCTTCTTGCACACACAAACCTGCCCACGAACACGCATTCTCCCCTGCCATTTGGAGAACACCATTCTCCATTTTGACCACCTGGGAGAAAGCAAGTCCCCGGACTGCATCCACAGCGACTCAACGAGCCCCAGGACGAGCAGAGGTTGCAGGTTGCAGGGACAAAGGAGGAGCGTGGAGGCTGGCTCTGCAAGGGCCCGGGAATCGATGAACATCAGGCCTGGAAAGCGTCGCTCTCGCACTTTCGTTTTATAGAAGAGCCAACGACAACTGCAAGGGCTGAGCGTGAAAATACAAGGCTCGCGCTTCTCGGTGCCGTTCAAACAGAAAGTGGCCAGGCAGGTGCCTGCCTGCCGTACGGCATTGGTATTAGAAGCACCGCCCCCTCCCCCCCCCCTTTTTTTTTTTACAAAGAAGGAAACTGAGGTCCAGGGGCTTGTCCGGGCTTACCTCCCCCTCCCCCCCGCGGGCGGGAGAGATGACATCTCGGGATCGCTTAAAACCAACAGAAAACCCCAAACAAACCGAAGGCGGGACTCGGTCCCGCGGGCACTGAAGTCTGGGATTGTGTTGCTAATGAGGCGTTGAGCCCAGCCGCTCCGCCCGGGCTCGGAGGAAAGGAGCCGGGACTTGAAAATAGCCCAGAATTCTGCCTGTTTGCCCAAGTGTCTGAGCCAGAACCGGCGCCGAGGATCCCCGAGCGTGGGGGAGCGTGTGCGTGTGGGGATAGCGGGAGCTTGCTCCCGAGCGGGCTCGGCACAGCGGCAGATGCGCAGCGTCACCCCCCGCCCCCCGCCCCCCTCCCTCCGTCCCTCCTCCTTCCCTCCCTCCCTCCCTCTTCTCCCTCCCCTCTGCGGGCTCGGAGGCTCATTTCTCCCTCCCGCCACCCTCGGGCGGACGCAGCGCTGGCCTCTCGCCGCCCGCCGCGGGCTCGGCTCTCCTCGCAGCCCCGGCTCTCCTCGCAGCCCCTTCCCTCCCGGTGATCCCCTCGCGCGCAGGGCTGTAAGGTGCGGGGGGCCGGGTCTGGCGACCATGAGCCGCAGTCGGGCCAGCCTGGAGCGCGAGCGCCAGGCGCAGGAAGAAGATAGGTGAGAGGCGCGCGGGCGCCCGGGGCACGCAGGGGGGCACGCGGCGGGCTGGCCGCCAGACCCGCTCCGGCCGCGGGCGGGCGGGGAAGACGGGGCCCACGGGCCCGCGTGTGGGGAGGGGGTACTCGCCGAGGGCGGCGGGGGCGGGGGCGGGCAGCGCGGGGCCCGGGGCTCGGCGGGCAGGAGCCGCTGGGCTGGGAGCCTCCGGCGGCTGCTCTGGATCGTGCTCCGCGGCCCCCACAGACTCTCGCCTCAGTTCCCATGGCCCGGGGAGGGAGATTGAGAATCAAAGGGGGGGGGGCGCTCGACATCCTCCTCCCCTTAATCTCCCTCCCCTCTTCTTTTTCTCCTTTCTCCTTCTCCCCTTCATCTCCCTCTTTCTCCTCTTCATCTCCCTCTTTCTCCCCTTCATCTCCCTCCTCCCTCTCTCCTCTCCCTTTCTCCTCCCCTCTCCCCTCTTCTTTTTCTCCTTTCTCCCTTCTCCCCTTCATCTCCCTCCTCCCTGTCTCCTCTCCCTTTCTCCTCCCCCCTCCCCATTTCTTTTTCTCCTTTCCCCCTTCATCTCCCTCTTTCTCCCTTCATCTCCCTCCTCCCTGTCTCCTCTCCCTTTCTCCTCCCCCCTCCCCATTTCTTTTTCTCCTTTCCCCCTTCATCTCCCTCTTTCTCCCCTTCATCTCCCTCCTCCCTGTCTCCTCTCCCTTTCTCCTCCCCCCTCCCCTCTTCTTTTTCTCCTTTCTCCCTTCTCCCCTTCATCTCCCTCTTTCTCCCCTTCATCTCCCTCCTCCCTGTCTCCTCTCCCTTTCTCCTCCCCCCTCCCTCTTCTTTTTCTCCTTTCTCCCTTCTCCCCTTCATCTCCCTCTTTCTCCCCTTCATCTCCCTCCTCCCTGTCTCCTCTCCCTTTCTCCTCCCCCCTCCCCATTTCTTTTTCTCCTCTCCCCGTTTCTTTTCTTCATCTCCCTCCCCCTTTTCTCTTCTCCTTCCTCCTATCGATTATTTGAACCAAAAAGGCTTTAAAAATTAAGTCACTAATCCCTTTTGGGCCTAAACTTACAGAGTGCACAGAGTGCACAGATTGTTCATCTTTTGGTTATTGGACTCCTCCCCACTTCCCTTTTTTAATTGTTCATTTCAGTTGTGTCCCCCTCTTTGTGACTTCATTGAGGTTTTCGTGGCAATGATCCTGGAATGGTTTGCCATTTCCTTCCACATCTTATTTTCCAGAGGAGTAAACTGAGGAAATCGGGGTTAAGTCACTTTCCCAGAATCACAGCCATTGAACTCAGAGCCTCCTGACACCTGGCTCAGAATTCTGTCCACTTTGCTACCATTCATTGAATTGAATTGAATTGGTTGGAACTTGAATCTTGGCATGTAATTGTGGATTGCTTATCAGAACAGTTGTTTTTAATAAAAGTAGTGAGTGACCTGTCAGCAGTCTGGAAGCATTTACATTAAGTGATTATTGTATGCAAAACTATGCTAAGTAGGGAGGATACAAAGAAAGACTGGATCATTTGTACAGGGTTTGTTAATAGAATTTGTTTCCTCTTGCCCTTTGGGCAGACTGGTGAGGCTGCACCTCACAATCACATTTGAAAATACATAACATTAATTTAATAAAAATAAAACTAAATTATAAGATTGTAAAGGAAACTTGCTTACATTCAAATACAATTATTTTAAAAATGAAAGAAAAAGATTTAGAGGGGCCTATTCTTATAAAGCCAGCTTATTAAATTATAGGTGATGACCTCAAATGGGGTCTCTTACTAAAGGTGAGGTTTGTGAAATTATGATATATTATCAGTAAATGTTTGATTTGTATAGCTATAGCTATATGCCTGGGGTCATGTTAAAATTTCTTGGGTGAAAATGGGTCACAAGTGGAAAAAGTTTTAAGAAGTTCTGTTCTAATACACTTGTGCATATCAGATATGTACACTCGGTCTGGCCTTTCCATCATTAGCAAAATCTTGGTACCTGGGTCCAGAATGTATTACTGTGGCGGTAGGTACTCTATCTAGAAGGCCTACTGGAGAGATGAGAATTCTGTCTGAACATTGTAACATCTCCTTCTAGGGGCTAGAAGGGAAAGAAAGGGAATAAACATTATCAGCACCTAGCTACCTTTATACTTGATGGAATATGTGTGTACATGTATATAGAGTGGTAGATTTAAAGCTGGAAGGGACAGCATAGGCCTTCTGCTCCTACCTTTAGCCATTTAGGTTTAGAATGGCCAAGAGCCTGATTGTATCAGATAAGATAGGAAATTGGGTTACCTGACTTCCAGTACAATACATCCTTCCTCTGTCTCTGTCTCTGTCTCTGTCTCTATCTCTCTCTCTCCATATATATATATACACATACACACACACATAATAATGGGCAACAGTTGTCTTTTGCCATTGTATTCCCAGCATCTAGAACTATTCTGGTACTTAATTCCCAATGATCCATTGATTAAATAACTGTTGAGTTGATGTCTGGAGAAGAAGCTGGTAATCACCAGAGCCATTTTTATATAATCCTCTTTTCCTATCATCCTAAATCCATAGCATCTCTTGAGAAGTTCATCCCCTTCATTGCAGAGACCCTGACTAAGGGAACTTGCATTATCTAAAAATCTTGACTGTTGGGCTCACATCCTGCCAGCCAGACTAGGAACTCACTTGCTGCTTTTCTAAGTAAGAGGGCAAAGGATCCTGAAGCTGAGAACCTTCCTGACTTGTGGAACAGATGGATTGTCTTTAGAGAATTGACTCTCTCTGGGAGAGTCCTCCCTAAAGAGGGAGGGCTAGAAGTAGCTACCTTTGTTGAATAGATCATCTTGCTGTGGCTTCTGCCTGTTGGGAGGAGATGACACTCAAGGCCAGTAGGTCATTGTTTTTTCACTTTTTATCAATTTTTAAAAATTTATTTATTAATTTTAAGCATTTACTTTTATAATATTTTGATTTCCATTCTTTCCCCTCCCTTTTCCCTCTCCCCAAGATAGTAATCAATCTGATATTGGTTATGCATATACAATCTTCTTAGACATATTTCCACAGTAGTTGTGTTGTGAAAGAAGAATCAGAACAAAAGGGAAAAAATCACAGAAAGAAAACAACAACGAAAAGTGAAAATAGCCTCATTTGATTTGCAATTAGATTCTATACTTCTTTCTCTGGATGTGGATAGCATTTTTCATCATGAGTCCTTTGAACTTGTCATAGATCATTGTATTGCTCATAAGAGTAGAGTCTGTCAAAGGTGATTATTTACACTGTATTGTTAACAGGTGGTTTTCACATGGAGACTTTTGAGAGAGTTTTTCCTGTATCTGATAGCTATTAATGGGGTCTGTCCCCACTAGAAGCCTGGCACCGGGCATGGAAGGAACACCAAAACAAATCTCTGCTCTCAAGGAGATTATATTTTAATAGGGAAGAGAAAATGTAAACAACAAGATTTAGAGGGTAGATGACCTTCTTGGAAGGGAGTTAAAGGTAGGGGGATAAATATGTTAAGTAAGTTTTTGAAAATATAAAAACATACCAGTGTTGCAACAGTTTATAAAAGCCCATGGGCATGGGTAGAGTGAGGCAATCTGGTCTACACCTTCCAGACCCCCATGTTGCTACCGATTATTCAGAATGTCCTACTGCATGGGTTTTCTAATATTTGTCTCTTTTTTGTCTTTTTTTAATGTAGTTTTTAATGTATTTTTTTATTTTTTAAAGCTTTTTATTTTCAAAACATATATAGCGATAGTTTTCAACATTTACTCTTGCAAAACCTTGTGTTCCAGATTTTTTTCTCCCTCCCTTCCCTCCTACCCTCTTCTCTAGATGGCAAATAATCCAATATATGTTAAACACATAAATTTTGATGGGAAAAGAGGCAAAAAAAAAAATCAATTCAACAAGGATTTACTAAAATAGGTCTTGAGAGAGGCAAAAAAGGACAGCCTCTGTCCTCAAGAGATAAAGATTCAGGCCAGTTCCAATGGACTTGTGACAGAGCATCTGCACCCTGAGAAGGACTGTGGGAACTGAGTGGGGATCACAAGAGAGTGTTTTTATTTTTTGCATGTTCTTTTGCACGAATTTTTTTTTCTTTCTCAGGTTTTGATCTGATTTTTCTTGTGTAGCATGATAACTGTGGAAACATGTATAGAAGAATTTATTCAAATTTATGTGGCACATATGTTAAGAGAGCTGATTCAACCACAAGCTTTATGAAGGCAGAGTGTATAAACCTGACTAGCTTCTTTCTTTTTGGATTTGACCCTTGGATTTTCACCTGAGGGAGGTGAAAGGTTATTTGCAGATTGAGGCAAGATTTTGTCTGCTGAGAACAAAAGAGCTTCACGTGGCTTCGCTGAGATAAGTTCTTGGTAGGTTATTCTAGGAAACCTCCTGGCCCTTAGTTAGGCTCCCCTTCTAAAGCTGGAAGGACCCTCAGGGGCCACCCAGTCTAGTCCAGATAGGGAAACAGGCCCAGGGAGGGGAGGCCATCAAGGGAATAAGTGTTAGAATGAGGATCTGAACCCAGGATAGCAAATTTTCTTTCCCCTGCAATGTATTACAGAAAACACTAAATTTGCAGGGTGGGTAAAGAAAAAAAATGTTTTTAAGATCAGGATTTTTTTTTTTTCTTCGAAGGAAATAGATGCTTTGATATATACATATTTACTAGAGTGAACTTTTATACACAAATAGAGGAAATCTTTAGTTTACCTGTGCCCTCCATGTACAAACCGGAGCTGGGCTTCCCTGCAGCTGAGACTGCTGCTAGGGTGGGCCCTGTTTGCTTTACCTCCTGCAGGTACTGTAGATCCTGAGGTCTGATTTAGTGGCAGATCAGCCTGTCAGTGACAAAGGGAAAGACAATGGGACAGTAATCTCCCTCCTCCCTGACCAAAACTGCTCCCTTCTTCCCTAGCTCCCACTTTAGGGCTAGTGTGTGGGATGGCACCCCTTCCTCTCCTCCACAAATGAGTGAGAGCTGGAATGATTGAGAAGTAGTGGGGAGAGTGGGTGCAGAATTTGCCTTGGAGTAGAATGGAGCCTGAAGTCAGGAAGAACTGGGTGCAGGAAACTTAGGCAAGTCATTTAATGTCTGTCTGCCTCAGTTTCTTCAACTGTAAAATGGGTCTAACAATAGTATCTAAGGTTGTGAGTTTGAAATGAGATACACACAGACACACACACATATTTATTGCTTAGCACAGTGTCAGGCATTTGGTAGGTGCTTAATAATTCCCCCTCACATCTCCTCTTCCCACTGAAATCTGGAAGCCCTGGATTCAAAAACCTCCCTCCTGGGGTGAGATTATTTCACTTTCCTGATCCATAATTTCATCACTTTTAAAATGGGGCAAATAATCCTTCTGTCACCCACCTCGGTTTGCTCTAGGAATCCACTGAGATTTGTTTGAAATGTTGGGCAAACATTGAAGCAGCCCTCTAAGTGCCATAGAGAAAAATGGGAATGATGGATGATGGATGCCAGGTTGTTCTGGCAGAGTCCTCCTCTCTGCCTGTGACTTCCACCCAAACCCTCATCCTGTCCTGTGCCATTCTGCCTTCCTCCACTGCTTGCCCCAGGTCAGGGCCTGCATTTAATGACTTAGAGGTGGAAGAGTGGTTTTTTCACTTACTGACTGGCAGGTTGAGGCATGTGGTTGGTCAGAGAGAGGAAGGGAGGATGGCATGAAGAATCAACCCCCCCTCCCCCCCCCGTTCTGTTGCCAGAGCATCATCCTACAGTAGGACCCTTGTATTTTCCCTTTAGGGTGTTAGTGCTAGTATAGTACCAGACTTGAGGTATATTATGTTCTGTGGGCCCCAACATGTAGCATGGAAGTATGGGGCACCATGGTTTAAGAAAGACATTGATGAGATGGAGAATGTCCAGCTGAGGTCAGTCAGTGAAATGAAAGTCCTTGGCTCCATGCCATGTAAAGTAGGGGAAGTAAGTTAGCTGCCAGGGCAAGGAAGGGATGAGGTTCCTTCTAGGTGTTATTTAGTGTGAAGAAGAGAAGTCTGGTTGGTGCTGGGGGAGAGTGAAAGTTGTAATTGAAGGCCTGTTATGTGGACAAGGAATTAGTCAGATTCTGTTGACAAAGAGACAAATCTGGCAACCCACTGGAGCTGTCCAGTGGTGGAATGGGCTGCCTGGATTCCACCTCTCAGAGATCTCCAAACAAAGGTTCAGTGCCCACGTGTCATATATGTTGTAGTGAGCATTTCTTTTGGGCTGAAGCTGAGACTTGATGGCCACTGAATCCCCTTCGAACTTACCAACCTAATTGTGAGGCTTTTCACATGAACCTAGTCTAGTGTTCCCTTGGAGAACAGCCTCTTCTCCAAGACCCTGGTTATAGTGACTATGACTTAAATGCAGTCTCTTTATAAACAGCATTTTGGAGCAGATTCAGTTGATCTCATTTACTTCCTCATTTTAAGTTTTCAATTTTTGCAGGCAGTAAAAAAAAGATTACTCAGACAGCAACTGTGGTAGCCAGAATGCATATGATCCGGTAGGGGAAAAAACCCCTAAGGACAATAAACAGGAAGTCAGGTGGATTGTTGTAGTCCCAGGTCTGCCCTATTGTTCCTATAAAAATCCCAGTTCTGCTCTTCCTTTCTCCTGATTTTATTTCCTCTTTGCTGCCTCATCATCTCCATATAACAAATGCAAAAAAGGAGTATCATAGGATTATGTAATTGAAACTGGGAAGGGTCTTATAGAACATGCAGTTTGATATCCTCCTTAATCAGATGAAAAGACTGAGACACAGAGAGGTAAGGTTCCTGGCATATAACTTGGAAAATACATGAGGTGAGATTTGAACTCAAGTTTTCTTTAGTTCATGATGTCTTACTGATGAGAGGGCATCTCCTCAAGAGTCTCATTTTCTAAGTAAAAGTGTTCTACCCCAGGAAGAAAGAGATTTTCAGTTGCTTTTTCCTCTCAGTACAGCCAGTCAGTGAAGCAGACACGGACTCTACATGTGAAACTAAGAGTCAGCAGCCAAACGATTGTGACTTTGCCTTTCTAGATACAGAAGATGACAAAAACAACAATAACGACCCCCTTTAGTTCCTAATGTAAAAACCAAAAAAAAAAAAAAAAAAAAGCTTTTTTCATACAGGAAGACAGACACAAAAGTTGGTTCTGTTGGAAACTATACATCTCTATTTCTGACTACTTGCCCTTATCTCTGTTACTTTCAAAACTGTCCTGTTTTTCCTGTGCTTCTTTCTGTTCTCTTCTGGATATTTGTTTTTATTTGTTTGGTTTTTGGCATTTCTCTTGCTAATCCTCTTCCTCCACCTTCATCCTTGCACTAAAAACCTAAAGAAAGAAAGAGAAAACTAAAATCCTTTTAAACAAATAACAAAAAAAGAGTGTCTTGGGTTCACCATCTGTCAAGGGATTCATATGGGAGAATGGATTTTGGTTATGATATTCCTGTGTCTTTATATCACACTTCATTTCTGGGTATAACCAGGGTCTTAAAGAAGAGATCATTCTCCAAGGGAACACTGGACTAAGTTCATCACATTTCATTTTATCTCCAGATTGAAACCAATAAACAAAGAAAAACAGTTCTGCAAAAAGCACTCCTTGCATCACCAATTCTGTATTTGTATATCATATTCTACCAGGGATCCTCAAACTTTTTAAATAGGGGGCCAGTTCACTTTCCCTCAGACTGTTGGAGGGCCTCACTATAGTAAAAACAAAACCTTTGTTTTGTGGGCCTTTAAATAAAGAAACTTCATAGCCCTGGGTAAGGGGAATAAACCTCCTCAGCTGCTGCATCTGGCCCGCAGGGGTCCGTAGTTTGAGGACCCCTGTTAACTACACCTTCACCTTTGCTTCTCTGCTATGGGGAAGCATTCGATCGCTCTGTCTATAATGAAGTAGGTTTTAAGCTGATCTGCTCTGTATTGGTTGTGCATGAGTTATTTATTCCATTTTAAAACAAAAAAATCATTCAGTTAAATTTGTTACATAAGACGACAATTAGGGACCAACAAGCCAAGAAAACGCTGGTTGGCTAAGCTATTTTCACACTTGAGCCTTTTGTCAACATGTCTGTCTATCCAAGTTGTTAGAAACACCCACCGATTGGAGTGGAGGTTCAGTGTTAAAGGTTAAAAACATTAGAACTGAAAGTAGTTCTTAGAACAATAGAAATCTGAGTTTTATTGCAAGCTTGGGAATCCCTAGAATGAGTCAGTGTGTATGCTTCCCAAGACTGTAGACTATTGAGTGTTCTGTGCTTGTCAGCTGAGCAATCTCGATGATCTCTTGAAAATAAGGGTGGAGAAAGTAGGGGAGGGAAATTAGCTCCGGGGGCAAGGAAAGCAGTATTGAAGAGGAAATAGAGCTTGTCTACAATCCCAGAGGAGCAGAGGATAATTGTTTGGCCTGTCCCAGAGCTACATCCATGACCTTTTTTGTGGATGATTCCTGGGTCTGGATATCTTCGCCCAATCTCTCCTCATTTCTCCTGGCCAGGATCTCCAGTTGCCTGTTTAGTGTCTCTGCCTGAGATATTCCAACATCACCTCAAACTGAACATGTTCCTAATGGAACCCTTCATCACCCTTCATCATCTAGCTAACTCCTTCCTTCCCTTCTGGATCTTTGCAGTTTCTCTTAATGGAGCCGCCATCTTTCCAGTCACTCAGAAAGATTCTTCAGAATCATCTTTGAAATTTAACTCTTCCTCTGCTCTCTAATTCTGGTCAGGGAGCACATTGTTGAGTAAATTCTACATCAAACATCATTTCACTCCCCTTCCTCCCTTTATTCCCCTTCTTCCCCCACTTCAGCTCTTGATTCCCTTTCTCTTGAACATTTGCTTAAAGCAGCATCCTTGAGGTTTTCTTGCCTTTGGTGTCTCCCAGCCCCAAAGCAAACTTTACCCCAAAACCAAAGTAATCGCCTTAATAGATATGTCTAATTATTTTCTTTATTCAAAAATCTTTGATGTGTGCTTTTCCATTGCCTATTGAAATGATATAAATTTAATTTTTAAGAAAAATCTCTTCCTTCTCCTTCCCTTTCTCTCTTCCTCCTCTCAATTGGGAGGGGTGGGGGAGAAAAGCAAAGCCCTTATAACAAATAAACATAGTTAATTAAAACAAATTTCCTTATTCTCCATGTCTGGGTGTCTCATTCTGTTTTCAAAGCCACTTCTTTGTTAGGAAGTAGATATTACTTTGTCATTGGTCCTTTGGAATTATAACTGGTAATTGATTGGAGTTTTTTTTAAGGAAGCTAGGTGACACCATAGTGCTGGGCCTAGAGTCAGGAAGATTCACCTTCCTGAATTCAAATCCAGCCTCAGACATTTACTAGCTATGTGTCCCCGGACATGTCACTTAATCTTCTCTCCCTCAATTTTCTCATCTATAAAATAAGCTGCAAAAGGAAATGAAAAACTATTCAAGGATCTTTGCCAAGAAAACTCCAGATGGGTCACAAAGAGTCAGGCAGGACTAATCAGAGTTCTTACATCTTTCAAAACTGCATCTTTAAGATGTTGTTTTATTCATTATTCCCCTGCTTTTGTTCACTTCTCAGTGCCCTCAGTTCATACGAGTACATTTTCTGTCAAATTCAAAAGATGGTACTTTTCACCAGTGCTTGTGGCCCAATTTGTATTCACACACCCCATTTCCTCTTCAAGGGCCTTTCCGGTCTGATTGCTAACTGTCTTTCCCACCTTGTCTCACAAGTCTTATTTTTCTTGTTCTCTTATGTGCCAGTGAAACTGGGCTAATAGCTATTTCCCTATTTTGATGCTTCTGTGAAGAAGTCCTTCAAAGCAGAAAGCTCTGCATTTTGGAATAAGATCTTGGACTAGAATATTGAAGAACTCTGGGTCCCTGCGATGGGATGATTTCTTGAAAGAGCTGGGGATATTTAGCCTAAAGAGAGAGAGCTCAAGGGGGGTTAATAGGGGATACAGATTCTTTCTCGAAGGGCTGGTGTGTGAAACAGGAATTAGAATTTAAAGCCCATCTCAAATGTCCTTAGCCCAGATATCCTTCTCTTCAGCCTCTTAGCCAGAAATGACTCCTCTCCCAGGATCTCTTCCTTGTTCCTCGCTGAATCTCTCCTAGACACAAATCACATTTGGCTATTTATTCATTCATTCTTTTGCTTATTTATCATTTTCTATTTATTTGCTAATTATAGACGGAGACTGTTAGGTACTGGGAGATACCTTAGGGATCATGCAGTTCATCCAGCCAGCCAACCAACCAGTCATCTCTGAGCAGCACAGTGACCTCTCCTGGCCACCGCCAGCATCTTTATTGTATTTCCTTACTCTTGTTTGCTAAAGGAGAATTTATTGGGCTCTCGCCTCATGTCAGTAAATATTTATTAGGCACTACTCCTGTGCTAAGCACTGAGGATACAAAGAAAGATAAAGAATTGTCTCAGCCTCAAGGAGATCACAGACTAACAGGAAAACAGCATGCAGATAACCATGTTATATAGGGGACCAAAAGGAAATGAGCAACAGAGGGAAGACAGTAAAATGAAGGGGAAGCAGGACAGGCTTCTTGTAGAAGGTGAAAGGGAGGCTCTTGAGCTTTTTGAGTTGGGTGAGGAGGGTTGGTATGGCTGCATCTGTTCTGTCAGAAGAGCATTTTGCTGGCTGATGGATTGGTTCAGGAAGAGACGTGTTAAGTGTTATCAACAGGCAATTGTAATATTCCAGGTATGAGTTGATGAGGGGACTGTACTAGAGTAACGTCAGTGTCAGAAGAGGGGGAGTATTTGAAAAAAGTTGTAAAGTGAAAATCTACAGACTGTGGCAACAGATTGGCTCTGGGGATTGGTGGCAAATGAGAAAGTGGGAAGTTGAGAAATGACATCTAGGTTGCAAGACTGGGTGACTGAAAGCAGAGTGGTGCCTTATTTGTGGGCAGCTTGGTGGTGCAGTGGATTGCGCCCTGGGCCAGGAGTCAGGAAATCTGAGGTCAAATACAACCATAGACGTGTACTAAGACATGTGATCTTGAGCAAGTTACTTAACCTTGTTTGCCTCAATTCCCTTATCTGTAAGATTGAGCTGGAGAAGGAAATGGCAACCTCTGCCAAGGACAATCCTAAATGTGGCCATTCAGAGTTGGGCATCTGAAACAGCAAAAACAGCAAATGTAAATAGGGAAGTTTGGGGAGAAAGCCAGTGATCTTGGTTGAGTTTGTGTCCTAGATATCCTATAGGCAGTTGGAGATGTGAAACTTGGAGATCAGTGGGTTAGGATTAGGACTGGATAAATTGAATAAATATCTAGAGGAAGAAGAGAGTCCTGGGGAAACCCTTAGGGACCCTCATGATTAGGAGGCTTGATTTGGAAGAAGATTCAGCAAAGGATCCTGAGGAGATCAATTTGGAGAAGAATCACAGAGAACAGAGTGATCACCAATGTCCAAGGAGGTGCAGAGGGCTGAGTATTGAAAAAAGATCACTGGTTATGGTAACTGAGAGATCACCAGTGAGCATGGAGAGAGTGGAATGATGAGGCTGGAATTCGGGCTTTGCTGTCCCAGGTGGTACAATCTGGATTCTATGACTTGAAGACATGATAAATGCCAGAACTTTAGGAGCAGATAGAAGAACAGACAATCAGGAACCAGAGAGTGACCCTACAGCTGTGTGACTCGGTGGGTGCATAAGGTGCTGTATTTAGAGTCAGGCAAACCCGAGTTCACATCTTGTTTCAGATCCTTGCAGCTGTGTGGATGTAATGTAATCTCTGGAAACCTCAATTTTCTTATTTGCAAAATGGAGCTATTAATAATACTTTCTCTGGCTTATGAAGAGCAGATGATATAACATAAGCAAAGCACTTTGCAAGCCCCAGAGTTCTATATTAAATGCCAGTTTTATGTCATTGCCTAGAATCAAATGACTAGGTACAAAGTAGAGAATTATACTATCTCTGTAGGTGCTAAAGATGGGTCAGTGGAAAAAATACTGGTTCTTCTTTTTATTATTTATTTAATATTTTTATTTTCCCCAGTTACATGAAAAACAAATTTTTTTCCAATTGTTTTTAAAACTTTCAGTTCCAAATTCTCTGCCTTCTTCCCCACCCTCTGTGAATTGAGAAGGCCCATGTGAAGTTGTACAAAACAAAAGTACTGGTTCTTTAATGAGATCCTGAGTTCAAACCCTTAATGATCCTGGGCAAGTCACTGAATACCTTATTTCTTTATCTGAAAAATGAAAACTTGAATTAGATGGCCTCTGAGGTCTCCTCTAGCTCGAAAAATAAACCCACTGAGTGATGAGAAATTCTTCTGTTAAATAGAGAATAGACAAAAAGAAAACAAAAAAAAGATCCTGCTCATATAAACATTTCCTCTGTTTTTTTTTTTAATGATAGGAAAAAACAGGGTAAAACTTGATGCCCCAAGATTGGGGAATGAGTATACAGATGGTGATGTTAACTGTTAATGGAGGGTGATCCCTTGAAAGGGAAAAATGCAGGGATTATCAGGAAATATGGAAAGACATCGAAAGTGATGTTGGAATGATGTCCAGTGAGGGAAGGAATAGATAGTCAAACTGGACTATGGTTTTTTTAAATTAAAAAAAAAGAGGAAGACATGATAAAGACATTTTAGCAAACATGTAGAAAGTTAGGCACAAGAAAATATATGGTGAGTATGTTGTTATTAATCAATTACAGTATATTGTATTTAAAATAATTCAGATTATGTAGCCATATTGAGTTTGAGGATTTTTTTCTTGCTGTTGTAACAAATTTATAATAAAAAAAATTAACAGTTCCTCAGTATTAGAATGTCCTCTACCAACTAAGGTGCATCCCTTCTGTGACTCAGTACATATGCCCTAGGGAGCTGTCTGAGGCACATAAAAGGTTGAAATACTTGAACCCGTATTTTATGGATTCCAAACCTGCTACACTTACTGCTACATCTGAGGAAAATATCTGAGTTGTATGGAATAATTTTTTATCATTGTATTTTTTATTCTGGAAATTTATCTTTAGTATTTTGGGGAAAGAGGAGTAGGTGAAGCCATAGTGTTTGAGTGCCGGGCCTGGAGTCAAGAAAATTGATCTTCTTGAGTTCATATTCTGCCTTAGACACTTCCTAGTTGTGTGACCCTGAACAAGTCACTTAATCCTGTTTGCCTTGGTTTCTTTATCTGTAATATGAGTTGGAGAAGAAAATGGCAAACCACTCCAGTATCTTTGCCAAGAAAATCTCGAATGTGGTCACAGCAAACCCATTGAAAAAAAACATCACACATTTTTGGGAAAACATTTTATAATGGGCATCTTGAAGAACAGCATAACCATGTTGTCTAGAAAACATTCTGATTTAATATCTTGTTTTATTTTTTCCCCCATTCTAGTGGTTATGATACTCTCTCTTCACAAGATAGAGGTATGGTCATTTAAAATCTTTATGTATTTATTCGAAGGCTGAAACTGTACTCAATAGCCATTGTTTTCTTGGTAACTGGCAACTGATTTCCTATTTCCTGGACAAAGACGATGTTTTGTCAGACTGAGAATCTTTGCAATGTCATAGAAAGTACAACCTCCAACAAAAGTACTTTGTGGTTATTTGAGAATTAAAAATGAACCATCTTTTTAATTGACAGAGTCAATTAAAGCTCCTTTAAAAAATGGAAAAGAAACCTAATGAGAAATCAAAGGAAATTTCCCATAAGGTCACAATAAAACTGGTAGCATAAATGAAAAAAATCTGAATGTAAAAAATAGAATAATTGAAAAGGTAAATAACATCAGAGTTGCTGTTTTGACATTAATTAAATTGCCATCTGGGCAGTAAAATAATAAAACCAACATGACCAAAAAGATAAAGGAGAGGAGAGATCCCAGTACTGAGTTAAAGTTAAAGAGTGCTAAGTTTGAAGTTAGAAAAACTGGCCTTGGATCCCAGTTCTGCCTCTTATTAATGGTGTGATGATCTTGGGCAAGTGATGGCTCTTGACTTTAGTTTTCACATCTGTAAAATAATAATAATAATAACTAGATTTTGCAAAGTGTTTTAAGGTTCACAGAGTGTTTATCTCATTTTACTCCCTTGACGGCCCAAGGAGATAGGTTTTATTAGTAACCTCATTTTACATATGAGGAAACTGAGGCAGACAGAGTTAAAATTACTTTCCTAGGATTAGTTTCTGAGGCTGGAGTTAAGCTTGGGTCTTCTGAACTCCAAGAGTAAAATGTAAATTGAAGAAGTTTCACTAGATGACCTTTTAGAGTCCCTTCCATATTGAAATTGATGATCTCGATTAAAAAAAATAATTACACATCTTGTATCAGAGATATGCTGATCAGTATTTAACAAATGGCTCTCTGTAGGAAAAAAAATGTATACACAACAGTTTTAACTTCTACATGAATATTTTTGCCATCCTTATCTTGAAGTCTATCAGGGATCCTCAAACTTTTTAAATAGGGGGCCAGCTCACTGTCCCTCAGACTGTTGGAGGCCAGACTATAATAAAAACAAAAACTTTCTTTTGTGGGCCTTTAAATAGAGAAACTTCATAGCCCTGGGGGAGGGGGATAATCCTCCTCAGCTGCCGCATCTGGCCCTCGGGCCTTAGTTTGAGGACCCCTGCTTAGACAATCAACAATAAGTCAAATCCTGATTTGTAGCATAGTCAATTCCCAAGGTGGAAATGCTGGCACTGAAAATTTAACAGTGGGTTCTTGCAAACCTCCAAAACTGGATGCGGAACACCATCACTTTGTGCTTATCAAATTGAAAAAAAAAATGAGAACTCTTAATGTGTATGTGGGGAGAAAGTGTGTGAGAATGTAGAGAAAGAAGTATAATATGAAACATCTGGGAGAATTTCATTTTTCTTGGGACTCAATCTGACCATACAGTAGAAGAGTGATGAAACAGGTCTTCTGTAGCTCATGACTCAATGATTTATTCATCAAAATATATTCTGACCATGTAATTGAAAATTTTTGTTTTTATGACTTTTTTTTTTGAGAGGTAATTGGGAGATTTTTTTTAAAAAGCCATACAGAATTTTTCATAATATCTTTGTAAAGAAGGAAAAATTAATTCAATCTCAATAACAGATAAATGATTGTGGAACAGTTTAGTGGAATATGAGATGACCGGCCTGTTCCAAGTAAAAAATGTGTGAAAAATGCCTGGAAAGATGAAATGATAATGAAACAGTGGACAATAAAGGAAGGATCAGAGAAGCAGCAGGAACAGACTGATTTTTTAATATTAAGAAACAACAAAGTGTCTGTATATAGTCGTATATGTGATATATATGACTATATATGTATATATGTATATGTGATATATATGACACGTAAAAGGACAAGGAGACAGGAGAAAAATATATTGAACATGTTGATCTTTGTTACTGAGGTATACTTTTATGATAAGTCATTCAGGTTATGTGGTCATGTTGAGTTTCTTGTGGATTTTTTTATTGTTATTAAAATGGTTACTTTTATAGTAATCTTTCTACCAAACAAAAGGAGCTCACTTTATCTCTTTGTTGAACCTTGTATCAAGGATCAACTCCTTGTCACATCAGGAGTAAGTGTTTCCTTCCCCCCACCCCCTCCCACCTTATTTATTCAACCTCATTTTGTGTTATTTTCTAGCTGAGGAATCATAATCATTTTGCCAGATTCCTTAGAGATCATTTTCCAGGGAGGAAACTGAGGTTCAGAAAGATTCAGCAGTACCACTGGCACATACTTAGTCGATCAAAATAAAAGAAAAGCATTTGGCTGATGTGGTTAAATAGACTGTTGGTACAGGAGTTTTCTGTTACACAATAGATCTAAAAAAGTAGATATTCCGCTGCCTCCTTTATTGCTTCCTCAATAACAGGGAATGTTAGCTCCAAGCTGGTGGCAACAAAGCAGACCTTACAGTTTCCTTTGTTTAAAGTCGGCTGATGACTAAGAAACCAAGTCAAACCCTGCCCCACCCTGTGGTAGATGATTTATTTGGTTTTTTGTGACAATCCTTCCCCTTACTGGATCTAAAATAATTTCCCTGCTAGAATATAGGTCAAATATATTTTAAAGGCATGCGTTTGATATTCGAGCCTTGTTTTTGTGATGAGAACTAGCCAAGGTGAATCACCATTGAAAGTCAAGGTTTGAGATGGATCTCATGTCAAAATCAGTGATTGGATTGTGAAGGAGACCTGTTTGTGATACATGTGGTCCTGGCTTATGGGATTAAAATAGACACGAATGGGGTGGGGATCTTTGCACTGTTTATTCACCTTTGTTTTTTACTTATATTTTGAATTTTCCTTTTCCCCCCGCCTTGAATTTAGAAAGTTTATCAGAGCTTCCTGGTGATTCCCAGAGTATTTCTTCAATCTCCCAATCAGGTATGGAGAAGATTCTGACAGTTTCATGTGTTGACATATGTTTGACAGTTTCAGATGGCTGGAAAGCAGATTAATCAAAACGTCAGAATGCGTGATGATTCTTTATTGGGCAGAATGAACCCGATTGGCCCTGGGGGGTGGCCGTGCTGCCTGGTTATAGTTCTGTTCTGTCGTGTGTAGCCACAGCCAATATGTGACTATTAAAAAACCAACATCCAGCAACACCTTGTTACCTGTAGAATGTTTTTGCAGTTGCTAATTATAAATTCCTTATTGTAGCCTTGGAATCTAGACCATCATTCAGGGCTCGCTTCAGAGGCTGCTTTGCCCCCTTGTTCCTGCCCTCCCTATCCAATTACTTTGTATTTGGTTGCTGTGTATATGCATCATACTTTCTTCTGCACTTATGTTATATCTCTGCCTTGGAACAGAAGTTTCTTTAGGGCAGGAACTCTCCATTTTTGTCTAGTTGATTCTTTTTCAGCCTCCTAAATTGAATTGAATTATGTATGGTCTAGTCTTTCAGAAGCTTCTGCATGAGATAACCCTTTATTCCAGACTGGCCTTTTTCTCTAGGCTCATACTTGTGACAATGGAGGGGATAACTAACAAAGTTTTGTCCAGATGGGATATGTCTAAACACAGGGATGTGGCTTGGCAAATAGCCTGGGAAGTCTTACTTTAGTCTAGCCAAGGCAAAAGATGGCTCTGCAGTTTCTTTTGTTGTATCGAGGCAGCGTGGCCCTGGGGGAGAGAGCTGGGCTTGGGAGTGGGGAAGATTTGGATTCCTATACTGCCCCTGACACTGGCTGGGTGAGCCTCAGTAACTCTCTTAAGCTGTCTCTTACCTTGGACAGCTTCCTAGTGCTACTCAGTGACCCGTGGCTCCTGATCTGTCCCATATCTCCTCACTGAGGAAATCCCAGCTCTTCCTTGGCTGACCCATATATTGTGGGAGGGAGGCTAGGATCGAGGTGGCTAAGTGTTTCTGAAGACCAATGCAATTGTACCTATTTTGGAGGGGTCATATTTGCTGTTTTACCCTCAAAGTCATGGTCCAGGGTGGCTGTTTTTCCATAGTGGCTTGTCCAAGCTCCTATGAAAAAAGGCCTAACAGGTACTACTGAGATAGGGAATCAACTCCATCTTGCCTGATATCAGACAGGCTTAAATAAGAACAACTGCTAAAATCTACATTTAAATAATGAAGAATGTTATTAAAGGGGGAAAAAGATAGCGGTGTTATTTGTAATGGAAAAGAAACTGGAAACAATGTACTTGCCCAGTGATTGGGGGAAGAGTGAATCAAACTATGGGATTTAAACATAATGCAATTTTTTTGGGCCCTAGGATATGACAAAGATGAAGACTAAAATTCAAATGAGAAGAATGCTGAATTTGGAATTTGAACGTCCAGATTCTTATTCTTGGCTCTGACAATTAACTGGTGTAATTTCAAGAAAAAAACATTCATCTCTTTGGGCCTCAATTTCTTTATTTGTAAAACGGGAAGATTAAACTAGATAATCCCTAAAGATCCTAAATTCTGTGATCTTTATTCTGATTAGAATGGGCAGGGTATATACAGAATCAGAATATAAGTAACAAGGATTGGATCTGGAGCTGTTATTTCATTTATGTAGGGAATGACCAGATAAGAAACCTTTTCTGTAGTACTTCTGAAAAGTGATCTAGAGCACTAGAGCTTGTATCTCACCCATTACTGTAGATTTGACATTGTAAGGAAATGCAAAATTTGCAAGAGATCTGACAGTTAGCAAAAGGGAATTTTATCAGCCATAGCACAGGAAGGATAATTAGAGAGGAGACTATTTTAATTCAGCTCAGTGCTGCTTCTGTCTCTTTGTTCTCAACCAGCTGATGTTCCAGTATCTGAAGGACATATACCTTGTGGCTTTTGGTTCTCAGGCAACCAATTAAATCTTGAGCCTGGCTTCAGATTCTTCATAGGAAAGAACCAGCCAGATCCACATGGCAAGGGCTTCTTCTCCCATACTCGGGATCTCTCTCTCAATGTGTATCAAGGGTGGGCTTGGAACCCAGAACCCTTAGATCAGATTTCTTCTCTATTACATCCTAATAGAAAAACAAAATCCTCAAGGAAAAGTTTGCATGAGCAAAGTGAAGAAGCCATGTTAATAGATTTCTCTGGGGTCCTACAATCCAGGTTCTCCAGACTCCAAACCCAGTGTTCTATCCACTAAGCCACCTCACTGCCATTGTGGGATAACTGGGAGACACTAGGCTGACTTTTTGGGTCCCTCCCACCTAGCTACCTTTTTCTTCTTCTCTCTCAGGGGCAGCTTCCTGCTCTACAGTTAAACCACCAGGTGGCACTAATAGCCACCCACCTGATCCTATTCTGTTCTGCCCTGGAAAGTCCCTTGTTTACCTTGACGTTTATGACCAACTCCTAACTCCACTAGGAGCTGACAGGAAAACCTAAATTTCCAGGAGCTGACAGCCCTTAATTCTGCCTCTTATGACCTGCTATTCTAAGGGTGTGGTTCGTGTGAGTTTATTTAAAATGATTCCCCTTCCAACAGGAAGCTCTGCTGTAAATGATCATAAGATTTTTTTTAAAGGACATCTGCAACACAAGCAAAAATAGGCAGATGAATTTAACTATATACATCATTTTAAATTCTTTGGTATAGAATCAAAGAAATGTAATGGAGTCTCACCAACACAGCTTCCATTTCAATTAATAAATCAATAAACATTTAGTAATCAGCTACTCTATACCAGGCATTGTACTAAGTGCTAAGGATACCAAAGGAGCCAAAAGACAGTACCTGACCTCAAAAAGTTTACAATCTAATGGGAAGAATGGGCTTATTGCAGCTGGGGACTTCTCATTATTATTATTATTATTATTTTTGCTGAGGCAGCTGGGATTAAGTGATTTTCCCAGGGTCACACAGCCAGGAAGTGTTAAGTGTCTGAGGCCAGATTTGAACTCCTCCTGACTTCAGGGCTGGTGCTCTATCCGTGGGCCTTATTTTCAGCAAGTTAATCCTCCTGTTTCTCCTCCCTATTACTTTATTCCTTCAGACACCATAAAGGGGCTCAAGACTAGCCCAGCTTGGTATTGGAGATCAAAGTATCCTGGCTAGAACTAGAAGTTTCAAGGTTAGGGCCTAGTGGAGACAGCCAGTTGAATCCAGTATGCCAGCTTGGGCAGTGAAGTGGGAGCGGGAGGGGAGAGGATGGGCTTTGTTATACTCTAAGCTTGTACAGGCCTGAACAATAGAAACTGCCTTTATCATTTATCTCAACTGCATATGAAAGATTCCAGGCTCTTACCTTTTCCCCAGAGTGGAAAAACATCGGGGCACGATCTTGGATGGGAGATATTTCCTTCATTTTTGTCTTGGAGAAAAAGGAAATTTAGATTACCTTGGGGACGAGAGAAGGTAACACCATTTTAGCCAAACCCATTATTTGAAATCTTGACCAAAGAACTAAGACATATCTCTCTCCTTGCTGCCAAGAAGCAAAACTTTTTTCCCCCCATAATTTTTATTCTTTCTTTTATTTATATTAGAGCCATTTCTTGATGTACTCTCCTATAGCATCCTTCCATTGTAATAAAAAAAGAGGGTCTAGTAAAGCTTTCTGTGTATGACCCATGACTCTCCACTCCTTCCCCCCAACTGAACGTGGGCAAAATTGTTTTAATCATTTGCTCTCTTGGAACAATGTTGGTTATTGCCTTTGGTCAAAGTTCAGTTTACAGTTATGTTTTTGCAATTACTGTGTCTCTCTCATATTGTTTTTGCAGTTACTGTGACTTAGTCTCCTGTGTCTATTCTCTTCCAATTGCCTCAGCTCCTATAGTTCCTCCCATTTTCTAAAATTCTTCATATTTATTATTTACTGCACAGTAATATTCCAACACATTGACATGTCATAATTTATTTACCCAATCGCCAAACTATGGGCACATCCATTTTCCAGTTTTTTTGCTACTATAAAATGCTATGTTTTGAATACTGTTTGGTATATTTGGTACCATTTGATATCCATGTTAGTTAATAATGGGATTGGGGGATGTGAACGGTTTAATATGAGCCTTCTCATTTTATAAAGCATGCTTCTGACTTAAGCAGTTTAACAAAATAACATGATTAAAACAGAAAATTAGATGATATTAATTGAATTTTAAAGTGCCTTTAAATATTCTTTTTAAAATGCTTGTTTTTTATTGTTTGTTTAATACATGTTATATGATTTTTATTTAGAAGGAAATAATTCTGAGAGGACTTCCGAAACAGATTCTGGTGAGAATTCAATTAATTGAATTTTAAGTTTACTTTAAGTATTTTTAAAAATATGCTTGTTTTTTATTGTTTGTTTAATACATGTTATATGATTTTTATTTAGAAGAAAATAATTCTGAGAGGATTTCTGAAACAGAGTCTGGTGAGAATTCGATTAATTGAATTTTAAGTTTAAGTATTTTGAAAATATGCTTTTTTATTGTTTGTTTAATACATATTATATGATTTTTATTTAGAAGAAAATAATTCTGAGAGGACTTCAGAAGCAGATTCTGGTGAGAATTCAATTAATTGAATTTCAAGTTTACTTTAAGTATTTTTTAAAATATGCTTTTTTATTGTTTGTTTAATACATATTATGTGTTTTTATTTAGGAGAAAATAGTTCTGAGAGCAGTTCTGAAACAGAGTTTGGTGAGTTTCAAATAATATTTATTTATTTATTTATAAATGAGAAAGAAAATAAAATGCAAGCTAACAACAACAAAAAGAATGAAAATGTTATATTGTGAACCACACTCAGTTCCCACAATCCTCTCTCTGGGTGTAGATGGCTCTCTTCATCACAAGACCATTGGAACTAGTCTGAATCCTCTCATTGTTGAAGAGAGCCACGTCCATCAGAATTGATCATCATATAATCTTGTTGCCGTGTATAATGATCTCCTGATTCTGCTCATCAAATGATATTTATGAAAAAAAACTATCAATAATCAATTATTCTTAATCATTTAAATGACTTAGTCAAGTGACTGTAATCTTTCAGCAGAGTCTGGTGAGTTTCAAATGATATTTATGAAAAAAAACTATCAATAATTAATTATTCTTAATCATTCAAATGACTCAGTCAAGTGCCTGTAATCTTTCAAGAGCCAGGAATCCTCGGCCGTCTGCTATTCATAAGTGATTGTGCCTCTCGCTGAATCCTGACCAGTCTGATGGATGCCATGTTTTACTGTGATTATTCACAATAAGTGGACATGCCGTTTCTTTTTAAACCAAAGTCATACCCAGCGGGCTTAACTATCGGGAGATAGTTGTTATGGGCACTTTGACAGCCGGGCAGGACCTTGGGGAAGACAAGTCGCTCCAGGGGCTCACGTAGCACATAGGTTTATAATTGGCAAATGAAAGTGGCAAAACAGGATGATGTGATGAAGAATGATAGGAAGTGGTTGCTATGGGAACAGGTAAATCTCTGTTTTTATTGGCCTGAGTTCCTAGCAGCCGTGTTTGTTTCATGCTCAGTGTCATTCTGAAACTAATTAGGACGGTTTTCTTTTGTAGAGAGTCAAGAGTCAAGTAAATGCACTGTCTCTTGCTTTTTATTTTTTTTCACTGTTAAAAATCAGTAGAAACCCGGGAACTCTTCAAGTTTAAGGTTTTCTGGTTCATCTTGCATTGTACCAGCTTAAATGATCATTTCACATATCTTTTTTTCATTTCGTTCTTCATTTTTGCATCACTTAATGTGGCACCTCGTACATAATATGAGATAATTTAGTTTTTGTATTAATTATGTATATTTTAATGGGATGACATGATTTCAAATATTTTTAATAAAATTATTTTTAAAAATTGAAATTTATGTGTGGAGGTACCATGTTATTCAATAAACTCCAGTTGCTCCAATTTAGCTCTAGAATAAAATAAAACTTTGCTTGCCAATTAAAGCCACAGTCTCTTCAGCTGGATGGATTCCCTTCCTGCCCTCTCCAGTCCAGGGCCTTCTGTTCCTTGGCCTCCCTCATTTCTTGGGGTACCATCTCCTTCCTTGATCCCCGGGCTGACAGTACCTCTATATCCCAAATTACTTTTATATATATAATTGAATATAATATGGTGTATGATCGTATATAATATTGTAATCATATATATGTGTGTATGTGTGTGTATATATATATATATATATATATATATATATACACACACATATACACTTATATGGTATACAAATACACCGTGTACATGTGAGTATATATATATATATATATATATATATACTTCTGTCTATATCTACTTGTATATCTAAAATCTCCCCTAATAGAGCGGATTCTTCTTTGAGAAGCCGCTTCTTTTTGTATTCCCAGTGCCTAATATAGCACTTGCCTATGGTAGGTGCTCAATAAACTCATTGATTGATTGGGACACGCGGATTATGTTAACACTAGTAATACTAGCTACTGCGAGCAGCAATCTGCTCCTTTACTGAGAGGCAGTACGGGGTCATGGAGAGAGTAATGGGCTCAGAGATAGGAAAACTGATTTCCTATCTGCCATGTTCACCAGCTCTGTGGTCAGGCCATGAGCAACTCACCTTAGCTCCCTGAGCCTCAGTGCCCTCGTGTGTAAAAATAGTAATGATCATAATTGTGGTCGCCACTCCCTAGGATATGGGGGACGCCCAAGTGAGATGATGTAGTATAACTCGCTGCAATTCTGAAAGTACAATATACATTTTAATAAAATGGGCATAGATACAACATAGCAACCTCCTGATTCTTTGCATGTTTTAATGCAGAGAGTCAGGAAGCACCTGCCTTTAACACTTACTCATTTGTGATTCCAGGAAAGTCAAATCTCTCAGTTTCTCTAAGATAATTTGTTACTGATCGGTTAGGGAGGAGGGGGTTTCTACACTGAGAGAGTGTCCTAGGCTAATGAAATCAAAAGGCTAAACTGCACCCTTCAGAATCCTCAAAAATGGGCACAGTGGTACCTGTAATGTAAACTGACCTCCCAGGACTGCTGGGAGGCTTCATGAGATGATGTATATAAAGGTCTTTACCAACTTTCGAGGGCGTAGAAATGGTACTGGACTTGTATTTGGGTCTTTCTGACTAGGTCCAGCGCACTGACCACTAGAACACCGTTGATACTCAGTGTGTTGTCATATTGGCCACCAGTGGACCCCACGTTCATCATGAACACTTGCTGGATTGGGTTGGACTGGACTGGATGTCTTTTGTCATCAGGAAGCTAGCCAGGGACTGGGCTAGCGGGGCAAAAGCCGCTGGAGAAGCTAGGAGCAGGGGATGGGAGAGGTTGTTGCTCTTGGAGACCCGAGAGGATGTGGCTCAGGGCCTGTTGCTGCAGACAGAGTAGTCAGACTCCTTATGGGAAGGGCCAGGGCGGGCAGAGGGAAGCAGCAGGGCAGAAAGCCCTGGCAGTCCCAGGGTGGCTCTCTGCGGTTGGGATGCACTTAGGGCTTCGGAGGGCCATTATCTTAGAAAGCGCGGACCTACCCACTTGACTCCATCTCTCTCAGGCATGCTGGCTGTGAAATGGCTCTTAGCCCCGTATGTCAGGGCCTTCTGTGGAGCTAGGGAACCAGCCTCCTCCTGAAGCTCATTACAATGCTTTATCCATAATAAACACCAGGAGATAGTTATTCTCTCTTCCAAAAGGTCTTGTTCCTTATTCTTCTGGCCCGAATGGGCCCCACAGGGAGCTCATAACTATTAAGCTGGTTAGCTGGGATGAGGTACTTGTCTTCTTCGTTAGAAATTTCCTTCTGGATGCCTTCTATCACAGGCCTGTGTCCTCAACTGTCATCCAGGAAGGGTCAGGGAAGGAATAAAGATTCATTAAGCACCTGCTTTGTGCCAGTCGCTCTGCTAGTCGCTTTCCAAGTGTCTCATTTGGTCTTCACAGCAAGCTAAGGAGGGAGGTATTATTATTGTTCCCATTTTACAGTTGAGGAAACTGAGGCAGACAGTGATTTGCCTAGGGTCTTACAGCTAATGTCAGACTTGAACTCCAGGCCCTTGCTCTGTTCACCACCCTATTTGGCTGCCCCCTCTCTAAAGGTCAAATAATTTGAGGATTGTGACTTGGTTACTTGGTTACCTTTTATTCTTTGATTTGCCCTTCCATAGAGGAACACTGAATCTCCTCATTCCCAGGAGATGAGAGGGGGTGGCGGAGTGAAGGGAAGCTTTTTTCCAGATGGCAGAAAATGAGAGTAGAGAATATTTTTGCAGGAAGAGGAGAAGGAATTCAGGAGAGAGAGGAAGTGATTGCTTGTAGGAAGGGCCAGGTGGAGCAAGGCTGAGAGCTCAGAGAGAAGGATCTGCCCCGGGAAAGAATTGGAGATGGATGATGGTAAGGAGATAATTTGACATAATCCATCAGAAAGCACTTATTAAGTCTGTTCTGTGGTATTGTGACTAGAAGTCATAGGTCGGAAAACCCGGGATTAAAATCCTACCTCTGACACATATTGGAAGACGTTCTGGGCAAGCCGTTTAATGAAGGTAAGTCTCCAAGTCTGTGAAGTGCCTCAGTAGTAAGTGACCTCCACTGGCAGAATGAGTTTCCTCTTCTGGGAGTTGCCTAGATTGATGACATAGCTTATCAATTGGTATCTTACCATGGCCGCCATCTTGAGAGGCAGCAAGATGCACTAGAAAGAGTACTGGATGTGGAGTCAGAGCCCGGGTCCAAAGCAAGAGGTGGGTACCAGATGATCACAACGGTCGCTCCTAGCCCTGAATCTGTGATCCTACCTGTTTGACCTGGAGCAAGCCATTCTTTCACTGAGCCTCTGTTTCTCCGGGTTGAAAATGGGACAAATAATACTTGTTCTGCCTGCCTTCCATTGTCATTGGAAGTTGGATTCAATGAGGTGATGTAAAAAAGGGCTCTGTAATGCATGAAAGACTAAGTAACTATTTGGTTGTTCTCTTGACCACCTAGGAGAGAAGCTAGAAGGAGGTTCTCATTTTAGTAGTGAGTCCATGTGTTCTTGTTGAAGGAAAACATTAGCTTGTCTCCTGGGGCCAGTAATAGAATGGAAAGAATATGGAATCTGAAATTAGAGTTCTGATCCGAGCTTTGCCACTTAATATCTCTGTGATCTTGGACCCTTGATCTCTCTGGCCCTCGGGGTCAGAGGTAAAATGTGAAGGTTGGACTTTGACTTCAGAGATCTTTTCTGGCTTCAAGTCTGTGTTTTTGTGATTCTCAGGAAAGTAAGAGTACAGGACATCGGCTGCTGGACAGGGAAATTATTGGAGGCTAAGGATGTGGGTAAACATCAACCACTACTGAAGAAGCATTTGGAGCTGGTCCATTGGATGAGCTGATGTGAATTTGAGGGTGTGAGCAACACTGTGATGGGAACAGTCATAGTGATTCTTTTCATTTCTTACAAACCATTTACTCGTCTACAAAATCCAGCATTTCGTGGAAATGGTTTATTTTAAAAAATTGTCTATTTTGGGGCAGCTGGATGACACAATGGATAGAATACCAGCTCTGAAGTCAGGAGGATCTGAGTTCAAAGGTGATGTCAGACACGACACTTAATTCTTCTTAGCTGTGTGACCCTGGGCGAGTTACTTAACTGCAATTGCCTCAGCGAATGAATGAATGAATGAATGAATAAATAAATAAACGGTCTATTTTACATACAGTGAACTATCACATAGTGCAGATGTGGGCAAAGAGGAAATGGAAAAAAGAAATGAAATTCATAAGTAATACAAAATTTGATTTTAGCCATGTTTTGTACTATCTCCAAGGTATAAGATTTTTCCAGTATAGAACTTCTCACTCTTTTCCCTGACCAGCCACAAGGTAGCCAAAAAGCAAGGTACCAAAGACGAGGGGCTGGTGCAGCATTCCCATTGAATAGCAGGCTCTTAGGTGATTTAGAATTCATCATCATAACTGTTCTCATGATAAGAAATGGATTTTTAAAATTTAAATACCATTGTTGAGTCATTTCCAATCTTTTCGTGAGTCCATTTCTAATTTTCTTGGCAGATGCTGGAGTGATTTGCCATTCCCTTTACCAGTTCATTTTATAGAAACTGAGGCAGGCAGGATTAAATGACTTGTCCAGGGTCACATGGTTAGTAGTAGTAGTAGTAGTAGTAGATTGGATTTGAACTCAGGAAGATTCATCTTCCTGATTACAAGACTAGTGCTCTATCTACTTCCTCACCAACTGTCTATAAATAATGCACAAATGCAGTAATCCTTAAACATCCTTCTCTAGACTCTACCATCCCCTCCCTGTCCCTTCTTCCTCCTGTATTCAATGCTTTGCCCTGTGGCTGCTGACCTCTTCTGATCTCATTGTTTGCTCTGATTAACTAGAAAACGGACGGTTTCCGCCCTTGTCCTTCTCAAATGTTGCTGTTGCCAGCGCGGGAGCCCACGGGAGGGTCTTATTAGATGCTGGTTGGCTGGGACCGAACGGTGACTTGGAGGTCCCCTTTAGCAGCAGCCGTCACGGTACAGGACTGACTGGCAAGGTCCCAAGCAGTCTGGTTGGGAGGGAACAGTTAAGGTCATGTTGAGGTAAAACTGATGGGCATCAACCCAACCATTGTTGACTCAACAGCTATTGGGAAAGAAGTAACTGAAGCAAGATAATTCATTCTCTTGCTGAAAATGAACGTGGCCTTGGCGCTGTTTAGCCTAGATAAGCTGCAGCCATAGCTACAGTTCTTCTGCCCCGAGGTTCCCTGGGACCTCCTCTCCATTGGGATTCTTCACCTGGGCACCCGTGATTGGGGAGATTTCAGAGAGAGTGTGGTGGGAAAAAATCCCCCTTTATTTGAATTTATCTCTAAGGGAAATTGAGCTTGGGCTTCTTTATGAATGAAAGCTGGGAAGGGAATCTGTGGGGTCTCAGGCTGCCACAGGACAGTTGGAGAACATCCGCCAGATCACGAGTGCCCTGCTAATACCATCCCAAACCTCCTGGGCCTTGCCATCTGCCCGATCGCTGCTCCCTTAGCCTCACCAGCCCTGCCATGGTGTCAGTGGGAGCTTCTCCCAAACAGCAACTGCCTAATTTGACTTTTCACACCCCCAGCACGTAGCACAGTACTTGGCCCATGGGAGTGAGCACTTAGTAAGTACTTTCTCATCTGTTTTTCATTAGCTGCCAATCTGACCAGCTCCTCTGCCCGGGCCCCTGGGCTGCTGTGGCTGGCTTGGATTACCCTGGTCTCAGATCCACAGGCTGGGCTCACTCACTGATGGATATTAATGAGGTTGGATTACTTGTCTCCACAGGTGAGGAGCAGAGTGAATCTTCAGCTGAGGAATCATCATTCTCCCAAGGTAAAATGAGGTCCTTGATTGCTCCCCCTCTACCTGTGAACATCCCTCTTCCTTCAAAGGCTCAGAGACGGAACTTGTTAGAATGAGAGTGAACTGAAGCTTATATTGAACCTGACAAGATTAGCATTAGGGAAAGAGGTTTCTGAAAGGGGGATATGAAATCCTGGGCTGCAAAACGAGTCCCTGTTGCATTCAGTCAGTCAGCCAGTATTTACTAAGCACCTACTATGTGCAGCACTATGCTAAATAGTGTAATATAAAGAAACACCAAAAAATGGGCTTTGATCTCAAGGAATTCTCAGTCCAGTGGAGGATTCAGCCTGCAAATGATTGTGCCAAAAAGATGGGGGGGGGGGAGGGGAGGGAGAGGGGATTCAGGGAAGGAGAGGAGAGGAGATGGAGACCTGGGAAAGGCTTTCAGCAGAAGGTGGGGATTTGGTATTTGAAGGAAGCCAGGGAAGTTGGGAGTCAGGATAAGAAGGGGGAGCATTCCAGGCCTGGGGGCAGCCAATCAGGAGGTGCAGGGTCTGGTTTGAGACACAGCCAGGAGCCTGACTTTACTGGATCCAAGAGTCAGGAGACTTAATCCTTAGGGATAAGGAGGTAACAAGTTTAAACTGGAAAAATTGGCCTCTGTTTTCCGATTTGTGAAATGAAAAGATGGGAAGAAGTGGTTTCCAAGGCCCTTTCCAGTTCTCAGGCTATTAACTTGATTCTGAAGAAAGGAGGAAAAGGTTTTCAGTTTTCTCAAGTTGAAATGTACTTTTGAAAAAAAAAATGGAGCATGTTAAAAGAAAACTAATAGAAGGGGACAGAATCTGTGGGGTCAGAAGACCTGGCTTCTAATTGTATGTTGCTGTTTATTAACTTAGGTGATCTCCCACTTCTTCAGGCCTCGGTTTCCCCATTTGTAAACTTAGCAGGTTAAATTCAATGTTCCTTTTAGCTTTAAATCTCAGATCCCCTGATCTCCCCAAATGTGGATCATTGGCCTGCTTGTCTTTAGATCTCAGGGATATGCTTTAAGGATTCCAAGGAAAATGGATGTGGGAAAATATGAGGAGGCAGGGTTTGGCCAGGTAACAAGCATTTATTAAATACCTGCTGTATGCCAGGCACTGGGCTAAGCTTGGCAGATACAAATACAGGCAAGAGTAAAGAGATCCTGCCCTCAAAGAGCTTACAGTCTAAGGGGGATGAGAGTGGTAGTAACAGCATGCAAAAGGGAGTTGGAAAACTGGAGGCCAGGTACCTCTGAGGGAGTCCAGAAAATCAGACTGAAGGTGGCTCATCCCAAGGCAGAAGACTTCGAGGGGCTGGAGAGCTGTTCTAGGGAAAGGAGGCTCCGGGCACTGAGGGAAGTTCCAGGGAGGGAAGCGACTGAGGCATGGGGTCAGGGTCTGGGAGATCAGAAACAAAGCTGGGAGGTGGGGGGAATTAGGAGAATGGGGGACAATGGAGGGACCAATATTTGTAGTCAGGATCTGAATTCAAACACTAGCTTTATCACTTACCTGTGTAACCTTGATCAACCACTCATCCCTTGGTCTCAGTTTCTTCTCTGTAAAATGGGATTGGACTAGACCTTTAAGATTTCTTCCATTTTTTTAAATCTTTTAATAGTATTTTATTTTTCCAAATACATACAAAAATAGATTTCAACATTCACCTTTGCTAAAACTTGTGTTTCAGATTTTTCTCCCTCTCTCTACCCCTTTACCCCCTTTCTCAAGAGAGCAAGCAATCTGATACAGATTAAACATGTGCAATTCTTCCTAACATATTTCCATGTTTGTAATGCTGCTCAAGAAAAATCAGATCAAAAGGAAAAAAATACAACCAGAAAAAAGTAAATAAATAACCACAACAACCAACAAAGGTGAAAATACTATGCTGTGATCCCCATTCAGTCTCCATAGTCCTCACTCTGGATGCGGATGGCTCTCAAGTCTATTGGAATTGCCTTGAATTGTTGAGTAGAACCAAGTCTGTCACAGTTGACCATCAGCATAATCTTGTTGTTGCTGTGTACACTGTTCTATTGGTTCTGCTCACTTCACTTAGCATCAGTTCATGTAAGTCTTCCCAGGCTTTTCTGAAATCAGTCAGCTCATTTTTCTTATGGTCTCATCCAGTTCTAAATCTATGGTTTTATAATGTTTTGTATCTATACATTATTTGTATCTATTATAAATTTGTGTCTATAAATTGCTGTTAAAAATGAGGTATTAAAAAGCAGCCATTTTGAAAATCATATATTAACTTGTATTCATGGTTGTGATGTAGAAATTTTTTATTTTTGATCCACGCCTATAATTTTTTTTACCTTTGGGGAACTCCAGGTATGGATAGTCCTGTAGGATACCTCATAATAAGTAGGGGATGGCTTGGGCCACTGAAATAACTTGACTAGATTTCCCTAGTTGGTCTGTGGAAAAGTTTGAACCCAGATCTTCCTAGTTTGAAGAGAGACAGAATGGAATCCATAAAATTGGCTTTCTGTCCTTTGGGGTGACTTGGACCCCTCCCTGATGCTGACACTCGTGCCTTAGTCAGCTGTCCATATAAAGACTTGCCATTGCATTGTGGGTATGAGAGAGTCTCCCGAAGCTTTTCTCACGTGTTTACACGGCCTGGTTTTTTTTTCCTTTTTACAGTGGAAGACCTGACGGAGGGATTCCCGGCTCCTTTCCCATCAGGTATGGCCTCCGCTTGACAAGGGGTTCATTTTACAGAGCGTCAATAATATTCACAGAAAGTAAGCGAGATTTTCTCTCCCTTATTTAGGGTTTGGCTGTTCTCCTGCACACTGTGGACACTGCATCACTGAGAATGTAAGTGGACTCAGGATCAAAGGGGCTTTTTTTTTTTTTTTTTTTTTAATTTTACAAAGAGCCCCATCCAGTCATTGACCCCTGTGTGTTTATCTTTTTATCTTTAGAAGCAGAATGAGCAGGTGGTGCCCAGACTGCTTTCCAGGGGACAATTTTTGTAAGTGATCCTGAATGTCATATTAGGGCAGCTTCATGCTTTTTAAAGACTTTACCCATATCCCAGATCAGAGAGTCTCCAAGGATTCGTTAACAAGTCATTATGGGGCCTTTCTGTGGTGTTGTGTGGGATGGTGACTCTTACTCGAGGTTGGCCATTGGGCTCTTGCCTCTGCCTCTGGTCTCTGTTTTTGGAAATCTTAGCGCACTCAAAGGCTCTTTCCCCCAAAGCCTTCCCTGATCCTTCCACCTGCAGCCCGTGGCTCTTTGGAGCAGCCATTTCTCTGTTCCATTTAGTCTCATTCTGTTCTGGTCCAGTCAGATCTGCTTGCTAATTACCCGACAGCTGGATATTAGCTTTGTTATTCTCTGCCTGCTTGGGAGGTGACTCGATGGCCCAGGAAGCAGAGGGCTCGGGCTTTGGGGTCGGGATCCTCTCTGTGTGAGCCTCTGGTACGGGCTGGCTGGGTGACCCTCAGCGTGCCCACGAGCCCCGGGCGCTGCTCTGAGAGCAGAAGGGACAGGAGAGCTGTCCGTCCGTATCATGGGGGCAGGGCTTGGGTCCGGGATCCACAGTGTCTGCATGTCTGTGACTGTGCGTATTTGTGCAAGCATGTACCTGTGCGCACACGTGTGGGTGTGCAGATGCAGGTGTTCTGTGTCTCTGCACATGTGCTTGTGCCCTCATGCATTTGTATGTGCACATGCCTGTGAGGGCGTGTTCATGCACATGGGTGCCCCGTGACAGCATACCTAGTCACAGGTACATGCATATTGGTGTGTGTGCGCATGAACACACATGTCCGTGTATGACTGTAATGTGTAATTGTGTGTGCATGTGTGTGCACACAGCTGTGTATAACAACTCTTTCCGTGCATTTGCTTTCCTGTGACCCTGTGTTATTTTGTTTTTAATTAGCTGTCTAGCAATCTGGGGAGGGATCCATTTGCCTCACCATGTGGTCCCAAGGGGCCATGAGACAAATAAAGCTTAAGAACTTCCGTGGTGGAGGGAGTTTCCACAGTGGCACTTTAGCCCATTGACCACATTTGAGGTTCAGATCTTATTTATTCCCCCAGATCATCTCCTCCCCTGCTAGACTGCCCCTTGGGTGAGGGCAGGGACCAAGACTTCATGATTTTAGTGCCTTTCCCATTCACCAAAGCAGGCACTTTTTCTGTGATTATTTCCAATTTCTCTTGGATACGTATAGTTGTTTGCTGTTGTCTCCTCCATGAGCAAGAACAATGACTATTTTTTTTTAGTCTTTCTTTGCTTCCCCATCACTTAATACGGTGCCTGACATATCACAACCAATCAGTAAATGCTTGTTGATTGACTGACTTTTTGGGATGTACAGACCACGATTTAATCGATATAAAGAACCCCCATAACAAGTGCAGATCCACCCCTGGTAGATGGCGCGTGGTTTTGGGGTATCACCTGGGGTTGCCCAAAGCTTGGGCCTGAGGCCATACATACTACAACAACATGTTTCAGAGGGAGGACTTGAACTCAAGCCTCTCAACTCTGAGGCTGGCTTTCTACCTTGTACTGCCTCAAATAGACACTTTGAAATGAGGGAATGAATTCTAATGAGACCATCCTTGGTCTTTGAAGTAAATTAAAAACTTAAATAGCTTTTAAGTCATTTTTTCCACAAATAATAGAGACAGTTTTAAACTAACTCACTGTTAACATAAAGTATCTGATGCAGGTTGAAGGTGGACTGTGAGGGAACCTACCAGTGTGCCCGGACCGGCCTGATTTTTGAGGTCAACAAGAAGACTGACATCAAGTACTCAGTTTTGTCCTGGAGCAAATACGCCGACTTGGTGGTTAAGCCGTGGGTTGTTGGCGGGCCCTTATTCGACGTCAAATGTGACCCCTCCATCCTCGTCTCCATCCAGTTTCCACATTCCCTCTGCTTGGGCGGTAAGTGTCCTCAGGCCTCCTGTACCTGCTTAGAAGGACTTATTTCCATGGCAGGCCAGCAGGTAACAGCGCCTTTGCACCTCTTCACAGACCACGAGTCCCTGATGACGTTCAAGGTGTTCCACATCACAAAATCCGGTCCCGCTCTGGAGTCCACCGTAGATCACTCCAACACCCACGTCAAGTGGCACGTGAGCTCCCTTTCTCCAGTTGGGCCCGTCATTCAGGCCCAGGAGACCGTGCAGCACCACGGGGCAGTGATTCTGTACAAAGTCATCGACGGCCATCCGTCCTTGTCCTTCCGCGTCTACGTTGCTACAAATAACGACTCCTTCATCAGGGTAAGGCCATTTCAAGCATCTCCAGAGTTCAGTTTCCCTTGGCATCCATGGGCCCCTTTTAGCTTTTAGATGCTCCTGTGCAGTTGCTTTGCAACCTAAGTGAGTCCCAGAGGCCCGAGGCTAGCAAGACCGTAAACGCGCGGTGCTCACTACAAATAGTCCATTTCAGCCCAACTTGATTTATCACGCTAGGGCATCTTCTGTACAAAGGTACAGATTTACTTCACCTCATTTGCCTCAGTTTCCTCATTTGTAAACTGAACCAGAGAAGAAAATGGCAAGTCAGTCCAGTATCTCTGCCAAGAAAGCTCCAAATGGGGTCACAAAAAGCCAGAGACAATTGAAAAATGATTCAGTAACAATTATCATAGTGAAGGGAACCTGTATGGGGCAGGTAGGCTTCTGAGTATAAGCCATTTCTTGTGTTCAGAAATGAAATATAGTTACTCATAATAACTTAAAGGTTGCAAAAAGCAGTTACGCTGGGTTCATGAGGAGTCAACCCATGGCTTTGGGGACAGTTTGGTGTATTCCAGGGATAGGAGGCCGACTTTCTAATCTGTTTCTTGTGTGAGACATCACAGCCACTGTTCTTGGACAGGGACTGGGGTGACACAAGACTTAGATGGGAGACTGTCCATCTCCATTCAGTTTAACCTGAATTGGAGGCTGCTGCTGCTTTTTTTTTTTTTTTTTTTGCTGAGACATTTGGGGTTAACTGACTTGCCCAGGGTCACACAGCCAGGAAGTGTTAAATGTCTGAGGCTGGATTTGAACTCAGGTCCTCCTGACTTGAGGCCTGGTGCTCTATCCACTGCACCACCTAGCAGCTCCCAATGTGGTTTATTCTTTCCATTTAGATGATTCTAGTCACATACGTAGTTTATAATTCTGCCCACCTCGCTTTGCCTTAGTTTGTACAAATCTTCCTATACTTCTCTGAATTCTTCTTATTCAGTGTTGCTTTTTTTGAAATAGATTTTTATTCCTATCTTTGCTTTTGCATCAGGTAGCTTTTTCCTTGTATCCTTCAGAGAGAAACATTCCTGTTATCAATTTTTATTTTTGGGGGTGGGGAAGAGGGAGAGAGGGTGAGGTATTTGAGGATAAATGACTTGTCCACAGCTAGTAATGTTGAGTGAGGCCAGATTTGAATTCAGGTCTTCCTGATTACAGTGCTGATGCTTTATCCTCTGTGACATTGGCTGCCTCCCCCCAAATTTTTAAGAAGCGGGAAGAGCAATCCAGTAAAACCCATCAGCACTATTGAAAGAAGCCTGATGGGAGAGGCAATGATTGACAGCCATGGGCCCCCTGAGTTCTTCAGAGGGTCATCTCCTGTCTGGGGCCAAGAGTATTGCTTTCCAGCATCAAGTTTTGTGGCTGTTGTTCTTTCCATTTCCATGGCTGTGATCACTGTGGGTACCATCTTCCCGGCTCTCTGTGCCTTGTCATTTTGCATCAGTTCACTTAAGTCTTTGTGTGCTTCTTGGTATTCATCATATTTGTCATTTCTTACAGCTCAAGAAGGTCTCACTACACTTATTTGCCATCCTTGGGCTCCCCATTCTCCAATCAATGGCCGTCTTTGTTTCCAGTTCTTTGCCACTACAGAAAGTCTTGCTAGGAATATTTTGTTGTTTGTGGGCACTTTTCTTTCTGTCTTTAATCTCCTAGAAGCCTGTACCTAGCGGTGGGAACCCTCGATTGAAGGGGTATGGACATTTTATATACTTTTTTTTTTTTTTAAGTGTAATTCTAAGTTGCTTTCCAGAATGGCTGGGCCTGTTCCTGGGCCTGTTCCTGGGCCCGGTCCTGGTCCTCGCTGCCGCTTACTCTTCCAGAGCTCTGCTAACACTGGCCCTTTTCCTGCTTTGCTTTCTTTGCTGGTTTGTCATGTGAAATGCTAACAGGCACTTATTAAATATTTATTATGTGCCATATGTTCTGCCCATCACTCAGTCTTGATACATACATTAAACGCTAAATACATATGTCTTTTAAACTTCAAAATCGTGTATTGAAAACCACTTTTTGGGACATCTGAGGCAAGGGCAGGAAATAATGATTTGACTATTAAAAAAACAACAATCAACCTGAGCCAGGTGATTTAGGCTGCAAATGAGGCTCCACCTTTCTGACCTAATCAGCAGTTAAAAATATTGTTAAAAATTTGTCCAAAGATTTTTTTTTTTTGAATCTCAGCAAAACCACTAAATGCTCAGTAGTTTGAGTGAAATGGGGAATCCTATGGGTTAATGAGAGATCTGAATTATAGAAGGTTTTCCTTAAAATTGTGACTTTGAGTGCTGTGTAATTGTAATGATCAAGTTTGTCTCTCCCCTGCAAAGAGTGGGGGAGATAGAGTTCTGTATGTTGCATGTCCTGACAAATTCTTAGCTATTAACTGGTGTTGCCAAACTGAGTTTGTACTCTAATATTCTTTATTCTAACAATAATAGTAGTAGCTTGCATTTATATTGCACTTGAAGTTTGCAAATCACCTCAGAAATATTATCTCATTTGATGCTCACAATAACCTTAGGAGGTAAGGTATCCTTTCTCTCTTCTACTTTTCCTTCTGCCTCTGTCTGTTTCTCTCTGTGCTGTTGCTTTCACTCTCTGTCCCTCTTTCTTGCTATTACTCTCTCTCCCTCTTGCTCTCTCTCTCTCTTTCTCTTTCTTTCTGTCTCTTTCTCTGGCTTTCACTCTCTGTCCCTCTTTCTTGCTGTTGCTCTCTTTCCCTCTCACTTTTGCTCTCTCTCTCACTCTTTCTCTCTTGTTCTCTCACTCTCGCTCTCTCACTCTCACTCTCTCATAGTTGAGGAAACCGAGGCAAGCAGTGGTTAAGTGGAGGAGTAGTTAAGGAAGAGGAGGAATATATTTGAAAATGAAGGTGATATGAAAACAAAAAGCAAACAATGAGTTGTTTTTTTTTTTAAGAAAATAGATTAGCATGTATTTATTAAAAATTAAACAACAAAAAAGCATAGTTCTGTTATTTTCAAGAGTATAGGTCCTTTGGATTCTGCACTTGTATCTCTGCTGACCAGACCACTGTGACCCCCCTCCCAGGAACTCCCTCCTACTTTTCTGGATCTTGTGTTTATGGTGTGGGGGGCCCCTTTTGAATGCATGTGCCCCGAAGGCAAAACTCCTTGGGTTTTACTATTCTTGATGTAAGTTAGCTTGTCTAGCCCTTAATCAAAGCTAAATTGCTCAACTGACCCAAGTAGGTGAACTCCTTCATTAACATATCAATTGTTAATGTGTTAGAGATGTTAAAAACTTTTCTTTCCCTTTTCAATCTGGTTAAAGCAGCTCTGCCTTCTTATTCACAGAGTCATTTACTTGAGGGAAAATTCTCTGATTACCTCCGGCAAACTTGCCTAGGTAGAAATGCCACAGATTCAGAATTTGTGACTTTGTGCTTAATAAGGCGTTAACTAAGAAAAACAATGGAAAGAAGTTGTTTTTTTTTGGTTTTTTTTTTTTAAAGCTTTAAAAAGCTGCTTTGATGAAGTTGAGGTGAGGAATAGAGGCCCCGGGAGAGAGGTCTGGTTTTTTAAAGGAAGAAAATACACTGAGGAAGGAAGTGCGTTTCATCTGTTATTTTTAGGGTTTGTGGGTTTGGGGCCCTTTTTTTCCTAGGGTGACTTTTCCTGTTAGACGGAGAGGGAAAGGTAGCCCTGACCTCTGCACTCAGGAAACCTGGTTGGGTCCTAGCTGTGGCTGCCCTGTTGCCACTTGGAGACACTTCCTTATTTGTAATCTTGGAATAATACTCTCATCCATCCCTCTCCTCTTAAAATAGGCAGTTAGGTGGTGCAGTGAATAGAGTGTCTATTTGGAGTGAGAAAGGAGTAAGTTCAAATATGACTACAGATACTGTGTGACCCCGGGCAAGTCACTTAACTCTATTTGCCTCAGTTTCCAAAATGAGCTGGAGAAGGAAATGACAAACCATTCCAGAGTCTTTGCCAAGAAAACACCAAATGAGGTCACAGAGAATCAGACCTAATTAAAATGACTGAACATCAGCCACCCTTTCCCCCCGGCCCTTCTGCTGGCTATGAGAGGAAAACAAAACAAGAGATCAGTTCAGGAAATCTTCCTATTATTCTGTCTGGGACCTTCCATTGGGAGCCTGCAATGAAGAAACACCAATCAGGCTAAGAAGCAGTAAGGCCTAGGAGACAGCGAGGTATCCCAGCAATCTCTAAGACCCAAATGGAAATCTTGCCTCTGGCCCATCCTGGCTGTTTGATTCTGGGCTGGGAAGCTCCGTCATCTGTCAGGGTTCTAGGCAGCACCTCTAGAATGATACATTGAGGAGAAGGTACTAGTCTGCACTGGGAATAGGGATCAAATCAAAAGGCTATTTGAATTAGAATGACAATACCCAGTGCTCATTCACGCCATACTCTAGAAAAGGGAAAGCTACTAAAATATGGAGATGTCGGCAAAGAAATCAGCCATGTGGGGACAGACTGCTCCTTCCTTTTTGGCCTGTCTGCTGCAGAGCCCTCCCAAAGATACCTGAGCTAGCCAAAGATGAGTTTCCATCCCAATCCTTGTATCTCATTATAAAAAGCAACCATTGTGTTTCAGAGAATAAGTGGGTAGCAGGAATCCTAGCAGAATGGCCATTACCTGCCCTTGGAGCCCTTCTCTCCAAACTCCACTGAAAAAAGGGGGGTTGAAATCATGATGATGACAATGACCTTATCCACAGAATTCTTCCCTGATCATTCAAGTGTGAGGGTCCGAGGAGCTCCGGAGGAAACAGGCAGCTTTCCCTGCTTCCTTGTCCCTGAGTTCCTGGACACTGTTGCTAGCAGCAGCAGGAAAGGCCGGGGTGCTGGGAACAGGTGCCTCTTGGCTCTGTTCTGCCTTTAGATGTCCTTCCGGGGTTGAATTCCAGCTTAATCCCTGTTTTCCCCTTTAGGATATCGCCAAAGCTGTCAAACACTCTTCCAAGAAGTTCATGAAGATTGACAAGCCTCCCGTGTGTCTGAAACTGCTGGAGAATGGGAAGCGATACCGCCTGGTCAGCGAGCCGGAAGCCGAGATCACCCCGGAGGTTGGTGACGTCTTTATGTTCCATAAAACTGAAGAGGTCCCTTTGGGGTCTGGTATATAACTTTCAAATCACCAGCATTTAGAGTCAGGAAGACCTGAATTCAAATTCAGGCTCAGATATTTGCTAGCTAATGTGATGCTGGCCAAGGTACTTAATCCTTCTGCTTCAGTTTCCTCAACTGTAAAAATGGAGATAATAATAGAACCTGCCTCCCATGTTCTGAGTATCAAAGGAGATATTTATGTAGTACTTAATCCTTAAAGTGACAGTGATTATTGTTACCATTATCCCTAATTGTCTTGAATTGACTTTAAAAAGTAGAAAATGAATTTTAGACTTCACTTTGTCTTTTTGGTTTACCCTCCCTCCCCCTTTTAGTTAGGGTTTAAATTAATTAAAATCCTTTTAAAAACTACTTAGTTTCAAATGAATTAAAAATGGAAGATCCATGGGCTATTGTATTCATTGCTTATATCAGGAGCCTTTGGTTTGGAACTCTGGTTTTCCTTTTAGTATTTGTGGGATCTTTGCTAAGTCATTTAACTTTTCTGTGCTAAATCATTTAACTTTTCTGAGACTCAGTTGTTCCATCTGCAAAATGAGGAGATTGGGCTTCCAGCTTAAATCTGTGGTTTTGTGATAAAGGTAGAAGGGACTGGGGAAGGGAGGAAGGAAAGTCGTTTGGAGCTTCTGTTGACTGGGCCATTTGACCAAGAATCACCTTGATTTCTTTGATCATTTGCCCCGCCTCAGAATGGCCTTATTTCTACAAGTGGTTTTTTAAAAAGAGGTTCTTATTCTCTTTATTCCTAGCCACAGTTTGACTATTCCCTACTCCATGTTCCCCTCACTTGCTTTCCAAAAGTGTCCTCAGAATACTTTGATCTATGACAATGAAACTTGTTGTTTCTTTGATCTTCACAGAATATCTGCATGGACCTGGGGATCTAGAACCAGAGCTTGCTGTTTAGCTTTTTATTCCTTAGAATTCCAGATTACAAATACATTGCCAATTGCCATAAATAAGCCCTTCCATGATGTGAGAAAAAGCTGAACATTTTACAAAAGCTGAATTTGAATTGGGTTGGGAAGATTAATAAACTAATAGAAAAATAGGATGTGGTTACAGCAGGTTGGGCAGGTGCAAAACTTCCCTGTAAGAAAGACATTTTCTTACGGTGCTTCAGATGGCATGCAGAATTGTGTATAATAATATGATGTTCTCTAGGAGCACCACAAAATTAGAAGGCCGAAACCCTGATCCCACTTTTGGCAACTGATTAGAAATATTATGTAAAACTTTGAGAAGGTTCCTATGAGCATGGAGTCCCAGAAAGTAAAAAACAGTGAGTTAGGGAGTAGGGGAAAGATAGGGAGTCCCATCGATCAATTAGTTCTGAAACCACTTAAATATACTATCTTGCCATTTCTACCCTGTTCATAAAAACACCACACTATGCTTTGTAGTAGATTGAATGCTGGATTTGAAGTCACAAAGACCTGAGTTCAAATCTTGCCTCAAAAATTATACAAGCTCTGTGAATTTGGGCAATTTACTTAACTTATTTGAGTCTTAGTTCCATACACATAAAATGAAGAGTTTGGATTTGATTTTTTAAAATTTCCCTTTCAGTTCTAAATATACAATCTTGTGATCCCTTTGGTTGAAACGCTGATATTCCATCATATTTTTTCCCCTCTGCTTTCTCTGTTTTCTCATTATTTAAAATTTCTCATTATTATTATCTAATTAATTATTACTAGTTCTCATTATTTAATATTTTATTTTACATGTAAAAACAATTTTAACATTTTTTCCCCCAACTTTTTGAGTTCTAAATTCTCTCCTTCCCTTTCCTTCTCCCCTCATTGAGAAAGCATGCAGTCTGACATAGATTACGCATGTGTAGTCATGCATAACGCATTTCTCCGTATTCTGTGAAAAAAAAAGACACATAAAATCCAATGAAAAATAAATTTAAAAATCCAATAATAAATAAAGAAAAAATGTACTGGATTTGCATGTAGGCTCTTGTGAGCTTGCTTTTTAAAAATACCTATAGATATATTTCAGTAACAACATTGCAAAGGTAGTTTTAGTTTCTTTTGTAGTTTCACTTGTTCCACACATAATAGATAATCGATTTTCATTGTAATCTTTTGTATTTTATTTAATGTATTTAAAAATTCTCTGGGAAGAGCTCTGGAAGGTTTTCCAGGCTCCCAAAGAGGAGGTCTATGATCAAAAAAAGGAGAATTGTGTGGCAAAGGGACATGCTGAAAGGAATATGGACGATTGGGTCAGTTGTCATTTGTTCTCTCATGAGGACAAATTGTTTTCCTGAATGGTTGGTGCAGTAAAGCTCAGTTTTATGGGCCTTTCTTCCCACAGCCCTTCCAGCACTGACTCTTAGCATCTTTTCTCAACTTTGATAAAATTTGATCACCTTGGCCACAGTGCATCTGTGGCTTTAGCCTTACACAGTGCCCTTAGTGATGTGTTTTGCTGTGAATAAGCATGTTTTTTTCCCCCTGAGAAAATTAGGGTTAAGTGACTTGCCCAGGGTCACACACAGGAAGGGTTAAGTGTCTGAGACCAGATTTGAACTCGGGTCCTTCTGACTTCAGGGCTGGTGCTCTACCCACTGCGCCACCCAGCTGCCCTAATAAGCGTGTTTTTAAAAAATTCTTTCGGCTTATAGGAAATTGAATTTGTCGATGGTTCCCTTCTGAAGTTGAAAAGTTACATCGAAGTCTTTTTGGAGCAACCTTTGGAGTTCAAGTTGTCTTTGGTTGAGCTGGAGTCTGACGAAATTGTTTGGAAAGCAAAACTCCGAGAATGTGAGTGTTCCTCCTGTTGGCTGAGGTTTGTTTGCTTCTTCTGGAGGGAATTAGTGCTTATGTCAACCCAGGTTCAGGTCCTGACCTCAATACACATTGACTGTGAGACCCTGATTCTCAGTGCTCTAAGCAACCCCTGAAAGATATACACTGTAGAAAAGGCATTGGTCAATGCATAGACAGAGGGACTTTCCTCAACTTGGAATTCCTTAGGCCAGTGAAATGACGCGTCCTGTCCCTTTTTTCCTGTCCCTTTTAATGAGCTCTCCCTGTAATAGTGGGAATTCTGATCTTTAAATGTGGGATCAGAACTAGGTCCCAGATGACAGAAATAGGAGTTTGTCTTGAAAATGAGTAGATCCTTTGAAAAGGGGATTGGGCTGTTTGAGGAAGTCAGGAACCTTTTGCTAGGATGGGAGAGGGGGAAGGAACAATGAGCCCTGCTCAGGTTGATGGATTTTTGGTCAGGTTGATCACAAAGATCCATTCTAATTTTCTAAACACTCTGATTTTGGAAAGCTGTTTATTCTGAATCCTTTCCTTCCAGTCCCTGTATAAACAGTTAAATCCTTATATGATACAAAGAATCACCGGATAACGAGTCAACAAACTCCCTTTTTGTCCTTGCAAATAATCTAGTTTTTAATTACTTAGTCTTCAAGTCTTAATTCGTATAGTAAACGACTCCAACAATATAGAATCTCTTCTTGCTTATAAGCAGGAGATTCTGAATTTTGACATATTTTAATCAACAGTGTTTGCTTATGTTGCTGATCAATTGAACATTTGTTGATGTTTTCCTTGTTATTTCTAGATTTGCATTTCTAGATTTAATAAGCTTAGAATAAATGACTATTTATCACTCAATACCATTTCTATGGAAATAATATTCACAGACTGTATAATAATAATAGCAACAGTCCAAGGAAAATGATGAAATTTCATTCTTTACTCAACTGATAATCGCTTTTAAGTGTTGGGGGAATAGAGATAGAGGGACTTAGATAAGAAAATTTCTTGATAGTGAGATGTGAACCGTTATTATCCTATTCTTTTTGTTCAGAGTCAATTCATTCATCAAGATTTTCCCAAAGTTTTAGGGATTTCTATTAAATGTACCCAGAGAAACGGGTTTCATTTGACGTTTGAATTGAAATAGAATCGTCTGCCCAGTTCCGTGGGAGAGGCAAAAACAGTTTGAGGATTATGGCTTCCCATGGACAAAGGAGTTGGTTTTCAGGGAAGCTTCGAGGAAGGAAGAATGTCTGTTCCCAAAGCTGTCTTAGTTCCAGATCCCAAACCCACCTACCATCTGGTGTCCTTGCCCGTACAGGAAGGGGCCGCTGCAGGGAAGCAGATTAGGTAGCGGGAACCGTGCCAGCGGTTAGAGGTGACTGACTGCTGAGAGGCAATGGACAGGCTCCTGGAAATGGGGGCAGAGGATTTCAAGTATAACTCTCCATTGTAGGAGTCGAACTAGTTCAAAGGTCAAATCCAGAATGACTTGAAATATCAGATCCAGAAGCTGGGCCAGAAAGCATCCTCTAAATTTGGAGAGTAACGGGTCCAAGTCAGGGAGAATTCCATAGAGAGCTAGATGAGGAAAGCGTCCCAGAGAGTGAGTTTGGCGCCCGTAATGGCTTAACTCCCTTCAGCAGACATTGAGGAAGGGCCCAGTGGGTGCAGAACCCAGTGACGACTTGCTGCTTCCTGCAGAGTCAGCCCAGGGCCAGCTGCGTGTGAGATAGCCCCCTTCCCATGATGGAAATCCAGAGGTGGCTTTCTGGGACATCCTGCCGACAAGCCAATAAAAGCAAATCAAGCTCAGATTGTTATTCTTCTCCCGGGAGCATGGGATTACTTCCACTGCCCTGGCACCTCCTAGTTCCCCAGTTCCTCTCCAAAATGCTTTTTCGTTCCCTTCCAAGATACTCATCTTTGAATATTTTAACAGGTGACTGGATCCAACATGATCAGAACCAGAATATTCAGAAAAACAACACAAACAGTAAGTTACCACTTTGCATCTATGGGACATGGCGTGTAAAAAACCCAAATCAATGGATTTATTTCCTTCTGCCGCCCTGCACAGTGTCTGATCTCCTGCTCTAATGCAAAAGCATGGCAAGCGTTGCTTGAGTTGGGGCCTGGGGGGGACCCTTCTATCTCTTCTCCTGAATCATTCTGTAATTTGTTTCTCTCTGAATCTTGACTTTGTGCTCCGAGAGGAAAAAGGGTGAAGGTGAAATCAAGAAATGAAAGATCATTTGTTTTATCTTTAGTTAACAGAAGACGGAAAATGAGTGACAGTTTACCTGAAGAGGAGAATTGCGTGAAAAGAATAAAGCAAATTGATACTTCAGGTGTGTAAAACTTTTTGATCAGTTTCAGTGCTTGTGCTCACCCCCATTCCCTCAGTGATCCCTCAGCTCATCTTGTGGCCCAGAATTTCTGTCTCCCTCTCAGGCTGCCCTTCCCACTTCTGCCTCAGTGGCCTTCTAAAACCTCAGCCTTGACTCCATTGTCTCCCTGCACACACTCCATCAGCGTTCCCATAAGCACTCACTGGCCTTGGATAAAGTCTGAACTCCTCAGTTTGGGAGTGTAGGCCCTCCACTCCATGGCACCCAGCAGGCCCTGCCCTCTTGCCAAACAGAGCCCCTCACCAGCGCCCTGAGCAAGCTGCCCTTCTCCTGCTTCTGTTTCTCTGTGGAAATCTTGCCCATTTCAAATGCCACATGCTTTTTCAGGATGCTTTCTCCACCCTGCAGTTCCTCCCAGAAGTTCTTGTTCTCTCTCCCCTTCTTTTCCTTCTCTATTCCTTTCCCTCTCTATTCCCCCTCTCTTTGCCTCTCTCATTCTCTCTGTCTCTCTCTTGTCTCTCTCTCTCTCTGTCTCTGTCTTGTCTCTGTCTCTTTCTGTCTCTGTGTCTGTCTGTCTCTTCTCTGTCTTTCTGGCTCTGCCTGTTTCTCTTATCTCTCTCTGTCTCTTGTTTCTCTCTCTTTGTCTCTGTCTCTTTCTGTCTCTGTGTCTGTCTGTCTCTTCTCTGTCTTTCTGGCTCTGCCTGTTTCTCTTATCTCTGTCTCTTGTTTCTCTCTCTTTGTCTCTGTCTCTTTCTGTCTCTGTGTCTCTCTGTCTGTCTCTTCTCTGTCTTTCTGGCTCTGCCTGTTTCTCTTATCTCTCTCTGTCTCTTGTTTCTCTCTCTTTGTCTCTGTCTCTTTCTGTCTCTGTGTCTGTCTGTCTCTTCTCTGTCTTTCTGGCTCTGCCTGTTTCTCTTATCTCTGTCTCTTGTTTCTCTCTCTTTGTCTCTGTCTCTTTCTGTCTCTGTGTCTCTCTGTCTGTCTCTTCTCTGTCTTTCTGGCTCTGCCTGTTTCTCTTATCTCTCTCTGTCTCTTGTTTCTCTCTCTTTGTCTCTGTCTCTTTCTGTCTCTGTGTCTGTCTGTCTCTTCTCTGTCTTTCTGGCTCTGCCTGTTTCTCTTATCTCTGTCTCTTGTTTCTCTCTCTTTGTCTCTGTCTCTTTCTGTCTCTGTGTCTCTCTGTCTGTCTCTTCTCTGTCTTTCTGGCTCTGCCTGTTTCTCTTATCTCTCTCTGTCTCTTGTTTCTCTCTCTTTGTCTCTGTCTCTTTCTGTCTCTGTGTCTGTCTGTCTCTTCTCTGTCTTTCTGGCTCTGCCTGTTTCTCTTATCTCTGTCTCTTGTTTCTCTCTCTTTGTCTCTGTCTCTTTCTGTCTCTGTGTCTCTCTGTCTGTCTCTTCTCTGTCTTTCTGGCTCTGCCTGTTTCTCTTATCTCTGTCTCTTGTTTCTCTCTCTTTGTCTCTGTCTCTTTCTGTCTCTGTGTCTCTGTCTGTCTCTTCTCTGTCTTTCTGGCTCTGCCTGTTTCTCTTATCTCTCTCTGTCTCTTGTTTCTCTCTCTTTGTCTCTGTCTCTTTCTGTCTCTGTGTCTGTCTGTCTCTTCTCTGTCTTTCTGGCTCTGCCTGTTTCTCTTATCTCTCTCTGTCTCTTGTTTCTCTCTCTTTGTCTCTGTCTCTTTCTGTCTCTGTGTCTCTCTGTCTGTCTCTTCTCTGTCTTTCTGGCTCTGCCTGTTTCTCTTATCTCTCTCTGTCTCTTGTTTCTCTCTCTTTGTCTCTGTCTCTGTCTCTCTCCCTTTCCCTTTCCCACTCTGCACTCCCTCCTTTGGGCTCCCCAAGCTCTTGCTTAGTATCCCTTTTATGGCACTCGGTCGTTTGGTTGTCCAACTGTTTGTGACCTTATTGAGGTTTCCTTGGCAGAGACACTGGAGAGGGCGGCTGTTTCCTTCTCTCTCTCATTCACATGTGAGGAAACGAGGCGAGCAGGGCTGAGTGACTTGTCCAGGCGCCCACAGTCAGTGTCTGAGGCTGCATTTGAACTCGGAGAGGAGTCTTCTGATGCCCTCTAGTGGCCCCAATGACCAGATTTTATTTTCCTCATGCTTCCTTCCTACATCTTTCCCTGATTTAACACCCGAGTCTCTTGCGTAAAAGGGGCTTCTTGTTTTGATCATTTTAACAAATAATCAAGCAGCGTCAGGGGCTCTCGGCAGTGGCAGGCGAGGAAATGTTCAACCATCGGCTCTCCCCATTCTCCCAAATGCGCACTTGACAGACTTAAACGTTTCTCCGCTTTAATGACGTTTTTCCTGTCACTTTCTTAAACATAGACAATAACAAAATTAATCGAGGCCTGCTGTGGAGCAATTGCCAATTTCTGAGGTGCAAACCTTCGCAGAGAAAAGTTAACATTCGGCTCCCCACTCTGAGCTCCCTCCAGCACGCCCCTGCGTCTAGCAGATAGATTGCTGGTCTTGAGTTCACTTCTGGCTTCAGACACTTCACTCAGTTTCACTCAGCCTCAGTTTCCTTAGGTGCAAAATGAGAATTCCCCTAGCACCTGACGCACAGAGTTTGAGAACTGAAAGATTCAGATGGAAAGTGCTTTGCAAAGCTCAACACACCACATAAACACCAGCTGTCATGATCATGATCATGATCATCATCACCATCATCACCATTATTCCCGAGTGTCTTGCAGACCCTAAGGTAGGCACTGGGAAAACAAAGATGAAAATGAGCTTGTTCCTGTCTCAAGGAGCTTTTAGTCAACTTTCCTTCCTGTATACCCCAGAGTACCTCGCCACGTCTTGCACATGGCAGGTGTGTCTTGTACCTAGTAGGAGTTTACTAAGTGTTTTTTTTTGGAGGGGGGAGGTGGTTTTTATTTTTAAAATTAAATTTAATTAAATTAGATTTTATTAATTATTAAATTATTATATATTATTAAATTAAATATATTATTTTGTACCATACATTTTATATTAATATATTATGTATTAATTAATATTAACATATTAATTAATATATTATATATTGGTTAACATTTGTATTTTGTACATTAATTATCAATGATTTTAACAGAATATAATTATAATTTAAATTAAATTATTAAATTAATTTAAATTAAATTAATAAAATCATAAGTAACTTTTTTGTTTGTTTGTTTTTCTGAGGCAATTAGGATTATTCAGGGCCATACAGCTAGTAAGTGTTAACTGTCTGAGTTTGGATTTGAACTCAAGTCCTCCTGACTTCAGAGCCAAAGCTTTATCCACTGCGCCATCACGCTGCCCCTATGAGGGACATTTTAAAAACAACTCAGCCTTGTGACAGGCCTTTCTGGGGAAGTACAACTTGTTTTGAGAGACTGTTGTTTAATTCTTTGAAAAATGTATCCCTGGGGGTGCAGTGGTTACAGCACCAGACCTGAAGACAGGAGGACCTGAGTTCAAATCTAGCCTCAGACACTTAACTTCCCCCCTGTGTGACCCAGGGCAAGTCACTTAACCCCAATTGCCTCAGGGGGAAAAAGTGTGTCCCTGGCCGCCCAGGCTGTACATGCATGGGCTTTTCTCTGACTTCCTGAGTGTCTATTAACAGAATTAATTAATCAATGCTCTTGGTGCCCAATTTCTCAAAAGTTAAGAAATGGCATCATTCTGGTGTTTAGGAAAAAACAAAACAAGACAATTGTTAACCAGGCAGCTTAAGTACTTCTCTCTAATTTCTATTTCAGGTTTTTTTTTTTTTTTTTTTAATTTTACGCACCCTTTTAAAGGGAGGTTTTAAAAGTTAGAAATATCCCAATTAGTATAAATAGGACTAAAATTATGAGTATAAATAGGAACAATTAAGGGATGAGAATCACAGCTCAGACTTGTCTTTGCTTTCCCAGTCTGGGGACGGAAGTGTTTAGAAGGGACCTTGGGCCTTAAGCTGCCCAATCCTGGTGCTCTACAGGGAGGAAATAACCTTGGGGGGCCCTGGGTGACAGCGCTACAGAGGTGCCTTGTGTCTCTCTCTGTCTCTCTCTCTCTGTCTCTCTCTGTGTCTCTGTCTCTCTCTGTCTCTTGTCTCTCTCTCTGTCTCTCTGTCTCTCTCTGTGTCTCTGTCTCTCTCTGTCTCTTGTCTCTCTCTCTGTCTCTTGTCTCTGTCTCTCTTGTCTCTCTCTCTGTCTCTCTCTGTCTCTGTCTCTCGTTTCTCTTGTGTCTCACGTGATCCTTGTGTTAACTCTGCGGAGGAAGGGCCGGGCCATTATTATCCCCATTTTGATGGGTCAGAAAACCGATGACGAGTTGAGAACTGAGGCCGGAGCCAGGGCTGTGAGCAGCGGGCTTCACATTGAGACGTTCGGGAGAAAGGAGGGACTCAGTGCAGAGCTCCAGCTGTTCAGGCCTCCGGCTGTTCCAGGCATCCACTGCCCCAGGGGCCTTCAGAGCACGGCACGTCAGCCTTGGCAGCTTCTGGGCCAGCGGGCAGTCACACAGCCCGCTTAAAAGCTGCCGCCGCGCAGATGTGAGCTCCGTTGTTGGGGGCGTCCCTGGGGGGCCTAACGGAAACCTCCCACACGCATGCGCACACGGGGTCCCAACAGTTTTAAGCAAGTACAACTTGAGCCTGTGAGAAGTCCGGGTCAGCACCTGGAGGCCTCAGAATCAGCCCAGTCGGGGTCAGCCCAAGTCCTCGGTCTTTATTCTTGGTCTTTAGGGGCAGGAGCGAAGGGGACGGAGGCAGGATTTACGGCCAAAGTGACCCTGGCTCGTCTTACTCGGCCCCCCTTCCTTCCCACAGTTCTCTGGCTGCCCCGGCAGGCGGAGCCAGCGCAGGAGAGGGAAGGGCCGTTTCCCAGCAGGGGCTCATATTGTCCCTAATTAGCCCTCGGGGCCCTTTACAAGCCCGCGGGGGACTTTTGGGGCGCAGCTTGTGTGCGTCTCTGCGCAGGGTCCCCGCTGAGGTGACGGCCGAGGCAGCGCCCACAGAATGAGTCTCTTTCTGGGGGGAGGGGGGAGGCAGAGCCCGAGACAGGCAGGTAAGGGACTTGTCGGGGCCCCGCCGCCCGGCCTGTGTTTGTGAGGGGGAGGGGGGAGGGTGATTGCTGCTCTCCCCAGCGCTGGGGCTTCTCTAAGTGGGCACGATACGGAAATATGGAAGTGACGTCATCGCAGTATCTAGAACCAGTTTTGTGAATATCTAACCCCCTCTAACCTGTGCCCACTGCTCCTCCCCCCCCCCCATCCTTACAGAGAACCTTCTCATGGAATATAAGGGAAGAGAAAAGCTCCAGCCCCCCCTCCCCCCGCCCCCCAAGTCTGACGGTCTCCGCCCCCCTTCCACAAAGGCTGAAGCTCCCGCACATTCCGGGACCCCCCGCCGGCCTGGACCATTATGGGCTAACGTGACATGGTGCCCGGGGTGAGGGGAACGAAGCGGCCGCTAGAGGGCGCTGCGTCCTTTATTACGGTTCCTTTTTTCCAACCTTGCCCAAGAGCGGAGGAGGCTGGTCCGGGGCACCGGCCTCCTCCCTGGGGAGCGCTTTTCTGCAGGAGATGGGGGGTGTCGGGCAGGGCCGGGTCTCGCCTCTTTTCCTTGCTGCCGCCCCGGTAAAAGTGGGTCCCCCGGAGAGCCCCCGGTTTTAACTGGGCCTTTAGGGAGAGGGATGCTCCGAACCCCGAGTCCGCGCCTTTATCCAGCGGAGCCCAAGGCCGGGAGCAGGCGCCTCTCCTTCCCGCGGTGCCGCCCTCAGTCCCGGCCCCGCAGGGTCCCGAGAGCCTGGCTCCTTGTGCCGTCCCGGCTCCCTCCCTTATTCTTGTCGGCCTGCCTCCCCCGCGGGCCGCTGCCGCGCTCCTCCGCGTCCCCGGCGCCTGGCCCCTGCTCGGCGGGCACTTAGCAAGCGGCTGTGCGCGGACCTCAGGGCGCCCCTCCCCTCTGCGAGCGGTTACGGCGCTGAGTGGGCCGGCAGCGTGGCTCAGCCCCCTCTCTTTTCAGACCCCGCCAAGAGGGAGCTGCTGTCCGACAAGCAGCTGATGACCCTGGCCAGGAAGTTTGGGAAGGAGTGGATCCAGCTTGCCGTGGCCAACCTGGGCCTGGAGATCGCCGACATCGACGCCCTCCAGGAAAAGGCTGACGACGTGACGGTTTGCAAGTTCAGGATGCTGAAGAAATGGCAGGAGAGGGAGCGCAGCAATGCGACGCCCAAGAACCTCTACAACTGCCTGGAAAGCGACGTCTCCATCGAGGTCCTCGACATCCTGAAAGGTGCCGGGGGGGGGGGGGGGGCCCCAGGAACGACGGCTCCCCTTGGGGTCTTGCGCCTCGGGGAGCTAGAAAGTCGGCCTAGACTTGTTTGGCTTTACCGGAGAAGTCCGAACTAGGGGCCGTTGGGAGATAAAGTGGGTTGTAGAGCTATCTGTGTCACGCTTCTCCTGCCGTCTGGGGCTTCCTTAAAACGCCTCCCAAGTTCCCCTTCGGTTTCACGCACTGCCCTGCGAGACAGCACAGCAGTGCGCCTAAAATGAGAGATGCCTGTACAGGTAGCGCCTGCCTAGGCAGAGTGTGCGAGGGGCTTGGCCGGTGAGCGTTGGCCTTTGTGCTGTGAGCTGGAATGGACAATGAGCTGGTACAGGGGTGGATGAATGGAGCTCTCGGAGCGGGACAGGGGTCTGCAGGACTGAGGATAACTGCGAATTATATGTGTTTACCAGTGCATGCGCCAATATACACCCGTACACATATAGGCACATGCATGTTTACACACACAGATAAGGCATTTTTGAAACTGTTGTATCTTCCTAATTCCTCTGGTCTATGGATTCTGATGTTGGTTTCTGGACTTCATGCAGCTCCATCCTTTTCGTGGAAACATTCTCATATTCCTCCCTAGTTTCTCATTTAAAAATCCAGATAGTTTGATTCCTCACTTTCCGGATTTCTCTACTTCATTGCCCACCACTCTCTCACACGGAAGAAGCCTCTGGCCTTTGGCCCTCTGCACCGATTGGAGAGTCTGGACCGCCATTTCTCGAGACTCCCAGACCCTGATGGCTTCATTTTTGGGCCTGCCCCTCACCCTCCTTCCTCTCTTTCAGCCTTGTCTTTTTAATCGCTATCCTCTTCCATTAGAAGGTAAAACTCCTTGCCTTTTGTTGCTTCTCCTTGTAACCTCAGCCTTTAATCCCAGACTGACAAATAGCAAAGGGCTAATAAATGCTCCATTCATCCATCTCTATTCCAGCTCATTGTTTATTCTGCTATAATATTTATTATAATGCTATAACAAGCTTTACAATACAAAACGGTCAACATTTATTGATAAAGTCCTTTATATATTTTGCATATTTGTTACCTATAAAGATAATAATCATCATCATAATATTGATGATGTGAATAAGCTTGTTTATGGCACTGAGTGTTTCAGAACTAATGTTAGTGTCATAGATCCTGCTAACGCCATTTCAGCTTATAATCGAGATCAATATATTGTCTTTTTAACAGCCAGAGCAGAATATCTCATCATACTTGTCCCTGACAAATGGGCTCCTCGTCAATTCTGGAAAGATCAGGGGTTTTAAAATGAATTAATTGTTTTTCTGTTAGCTATTGAGTAGCTGGTGCTCTACAGTGCTATGTCAGGGAATGCTTCTGTTTTATTTGTAGGGTAGATATTTGTAAAATTAGGAAATACGATGTTTGTTTCGCCAATGTGTTTTCTGTGTCTTAACATTTTTATTACTGCAGATAGAAAGGAGAACAAAAGGGGAAATGATAGTACAGCATTGGCAGGTGCCAACAGTAGCATGAGGCTTCAGTCCTTGGTCCCCTGATCCTGGATTAAGGTTTTTTAACCTGGGATTTTGAAACTGGGATTTAAGAAACATTATACACACACACACCAATTGTATGTGTGTACGTGTGTGTGTGTACATGCATGTGTGTATGTATACATTTATATAAATTTGAATTCAATATCATAGTTTCCTATATGTTTTATATATTTAAAACTATTACTCTGAGAAGATATCCACAGGCTTCCCTAAACTGGCTGCCTAAATAGTCCAGGATAACCAAAAAGATGTCTCCCATTTGGTTTTCAATTATAGATTCATCATTTTCCCCTGTCATTTATATGATATAGGATAAAAATTTAGATTAAATATTGTTTGAAATCAAAGCAGGCCAAAAAGTATTATTCCCCTTTCTTATTTTTTAAAGTTATATTGGGAACCCAAAGAACTGTTTCAAAACTACGTGGTGGGCACCACATTGCTCCTTCCTTTATTTCTCATCTGGTGTGATGGATGAAGTTAGAGCAATCTGGTTCATCATTTTAGCTTCTTATCCTTGGGCACCAAATAGATTTTGAATAGCTCAGTAGGGATGGAACTTATGGAACACAGAAACCTTTCACAACATAAACCAAGGGGATGAATTTTTTTTGGAATTTTGAGTAAATTTCTCTTCATTTTTCTCCAAAAGACACCCACTCTAAATTGATTATATGTTATTATATTATTTTTCTTTTTTAAAATTTTTGTCTGTGGGTTTTTCAGCCAAGGGGTCACCTTTAAGTGCAAATTAGAAACTTTCCCAGAGCACCAAGAAATTGTTCCTTGCCTTGGGATATGTATAGAGTAAGTGGGAGGTAACCTTAGAGGAAGGGGAAAAACTTCCTCAAGAAAAAGCCTTTGAACTCTCTTGGAAGAATCCAGGGGATATGGGAAGAGATGAGGAAAGAACCTTTCAGAATCAGGGACAAGAGATGCAGATTCAAGGAGGTAGAGGATGGAGCGTCATTAGCAAAGAAAAACAAGTAAGCTGGTATCCATAAATTATAGAAGGTGTTCAGGAAGCAGTAAAAGATTGAAAAAGTAGAAGGGGACAGGCTTAAATGCCTTAAATGCCAGATGGAGAACTATCTTCGAGACTAGGCATCCTTGGAGGTGTTAGGCAATTTCATATTGCAGAGAAGGGGCTGCAGGGGGCTGATGGGAAGCTTTTCATGGGGAGCTCCTTCCATTGATCTGGCATTTAAATTGCTTTCTTTCCCAGATATATTCCCTATTAGCATTGAATTTCCCTTGAAGCTAATAAAAATCATTGGGCAAAATTAACCCTTGCTGTGACCACTTCACGCATTGTATACATTGCGGTAGCCCCGTATGCTCACATCTCTCTGGAGAGAGGAAGGAGACATGAGGGTGGAGGGAAGGACATGGGAAAGAGAGAGACGGATATTGGTCTTTTCATGGTGACTTTTAATTTCCTGTTGCTCTTCATTGATATTATTTTAGTTAGCATATATTTTTTCATTTGATTCTGTTAATTTTATCCTGTTCTCTAGCACTGAATTTCCCTTTCTTGTAGCTAGTAAAAACCATTGGGCAAAGTTAACCAATACTGTGACCACTTTACCCAGTATATGCATTGGGGTATCCCCATATGCTCACACTCTCTGTAGAGAGGAAGGAGATATGATGGCGGAAGGAAGGACATGGGAAAGAGAGACCCATACTGGCCTTTTCACAGTCACTCAGGATTTAACTTCCAGTTGCTCTTCATTGATAGTTAACATATATATTTTTCACTTGATTCTGGTAATTTTATCCTGTTCTCTGGACAAATTGCTTCATCCTTATCTAGCAAACGAGCTGGAGAAGGAAATGGCCAACCACTCCCCTACCTTTGCCAAGAAAACCCCAAATGGAGTCAGAGAATAGTTGATTGAACAATGACAAAAACATGTTCATAGATGTGTACTATGTGTACAAAAAAATAATACTTTTTGGCCTGTCTTGATTTCAAACAATATTTAATCTAAATTTTTATCCTATATCATATAAATGACGGGGGAAAATGATGAATCTATAATTGAAAATCAAATGTGAGACATCTTTTTGGTTATCCTGGACTATTTAGGCAGCCAGTTTAGGGAAGCCTGTGGATATGTGGATAAAAAAAAAACATGTTTAGTATTTCAGCAAATTTCTCGTATTCATCACTTCTTTCGTTAACTAATCAGTGAAAACTTAGTTAAGCATCTACCATGTTCCAGGCACTGTGCTAAGTGCTTTGGATACCAAAGGCAAATAAATGACAGAACCTACCCCCCCAGGAGTTCGCAATCCAAGGGCACTCCTATATTTCCTTGTACTCACCTACATGTGTCTTTTTTTTTTTTCCTCACAGGTTTCTTGGCATGAATGTGAAATCTTAGAAGAATCTCTAAAAAATGGAAACTTCAGGAAGCTTTTTAAAGAGTTTAGACTCTTCCGAGTGTCCATTACTTGATGCAGCTTCAGGATTATAAGCCAGTGATGAAACTGTTCCGACGTTTCATGGATAACTACATTTTCGAGGTCAAAAAAAGCTGAGGAAAAATGGAAGATAAATTGGGCCAGAAACTTGAAGAGAGCAAGGCAGGAGGGAAGAGGCTAGAATATTGAGAATGTTCTTTCTCTCTCCCGACTCCCGACTCTCTCCCTTCTTTCCCCAAATCAATGTAGCATTTGCTTAGATCTTCCATGGTGCTTGAACATTGTTGACCTTTTAGCTGCAAGTGAAACGTGATCATTTTTCTTAGGAAAATTGTGTCAGGCATTTGAAGCCTCTCCAGCCGAAAGTGGTGGCCATATTCTTGATGGTAATTTCAGGTAGCTTTCCTATAACATTAATAACAAACTCACCTTCTTTCTGTTATTTAATGTAGAACCTGCCATACGCACCCGCCTATGCATGCAAACACACTCACACATTCTCTCATTTGTCCTGGGACTCCTTCCACCCCTGGGTCAAGTGTCTTTTTCCTGTGGAACTTCATCTTCACTTCCCTGCGGCTGTGCCTTGGGATTAGCTGGATTGCAGACAGCCCACTTTGTTTAAGTTGTGGAATCATGTTCCCTCACTCAGGATGAAGGGAAAGGTATGGAACTTCTTCCTACCTTCGGGCCCTTTCAAGTGGTGAACACAGACTAAAACCTTGATCTTCTTCTGCTGTCAAAGGATTTCAGGCCATACATCTCCAGTGGGTGTGTGTACAAGCCAACCACTACAACTACTTAACCTCGCCTTGCCAGGGCCAAGATGCTGAGCCCCGAGCAGAGCCAAGGAAGGATTGTTCTCTCTTCTCGTGGAAGATTTTCCCCAAGGAATTATAGGGCCACATTGGTTCTCTTTGGTTATTGATTTGTTTTTTGTACACTATTGTGATAACCCCCTGAATCTGGTCTATTTGGGGGGGCAGGGATCGAAATGTCTTGGACAATTGTACTAGCTACAATCATGTTTAAGAAGCAGAAATGGACTAGGAGGTCAGTGGTCTGTGTAGCATCGAGAAAAGCAAAGGCTGATGTTAAAAGGACCTCTACAGAAATGATATCCAACTTTGATCTACAGTGTTTAATACGCTGTATTAAAGATAACACTTTTTCAAAAAATAATTCTTGTCTATGAGTTAGGATTATTTTTAATATTCAAGAATCCATTGGGAATCTATGAATTTCTTTTTTTATATGTGATGTAGCCTAGAAAATAAGGTGGGAGGTAGTAAAGGTAGGCTTTTAAAACTATATAAATGGGCTTAGTTCAATTTTTATTTTGACTTTTTTAGAAGTATGCTAAAAAAATGTTCATTTCAACAAACTTCTGCAGAATGAGATAATGTGATATTTTCCACCATTTTTATCAGCTTCTCTTTGTGAGTAAATAGGGAGGAGAAAATAAATCTGCTTGTGTACAGAAGTGTTTGTCTCCTCCTTTTCATGTATTTTATGCAAATTGATTGCTTGGGTGTGCTCTTAGATTCTGCTCCTGTTATTAATGAAAAACAGCATGAGGTACACTTCAGAGGGAGGCAGATTTGATATCCAGAGAGAGCTGGTTACATGACAGTGAGCAAAGTCACTTAACTGTTCTGACCCTCAGATAATAAACCTTGTTGAGAGCTGTGATTTCACTGGCACATGAATCCCCTGTTCAGAAAACTACTTCTCTCAACGTGGAAGGGCAATATTTCTGTATCTTAAAGAATTGTTTGGAAATACCAAGGTTCAGTGACATCACCAATAGCACACAGGCAATAAGTGTTAGAGCCAGTTTTTTGTTTGTTTGTTTCTTTTGAGGCATAATAGTTTATTTTTTCCCTAATTATATATTAACCTATTTTTAGACTTGTTTTAGGTTTTGAGTTTCAAATTTTCTCTCTTCCTCCCTCCCTGAGATGGTAAATAATCAGAGATAGGTTGTATATATAGTTACAGTGCTTGAACTCAGATCTTCTCACTCTTGATATTCTACTAGACTATGTTACCTCTTATAATTTTTTTATCAATATTTGAAAATATGATCATTAAGAAACAAAACAAAACACCAAAGACTAATATAAACTGGTGGCCCCAGAGGACAGAATTAGGAATAATGGCTGAAAGGGCACGGAAGTACATTGACTTGACGTAAGGAATATTTTCTTAATGAAAGCTATATGGAAGTGGAATGTCTGCCTTCGGAGGTAATGGGGTCCCCTTTGCTGGTTGTTTTCAGATTTGTACAAGGTAAAACTGAGTAGCTTAGACTAGATAACCTGTAAAGTTCCATTTACCTTTGCATCTTTATAATTCTATGATTCTCATGTCAGTGTGGCTTGGCCACAATGAACTGAACTTTTTCCAAGCCTGATAGCCTATGATTCCATTTTCTGAATTGTAAAATGGGGCTGTTGGCAGCCCCCAATTATCTGTGAGGATCCAACAGAAGCAGACATGGAATGAGCTTTCGTTAAATCCTAAAGTGATAGGTAAAAGTCAGGTCTTAATGGTTGTTACTAATTTATTCATCCGCTTCCCTTTCTGGGTCTGTTTTTCTGTAAAATGGACATTGTGGTAACTTAGTATAGATTGAGGCTTTCTTAACCTGGGGTCCATGAACATTAAAGAAAGATATTTGGGAAATTAATTGATTTTTATGTGTTTTTTTATGCATTTGAACATGTTATTCTAAGAAGCACACCGGCTTCACCAGCTGGGCCGACAAAGGTGATCTCAAGGTCATTTGTAGCTCTCACATCCTGGGATTTTTTGGATAGGATGAGTCACTTTCTCTGGCTCGGTTCCAGGCAGGTTATTGTCAGCAGTTCTCTAAAAATTAAAAACAGGATAGAATCCTATTTGTTTTCTTTTTCCCCCTATATCTTACTCAAAATCAGGCCCAGCCCAGAGACTTGTCCCCTATGTGTCTCAGACGGTGTGTTATTATTATAAACAGGCAGATGGATAGCTGGTCCTCCAAAGTGTGTCTTGCTGATTGGTCTCTCTCCACGACAGCAGGGAGTGCGCTCTGTAAATTTGTTTGTTGCGTTCAACAAGAAACAAAATGCTTCCTTCTTGCTTTTTCATGAGGCTGTAAGTTTTCAGTCCATTTTCTCATTAGGAGACCATAGGGTTCGCTGATTTAAAAGAATAATCATAATAAAATAAAACAAAGTGTCCCCGAGGGAGAGCTCCGTTTTCAACAGTTGGTGTAGTTTATGTTTCCCATAGCTGGAAATCTCTCTTTGGGGCTAAATACCTATTTAAACATGTCAAACCATTTGTTAACGGGTGTTGTCCTGGAAGGATATTGAGGGATTTACTACTGTAATGATAGGCATTAAGTTTACAAGAGGGCCCCTCATTCCTATCCCTTAAGCGGTAGCTCAAGATAATCGTTCCACATCTGGTAAATACTCGTCTTGTGTTTGGATTTCTGGGATAAGTTAGGATGTCAAAATTGGGAAAAGATCTTGAGTCCGACCATCTGGTTTTATAGCTAACACTCTGAAGGCACAGGAGTGGGTGATGACTTGTCCAAAGTCGTTCAATGTATACCTCTGCCTTTACTAGTGGCTATAATCTTCCAACCCTTATTATAAAATAATTATATAAAAATTACGCTAAACCAGTCTTCCCACAGTGCAGTTGACTCAGTCGTTGAAGCTTGACGAAGAGAAATGGAAACTTCTGCAGGTTATACCTTGTCACTGGGTTGGAGACCCTATGATGAACCTCTTGTCTGATAGACTCATCATGAAGTTGACTATATCTGTTTTCAGCCACATCAGTTCATAAGACATGAAAGGATCGAAATCTCTGTTGGTGAGGGGAAAACTCAAACCTGGACGCCTAGATCTTCGAAGGAATTTAAAAAATAACTTCTTCCAATGACTTGGTTGTGAAATTGGAATTAGAGTTATATTTTCAATCAGAATATCTAGGTTCAAATACTCCCCAAATGCTGAGTGTGTTTTCCTGAAGCAACTTCCTAAGTGCTAGCTAAGTCAAAGGCAGCAAAGTACTGTGGAAGGAGACAAGGGGCCTAGATTCAAATCCTGACCCATAGGTATACTAGCAATCTGACCTTGGGTAAGGTAATTTACTTATATGGACCTCAGTTTCCTGATCTGTAAAGTGAAATGGCTTTTAAGGTCTCTAGTAACTCTACCTCTATGCTCTTATGATCCATTATATCATGTTCCTTTTGTCCTGTTGCTTCAAAATAATTAGTTATTTTGCTTATACAAGTTAACCTGCAAAGGGATTTTAACTATAAGTTTCCTTATAGTTCTAAAACTATGATTCAAAATAAATTATTGGGACGGGAAATATCTCCAGTTAAGGGAGATGGAGTGATGGTGACATGTTGGATTTGAAGGACAATTGCCCAAATAGTGCTTATATTATTTTATATAGCCAAAACAATGGGCTCGTGGATTTCGGCTCTTTTCTTCAACAATAAGCATATATGATTTGAAATGAAACAAGTAAACATGATTTTGAATTTTGAACCATTTTAATTCTGAGGAAAATATTTTTCTTTGAAATGTTATTTACCACTTTCTTGAAATATCATTATTTTGACTACGTGGGATGTTTTTTCTTCAAGAAAAAGTTTATTTTGGGGCAGCTAGTTGGTGAAGTGGGTAGAGTACCATCCCTGAAGTCAGGGTCTGAGTTCAAATCTGACCTCAAACACTTAACACTTCCTAACTGGGCAAGTCACTTAACCCCAATTACCTCAGGAAAAAAAAATCAGTTTATTTTCCCAAGTTAACTTGGAAATATAAAGCAATGAACTTAGTCTTCCTCCTTGTTTATTCATAGAATAGGCAAAAAAAAAAAAAAATTAGGATCTGGGTTCAACTCTTGGTTGTATTATACTATTTAATACCAGGATGATTCTGTAAAATCACTTCCTATTTCTGCATTTCAGTTTCTGCAACAATTTGTGCTCCACATCCCCACCCCAGTTTACAGAATTATGGAAGGCCTAGATTAATACTGTCAAAATCAAATAGAGATTGGGCCACTAAAGTATAATAAGGATCCCTCAGGCACCTGTTGACTTAGAAAATCACAGTTAACATGATTTATATTTTATTGTATTTTTATTTCTTTTGTTAAATAGTCTCTCTCCTCCCAATACATTGTAATATAGTTCAGCCTCACTAGGAGTGTTGCCTGAATGCAGACATCTTTGTGGTGAAGGGTAATAGCCACTGGAGGGGTAAGGAAAAGCCCCATTTGATGGTAGAATTTGAGCTTTGCTTTCAGGAAAGCAAAGGGTTTTAAGAGAGAGAGATGAGGAGAGAGTACAAGTTGCACACTAAGACTTTCTTGGATGGACCCAAGCCTGGAACATGGCTCTGAAGGATGTTGCTCATTCAGAAAAAAAAAAGGTGCATTATGGTAGGGAGGGAGGGGAATGATATATCTTAAGAAGGAATACATGTGAGGAAATCCAAGAATGAAATGGAGAGCAATGGAGGCAGAAAGGCAACAATAATTACCACTTGACATGTCTGTAGACCATTTGCACACAAAGGAGGAAAGGCTGAGGAGTGTGGGAGGCAAATACCAAGACTGGTACATGATGGGAAATATGTTAAGGCTTTCTGGACAACTGCTGGAACTCCACCAGATGCAGGGCAGCTAATAAATGATCCATTTGTTTCCAGGCAAATTTATCCTTTGAAAGGTGGAGAAGCCATCAAGGGGAATGCGATTCTTGATCTGCTCCCAACCAACAAGCTGGAACTGGTTGATGGGGTGGAAAGGATGGGAGCTTTGAGAAAGGGAAATTTCATCTTAGAGTTGGTGATAGGAAGTGAAAGGAATTGCAGTCATGCACTTTTTGATTTTGGGAAAAGACATTTCAAAGTGTTCAGAAGCGAGATAGATAGGACCTTATGGACTAAAATTCTCTAGGGGAACTGAGCCAGGAGATAATCGGGACTTTCAACAATGAAATTCTGAAGATACAAAGAAAAATGATTCTGATGAGGAGGAAAAAGTGGAAATCATCTAGACGCATTGATATGAATAAACTGAGAACATAGCAGCCAATAGATCTTTTCTTTTTCTTTAAAAACATAGGTTCAAGATGGAAATAAGGTTTGGCAAGTAAGACTGAATAAAGTTTCATCTTCCCATCCTGTAAGAAAAGCATCAGGAGAGTTACAACTTAGGAGAGTGAGAAAAACCAAGAGCCCCCAAAAGGATGGTTTTATGCAAGATCTAATTGGGGAATTTTTTTAAATCAAAGAAATAGCAATATTTTGCAGGATAGAAAAGATGATAAGAGACCACAGAATAATTGCTAAATTTGTATTTTGCTTGTTTATTCTGCCAAGCAAAATTTCCTTTGAACTGGAAAGGACAGAATAAAGATGGTTAATAGGGAATTGCTACTCAAGCTAGAGAAGGGAGGTACCAATAGAACATCTGGCTGTTGAGTTAGCCTGGCCTAGAACTCCAGTCTTAGGGATCGGAAGAACTGGCAAATATGATCTTGCCAGCCACCTAGGACAGATCTTGGAGTAGTCAGGCAACAAGCACTTATTCAATAGGAGAGATAGTGCTGAATTGAAGAAAGACAATTGTCCTGATTTAAAAAAAAAAAGATCATGTAATTATATAAATATGCATGCTTATATTGGATTTAACATATTTTGAAAATAATTATAACTTTTTATTGCCAGAACCCATGCCAGGGTAATTTTTTACAACATTATCCCTTGCACTCATTTCTGTTCTGACTTTTCCCCCCCCTCCCTCTACCCCCTCCCTCAGATGGCAAGCAGTCCTATACATGTTAAATTGGTCACAGTATATCCTAGATGTAATATATGTGTGCAGAACCAAACAGTTCTCTTGTAATATTTTTTTTTTAACCACGTTTAACATATATTGTATATTTAGGGGAGGGAATGGGGGGAAGAGAGGGAAAAAACTGGAACACAAGGTTTTTCAAGGGTCAGTGTTGAAAAAATTATCCTTGCATATGTTTTGAAAATAAAAAAAAACTTCAATAAAAAATAAATAAAAAAGATCATGGAAATACTTTGCATAACTGCATATGTATGATCTATATTAAATTGCTTATTTTCTCCTGGAAGAGGAATGGTTGGAGAAAGAATTTACAATGCAAAATTTAAAGAAATAGATGTTAAAAAAATTTTACTTACATGTAATTGAGAAAAAAGTACTGAAAAAAGGATGACAGTGGAAAAGGCAAAATATAGGTCAATGAACTTGACCTTGATTTTTGGGCAAAATTCGAGAATATTTTATTAAAGGGATGGGTCATTAGCAAATTGGAAAATCCCAAAGAGCCAACATGGCTTAATCAAATACAGGTCATACCAGACTAACAGTGCTTACTTTTGTTGAGGTCAATAACTGATGAGATCAAGGAAAAGCTATAAGATTTAGGTTAATGGGATGGACAGATCAGTTTTTGAGGGTAGGGCAGACATGAATATGCAGGGAGATAGTAGGCAAGCCACCGGAGATATGGAGAGAATGAAGATAATGAAGATAAATGGGAGTTGATGATAAGAGGGCCAATCTGCTGGAGAAGACTGGATGTGGAGAGATTGGCTGTGGCAAGGAGACTGGACTAAGTCTTCATGTGAGATGAAGGTGAAGATAGTGACAGAAAGATCTAGGTGATTTGGGAGGAAGAGCAAGAAAGAAAAAGAACTTCTAGGTGAACAGCCTCAACTTTTTCTTAGTGAAATACGAGACAACGTTTTTAGTTGAGAGAGTGGGGAGAAGAGAAGCCATAAGAGTTTTGAGGAGGGCTGAAAAAATTTGGAAAAGCTGCTATGGTGAGTAGGAGTTAATTGTTGTAAGGTTAATTGTTGTATAGTCATTTCCCAGATATGTCTGACTCTTTGTGACCCCATACTAAAGTGGTTTGCCATTTCCTTCTCCAATTCATTTTACAGATGAGAAAATTGAGGCAATTGATATTGAGCGTTTTGCCAAGAGTCACACAACTAACTAGTAAGCGTCTGAGGATTGATTTAAACTCAGGTTTTCCTAACTCCAGGCTTGGTGCTTTATTTACTATGCTATGTGATTAATTATCTAGTGAATTAATTAGGGAGGTGTAAATGGACTGCCTTGCAGCAGTGAGGGCCCATTTGGGATGAAGTAACAAATTTAGAATGAACCCATATGGGATGGTTTCATGATTTTCTTTAGCTTCCTGCAGTACCAAGAGGAGTGAAAAAGTGGATAATGGGAGTAACCCAAGGCTGAAGTTTAAGGCAAGATCTTTTCTATGATAAAATGGCCAGAGACTGGAAAGAAGAGGATAACATAGCTTTAAGTGGCTCACCAAGAGCTGGAGAGAGCTAAGGGAGAAGAGCATAACTAGTGCAGCACTGATGACCTGGGAAAGAACAGAGAGGTCATGGCTTCGGATGTCACAGTGAAAATAAAGAAGACCTGAAGCTTCACAGCTCAGAGAGGGCTGGAATATAACAAATCAGATAAGAGGCCTTCAGAGTTCACAAAGTGTGTGTTTGTGGGAGGTGACAAGGCTAAGTTATGACCATCGGTCACACAAACAGAATCTTTAAGGTCAAAAGGGAACTTGGCCATCATCTGGTCTAACCTACATCTAATACATTCTAAACTTAGAAAAGTTCTCCAGCTTGAAAAGTTTTCCAGATGGAAAACCTTTGGTGAGGAAGAACCCATTTCTCCAGGAGGGGTGTTTGGGCAGCTCTAATTGTTGGGATGCTTTTCTAATCTTAATTTGCTTTCTGCAAATCTCACTGCTACATAGGACTTCCATTCTAGAGCTCTGCAGGACAAGCCATACAGCACCCAGAGAAGTGTGAAGTTTTCAATGATCTCAAGCTTTCTTCTAGCATAAAACAAAATATTTTAATGCCAAATCTTCTGGTAGCCTTTTAATGCCTTTTTCATGAGAGAGATGGCACAGAGTAATGGAGGGAGAGCCAGAATCCCATTTCTGACACATACCAGTTGTGGGACCCTAAACAAATAACTAATCAAGTCTCAGGGCTCAGACTGCCTCAAAATGGGCTCTCTAAGTTGCAGAGTAAGTGCTGATGAGCATTAATGGAGGGAGTTTCCTTGAAGGGAATTCCTTTTGCCAATGGTATCATGGGTTTGGTCCAAAAAAATAAATAAATAAAAGATTATTCTGGTTAAAAGGTGAAATGGAGAATGGAAGGAGGAAGATCTGGGTTCAGTTCAAAAGATTGTTGATGACTCTAGCTGACTCACAGAGTCTATCCATTATAGTTAAATTCCTGACCTGTTTATTGATGAGAGGGCTTTTCACAAAGGAAGGTCCTTATACCTTTGAAACCATAAGTCCAAATCCCACCAAAAATATTCTTCTGGTGATATTCAATGGCTTCAAAGCATGACACACCACAATCTCTGTATCATCAAAACTTTATTCATATAAGAACAAAATTCACAGAGAATGCCTCAAATTTATTAGATAATAAATATTTGAATAAATATAAATAAATATGTTACTTTTCAACATGCTTCCACAAAAACTTTAAAAGGCATAAATAAATATTTCTGAATAAATATTCCTGAATAAATATTTCTGAATACATTCAAGTCTTCCACGTTTCAGACATTTAGGTACAGAAATAGCTTATAAATACTTGTTTTCCCTATCAAAGTGAAAGAGGAAGATGTTTAGTCAGAACATTCATTTGGTCAAGAAAATCAAGATGATTCCATCCATTGTAAAGTTAGTGATATACTGATCAAATGAATGGTTCGTATTGACCATATCTTTCATGGACTGTGCTATGGAGAATGTAAACAAAGGCAATATAAATAGAATAATTTAAGCAAAATGATATGGAACCCAGCTGATCCTCCCCTTTCCCTAATTCCCCAAATCATTCCCAATAAAAACTGCTATTGGGTAATATCTCATGGAAATTTCACAGGAATTCCCATGATGGTGATGATGATCTTCAGGATCTCTGCTTATCCCAAAGACCTGAAGCCACTGGGTGATGAGTCCTTTAGGAAGCACAGGTAGTTCCTCATTCTATCGATGGTCACAACCCGGATTCTAAAAGCATGAAGGAGGAGGCAGAGCTTGACTTTAGCCTTGTAGAAGTCAGGTTCTTTGGGTGAAGGGGTCACTGTCATGTTTTCACTACTGAAATTCAGGGCCTAGGACAGTAAGAATAGAGCATGACATAGAATGTGTTCCAAAATGAAAACAAATCTATCAGAAGAATGGGAAAATCCAGCATTCAGCTCAGATCCTCTACCACAGATCTAGAGTTGGACAAGACATAAGGGACCATCTACTCCAACACCCCTCATTTAAATATGTTTTATATTTAAAATTAGAAAAAAGAATTGAGTTGTTCAAGATGGTGCCCACAGGAAGTGACCAAGTCAAGCTTTCAATCCAGGTCCCCTGATTTCTAAGTCTCGGCTCTTTCCTCATACTATACTAACTTCTCAGTGATTTCCCAGATCTCAAGCTTGGTCTCCCAACTGACTTTCAACCAGATGACCAGACAGAAGGGAAGACATTACCCACAGGGTAATGGACCAAGGGCCAAGGACCAGTTAGAGAACTTTGAAAAATCTCTAGAAGCCTGTTTGGAAACCATCACTTGGGAGATGGTAAGGAACAATCCAATGAAGATGGTCTCTACTGCAATTCTCGATTATTTTTAAAGTGTTACATTAAAAATTGTAATCACTTTAGAATCAGAATCGATTCATGTAGTTGATCAGAACTATTTTAGTAATCTCCTATGACTCATGATTCTCCATTTAGTTCTTTCCCAAAGTTAGCGCTTTCTCTCAGTTGAAATGGCTTTATATATATCTTGTGTTTTTTTTAAGTTAAGTCAAATCAAAAAGCATTTATTAAGTACCTACTCTGTGCTAGGAAACAAAGAAAGGCAATTCTTGTCTTTAAACTCACATTTATGGGAAGAGACAATATGCCAATGACGAGGCTCCGTACAAGATATAGACAGAGTAGATGGAAGATAATTTGGGAAAGAATGGAGATTGGAGATTGGAGATACATATATCTTTTCCTAGTAGACTGCATTTTTTTTTTTCTGAGGCAATTGGGGTTAAGCCCAAGGTCACACAGCTAAGAAGTGTTGACTGTTGGAGGTCAAATTTGAACTCAGGTCCTTCTGATTTTAGGGCTGGTGCTCTATCCACTGCACCACCTAGCTGCCCCGACTGCAAATTCTTTAAGGACAGGAACTGTTTGGTTTTTGTCTTTGTATCCCCAGTGCCTAGTACATAGAAAGAACTTCATAAATGCTGGGTCACAGGTTGAATGACTTGCCTATGATCAATAGCACATAGTAGGCACTTAATCAAAGTTGGGTCACAGCTTGAGTGACTTGCTTATGATCAATGGCACATAGTCGGGACTTAATAAATCTTGGGTGAAAGGTTAAGTGACTTGCCTATGGTCAGCAGCACATAGTAGGCATCTTCCTGAGTTCCAATCTGACCTCAAACACTTCCTACTAGTCTGATCACAGGCAAGTCACTCCAACCCGTGTGCCTCAGTTTCCTCATGTGTAAAATAAGTTGGAAAAGGAAATGGTAAGCCACTCCAGTATTTTTGCCAAGAAAACCCCAAAGGGAGCTATGAAGAGTCAGACATGACTGAACAAGAACATTGCATTGACTCTTATGAACACAGGACATTGTAATACTACTATGCTAAGTACAGTTGCTGCTATCATTCAATATACACATTCAATAAATACTAATAAATCAAGCACCCCTGTTCTTTGTCATCTGTAAGCTCCTAGACAGTAAGAGACTTTATTCTTAAGTCAAGTCAATAAGCATTTATTAGATGCCTACTATGTGCCAGGAAACAAAGAAAGGCAATCCTTGACTTCAAGCTCACCCTCTAAGGGAAAGAAACTACATGCCAATAATTAGGCTCCGTAAAAGATACAAAAAAAGTAGGCAGAAGGTAATTTGAGAGAGGATGCATAACTCTAGAGCTTAGCATAGTGCCTGGCTCACAGTAGTCATTTAATAAATGTTATATTGATCGACTGACATATAATACAAGTAAATAAACACAAGCAATATATATATATATATTTTTTTTTTACCTGCATCATCTCATCAATAGCAGCCAACATATTTTGATCCAGAGAAATCTGCCTTGTAGGGTCCTTTGCAAGAGTTTCCTCGACCACTTTAAACTCAGTCTTATAAGTCTCCAGATCCTTATAGATGCTCTTAAGACACAACTGTTACAGGATATAACATAAGGTTAGGGAAACATAAAATTTCACCAAAAACTTTTAAGAAAAAAATCATAATAAGGGAGCTTCCTGTTTTACCTTAACGGAAAGTTTCTCTTTGGAATCCAGGCAACTTCCATTCTAAAATCAGAGAAGTCAGACATTAATGATGAAAATTTTCCCCGTTGGATTAGAAATGAAATTCTTTTGAAGAGGATAACAAAAGACAAAAACCATTTCTACCTTGATCAATTCTGGGGGTAAGCAGACCCTGCCTGTGTTGCTTTCGGTGATATCTTCATGATCGATCTCTTCCAAGGAACAAGAGTAAAGTTCAAGTTTTTGTCTTGCCTGTAGAAGAAATAAAGGCACCAGATTGATCAGTTTCTCAAATGTCCTATCTGATGAATTTTACCAGAATTTCACTAGAATATTAGGGTCAGCTTGGGCTACCCTGACTTCCATCTCCTTGTTCTGTTCAAAATCTTATCAACCACAAAAAGATAGGAAACAGCCCATTTCAATCACGCGTATCTCTCTTTGATCCCCCACTTCAAACATGCTTCTTTCAGTGATTGTTTTCTATTATACAAACAGCATCAATCATTTCAACAAAATGGGCTGATTAGTACCCGCCCTTCTTTGATACTTGTTTGTGGCAAATAGCTTTTTTTCCTCAGACAAATCTTTTTTCAAATATAATTTTCAAAGAAGGAAACATTAAGGATGCTTTAAAAAAATTTCCCCCCCATTTTGACCTATGATTTCATGAGTATAAGGAACTTCAGCTATGGAAATTCCCTCCAATGAAGCAGATAGGCAACTTCATGAGATTGGAGTCCATAGAAACATCTTTAGAGCTGGGAAGAACCTTAAAGATCAGACACTCCAGAAGTTTTATATTAAAAAACAAAAACAAAAACAAATAACAAACAGAAATCAACTTCTTTCTCTACAAAGATACACTGTTTGTTGCTCTTTGCAAAATAAGTAGCTACTTTGGCACTTTGTTCCAGTGAGTTTGACAAGGTGAATGCTATGACCCCCCTGAGATTAAATACAGGAGCTTTTCAACTCAATTACTGTTACTTGGTAACTGACAACTTTCACTTAAAACAGGACTTTTTAAACTTTTCCCACTCGTGTCCCTTTTTTGCCCAAGAAACTTTTATGTGACCTCGGATATATAGGCATAAAAAATAGGATGCGAGTCAAACATTTATAGATATTAAATCATAATTTCTCAACCCTCACATTCAGTTAGAGACCCCATATGGGTTCTGAAAACCACAGTTTAAGGAATTGGGGCTTAGAACAAACTTTCTTCTTAACAGGAAACAAAATAGCTTGTCCTGGTCGGACTTTGAGATTATCAAAACAGTATACAATATATCCAATCAAAGCATTTTTTTTCTCTCCACCTGATAAGCTATTCCTCAGCTTGGTGAGCATCCCTTGTGTGCAGCTTTGGGGCACAGTGGATAAAACACTGGGCCTGAGTTCAGGAAGAACTGAGTTGAAATCCAGTTTTAAATACTTCTGGTTATGTGATGCTGGACAAGTCACTTATGCTTTGTTTGCCTTAGTTTCCCCATCAATAAAATGAGAATAATAATAGCATCTACCTCTCAGAGTTGTAAGGATTAAATGAAATAAGTGTAAAGTACTTGCCACATAAGTACTATATAAATGTTAGCTGTTATTATTTTTAATCAAGATTGGGCTCAATGATGGCTTCACTTTGTGAAGCTCTAGGAAATGTTAAAGGAGAAAGCCTGGGTTGAAAGAGATCTTGTGGCCTGGAAGTAAGATGGAAAAGTGTTTCTATAATATCCAGTATGGAAATACCTAAAGAAAGTTTTAATACAGTGTCAGGGTCACAAATAGAAATATCAGCTCTTCTACAACACAAATTAGGTTTGAGTACTTCCAAAAAGATATTGTTTGCTTTTGCCTTTTAAAATGAGAAATCCAGATGTTACCAGGAGCAGGAAATAAGATTGGGAGTTTGTGTTTTGGGGTGGGGGACGGGGATGGTTTGTGATTTAATTGTATGGAAATTCCCTCCATACTGCAAGGCTACAAATCACAAATTGGAGAGTCTCTAAGACCCTATTAAGAGAGTTGCCAGTGCTCTAAGCTTTGAGTTTTGGTCTTCTTTCAAATGGGCGTCCAAATAATTCTCAGATATAGTGAAACTTGGGGAAAACAAAGCCTTTGCACTCACAAGATCTCTCAGTTCAAAGCTCTAATGTATAGAGCAAGGGAAGGGCCATATTAAGGTAACAGGGCAAAATAGAAAATAGAAAATCTGCTCTAAATTAGTTGTCGCTGGCATTATCTATGCCATCTATAATAATTCAATTGCATCTTCCTCTTGGCCAGTTTCAGAACTTCCTTCCTTCCTTCTTTCCTTCCTTCCTTCCTGCGCAGTTTAATGATTTGTCCAGAGTCACAGAGCTAGTAAGTCTCTGAGGTAGGATTTGAACTCAGATTCTCCTGACTCCAAGACTAGTGCTCTATCCACTGAGCCATCCCACTGCCTTCAGAGCCATTCTTAAACAATCAATTGATTAATGCTCTTTTACTAATGTCTCCTTCAATGATAGTTAACCAGTTTGATAATTTAACCAACCCTTTTAAGAATGGGGGAACTGTCTGTTGACAGCCACATTCAACTTTAAAAATCACACAACTTTGAAAGGCTTAAGAATTCTTGCTCAGAGCCAAAACCAACTACAATTAACTACGATTCCAGAGAACGGATGAGGAAGCAAGCTACCCACAATCTAGCAAAGAGATGAAGGACCCAGGGAGCAGAAAAAGACACTTCTGGACATTTTTTGACGTGGGCAACGGGGGAGTGTGATTTATTTAACTATGCATATTCTTTATAAAGTTTTAGTTTTCCTTTTCCCCTTCCAGTGGGGGCAGGGAAGAAGAGAAAGTAAATGTTTTGGGTTGAAAAAATTCAAAACTTTAAAAATTACTTTGGTCCCTTTCGGTGTTGACAAGGAAAGAGAGGCACATTTTAAATGCTACAAGACTCTAAAATATCACAGAGGAAAAGGATCTTTGCTTTACCTGCTGAAGAGTCTCAGTGACGGTCCCCAGTAGGTTCTTGGAGCCTCTGAGATACTGGTGCATGCTGGGTTCAGACTGGATCACAGGAATGCTCTTGACCCAGTTGACTTGGCTAAGGCCAATAAGTATGGCAATGAGGAAGGTATCTGGAAGAGAGAGCGTTCATCTCAAGCTGTCTTTCTCTTCTCTTTTGGGGGTACAGACATTCTGATCAACAGCATATCTATTCCTCCCCTCCTCTTCCCCCCAGGGTTCAGATCTCTCTCATGCCTTATTCACTGCTTCCTTCCCTTTCCCATGTCAATCGCTTCGGGAAGATCAATGCCCTGACACAGGTTACCTACTTTCCCACTTGTCTCCCAGCCCAGCTTGTCCATCCACTAGATCTCCTTTGCTGTATTTTGCCTGCTCTCTATCACATTTTCCTTTCCCTCTCCACTCCTTCCCCAGCCCTTTTCTATTCTTCAAATCTCTTTTCTCAAAAAAAAAAAAAAAAAAAAAAAAAAAAAAAAAAAAAAACAGCTCTTTGTTGTATGCTTCCCCTGTTAGGGGGTACAATCCTGTTGGCAATTGCCATCCTGTGGATGGCTAAGGATTTGAGGGAAGCCATTTCGTTTCTGTGCCATCCTTCTGCGTTCTTGGGCACTCCACACAAAGGATCTGTAGTCACCGGAGATATTCAGTCCTAAACTGAGCAAGTTGTTTTTTTTTCCCCCCTCCTGAGGCAATTGGGGTTAAGTGACTTGTCCAGGGTCATACAGCAAGGAAATGTTAAGCGTCTGAGACTAGATTTGAGCTCAGATCTCCTGACTTCAGGGCCGGTGCTCTATCCACTGCACCACCTAGCTGCCCTGAAAGGATTATCCAAATCCATACAGGTAGGAAGGAGCAGAACTGAGGTTTGAACTCATAGCTTCAAAGCCCGGATCCACCAATCGTTTCCTTTATCATAAGATCCTAGATAGAGTCCAATTCCCTCATTTCCCAATTGGGTAAACTGAGTCACGATGGGACTTGGCCAAGGTAGGCAGCAGAGTTGGGATTTGCCCCCACATTGCCTCACACCGGATTCAGCATTTTCCCTCCTGGACCTTTCATGGACTCCTCTCCTCTCCTCCTTTAACAGATAAGGAAACTGAGGACCTCAAAAGGTACCCAAGGTCGCATGGTACCCAAATTGGGCCATTCGAACCCAGGTCTCCCCTATTCCAGCTCCAGCGGGGTTCATTACAGGACCCTGCTTCTGCCGGAAGGCTGGAGCTCCTCCCGATCGCATGCCCTGCATCCCGCCCCCTCCGGCCCCTCGGCCCGCGTCCCGTCCCCAGGCAGGGGGCCTGCAGGGCCGCCCGAGGGCCGCGGGTCCCGGTGACTACTCACATCGGAGCTGAGCGTCGCGACGTGGGCCCATGACGAGAGCGGAGAGGGAACGAGCGAGCCGGGCCGGGAGCGGGAGCGCAGGTGGGAGCCGGATGGAAGGTGGCCGGGGGGCGGCCCCTTTTATAGCGAGCGTCGGGACTTTCCTGGCTCCTCTGGGGCCCCTCTCGCCCCCTCCCCCTCCTCTCTTCTTTCTCTCTGTCTGTCTGTCTCTCCCAAGCTCCGGCTTTCTCTACCTCAGCTCTCGGTCTCACGTGGAGCCGGCTTGAGCCGGGCTCTCTTTCGGATTAAGTGTCCGGGCCGTCCATCCCACTCATCCCGAGACCCGGCCGAGCCCGGGCCGCCCGTCCCCGCCCCGCTCCGCCCCTCCCCGCCCCGTCCTGCCCCGTCCCGGAGCCCGCCCGGGATCCACCGCCGCCGCCCCCGGGCAAAACCGAAAGCTGGCCTTGGGAGTGGGGGCGGGGGTACCTGGCACAGCCGGCCGCCGCGAACGCAGCCCCGGGAGGCGAGGCGCTTGCCGGGGGACGCGCGGCGACAAGTGTCGAGAGCCGTCGAGAACCGGGACCGCTCTGCCGGCGCCCCTCCGCCACAGGCTCCCAACCTCAGGAGGCCCTGGGCGGGAAGACGCTGTTTAACTGGGTATGACTTTGGCGGGGGGGGGGCACAATCAGCCTCCCTTAGCGCCTGGTTCCAGGGAGCTGATGCCCTCGGAGGCCCTTTTTTATTTTTTAAAATCGCTTTTAATTTCCACAACACACGCAAAGAGAGTTTTCAACATCCACCCTTGCAGAACTTTGTGTTCCAGGTCTGTCTCCCTTTCCCTGGAAGGCAAGCAATCCAATGTATAGTAAACGTGTGATTCTCCTGGGCACAATGATCCTGCTGCACCCGAAAAATCAGATCAAAAAGAAAAAAAAAAGGACAAGAAAAAGAAAAAGAAAAGCAAACAACAATAACAACAAATAGATGTAAGTCTTATGTTGTGATCCACTCAATCCCTGGGACCTCTTTCAGGTGCAGCTGGCTCTCTCCATCACAAGACCATTGGAACTGGCCTGAATCATTATTGAAAAGAGCCACATCCACCAGAGTTGATCATCCCATAATCTTGTTGCCCTGTACAATGTTCTCTGAGGCTCTTTCTCTGATTTTATGCGAATCTTTAACTAAATTTCATTAGTTTCTTAAGGGGGAGTGTCAATGAACTTGGTTTTTAAATCAAGTATCTTGGTGGCTGTAGTGCAACGTAATTGGTTCCTTTTGTATTTTATACATTTAAAAACATTTTTTTTTCCTGAGAAAGGGTTCAGAGAAAGACATCACCAAAATAGGGAGAGGGAGCCGTGACAAAATGAGGAGCAGATTTCACCCATTAGACCAACATTTTCCCGGCCAGATGGAGACCACAGTGGACTCATTTGTGCAAGAGAGAGAAAAGGCAGTCAGATTGCTATGTTGCCACAGAAGGGTTAAGGACTGGAGTTGTGATTTCCAAATGTCGAAGGCTTATAAGGTAGAACAAGGAACCAAAAAGTTCTCCACAGGTTTTTGGGGCTGAAATTCATTAGGCGTAAATGCAAAGATTGAGGTTTGGGGAAAAAAAAGAATCTGACTTGGAGACTTGCTTAGAGAATCATTTATCCCATATAACAATAACAACAACTAAGAGGTTCATACTCTGAGCTCAACATGAATCATTGGTGTGAATTTGTTGTTCAGTTGTGATTCTTTGTGACCTCAAAGATCTTGGAGTGGTTTGTCATTTCCTTCTCTGGCTCATTTGATAGATGAGGAAACTGAGGCAAACAGGGTGAAGTGACTTGCTCAGAGTCACACATTAAGTGTCTAGGGCATATTTGAATTCAGGAAGAGAAGTCTTGGCTTCAGCCCTGACACTCTGCACTCTGGCATCTTGCATGATTCAAAACAAAGAGAGCTGGGGTAGTGGCAAGGGTTAGAAAGGGGCTGGAACTATGATGTCATTGGGATAGGGAACTCTTAGATGAGGAAATTCCCTTCATCAATGCAAGTCAGTCCCCTTTTCTGCCACTTAGTCTTGGAGAGTGATAGGAGAGACCAGGCATCCAGAAATAAGGAAATGATGGTCCCTGAGCACTCTGTCCCAGTCAAAGCACACCTGCAGTATTGCAGTATATCCCTTCTGGCTGTTGAAGTGTGAGGAGACTAATAGATGGTTAAGGAGCTGTGTCCTGTAGGAACAACTGCAAACTGGGCATGGCAGCACACGATTATGTCTCTCAGTCATGAGCAAAAGGGATTAGACTTGTTCTGTTTGGATTCAGAAGGCAGCAGCAGGATCAGTGGGTGGAAATTAGGAAAAAGGCAAATCAAAGCTTGATGCCAGAAACAACTTGGATGTCTTGGGAGGCGGAGGGCTCATTTGACTGGAGCAGAGGGTGAAGGATCCCTCATTGAGTGAATCTTACTGGGGGAACAGATTGGGTTGGATGGACACTGGTGTTCCTTCCAACTCGGACTGGCTGGGAACTCTTCAAAATGTGCAGAGCACTTAGAGTATGCTATTTCATTTGAATCTCAATCCAAATCTATAACTGGCACAACCACCCCCAGTTTGTGAGTTGTAGAATCTGACTCACCTAGATGAAGTTACTTGCTTGGGGAGCTCACTTGCCAGTGGTCATTGAGGTAGCTTATGCCAAAGGCAGGACTGGAGGGGTGAGACTTTCCAACTTTGGACTATCACCCTTTCCACTATAGTAGGTAACCCCTGTTCTCTGTGTGTATACAGTATAATGGAGGGAAGGATAAGTACATATAAAAATATATTGGCTTAATATAAAAGTTGACAAATACACATTTCTGTGTATGAAGAGAGAGAGAAAGAGGGAAGAGGGAAGGAGGAAAAGTGAGAGAAAAAGTGAGAAAGAGAGAAAAGGAGTAGGGAGGGAGAGGAGAGAGAGACAGAGAGAGACAGAGAGAGAGAGGAAAACAGAGGGAGGGAGGAAGAGAGAAAGAGAGAGAAAGAGAGAAACACACAGAGAGAAACAGAGTCAGAGAAAGATGGAGAAAGAGAGAGAGAAGTTGGGGCCAGGTTACAGAAGGCAAAAGACATCTCACATGGGATTCTGGTTTAGAGTAAAATGTTTTGGGTGGGAATCATTTAGGTTCTGCCCCTCTGTAAAACTTTGGGCAAATAGCTAGAATGTTATAGTGACAAGATACCTCCTTTTCCTCAACTGTAAAATGAAGGAGTTGGATGAACTGTAAGATCTCACGGGTGGTTCTTAATTTATGATTTCCTAGTCATCAGAGAGTAACAGGGGAAGGACCTGTGATCTTGTTCTTATAGGAAACTCTCAGTTGAGAAAAGTCCCTCTACCAATACAAGTTGACATTCTTTTTGCCACTTGGAGCACTGGGGTAGAGTAGAGGTTTTGTTCCTTTCTCAGGGTCCCACAGCAAGTATGGGTCAGAGGCCATCTCTTTATCCATGACTCGATACCATTTTGAACTCTACCCAGTTCAAATCAAATTTTAAAACACCTACACGGTCGTTCAATGTCTGCTATGTGCCAAATACATGCCAGGCACTCAGCAGACAACAGAAGGATAGCTGAGATACAATCCTTAAGGGAATAAGCATTTAAGTCGTGCCTATTGTGTGCTCCCAAAGATGAAAGTAGGAGAAAACCCCTTGCCCTCCCTCATTTGTAGAGATGGGAGCCCGTTGTTGAGAAACATCATACATACTGTCAGCCTCGGTTATGTATCAGTCAGTTGGTTTTGCTGAACTATTTTTATCCATCATTCTTTTTTTTTATTCTTTGTTACATGAAAAGGCTTACTGTGTAAGGGGAAGGGAGAAATCTCTTCAGAAATGAGGATGTAAAAATATAAGATAGTGCAAATTAAATTGAAATCCCCAAAGACAATGGTGAATTCCATTGTTGTGGATGTTCCTGGAGAGGCTGCTGCAGAGAAGTCTACCAGAATGGGGGTTTTTGGGTGTTTGCATTGCTCTGCCTAGCCACAACTCTGGGTGGGCTCAGATGCGGCTTGTTGGCCCACATGGATATTCCACCCAACTCTACTCTCATACACTGATTTCATTTTCCTCGGACCAGTTGTATGTTACCACTCTTGGGTCATTCCCTTCTCTTTTGGCAGTGGTCTGCCTGATTTCCCTAGAGGAGAACCTAGTCTCTTTTTAACCCCCCTCCCCCCATGTTGAATCTAGCTATCATGTCCTTGTCCCCATATTGATTCTTCTCTGTGCTCCATATCCTTAGTTCTTTCAGGCGATCCACATATGGGGAGGTCTCAAGGCTCCTTATTGGATTGGTTTTCTTCTGGATGACATGTCAGTGTCC